>NC_054824.1:169020609-169676859 GCF_018345385.1 Vulpes lagopus | reverse complement strand
AAAAGCTAGTATTTATGAGAGATTAGAAATTAGTACCTGCTTATGAAATTTTCTGTCTAATTAGCAAACAAATGTGCTAATAGCATCATGTAAAAGCATTTATTTTATATTATGTGCATATTTAATGTCCTTTGCATTTATGGCTCTCCTCTGTATATTATCCAATGAGACTTATGATACGCAGAGGAGTTGGCTTAAGAGTTAGAAAACAATTTATTTTAAAGTACTTTATTAACTTTAAAGGTACCTGAGTTTGTAAAACTCTGAAAGTAAGAAAAAGTTATTTTTAATTATTTACTTGCTTTTTAAATCACTTTTTAAAAATTTGTTTATTTTAGAGAGAGCGAATGAGCTAGAGCAAGTGAGTAGGGACAGGGACAGAGGAAAGGGAGGAGACAATCTCCAGCAGGCTCCCCACTGAGTGAAGAGCCCAACTGGGCTCCATCTCACGACCTTGACATTGTTGACCTGAGCCAAAATCAGGAGCTGGATGCTTAACTGACAGAGCCACCCAGGCACCGGCTAAATCATTTGAACATTTTATTTTTATTACTTACCCTGAATTAAGTTTTTTTTCCTAAATTGAAACAAATCCTTTTCTATACTTACTGAATACCTGGAATATACCAAGCACTGTGCTAAAAATACCAGTAATGAAAAGATAAATAAGACGCTGCTCCTTCTATTGAGGTACTTATCATCTGACTGAGGTCACTTTTGTTTAGAGGCTTTCCGTCTCTGAGATACAGGTGTTCATAGACACTCATAGTAACTGTGCATTAACATTAGTACACTTAGGGCCACAATGATTGACCCTTTTATGGAGTTTATGAATCTACCCATTTGGAGTTAGAGAAGTCTTCCTATCAGATTATAGGTCAACAAAAACTAGATATATTACTTATTTCTTATTGTAGGTATCCCTAACATATATAACTTTGATTTTTCAAAAATTCTTGAAGTAAAGAAGGAAGTAATTAGATGCATCTGGTTTTGGTTGGTTTAATTTTTATGAGAGTCCAGAAATTGTTTTATAAGGTAAATTTTTAGGAACGAAGAATAAAATGAGAGGTCAATAGTTTATGTTAACTTTAGGTGTGTGTTTGGTTTTTTTGTGCTGTTTTTACATTTTAAGTGTTAAACATAGATTAAGAAGAATTTAAATGTTTCCTGTTCTGTATAAACACGAGTGGTTTTTGTTTTAGCTTGTTCATCTGTTAGCAAAAGCTTTTTACACACGTTTTTCCATTAATGTATTCTCTTGTAACAACAAGTTCACATCTGTCCTGCCATATACATTGAGGAATCAAATGTGGGGTTATCATTACGTGCAGAACAGTTCACCTGAGAGATGGGGTCTGGCCCGCAGCTCTGGCACCAGCACTGTGAGGGCATGAGAAGAGAAAGGGTGGTCGGCCAGCACTGCTCCACATCTTGCTGTGGCCCCAGCAATGTCCAGCTTCCTCCGGCCATACTAGCTACCTACTTTCTTCTATCCCAGCTTTGATAAAAGCCATGGATGTCATACCTTCCCTTGAGCCACCTAAAAGGTGGGAACATCACAGGCTGCTGCTTCTTATAGCTTGGGGAGCCCCATAGTGAGGCTAGGGTTAAAGTCTACTCCCACTAAGACCAGATTCATGGAGTTCCTGGCTGACCTTTCTTACTTGGGTTCAAACGAGCCACAAATCACAATATCTTCACAATGATTTATCCTTTCAAACTATCCCTGAGTATTTATTTGTAGTTTAAACTCGTGTTTATTCTGCAGCTTTAAAAGGAGATTATATGGCGCAATTAGGTTTTGCAATTGGAAGGCATTTGAAGTGATCCTACTAGTTAGATTATCTATTCTTTCAGTTACTGTTGTTTCTCTGAAGAGCTGGCCAGAGAGATTGGTATCTCGTCCATTCCTGAAGGTCTAAAGGAAAGGGGCTTTTGTAACTTCAGTGCTGCTTATGCTTCCTGAGTCTAAATGATGTTCTGTGATTTCAGCTTTTTAAAAATCTTTTGTTATTTTCTTAAAAATCTTGAGATTACCAAAGAGTTGACTAATCATCCAAGCAGGGCCACTGTGTATAGTTAGGCGAGTGTCACACTGCACCAACTTTGCATTTGTATTTCGTGGCCCTGCTTGCAAGATGCTGTTTTCCAAACTCATCTTTCAAACTTTCATCTTTATTGATTTTAACTTTGACCTCTCATCTTTCCACATTCCTTGGAAAATTTAGATGCCAACTCTGAGCATTTTGCTGAAATAAGAACTGATCAATTTTTGAATAGGACTTAGTGGTTCTTGTATATTAATATACTCTCATGACATGTGAGAATTTTAATAATGACAGAATCATATTTACACAGGTATATACTTATCTTTTTATTTATTAAGGCCTAGGTATGAGATTTAAGTTGAATGGGCATAATTAATAGAAAACATTTTGAATGGAATATTAGCCATTAGAAATGACAAATACCCACCATTTGCTTCAACGTGAATGGAACTGGAGGGTATTATGCTGAGTGAAATAAGTCAATCGGAGAAGGACAAACATTATATGTTCTCATTCATTTGGGGAATATAAATAATAGTGAAAGCGAATAGAAAGGAAGGGAGAAGAAATGGGTAGGAAATCTCAGAAAGGGAGACAGAACATAAAGACTCCTAACTCTGGGAAACGAACTAGGGGTGATGGAAGGGGAGGAGGGCGGGGGGTGGGGGTGAATGGGTGACGGGCACTGAGGGGGGCACTTGACGGGATGAGCACTGGGTGTTATTCTGTATGTTGGCAAATTAAACACAATAAAAAAATAAATTTATTATTAAAAAAAAAGAAAACATTTTGAAGATCTCGGTATGAAAGAAATTACGTGGCTCTGTCAGGAGGTGGGAGGGGGCAGCAAGACTCCATACTCAGTCTTGTATTTAGTTTAAAATACAAAATGAATTTAATTTGCCATTCCTAATATTACTCAGCCATTAGAAACGACAAATACCCACCATTTGCTTCGACGTGGATGGAACTGGAGGGTATTATGCTGAGTGAAATAAGTCAATCGGAGAAGGACAAACATTATATGGTCTCATTCATTTGGGGAATATAAAAAATAGTGAAAGGGAATAAAGGGGAAAGGAGAAAAAATGAGTGGGAAATATCAGAAAGGGAGACAGAACATGAGAGACTCCTAACTCTAGGAAACGAACTAGGGAGAGTGGAAGGGGAGGTGGGCGGGGGGTGGGGGTGACTGGGTGACAGGGGAGCACTTGATGGGATGAGCACTGGGTGTTATTCTATATGTTGGCAAATTGAACACCAATAAAAAATAAATTTATATAAAAAAATAATAATTTGCCATTCCTCAACATCTGTTTTGAACCTGGTTTTTTCCCAGTTTAAAAAAATGTCCAGCTCTCAGGGCTGATAGTGCTTTTAATAACATTGTGTTTTTATGATTAAATCTGGCATGTGCCAGAACATCAACAGCTTTCCTTCCTCAGACATTTCTTGGGTGTCTCCTCTTTGCCAATCACATTGAGGATATAGTGACAAGTAAAAAAGAGAAGCTTGTAGTCCAGTGGAGCAGACAGACGCAAGATGGGAGATAGTGTGATAAATGTTAAAGAGTGGAGGGAGACTGGCACAATAAAGACCGAACAGTTCTGCCCATGGGCTTGGGGAAAGCTTATCAGAGAGTTCTGTGTTGGGAAGGAATAAAGTTGTGCCTCGGATTTCATGTGATATATGCACCGCCCCCCCACCTTCAGGTAACTTATAGATTTTCTAATGCAATGCCTTTGCAGATGTAGACCAGAATTTGATGGACCGCCTCCAGAGAGTGAATAGCACGTTATCCAGCCAAATTAGCCGTTTACAGAATATCCGTAATACCATTGAAGAGACTGGAAACTTGGCCGAGCAAGCACGTGCCAGGGTAGAAAGCACAGAGCAGTTGATTGAAATCGCATCCCGAGAACTGGAGAAAGCAAAGATTGCTGTTGCCAATGTGGTGAGTGATTGGGAAGGTCTGAGACTGGGGTGCAGGAGTCCCCTGGTAATTTGTACCAAGTCTTGCCATTCCATTACTGTTCATGGAATGCTTCAGCTAAATTGACTCTTTGTGTCTTTTTGTCTCTAAACATGGAGCAAGAAAGCCACTTGCTCATAGTTGTCATTAAATAGTGATTGCAGAGTGGATAAAAACCAGTGGACATCTGGGTCCTTTCTCTACCTTTGTTTCTTCTATGGCATTAGTCACTTTAAACTTCTTTTATCCTCTGATGAAAATAGAAATAATAATCTGTAACCAGGGATGCTAATATTAGTGAAAGATCTTTGAACTAATGAGACATTCTTTTTGCTAAATAACACTAATACAAATCTGGTTTGGGCACTTGATTTATTAAATTTAAATAATTCAGTCCTTTGAGATTAGTGCTTTGTTTATTTCCTCTTCAGTCAGTCACTCAGCCAGAGTCTACAGGGGACCCAAACAACATGACTCTTTTGGCAGAAGAAGCACGAAAGCTTGCTGAACGGTAACCTCCAGATCCCTGTGTCTTAATGGTTAAGCTATAACTTTCCTTATGGTGTGTACATGTTGCTCCCTCCTTTACCCATGCACACTTTGCACATAACCCGCCTCTGCAGAGGTGGCTCTCTTTTCTGAAATGTTATCGGCTGTGTGTTCTCCTTTCTTGCCTCTCCTTTGAAATTACAATATTTACTTTGAATATTTGAACATGATGCTTTGGAGGGAAGTTATATTTGCACATCTCAAAACCATAACATTTTTAGATTTTTAATTTCAAAACTTTAAAGTTGATAACTAAGAAGCTCAGTTGAATTTAGTTGTTTAATGTTTAAAATTTTTAACACATGTTTAACTCTTAGATTTTAATAGAAAAAAATTTCAAATGGTACATTTGAAATTTCAAATAGTACATTGAAAATCAGCCCAAGAATACAGACTGTGTCATTCCTTCTTTTTATTTTTTAAAAGATTTTACTTATTATTCATGAGAGACAACAGAGAGAGAGACAGAGACACAGGCAGAGGAAGAAGCAGGCTCCCTATAGGGAGCCTGATACGGGACTTGATCCAAGGACCCCAGGATCTTGGATCATGCCCTGAGCCAAAAGCAGATGCTCAACCACTGAGCTACCCAGGCACATCATTCCTCATTTTTAAAAGATTTTTTAAATTATTAAGTATAAGGTAGTTTCTTAGGAAAAACTTTAAGTTGTAGGAGAACATTAAATTGAAAAAATGTGTTAAAGTAGTTGCTAGAATGTAAACTTAATGAGGGCTGGTGTTTTTGTGTGTTTTATTCACTGCTGAAGTTCCAATACCTAAAACCATGTTTGGGATATAGTAAGTACTCAATAAATGTTTGTTGAATGAATTGCAGAACAGGGATCCCTGGGTTGCGCAGCAGTTTGGCGCCTGCCTTTGGCCCAGGGCGCGATCCTGGAGACCCGGGATCGAATCCCACGTCGGGCTCCCAATGCATGGAACGTGCTTCTCCCTCTGCCTGTGTCTCTGCCTCTCTCTCTCTCTCTCTCTCTCTCTCTGTGTGTGTGACTATCATAAATAAAAAATAAATAAAAAAATTTAAAGAATTGCAGAACAGTTAGTAGACCTCATGGGCATGGGGTTCTTAAGTAAGCCCCACGTTAGAATTTGAGCCTCATTATTCAGAGCAATTACTTTTGACTTTTTGCTTTAACATATACTCTCTATTCTTTGTAAATGTAAATGAGCTGTGTCATTTAGTTCATAGAACACTCATGGTTTTAGATTTTCTGATTAAAAAGATTAAAAGAAGCTGACAACATACAGAAATATAATAATAAATAAATTATTATCCACATAGGGTGCCTGGGTTGCTCAGGGGTTGAGCGTCTGCTTTCAGCTCTGGCTGTGATCCTGGGGTCCTGGAATCGAGTCCCACGTCGGGCTCCCTGCATGGAGTTTGCTTCTACCTCTGCCTCTCTTTCTCTCTCTCTCTCTCCAATAAATAAATAAAATCTGCAGGGAGCCTGCTTCTCCCTCTGCATATGTCTCTGCCTCTGTCTCTCATGAGTAAATAAAAAATCTTTTAAAAAATTATTGTGCATATGAATATATAAAGTAATTCTAGTATCTTTCATATATGATTTTTGAAAGAACATTTATTATACTGAAAAGGAATGGCCTCATCCTTCAGTGTGAAATTGTAATATGAAATTTTAGAGCTGAAAAAAAACCTTAGCAGTTCCTTAGCTGAAATTTGCATTATTTGGCTGGATTCCCTGTTGACCTGTTGCTTTCTATTTGGTGTTGGGTTGCTTTTCCTGGCCAGTAATTAGGTTGCATGTGAGAAATCTGAATAGTTGGAAGCTGTTTCAAGATTATGTAGTAACAGAACCAGAATAAGGATTAAACATTAGGTCCTGGGTTTGTGTTTATGTCTAATAAATGAGTTCTTGCCAGCATAGATGGTTTTATAGATAAATTATTCTTAAATGACTTTATTTAGAAGTAATTTTTTAAAGAAATATAAACATTTGCCCCTATAAACTTAAGTGGAAAATGTCATTTGGAAAATACCATTTTCTCAGATTGTAGAATGCTATTTAAACTTAGCTCCACTGAAATGGTTGCAAAATTCCAAATTTGTAAGATTTTTCAATATTTACAGAGCTCTGTCCTCATGAGTATATGTATATATAATAAGATAAGCATTACCTAAGTTCTGCTTCTTTCCATATTAAATAGTCCCGTTTCATGGTTTATTTTTTCTTTTATGTTATACAGCCATAAACAAGAAGCTGATGATATTGTAAGAGTGGCAAAGACAGCTAATGATACATCAACTGAGGCATATAATCTGCTTCTGAAAACACTGGCAGGAGAAAATCAAACAGCACTTGAGATTGAAGAGCTTAATAGAAAGTGAGTATCATTTAAAAGTGGTTTATGGCCCTTGGTTGTTCTTGTAAATAGCACCAGTTCAATGAAAAGTTAAATGCTGATGGATTCAGGGCATGCATTGGTGCAGTAAGATTTCTTTTGTTAATCATGCTTTTGAAATGGAGCAGTAATTAGAGCAGGGGATGTAGAGCCACAGAGATTTTATTGGGTCCAATTCCTGTAACTACAGAGAAAGGTAATCAACTAGCTATGATACTTAAAATTCTGCATAAATGAAAAAAGAAGAGACAAAGTATCAGAGTTAGTAGAAAAAATGTACTTGAGCTACAAATATTTTAAAAGGTGTCCAAAATAAGAAATATCCGATAAACCATATAGTATAAATAGAAGTGATGAGATGAAATCTAAGCTATGTTGGCCATTAAATAATAGCATTTTCTCTGAAGTTTTGGAAATTCTGTTGCAGTGATTGGAACTAGAATGAATGTGGTTAACACTAAGATGCCAAAAGCAACAAAGTTTCATTAAATTGTTTATTCCTTAGGTATGAACAAGCAAAGAACATCTCACAGGATCTGGAGAAGCAAGCTGCTCGAGTACATGAGGAGGCCAAGAAGGCTGGAGATAAAGCCGTGGAGATCTATGCCAGCGTTGCCCAACTGACACCTGTGGACTCAGAAGCACTAGAGGTATGGGGTGGGCACCAAGTATTGGTTGTCACTGCCATCACCCATCCATAGTACTCACTCTCGCCCCCCAAACACACACACACACACACACACACACACACACACACACACACTCTGCTCGAAGTCTGGGTAAAAGCTGTTCTGACTGCCCTATAACTATCACTAGTACCTACCTCCTTTGTCCTCCAACTGACTCAGTGGTAATGTCGAGTTCCGCTTCCAATATGTTAACTGAGGCCAAGAATCCTGTGATTATAAAGATTAAACAGCAGCAAAGACTACTTTAATGATATGAATGATCACTCCTAAATCTTTAATATAAATCTAAATTATTATATATTTGCATTTATTAGAGCAGAGTACACCTAGACTGCTAGGTCCAGACACTATCTGATTGAGAACAAGAGAAATAAAAGAAAATGGCTTAGGGGACTCGTGGGTGGCTCAGTAGGTTAAGCATCTGCCTTCAGCTCAGGTCACGATCCTGGGGTCCTAGGATCAATCCCACATCAAGCTCCCTGCTCAACGGGGAGTCTGCTTCTCCCTCTGCCTGCCACTACCCCTGCTTGTGCATGTGCGTTCTCTCTCTCTCTCTCTCTCTCTGTCAAATAGATAAAATATTTTTTAAAATTATTTAAATGAAAGAACTATGTCAGGATGCTGTCAGGCAGGTAAAATATTTGAGAATTGGTAGGCTTTCATTATATCTGTACTCTAATCATGAATCCTCATTCCAGGCTCTGTGTAAATGCTATATTTTTTACATTAAACTTGAAATGTATTAAGTTTCACTTCTTACATCAGAGGTGCTCATTTTATTTTATCATAAAGGTATAGTACATCTCTTCAGACATGTACATATTGTATGATCTCACATATTTGAAATTTGAGAATAGGCAAAACTAATCAATGATAAAAACCAGACCAGTGGCAGCTGCATTGTTGAAAAGGTAGATGTGGAAATTAATTGGAAAGAGATACAGGGAATTTCCAGCTGTGGAAATATTCTGTATCTTGATTGAGGGTGTTGGTTACATGGGTAAATATATTTGTCAAAACTCATTGTAGTAAGTGCTGTGCATTTCACTATGTGTAAAGTATACTTCAATTTTTTTTTTAAAAGTCCATAAAATATTTTTTTAAGATTTATTTATTCATGAGAGACACAGAGAGAGGCAGAGGGAGAAGCAGGCTCCCTGCAGAAAGCTTGATGCAGAACTCAATCCTAGGACCCCGGGATCATGATCTGAGCCAAAGGCAGACACTCAACCACTCAGCCACCCAGGTGCCCAAGTCCATAAAATCTTGACCTGTGCCATTCTTTTAAAAATATCTGAGTGGTAAGTGTTACAGAGTTACTAAGCCTACCTTCTCATCAGTTTCATTGTTTTGTCTAAAATGTCACAATCTTACTTGCTTTTCACAGAATGAGGCCAATAAAATAAAGAAGGAAGCTGAGGATCTGGACCGTCTGATTGACCAGAAATTGAAAGATTATGAGGACCTCAGAGAAGACATGAGAGGGAAGGAACTTGAAGTCAAGAAGCTTCTGGAGAAGGGAAAGACCGAACAACAAGTTGGTTTAGTTTACAAATTGCTTCATTTCTTGAGGCAGAATTTAAAATCGTGCAAGTGTGAGCTGTGTCTATGACACTACAAGTGCAGGGTCCCTGAGGTGTTCAAAGGAAGGCCTTCTGTGAGATACCCAGGCCTATGCTCTGTGTTGGCAGGTGTTGGGGTGGCAGCTGGGAGTGGGTGCCTGGCCTTTTAGGAGAGAGAAGAAGAAGAAAAAAAAGGAGATAGAAGAGATTCATCTTGCAGGGTTTTCCCTCTGATCTGCTGTGTGTTTGCAGACTGCTGACCAGCTCCTGGCCCGAGCAGATGCTGCCAAGGCTCTTGCGGAAGAAGCTGCTAAAAAGGGACGAAATACCTTACAGGAAGCCAATGACATTCTCAACAACCTGAAAGGTATGAAAGGCTCACATAACAGCATAAATTTCTACACATGCTTCATGAAGGCAACTTCCTTTTTTTTTTAACCATGAGATTCTTAGAACATATACAGTATGAAAGATAAGAGTATAATAAATCCCATAAATCTATCATTCCAATTCAACAGTTAAGATTTTTCTTATACTTGCTTCATCCTCCAACATCCACCCTACTTTTTTTATGGTAAGGTATTTCAAAGAAAAATCCCAGAGGTTGTATCATTTTACCCCTTCATACCTCAGGATTAAAACAAAACCAAAAAAACAAAACAAAACAAAAAAGAAATTTTCTGACATTAGAATAACTTATGTCATCAAGCTATGCCTACTTAGCTGGCTCATGTTGGTAAATCGAGATTATTCTTCATTTTCTCTACCAGTTGCATTTCAATCTTTATGCCTTCTTTCCTCACCCAAGATAAAAAAAAGAAATGTGCTTAATTCACTACATATTCCTGGACTTGCCTCTGATAAAATAGCCCATAGGTTCTATAAATATGGAAGTTTTACCAGATAATGGTTAGATATATCAGCTCTGCTGTCAGTAGGATTGGGTTAGAATCCCTGATCTACCTCTTACTTCTGTGAACCGTTGGGGAAAATTATCTCCCTCTTTAATCTTCAGTTCTCATCTATAAAAATGATACAGTGACTACATCACAGGCACATAAAAAGCTCTTAATTTAGTAGCTAACACACAGTAAACACTAGATAAACTGCAGCTTTTAATATTGGTTGCCGTGACAATAATGGATTACTCAGTGCTTTGCATGAAAGTGAACTTTCCAGAAACATGCCCACTCATAAGAGTCTAAAGCTGTGCACTTCGTTTTTCTAAGGCCATCCATGCTGTTTATCATTTTTCTCTCATTTTTCATAAAACAAAATCCAGTTGCAGCTCCCTAAATGGCTCCCTTTTGGCTTGTTGAGAGTCTAGTTCAAGTGCATTCCTCGAATTTGCTTTATTTTAGATTTCGATAGGCGAGTGAATGACAACAAGACTGCTGCAGAGGAGGCTTTACGGAGGATTCCTGCCATCAACCAGACCATCATTGAAGCCAATGAAAAGACAAGGGAGGCGCAGCTGGCGCTGGGCAATGCAGCTGCAGACGCTACTGAAGCCAAGAGCAAAGCCCATGAGGCAGAGAGGATCGCCAGCGCTGTCCAGAAGGTGCGTGCTTCCTTCTTCTCCCATTTTTGCTCCTGTATTTCTCTAGTTGTTTTCCAAGATCCTTAAAAGATCCTTTCCAAGATCCTTTCCAAGATCTAGTTTCTTTCCAGATCCTTAAAATCTCTCATAAATTTCCTCCTCGACTCTAGTAAAATTATCTTAAACCATCCTTGTTCACTTCTGACTAGGTATTAGAGTACTAGATAAGTACATTGACCAAAGAGGCAGAATCATTGAAAGGCCCTTCAACATTTCTACTGTTGTCTCAGTGGCTGGGTCTCTGTTGTGAGGAGATGGAATGCTATGGGCCCATGAGCACCTTCCACAAAAAAAATCAAACTCTTCTCAAATAAACATGGACTTTGACATGGACAGCTGCCATTTTTTCAGTCAAGTCAGTATAACTATCAGGCGCCTCTTGTGAGCATATTTTGTATCTGATCCCAACCTGATTTAGAGTGGAAAGAATCCGCTGCTAGGATTCTTTCTAATCATCTTTTTTTTTTTTTAAGATTTTATTTGTTTATTTGAGAGACAGAGCATGAGCTGGGGAGAGGGGCAAAGGGAGAGGGGTAAGGAGACTCCCCTCTGAGCGTAGAGCCAGAAGTGGAGCTTGATCCCAGGACCCTGAGATCATGACCTGAGCCAAAGTCAGACACTTAACCAACTGAGCCACCCAGGCGCCCTCTTTCTATTCATCTTAAAGAATAATTTAAGTTGGTTTTTTCCTATTTAAAGGTCAGTCTGTTTTATTTAAACGATTAGAATGGATGCTAAAATTACATGTTCAAGAATCACATTCCTTTTTTTTTAAAGATTTTATTTATTTATTCATGAGAAACAGAGAGAGAGAGAGAGAGGCAGAGACACAGGCAGAGGGAGAAGAAGCAGGCTCTACGCAGGGAGCCCGCCATGGGACTCAGTGCCGGATCTCCAGGATCACGCCCTGGACTGAAGGCTGCACTAAACCGCTGAGCCACCCAGGCTGCCCAATCAAATACATTCTTAAGTTAATTTAGAACAGTTGATTTGGGGATTAATTATATTTTATAAAATACTCCTATATCAGGATTGTGGTCTTTTTCTACATTGTGATGAACTGCCAAGTAGAACAAGGCATCTACATTTGAATTAAAAATGTATTCAACTTGAAAGTACCTAATCAATATGATGTGTTGGAAAATGTACACCATTTAAATGTTTTATCATTTGCCAGCCATGTGACCTCAACTGAAAATGGCAATGATTGAACAGGAAGTATTAAGGATAAATAAGAGTATACAAATAGAAGTATTTATTATGTTAGGCAGTAGTGCTAACTTTTCTTTCCTTACTGTTATTTGGAACCCAACTAAATGATACCATAAGTCAACGTACAATGTAATTTACTGCCCTGTTCTTTATGGATTGTATTTTCGAGCCATTCTACAGATTATAAGAGGTATGGACGCATACTTTAGAAAGATGAAAGCTTTTTCTCATCAGCAGTTCTTTATCATGTGCCTAGAATGCTACCAGCACCAAGGCAGAAGCAGAAAGGACTTTTGCAGAAGTTACAGACCTGGATAATGAGGTGAACAATATGTTGAAACAACTGCAGGAAGCAGAAAAGGAGCTGAAGAAAAAACAAGATGATGCTGACCAGGATATGATGATGGCAGGGATGGTAAGCCACTTGTATCTATTTGCTTGTGGGCAGAGAGTGAAGGGTGTTTAATGATGAAGATCCCCATCTTGTTAAGAAGAGTGTCTTATTGACTTCTGTTTTTCATTGTGTTTTCTGGCCAAGAATTGGGTTAGTAACTTACATAGAAGACAAAGAATTTGGAGCTCCTGCTGGGTTGTTGCACAATTGTTCTGTCCAAGGCTTCTCCCCATTAAAAGCAAAACATTCTTTTATACATTTGAAGTTTTAGGACATTGAAAAGTATGTCCTTATATTTTTGGATGAGTGATTCATAGCTAGTATAAAACCAAAAAGGAATAAAAAGGAATACAATAAAAAATTTCCTCCTGCTATTGTTACCGCAGCAGCCTACTTTCTAGAGGCAAAGAGCAGTTTCTTGTGTTTCATTTTTGAAGATGACAAAAACATACCAAATTTACATTCAGTTTAATTTTTTTTTTACCCTTTGTGATGATGTGTATCTACAATATTGTTGGTAATATAATTGACTTAGGAATGCATGGCCTGGTAAAGAACAAGGGTACACTTTTCTGTTTTATGCTATATTTTGCTTTCAAAAGACTTTAATGGAGTCACAGTGGAAACATAACTGTTCAGTTCAATCTGATTACAATCACAGTAATGAACTTGTTTAATTCTGTATTTTCAGTACAAGCAAGGGACCATTTTTCCACTCTTGCTGAAAAACAGATCTTTTACTATGGCTCATTTTTACCTTGGGACAGAAAGGAGAAATACTAACTCTGTTTATCTAGGTAAAGAAGACTCTAGAGAAGTGATAACAGGAAGTATCCCTGTGCAAACACTCTATTTTAGTATGCATTTTGGGTTTTGTTTTGGACTGTCTCAATTTTATAGCAAGGTATGGCTCAAGTGGAAATTCCCATATAGTAAAAAATACGCATTTCTTGTATATGCTGAGGGTCTCTGCATTTCATTTTTAATATGGTTGTAGAAACATTAGATTTAGAGCCTATTGGAAGAAGGAAAAGGATATATTCCTTATGAGCTTCAAAAAAGGGGTATGGACTCCAAAGAGGGGAAGAAGATCCATCTTTTGTTCTTTTGGATAAATAACTTCTAACGAACACAAAGCACCCAAACATACTCTATTCCATTTATATTTAGGCCAATCCTAAAAGACACAGCATCGAGCCAGTGTTGTTTGAATCTGTAACATACCTTTTTTCACCAGAAGAGTAAAGGCTTTTGATTGCCCTGGAAGAAGAGGCTGGAGACCACAGGTTACTGCAGGAGCATTGCTCTTGCAGACCATCATGGTCATTTACCCCTCTCCTAGGATGCTCACAGAAAAGCCTGTCAAGGCTCAGTAAGAAAGGCTGTGATTTCAACAGAGATTAATCATTCATTTGTGAAGGTTTTTTCCTCATGCTTGTTCTTTTTCAAAGTCTTACGTTGTTTCTATCCAAAAATGTTGCAGTATCTTGAGCCAAAAACTAGGAAAAACAATTATGTGGTAGGGAGCTCAAAGCTGCTCATTTATATCCTGACTGGATTTATTTGTGAGAGCATCTGTTTTCTGATATTCAGATACTTCCTCTTCCATTGTCATTTCCCGTGACTCATGCACAGGGTATTTGTTCAGGTTTCATGGAATTTTCCTGAATACACTTACCTTTGGTTGATTTATAAAATGTAAACTGTACCACCCCAATCTGTGCGTGTGGATGTGTATGCACGGACATGCGTGTGTGTGTGCGTGCACGCAGCTGCAGGGGTAGAGGGTGTTACAGAACGTGTCACTTGATTATAAAACTTGTCTTGAAAATAGGGCATGTCTAATAATCAGGTCCCTAAGAGTGTCCTGAAGGACCTATTTTGGTTCTAAAATGTAGTTTTTTATACTTGTCCTTAAAAATAACTTATTTCTGCTTAATGGATTTTGTTATGAATCCATCTCCATGTATTCTTGAGTGAGAAAGTGAGAAAAGGAGATAATATTGGTCTTTTTGAAATACAAATACAGTCAATATCGTCATGCGGACAGCCTACTCATGACTGTTCTATGAATTAAAAATAGCAACATTTCACCATGAAGATACAAAGACCAGAGAGAGAGAGAGAGAGAGAGAGATTGATTGATTGTAGTTTCACTAGTTAGGAAAGAGGAAGCTGAAAATTGGACTTTCTGGCTGATTGGGGTAAAACTATTTTAAGAACCTGAAAACATGCCTCCAGGACTTTCGGTATCATCTGTCCTTTCCCGGTACAGGCTTCCCAGGCTGCTCAGGAAGCTGAGATCAATGCCAGAAAGGCCAAGAACTCCGTTACCAGCCTCCTCAACCTGATTAATGACCTCCTGGAGCAGCTGGGTAAGTAGCTGTAGAGTCCTGTTAGGCAGCCTCTGAATTCTCTGTACTGCTCTTGGGGTCTGAGATACTTGACACAGAAGTAGATATTTTAGCAGGAGTATTGTGTGAACTGGATCAGGACTTCAGGTTGTATCAATCCAACAAGTACTTACGAGGCCCTTGCACGGTATATGATCTAAGTCCTGGAATGTGACCATGGTCCAAAGACTTAGAAAATTAGGAAGATAGGCTGCCAACTAGGGTGGCTCATTTATGGTCGATGTTTATGATACATTGAACAGCGATTCTTCTTAGATCATTGTGCTGGCAGTGTGTCTTTAAAGGATTTAAAGTGAAGGATTTCAGTGGTAGAGTAAAGGAACACTTTAACCTGGTGATGACTTCACTGCCTGGAGTTCTTTTCATTTGCTAATCAAAAGGATAATTGGATGAGGTGACAGGTTTTTGGAAAAGAATAAGCTTGATTTTTCAAGGATTATAGAAACATGTTGAATTGCTCTTTTAATTCAGTTTGAGGGGGAGCAGGCTTCATTATAGGACAGATGTACTTTTGTCACCGCCTCCATTATAAAGTGGTAATACTCCAGCTAGTATAGCTCTGTAGCAATGCATTCTACTTTAATTTAGCCTTGAAGGTTTGGTCAGTGTTTTTGTTTTGGTTTTGGTTTGGTTTTTGGTTTCTTTGGAGGGTGGGGGAGTCTATATTTTTTATCCGTCTAGAATATCAAGAATAATAAATTTAAAATGAAAGGATCTAGAAGAGGTAACTTTTCATGACAGAAAGAACAGGATTTTAAAGTTAGAGTTGCATCAGAATCTTTGTTTCCTTGCCTTGTAATCGTGCAAACTTGGGCAAATTGTTTAACATCTGAGAATCACTGGCAGGCATGTGGTCTTGTGAGAATATAATCAAGTACAGTGTGCATAAAGTGTTGATCACTGTGTGGCAGTCTGCTTTCATTAATTATGGAAGCAATTCTTTCCAGAAGAACTCCTTTTCTTGCTAATTTTAAAGTGAAGCTTTCGCTGGAATTATTTCAGCATTTCATCCCTGGCTATTTTCCATAGGAGGACTCCAAATAATGTCTAACTCCTGAAAGAGGCACAAGACTCCCCAAACCAACCCAGCCTCCCTGGAATCCAAAGAGCTGAGGACTTAGAGTTCTAGCGTAAAGATTTTTGTGTTCGTTAAATGGCATTAAAATGACATGCAGATTACATATATAAACATAAAAATGGTATTAAACATTACGAGATGACCTTCAAAACCACAGATGAGGCTTAAGGTCTCAAACACGGCAGCTGTGTCTTTAGAAAACATTTCACAAAAACTGTTTTCCCAGAGAAGACATCCAGCCCGGTATCTGTTAAATGCACTGACCTGTCCTTGCCAATTAGGTCAGCATTTGTACTTGGTCTGCGTTGTTCGTGCCCTCGTACAACCCGACCAATCTACAAGCCGGTTTGCGGGCCACCATTGCGTGGTGGCAGTTGCTGGGCTTCATCTATATGGAAGGCTAGTGGAGTACTGGTGGGGTGACGTGATCATTCTCACTGAGTACATTTGTTTCCTCCTGTGTCCTCTCTGACTCTACAGGGCAACTGGACACAGTGGACCTGAACAAGCTAAATGAGATCGAAGGCACCCTGAACAAAGCCAAAGATGAAATGAAAGTCAGTGATCTAGACAGGAAAGTGTCTGATCTGGAGAATGAAGCCAGGAAGCAGGAGGCTGCCATCATGGACTATAATCGAGATATCGAGGAGATCATGAAGGACATTCGCAACCTGGAAGACATCAAGAAGACCCTACCGACTGGCTGCTTCAATACCCCGTCCATTGAGAAGCCCTAGTGTCATCTTTTAGGGCCGGAAGGCAGCACCCCCCAACCAGCGAGCCGTTATGAGGCCACAGAGTGCCTTAACACAAAGATTACATTTTTCAGACCCCCACTTCTCTGCTGCTCTCCACCACTATCCTTTTGAACCAGGAAAATTCACAAAGCTTAAAGAGAAGCAAGTCAGACATCATGAATCGGGAACAAAGGGTTTTATCTGATAGTCTCTCTTCCACGGAAGGCACTCCCTTACCCACACTTTCCCTCCTGAGTTACGTGAGGACGCGGTATCCTACGTTATTGTACAGTGGTGTAAACACTTCGTGGGAACCATTGTGTGCCAGGGCTGAGCAAGGAGCCCTCCTTTTTCTCACTGATACCAACAGAACCTCCTCGGTCTCAGTACTCTTGTTTCTATGAAGGAAAAGTTTGGCTACTATTAGTAGCATCATGATGGCCAGTATATCCAGTCTATCGATAAAGAAAGTACACCTACATCATCTACTACCCCTCCTCCTCTTAAGCAAAAGGAAATAAACATCCTGTGCCAAAGGTATTGGTCATTTAGAATGTCAAGAGCCATCGTCAGTTGTTTTAGCTGTTTTGAGTATAGGACACTGAGCCATCCACGGGTAAGGATGCAATTATTCATGACAGTCTCCCGGAGAATGAGGCTGCAGAAGTAGCTGAACATCTTCTCACATGTTAAATAATTGACTAGGAAGAGAACCTCTTTTCAGATCTTTGGGCAGCTGATAAATCTGGATGGGCAGCTTGCACTCACCAATAGACATCTTCTGATATTCCTGTAAATGGAATTTATACAGAAGAAATAAGGATATGATAACCACTAAAGTTTTTTTTTTTCCAAAATCAAACTAATTCTTAGAGCTTTTTTAATATGTTAGTCTTGAAACTAGTGCTGTTATCTGGTAGAGAGCAGTTGGTCCCTAAGATCTTGACAAACAAAACACAAACCGCCTTGTCCTAGTCTTTCCTAGCAAAGGGATAAAACTTAGATGCAACTAGTATTGTCAGGATCCCATGTACCCATGTTTCCTCCACTGGGGAGAGATGAAACCTTTGACCCTTATCTTCAATTATCTTCTGATGTTCCCATCTTGTAGGATCCCTCTAAAACACAGTCTGCCAAATCCTGGTGGCAAATACTTGCACTCAGTATTTCACACAGCTGCCAACACCATGGAGTTCCTGCACTTTGTGATTTAAACCCACTCTAAACCTTCCCCCTCGGTGCAGAGGGAAGACTCGTAGGTGGAGTTGCCTAGCTGGCTTCTCAACTTTTGATCCTCAGCTCTGTGGTTTTCTTTTAAGATCACAGTGTGAAGATCCCCTGCCACACAACCCCTTCCTCCTACCAACCCACCTTTGAGATTCATATATAGCCTTTAACACTATGCAACTTTGTACTTTGCGTAGCGGGGGGGAAAGAAACTATTATCTGACACACTGGTGCTATTAATTATTTCAAATTTATATTTTTGTGTGAATGTTTTTTTTGTTTATCATGATTATAGAGTAAGGAATTTATGTAAATATACTTGGTCCTATTTCTAGAATGGCACTGTCTGTTCACTTCTTCACTCTGTTTTTCCTCTCCACGGCACAATGTGTCTTTATACCTCCTTCCCTTCCATCTGCAGTTTTTGACATTGCATTTGCTCCCCATCACTCTGCTCTTTGCCTTGTGTTTGCAGCACATCATCCTCTAGTGCTGTCGACCCGCTTCCCTCCACACACAGCCGCTCTGCAGAGGTACCTCACCCCCTCTTGCATTGCAGCCCCGTGACCCAAAACTGCAGCCTGACATTCCTGACACCCGCTCCACAGCAGGTGTGTCAGGTTGACAGCACAGCACATTCTGGGATTAGGACATTTTGCTGAATGGTGTCTTCAACATCACTGTGGGCCTAACCAGGAAGGAGCTGGAAATGCCCTTTCGGACGGTTTGCGCTGGGGGGGTCGCTGCGTGATAAGGGAGTGCGTGATCACTAAGCCCTCAGAGGGCATTGGGGATGGCGTACAGACAGGTAGAGTGGGAGTGGTCCCGCACCTGGGCCTCCCCCTTCCGCCTCCTCGCATACCAGAGTCGACTACAAAGTCTTGACTTGGCATACCCTCGCATTCCCTCTGCTGCTTCTCTGGGCCTCTTCTACTGTTGCCAGAGGCGGGGCTCTTTCTTGCCAAGTTTTCCCATCAGTGTCTCCTAGCTGGTTCCTCCTGTTAAGTGGCCACCCCTACTAACAGAGACATTTTGTTCAAGCTTGCAGGAGAAGGACTGTGGACAGACTGCCAGGATAGTTTTCCCTCCAGCCCATGGGTCAGCCTCACACCAGGAAGTCTTAGGCCACAGTGAAATTTGGGGTTTGGTTTGGTTTTGTTGCTTTTCTCCTTCTCCATCTGTGTCATATATTTTTAAACAGAAGTTTATTTTTAAAATAAAAGTTCTTTATAAGACAATACCTTCATTACACTCCTGCAATATACATTATTTTATTGTATAGTTCTAGTTATCTGTATTTTATGTAATAAAATTGACAGGGTGGCTGCTGCAGAATGCTGGGTGTCACAGGGGCACATACAGCTGTTCCCTGGAATTTGTCCTTGTAATTCCAACTGTGGCCCTTTTATATGTGCCTTCACTTTAGCTGTTTGCCTTAATCTCTACAGTCTTGCTCTCCAGGGTGGTGAATAAAATGCAACACTTGGCATTTTTTATGTTAAAAAAAAACCAGTATTTTATTTATAATAAAATCTGAATATTTGCAACCCTTTATATTTGGTGTGGCCTGAGTGTGGTACTGGGGACCTAGGATGTTTTGAAAGGTGTAATGAAAGAAAGCTGCTCATGATATCTTCTCTGGGTGATGTATTTTCTTGAGAACAATCCAGTATGTGTGCATGTACTTAATATACGTGTGTGTGTGTATAGGTGTATGTATGTCTATATGTGTATATATATTATTATATATAAATACACACACACACACATATACATATGGGGGTTTTTTAGTTTGTTTTTTTAAAACCCATCTCAGATTGGGATACTTTGGTGTGGTCCAGAGCTAGACTGTAAATATTTTAGGCTCTGCAGGCCATGCAGTCTCTGTTACAACTACTTTGCTCTTGTAGCATGAAACCATCCCCAGACAATGTGTAAACAAAGGAGTGTGGCCGTGGTCCAATAAAATTGTTTACAAAAATAGGCACGGGTCTGAGGGCTGCCATTTGCCAGACCCCTTGGTGTATGATTAATGCCTGATTAATGACACCTGAAGACTATTTTAAAATTATGTGGGCTTTTTAGCAGCTGTATATAAAAAGTTGTCTTTCTTCCTTTAAATATGCATATAATTTAAGCTTAAGGGGGTTCCTTCAGGTGATGAGAAACACTCTGAAACATAATGGAATAAAGAGAAAAAAGTAATGTGCTGAATCAGCAGGCCAGAAATAGCTCATTCACTTCATCTGGAGGGTTGACCCAACTGGAGAAACCTGCGACCAGGTGAAGAGTTTGGGATACAGAGATGGCAGGGAGGCTTTGGTTTACTCTTTGGTGCTCTGCTCATAGCCCTGAGTCCCTGTGAATGACCTGCCACCTTCCCAGGCTTATAAATTGTAGCTATGACACCTGTGAGGAACCTGAACTCTTCTCATTTGGGCTTGCTCAGAAAGAGCTTTAGAGGGCACTAGTTACTAGCTTTCATACATACCCCGTTCTGAACCCGTGTGTAGAACCTGATTCAAATGCAAAGACATCTTTATAGGTCATCCACTATAAAGAGTGATGAGTGGGATTTTAAAAACTTGCCTCTATTCCTTTTGTTAGTTCAGGGTCAGCAGATTCTCCAGAGTTGGTATCCGCATAATCGGATTCAAAATATCCCAAAGGTTTACTCCCTAAATAAGAATTCTAGCCCCTTGATAAATCTGAATTCATCAGCCCTGCTTCATTAAGCTCAAAATGGAATGCCTGAAGAAGGCCTCTGGCACCCAGAAGGGCCACAAAGTCAAAAGGCAGACGGTACCCGCTTCGTAGTGTGAGGAAGGACCCATCCCCAGGAAAGATCACATCTCTCCAGGCCCATAGCTTATGGAACCAGAAACAAGACAATTGCACATAGGTTAATTTTTCCTGTTCTCACTAAGCAGGTTTAAATGAAGTAGGTATTAATCATTGGAGTGAAAAATAAGGAACTTCTAGTAAACAATCTATCAGAGGCTCCAGTGGTTCAGAAGTTATCAGCTAGAGTGCCTTATATTTGTACTGACTCCCCCAAGATGATTATATCTGCTCTGCACAAATGATATTCTAAATAGAAATTAATTCTATGTGGGGCACCTGGGTGGCTCAGTCCGTGAAGCATCCGCCTTCAGCTCAGGTCATCATCCCAGGGTCCTGGGTTGGAGCCCTGCGTCTGCCTCCCTGCTCAGTAGAGAGCCTGCTTCTTCCTCTGCCTCTGCCCCTCCTACTGCTTATGTTCTCTGTCTGTCTCTCAAATAAATAAATAAAATCGTTTTTAAAAAATTAGTTGTATGCTTAAGAAAAGGAAATATTTAGCAGAAGTCAAATAAAAAGCTAAGAAGTTCCTGTTGGGAATTCAAATAAGAGAAACCTCAACATTTTAAGTGTTGTTATAACATGTCATTTCTTTCATCTCCCTGCCTATGGTGTTCCGTCCCCTTTCCATTACAGGAAAGCCTGAGGTCAAGGTGTCAGCTGCTCTGTTGGAACTGACCAGTCCTTCCTTGTGTCCACCACCCGTCCCAGGCTTGTCCTGGCTTCTAGCGTGGCCCTTGGATACACATTTATGGATCACGTGTCTCTCACCCATCTTTCCCCCCAGTGTCCCTCCGGCTCCCCAAGATCTGGGTCTAGGTATTTCTGTCCACACCCTCAGGGCTAGGAGGCATACAGGAAATGGTCACTGAGTTGTCTAAATGGTCTAAGGTAAAATCAGCCTTTCTTATTGGCTTATTCTCCTATTTCTGTTACTTTTTCCCTGCCTGAGCAGAGAGGGGGGTTTATGGATCCTTGTTAATGCCCTCTGTCCCCTCCTTTCAGCATCACTGTGCTCTCTCGGTACTCCCACCAAAGGAGGGATTTGCAGGAAGACACACCAAACCTGCCTTCCGCCAAGTGGCACAGCACCCACCACACAGCTCTGCAAGCTGCAACCAGCTGGTGTGATCTGGTCTGCAAGGCCCGTTGCTCTGCCTCCCAGCCTCACACTAGCCACTCCCAACACTGTATGTTTGACCCACCGCTCCTGGTGGGTATCTCTGGCTCCTGGCCCACATGATAACATTAATTCCCTTTCTTTTTCTCTAACTCCTATGAAAGGACCCAGTAAATTTCAGCGGCTTGGTTAGTGTTTCATCCTGTTTGCTCGTGTACCCTAGCCTTAAATATAGGCCATGTGGGGATGCTTGTGATGAGTTCAGTATAGTTTGTATTAATGTCTATAAAAAGCTAAACATCAGGGGGCCCCTGGGTGACTCAGTGCAGTGGTTGAGCAGACATCTGCCTTTAGCTCAGGTCATGATTCCGGGGTCCTGGGATCAAGTCCCGTATCAAGCTCCCCGAGGGGAGCCTGCTTCTCCCTCTGCCTGTGTCTCTGCCTCTCTCTGTGTGTCTCTCATGAATAAATAAAATCTAAAAAAAAAAAAGAAAAGTTGAACATCAGGCCCTTGATCAAGAATGTGAGCCTCTGATACAGCTTTGTTCCCATGAGTATGTGCAGTCAATTTAAGTGATTCTCTGTGAAATGCGCCTGGTCATACCTTTGAGGACACCTCTCTATCCTCCCATAATCCTTTTTCACCATGGTTAGTGAGAAAAAATTCCCCCTAAACTTCAGACTGTTGCTTTTGAGCCCGTGGTGTCTGCACTTGTACTGAGATCCTTTGTCATTTCAGTAACTAAATGCAGCCTGGGTGGCTCTGTTGGTTAAGCATCCGACTCCTAATTTTGGCTCAGGTCATGATCTCAGGGTCGTGGGATCAAGCCCCACATCAGGCTCTGTGCTCAACATGGAGTCGGCTTGTCCCTTTCCCTCTCTGCCCTTCCCCCCACTAGTGCTTGCTCTGTCTCTAAAATAAATAGAATCCTTAAAAAATAAAAAAATTCAATCCCCAAATTGTGTGTCATAGCAACTAGTGTTAAGAATTTTTCAGGATGCCTGGGTGGCTTAGTGGTTGAGCATCTGCCTTTGGCCCAGGGCATGATCCTGGAGTTCTGGGATCGAGTCCCACTTCAGGCTTCCTGCATGGAGCCTGCTTCTCCCTCTGCCTGTGTCTGCCTCTCTCTCTCTCTCTCTCTCTCTCTCTCTCTCTCTCTCTGTGTGTGTGTCTCTCATGAATAAGTAAATAGAATCTTAAAAAAAAAGAATTTTTCATGCAGGGGGCACCTGGGTCAAGGTCATGGGATTGAGCCCCAAATTGGGCTCCCTGCTCCATGGGGAGTCTTCCTCTCCCTCTCCATCTGTGCTCTCTCTCTCAAAAATAAACAAAAGTCTTAAAAAAGGAAATTCTCTAATGCAACTCCTTTCTGAATATTCTGTGCTTGCTTTCCAGGATGTAGGATCCAATTTTCCTACTGTCAGTTGATCCCAGCCATTCCTTGCATGGGCATTTCTTTCCTCCTGAGGCTGGTTTCTAACTTGAGGTTTAGTGCAGAGTAACTCAGGTCCAGCCATGAGCAGAAATGTCTGGGGGAGATGTGCGGTCCTGGTGTGGATTACATGGTCCTGGGTTGCTGAGCCAGCGTCCAAGATAAGGGCTCAGGAGAAAGAGCTGTGATTTCGGTGATTACATGTTTAGCAGGGTCAGAGACGTTTGTGTTACAACTTGCTCATCCCTCTTGGCTCAGACAGTCTGCTACCTGTGCTGTCTCGGTCGGGCTGATACAGAGGCTCCGGCCTGACCGGACAGATTGTGCTTTGCCACACAGATTTCAGGCAGGTTGCCCTCCTTACACTGCTGAAGGAGTACCAATATCAAGATATCTTCTGCATGCTATGTTTTACTTATTTTTAAAAGATTTTATTTATTCATGAGAGACACAGAGAGAGGCAGAGATGTAGGCAGAGGCTCCCTGGCAGGGAGCCTGATGCGGGACTCGATCCTAGGACCCCAGGATCACTACCTGAGCTGAAGGCAGACGCTCAACCACTGAGCCACCCAGGTGCCCCTGGATACTGTGTTTTAAAAGCTACTGTCATGAATAATTTCTTTCATGTGCCCCTCATTCAATGAGAGTCTTCACTTCGCCAGTGAGGAAATGCAACCGTGGTTCGCTGCTCCATCACCTCACCCACTATTTCAGCATGTTCCCATACACTCTCATGATTTTGAGATATTTGCCTTGTAAGAACCTCTGTTATGTACATGTATTTATAATAAAGTTCCTCAAATCCCTTTTTCAGAGAGATCAAGGCAAGATTTAAATATATGAGTAATTTGGGACCCCTGGGTGGCTCAGTGGTTGAGCATCTGCCTTTGACTCAGGTCGTGATCCCAGGGTCCTGGGATCGAGTTCCACATCAGGCTCTCCGCAGACAGCCTGCTTCTCCCTCTGCCTGTGTCTCAGCCACTCTCCATGTGTCTCTCATGAATAAATAAATAAAATCTTAAAAAAATATATATATAGGGGATCCCTGGATGGCTCAGCGATTTAGTACCTGCTTTCGGCCCAGGGCGTGGTCCTAGAGACCCGGGATCGAGTCCCATGTCGCGCTCCCTGCATGGAGCCTGCTTCTCCCTCTGCCTGTGTCTCAGCCACTCTCTCTCTCTGTGTCTCTTATGAATAAATAAATAAAATCTTTAAAATATATATATATATATATATATATTAGTAACTTGCCCAATATTAAGGAACTAGTTTAGTTGCAGAATTATTCCTTGGATGTGATTGTCTTTAAGCACCTGGGCCATATGTCACACACACATCATACCCCTCTCATTGCCTCTGGGTTTTTCCTCTCTTTCTCTTCTCTTACTTAGGATCAAGGATAAGGAACACAGAGCTGGCTCACCTAGCATTACCTTCACCTCGCTTCCTCTAATGTTAACATCTGATCTAACCATGGTACGTTTATCAAACCTAAGAAACTGATATTGGTAGGAGACTCAACTACAGTCTTTTGCCTGCTTTTAAAAACCTTTTTCGAGACCTCATTTTTAAAGTAATACTGAATTTTAAAGCAAAATGAGAATACTCAGCATTAATAGCCAACCTATGGGAAAACAGGAGTGTGGATAGTTGATTTTACTATCATAATACAATCAACATGACCCAATGTATAACATGTGTATAATTAAATGCAAGTAATGTCATTAAACAACTTGCTAAAAGGTCCTGAAAGTTTGAAAAGAGATTTTTCTTCTTTGTTTTGTTTTGTTTTTCCTGTATAAAAAAGAAAAGAGATTTAAAAAAAAAACAATTTTATTTATTTATTCAGAGAGACACAGAGAGAGAGGCAGAGACACAGGCAGAGGGAGATGCAGGCTCCCTGCCGGCAGCCTGATGTGGGATTCAATCCCAGAACCCCAGGATCATGACCTGAGCCAAAGGCAGTCGCTCAACCACTGAGCCACCCAGGATCCTTGAAAACAGATTTTTAAAGATCCATCAGAATTAACATGTCATTCATAACAACATGCCACAAATTTAAGTATTTATTAGAAATAGAAAATTTATTTAAAATTACATTTAAAACTTTCATTACATCATTTCAGGCTTCCAAAAAAATTGTAATAGCACAAAAAGTTCTTCAATACTCTTTCCTCAGATTTCTCAAATGTTAATATTTCACATTTACCTTTTCTCTGCTCTCACTCTTTCTGTGAAGAGAGAGAGAGAGAGAATGGTTTTAAGTTGCAGATATGATGCCATTTTATCCATAAATACTCCAATGTATATTTCCTAAAGACAAGGAACTTTCTTACATAACTAGCCCAATTGTCAAAATCAGGAAATTACCATCGATACAATACTATTACCTTACCCACCACCATTACTCAGACCGCACCATTTGTGGTAGGCAGAAATATGCTTCCCCCAAAGATGTCCACGGCCTAATCCCTAGAACCTGTGAATGTGTTAGGTTGCACAGCAAAGGGGAATTTAGATGTCTGATGTAATTAAGGTTGTGAATCAGCCAATTAAAATAGCTTTTCCTGAGTTATCTGGGGAGGCCAATATAATCATAAGGATTCTTAAAATTGGAGGAGGGAGGCAGAAAAGGGGACCAGAGTGTTGCAATGAGATGAGGATTCAGCCTAAGATTTGGGGCCTAAGGATGGAGGAGGGGGCAGGAGCCACGGAATGTGGGCAGCCTCTCACAGCTGCAGGAGGCAAGGGAAGAGAGTCTCCCCTACAGCCTCCCCTGGGGGGTGGGGGGGGGACACAGCCCTGACTCTTTAGATTGAACCCAGGAAGATCCTGGCCAGACTTCTAACCTACAGAAATATAAGAGAATAAAGTCATATGTGTTAAGCAACTAAATTTGAGGCAATTTTTGTGCAGCCAGAAAACCAATTCACCACTTGTCTCAGTAACATCTTTTTTTAAAAAAAAAAGACAATCTGAAACCATGTGTTCAGTTGTCATGTCTCTTTTATTTCCTTTACTCTGGAGCAGTTCCCGAGTCTTCCTTTGTATTCTCTGATGTTGACATTTAAAAAAAAATAGACACTTGTTTTGTAGTATGTTCTTCCATTTGGTTCCTTTGATGTTTTCTCTTGATTAGATTCAGGCTGTGCGCTTTGACAGGGAGATCCCAGAAGCGGTGCTGAATTCCCTTCAGTATATCCTATCAGGAGGCATGTAAGTCCTTCCCGGCCACGTTAACTGTGACAGTTGACTGGGGTGGTGCCTCCTGGATTTCTCCATTGTAGTTATTCTGTTATCGTTTGTAATTAATAAGTCTCTCATGAAGACGTATTAATTAGTGTAAGGAGTAACAGGATATTTATACTTTGAGACTATATAAATATCCTGTTACTCCTTACACTTTTACCCACTAGTTTTAGTATCCATTGATGAGGGCTGCCAAAGGGAGATATTATGATCTCATCATTCTTTCTCTATTTATAAGTTGGCATTATACCCAGAGCTTGTTTTTCCTTCTCCCCCACTTATTATGGTAGATTTTCATATTAGATTTATGGATTCCTCTTTTTTTTTTTTTTTAATGAGTTACAGTATGTTGTTCTTGATATTTATGTTGCTCCTTAAATGTCCCTTTTTGGGCCAGTGGGAGTAG
Source organism: Vulpes lagopus (assembly GCF_018345385.1). Classification (NCBI taxonomy): domain Eukaryota; kingdom Metazoa; phylum Chordata; class Mammalia; order Carnivora; family Canidae; genus Vulpes; species Vulpes lagopus. The sequence goes on along the minus strand of NC_054824.1, from coordinate 169,649,949 downwards.
CTTAAAGCTGACCCCTGTGACCTTTTGATAATGTCCCTCATTCTTTGAATATTGCCTTACTTTTGGCACATCAAGACATTTCAGGCTCAGCTTGTACTTTCTGTGCCATAATCCTGGAAGCAGCCATTTCTCCAAGGAGCAAAATTAGGTTTCATTAATTCCCCAAACGCCAAGAGCCAACAACAACAAAAATGAGTCATTCAAACTGATAAAAAATTCTCAAAAATGATGCTGAATTTTAACAAATTGTTTATTAGGCTGGTTGGCTTTAGGGAGCATGGCCTATTCTCTCCCCATTGATGATTGCCTATTTTAAGCATTATTGACAAATATTTTTGGAGCACTCATTGGTCTTGCAGCCTACCTGATACCGGTACCCATGGGTTTTAACATTGTGACAAAGGCAACTCTTCTTACTTTGAGAAGTTTATTTAAGTAGAGGAGGCAGCAAAAAACAAAACATAAAAAATGGTACAAAAATAGAGGAAGACATATCTCTCTAATTAAGGATATAGGAGCATTTTGTAAACAGATGCATAGGAACATTATATATTAATATTAGCATATTGATTTATTCATTAAAATGAATGCTCAGGGGCAGCCAGGGTGGCTCAGCCATTTAGCACCGCCTTCAGCCCAGGGTGTGATCCTGGAGACCTGGGATCGAGTCCCACGTCGGGCTCCCTGCATGGAGCCTGCTTCTCTTTGCCTGTGTCTCTGCCTCTTTCTGTGTCTCTCATGAATAAATAAATAAAATCTTTTTAAAAAATTAAAAATAAAATGAATGCTCAGGACTGTTCTTTTTGCTCAGTCTGTGAAGGACAAATGACTTTTGTATGAAAAGATATATTTTTGGCTGTGTTGAAGGGAATATGGTGTGGGAAATGGGCTTGGGGACATTGATCCAGATATGAAAATGCATAGACAGAGAATTCAATGATATGCAGTTGAATGGTTGAGTTTTCCTCCCACCCGTTGGTCTCTGTGTATTGAAGATGCTCTGGGACACCAGCACCATAGTCTCTAATCACAGGGAGAACAGTTATACTCTGTGTGCCCAGTTTCCATGTTCCAGGTTTTGATGGGTTATTGTTGGCTGTCATCTCATCAGACCAATGACATAGCAAATTATTCCATTATTTTAAACTCTCACTGTTTTTTGATGCTCAACAGAAGTGCCTAGTCATTCATGAGACCCCAAATGAGAAAGATCTTGTTATGTTGAGATCAAAAAGAGTAGTTACCAACTATTGGTAATCTATTGGTGTCTTATTAGATTCTAAGGAATGGCTGGCAAAAACTCTTGTGGGCTTTCTTGTGCTTTTGTGCTGAGTTTGATGAGTATTAAACATGTAATGAAGTTTGTATTCACGTAAGATTGTGAACTCAGAGATCTCCCAGAGCAGTTGTCCTCAAAGTGAGGTCCTGGGGTCAGCAACATCTGCCTCACCTGTGACCTTCTTAGAAATGCACATTCTCAGACACCGCCCCAGACCTACTGAATGAGAAATCCAGGGGGTGAAAAGGTGATCTGTGTTTTAACAAGCCCTCTCCAGGGAACTCTGATGCTGGCTAGCGATTTAGAGAGTGCTGCGTATTGGTTCTCAACAATTATACCTTATGTGTCTGTGTGTTTGACTCAACCAGGCATCATTTTTACTTTCAGCTATCCTTCCCAGGGTAGCTCTTTGAATCAGGAAGAAAGTTCAGAATATATGCATATTACAGTGTTAGAGACAATCAATATTAACTTTTCTCTGTGCTTAAAACTTATACTAAGAAACTCTAAGTATTATATAAACATGAAATTGGTTAATTAACAAGACATTCATCTTTTGGAATTGCAAAAGCCTTTTTAAAAAGTGGATGAGGACTGACAAATCTATTTAAATATATTTTTAACATAAGTGTTTTTGTTTCCAGGCACCTGGGGGCTCAGTGGTTGCGTGTCTTGCCATTGGCTCAGGTCATGATCCCAGGATCCTGGGATTGAGTCCTGCATCAGGCTCCTTGTGGGGTGCCTGCTTCTCCTTCTGCCTATGTCTCTGCCTCTCTCTGTGTCTCTCATGAATAAATAAAATCTTAAAAAAAATTTTTTTTTGTTTCCAATTGATTTCTCCACTTTTCACAAGATCTGCTAAATAATACTGTCTATCGACTAGATGTGAACAGGCCAGAAGATCATGGGATAGACTAGACTTTCTATGATTCATAATTATCATCTAATGCTATGAATTTGGCAGGCTTGTTCTGAATGGTTCCACAAGCATGAAATAAAAGAGAGCCAAGCCATTTAATGTGAGGGATGTGTTTGAAATTGGAATAAGCAACAAAAATATCTAAAAACATCTGAAGAAGTTCAGTTGAAACCTCAAGCCCTACTGAGCGGCCACAATTCATGGAAAAGTTAGCTGTGTGCCCTTAGCGAAGTCTCTGAACGTTGCCTATTTTTCCTATAAATGGGGCTGTCACAACCTTACAGAATTGTTCAAGTCAGTGGGTCAGTATGTATAAGAATACAAAATTTGGCAGAATCGGGTAAACCAATTTTTTCTGGGGCTGGAAGTGTGTACAATTTGAATAAAATTCTTTTCAAAAAATAGGTAAGATCACAAAAGCAAAACAAAGTACGGAGCTAGGAGCTAGAAAGAGGCCCATGAGCTCCATTACTTGCACATGGGAAATCCACTTCTGTGTTGTGACTATATTTATTTTAAGCCAGGGGAAGGCAGAGCAGTTGCTTCCTTTATGTCACTGTGTCATTGGGTGTGTGCATGACTGTACTTCCCTTCCACTGCAGACACCTCAGCCGCCGTCTGGCCAGGAGAACCTGTTTGGTGTGCTCACTGCATGACGACAGTGGGTGCGGCTCTGAGGGGAGTGCCAGGCTCTACAGAATGTGCCCAGAGGCTGCACAATCAGACTTTTGCCAGAGGAAGAAAGAGCACCCTGAGGTGCACATTCGCTGGAGCGATGGTAAAGGGCTTGACTGGGCAGTGCCTTCCAAATCCTTTTCCTTAAGACTTTTAATCTCAAAAATGGAAGAGGCAAAACTCAACCCTTTTTTAAAGATCACTTAGAATTTCAACCACTTCTATTCCCAGGAAATGGCACACCAGAGACAGTCTCATGGGCTGGGGTCATCTTGAGATGTTTTGGGGCCCAAGCCTGCTCTAAGCATGCACCATGCTGAATAGACTCCAGACGCTGAAGACATATACTCTGATGTTTCAGCCAGGACTTGGTGCTATTTGTTTTTTAGTAAAACAAAACAAACAGCAACAACAACAAACACTGCTATTTCAAGGAGTGGAAAGATCTGAACTCTTTCTTTTTGATTCCAGTTAACACAGAGAGTTATATTAAGCGCTCATCGGGGTAAGTATATGCTTAATCCCCTTTACCTATTTCACAGTCCCCCCTGCCTCTGTCCAAAGATCTGAATTGTTTTGAAAAAAAATTATTTATTTCTTTTTTTAAGATTTTATTTTTAAGCAACCTCCACACCAACGTGGGACTTGAACTCACAACCCCAAGACCAAGAATCGTCTGTACCAACTAAGCCAACCAGGCATTCCAGAGAACTGAACTCTTAAGCTTACCCTTCTGAGTCTCTACTTCTGTGATTGTGAGATAGTGCAGGATAACAAGAGTGTCTTATTTAGGGAGTCCATTTCACTGGGGTCTCCAGAGTAAGCTGTGGATTTTTGCTCTCTTAAGTGCCACACTGAAGAGTATTCTATCAGAGAACACTGAATGAAGCTTCAATTTAGGACTAGAAGACCTCAATTAGTTACTTTTTTTTAGCCTTCCTTTTTTTTTAAGATATTATTTTTATTTATTCATGAGAGACACAGAGATAGAGACAGAGACACTTACAGAGGGAGAATAGGCTCCCCAGAGGGAGCCCAATGTGGACTCAATCCCTGAACCCCGGGATCACGGCCTGAGCTAATGGCAGATACTCAACTGCTGAGCCACCCAGGTGTCCCTCAATTAGTTACTTTTACCAAAGGAAAATGATTTCTGAGAGGTATTTAGTAGTAAAATAGAACTGAGGCAAGCCCACTTCATACATTGAGAGTCTATTCGGACTTTCTTAAGTTACCTAGGAAAGAGGCTCGCCACCTGTGAATGATTTACACAAATTAGCTTAGCCCCATGTCGATGTCTACAATAGAGAAACTCCGGTTTTTATTCATATGGGTATCATTAAATTGAGCAAATTTTAAACAAGTTTTATTTACTGACTCTTAAATATCTAAGAAATTTTAGTGACCTGTCATTCTACAACTATGTACTGAGAACCAGCTCCGTGCGAAGCCCTGCCCAAGGTGGTGGTGGTGGGGATAGAGCAGTGTGCAAAACAGACAAAACCCCCTGCTCGTATGGGACTTACGTTCTAGTTGGGGAGACGGGATAAACAAAAGATGAATGAAATATGTAAATATTAGCTAATTGTGTAGCACTTAATATGTTCCAGGTGCGATTCAAAGAACTTTGTAAACATTATGACTACAACCTGATGAGATGGGTGCTATTACTATTCTTATTTTGTAGATGAGAAAAATGAAGGCTAGAGAGATTGCATCTTGATTACCTGTTAAGTAACAAGTCAGGCCTTGAACTTAGGCAAACCGCCTCTCAGTCTTACCTGTGTCTCAACCACCACATTGTACTGCCTCTAAGTGGCACCAATGTCTAGTAGGCCAGAAAGTTCTATGGAGGAAAACAAAGCAGGGAAGGGGGAAAGGAACGGCTTGGGGCTGGGGGTGAGAAGGAGCTTGCAATTTTTTACAAGATGGTGGAGAAAGCCCCACAAAGAAGACAGCATTTGAGCAGACCCAGAACCACACGGATATCTGGAGAAAGCACATTCCAGGTAGGGTCACAAGATATTGTAAAAGTCCCAGGGTGGAAGCAAGCCATGTGGCTGAGGGTGAGCGAGAAGGGGGACAGTGAGGTGACATGGGGGTGAGGGTCGAGTGGGACACCTCATGTCAGACCCTGACACCATGACAAGAACTTCGGCTTTGACTCAGAAGGAGGCAGAGTACCTAGGAGCTTTTGTAATAAGGCATGTTGAGTTCTGAATTATACTACGACAGGAGCAGCAGCCTGGCAGTTGTGTTTAGACAAAGGCGAGCAAAGGCAGAAGGAAGGAGATGAGAGAGGAGGCTATCACAGTGATCATGCGAAAGATGAGAGGGCTTGGACGAAGGTGATCACAGTGGAGGTGATGAGAAGTGGTCCAATTCCTATTATGATCTGAAGATAGAGTGAGCAGCAAGATTTACTGTGAGAAAAAGAGGAGTCGCTTTAAGGTAAGGGAACTGAGCATCCCACTGATTTTATTTTTCATTCCTTACTCATTTTCAGGCCTCTCCATATAGTGAAGACGGAGGCAAAGGAGGTATAGGGGGCAGGACATCAGGAGCTCAGCTTCGTATTGCAGCTGGGATGTTATTACCCATCCAAATGTAGACTTCAATTAGGCAATTGAGCATGATCTTAAGAGTTCAGGGGAGCAATGCCAGTAAGCTAAAGATGTAAATTTGAAAGTCATCGGCAGATAGGCTTAAAGCTATGAGACTAGCTGAGAAAATCAAGGGAGTGAATACAAGCAGAAAAGAGATGAGACCTGAGCCTTGGGTGACTTCCCCTCCATTAAGAGGAAGCTTCTATGTCCTGAGGTAAGAGAGATGCACAAAATGTCCTGGAAACCAAGCAAAGTGTTTTAAGGAGAGAAGAATGATCAGTTATGACCAATGATGCTGATAGATCCTAGAAGATGTAGACAGAGAATTGGCCATTGAGTTTTACAACATGGAGGGTCCTTGAAGACCTTGCAGAAGCAATCTCAGTGGAGTGGTGGAGGCAAAGGCCTGATTGCTGCAATCTAACTGTAGCAGTTTCAAGAGACACCAGGAGGTGAGAAACTGAGGAGGCCAAGTATAGGCTACTCTTTTGTTGTCCATAAGGGAGACATCTCAAAAAGGGAGCAGAAACATTGATGTGGATGGAACTGGAGGGTATGATGCTGAGTGAAATAAGTCAATTGGAGAAAGACAATTACCATATGGTCTCACTCATGTGGAATATAAGAAATAGTGAAAAGTACTATAAGAGAAAGGAGGGAAACTGAATGGGGAAAAATTAGAGAGGAAGACAAACCATAAGAGACTCCTAACTCTGGGAAACAAAGTGTTGTGGAAGGGGAGGAGGGTGCGGGATGAGATGACTGGGTGACGGGTACATGATGAGATAAGCACTGGATGTTATACTGTATGTTGGCAAATTGAATTTAAATAAAATAAAAACATAAAAGGGAGCAGAGAACTGGGGCAGAAGCTAAAGTGTAACTGTTGAAGGGAGTTTTTGGTTTTAGGATGAGAAAATTTCAGAAAAGGAAGAAAAAACGATGCAGGAGAGAGAGTGAAGAACCCTTCTCCAAGGGCTGGAGTGCTGTCCCCAAGCAGGACGAGGGATGAGCCTTCCTGTTGGCTGTAGGTGGGGTATGTACCAGTGGGGCAGGTGAAAAGGAAGGCGGGTTGTTGGATGTGGCAGTAAAAGCGTGTGGTAGAGGTGCTCTTCCAAGTGCTTCTATTTTCTCAGTCTTAGAAAATAGGTCATTGGCAGAGAGTGACATGAGGGAGGAGGTATGAAAGGATCGAAAAAAGGGGAAAGTATGACATAGTCTTCAAGGAGAATTTGGAGAACCCCTGGACTAGGGAAATGAGGTCTGATTGCTCAGAACCCCCTGAGGTTAATGAGCATGAATTCAATCTATGGCAGTGAGTTAAGCCTGGGATTCTAGTGAGACCCTGAGGGAGGAGGGAGGTGGGAATAGGCGGGAAGTGCTGGCATGGCAAGAGGGGTTAGGACAAGTTCGAAGATGGTAGGTTCGTTGGATTGCAAGGGCTGAGGTATTATTAAAGTTGGGCCACTGGACAGACTGAGCTTCCATAATCAGAGGTGGTGATTTAGAAATCAGGGGTACTTGAAACTGAAGTTCTAGAAGAGGTACAGTTACTTGGAATGGCAAGATCTAAATGTGATCATAGGAGTGAGTAGCTGAGTCAAGTGTGTTTTACTAAATAATATACATGATTAAGAAGTCACATTTTTCTTACATTTTCAACCTTGTCCCAGTTGAAGCCACCTCAGTAAATTATCCAAAACTTTGTGGGTTTTTAAAAATTATTTAATCATGAGAGACACAGAGAGAGAGACAGAGACACAGGCAGAGGGAGAAGTAGGCTCCCTGCAGGGAACCTGATGCAGGACTCGATCCCAGGACACTGGGATCACGACTTGAGCCAAAGGCAGACGCTCAACCACTGAGACACCCAGGTGCCCCAAAACTTTGTTTTATTTCTCAAATGAAGCTGAATGAAATCTTTGTTCACAGGCAGCTCATAGGCCATGAATGACCCATTGTGACTCACAGATGCCCTGGGTCTCTACATCCTGCACACATGACTAGGACATTTGATGAGACTCCCTAATAGGAAAAGACGGCTTTGAATCCCAAATGAACATTAGCATACATACTTGGGGTTGATGAAGTATACTTGAGTAATTTCTGTAAAGCCAAGGGATATTTTATTGATTCTAACCAAATAGCAGATTGCTGTATTTCCCTTTGTGGTTGCCATGTGCATTATGCAAATTTGCCTTTTAAGTATACCCCATGAGGCAAAGAATTTGAAAACCATGTACCCAGAAAACCTAAATCAGAATCCTTAAGTTGAATGTTTTTGTCCCCAGCAATTGAGTTGACTGGAAAAAAAAAAAAACAAAACAAGAACAAATATTTCAAGAATACAAGCTCATATCAATTATCTCACTGAAAAAAAAATTAAAAAGACAAAGAACTATCCAAAATTTCCAAGTGAGGTCAAAAGGTAAGTAAAAATTTGGCTTACACTCTCTGTGTTAACTATAGTGTTGAAAAGTTAAAACAGTGGTTAAGAAAGAAGCAGATCCAAACTCTTTAAGAAGGATTGTACTAGGGGTGCCTGGATGGTACAGTCCATTCAGTGTTGGACTCTTGATTTCAGCTCAAGTCCATGATCTGAGGGTCGTGGGTTCAAGCTTGGTGTCAGGTTGCATGCTCAGGGCTGAGTCTGCTTGTCCCTCTCCCTCTGCTCCTCTCACCACTCACTCTCATTCATTCCCTCTAAAATAAATAAATACATATATAAAATCTTAAAAAAAAAAAAAAAAGAAGGCTTCTACTAATCACGCTTTAGGACAATTTGGGTGACCCAGAGAGGGCCTCTGACCTGTTAAATGAAGGCATGGGGCAGCCCGGGTGGCCCAGCAGTTTAGCGCCACCTTCAGCCCAGGGCCTGATCCTGGAGACCCAGGATCGAGTCCCACTTTGGGCTCCCTGCATGGAGCCTGCTTCTTTCTCTGCCTATGTCTCTGCCTCTCTCTCTCTCTCTCTTTGTGTCTCAAATAAATAAATAAATAAATAAATAAATAAATAAATAAAGGCATGAACGCCTTAGTCTGGAAAATGAGATGCTATACTTTAGGAAAGTCTGTTAGCAAGGGTTTTGTTAGCCAGAAACCATATCGAACCCCAACGTCTTCTTTCCTGAACTTTTTATTTAATCAAGGATTCTCCATTTGCTGCCTTTATAGAAAGTGGGGGATTAAGGAGGCTCTGAACTGGCCAAAATAATTCATTGTAAGGATCTTCATGATGATACACAGGAGCTGTTCAAGGGCATTTTCCTTCTGCTCATTTTAATGGCCTGAGATAACAGATAAAAATGAAGGCCTGTCTTCTGGGGCTGGTGAAAGCACAGCAGAAGAGGATAAGACAGTACCCAAGGCCTTAGCCACCGGGAGACGAATGCTTCTAGATGTCACACCACGGGTGAGTTTGCAAAGGGATTGTCAGAACCATGGAAGGCCATGACCAGGACTGTGCCTGACCTAAGGGGGAGAGAGGAGCCCACTGAGCACATCAGAGGCCTCTCTACTTGAGGTCAGCTTTGGAGCGGTGAGCAAACACTTGCCTATTTTCATTAAGCCTATGCTTTGGAAGCAAATTCTGACCTACTTTCAGAGGAAAAAAACTATGCTCTTAAAAAAAATGGTAGCTGTAGAAACATGATAGGCTGATTGAATAATAATCTTTCCCCATTTTCTTTCAAACAACCCCAAACATCAACTTTTTCGTTCTAAAGAAGTCTTTCTAAGAAAGAGTTCAAGTGGATTTTCAGCTACCTGGCCAATTATTCTGATTATTTTAATTCATGGAATGGAATTTATTCTCAAATTGTTTGGTGGTGGTGATGGTGGTGGTGGTGGTGGTGGTGGTGGTGGTGGTGGTGGTGGTGTGTGTGTGTGTGTGTGTGAGAGAGAGAGAGAGGAAGAGAGGGGGGAGAGAGGGAGAGATTTTTAAGAGCATGTTAATGCTAGACCAATCTAAAGATGTATGTTTTAAGAGAGGCAGAGAGCTAGCTTCCTTTTTGAGGAGGGGCAGGATTCACGCCTACAAACAGCGCCTAACGGCCTGGAACACTAAAAGCACATTCTCAGGACATGCTGAGGTAACCGGTTTAAACTTGCCAAAGGATGCTTTTCCACTTGGCTCACAGCTATTCATTCATATTGGTTTTGACCATCCCACTTGTTTTATTTTTAATTCCTTATTCATTTTCAGGCCTTTCTATATAGGGTTAGCAAGAAATTGCTAATTCCAGAGCTGGCATTTGTGACACTGAACTAGAAGATGAAGTCAGGTTTTAGAAATCTCATGTTTTCACATTTCCTCCATGTTCAGCCAAAGAATCCTTCAAATGTTGATACTCAATTACAGAAAGTGTTAAGTTTTAAAGGAACCAATCTGGGGGAAGTTGGCTTTAGGTTATTTTTCAATAGTGCTTGGTAAACACTAAATTCATTCAAGCAAAGATTAGCCTAGAAAAGTTACTGGAGGGGAAAAACAAATCTCCCATATAGAGGAAGTTCAAGCAATTTATGTAGATACTTTGCCCTCAAGGAGGTGAGGGTAACTTCCAGTCCTTAACTGCAGGCAGCAGGTAGTGACTTCGAAGAGTATGGTATGGAAAGGGGGTAAAGAGTAAATTTATGGTGGAGGAACCTGGCAAAACTGCCTCAGCTAGGTGACTAAGGTCAATGTCAACAGTGATGTCATGTTGATAATATGTACCCTTGATAGGATGAAACAAAAATGACACTTACCCTTCTTCCTCCCCAAAACCCATATCCCCAGTCTAATCATGAGGAAAATATCAGACAAATCCCAGTTGGGGGACATTCTACAAAATATGTGACCAGTACTCAAACCTGTCACGGTCATCAAAAACAGGGACTATTTGAGAAATTGTCACAGCCAAGAGAAGCCAAAGGAGACATAATAACGAAGTCTAACATGGTGTCCTGGGTGTGATCCTGGAATAGGAAAAGGACATTAGGTAAAAACAAACAAATAAATAAATAAATAAATAAATGAAATCTGTAGATATGGTCTTTAGTTAACAATAATGTATCAATATTGCTTTATTGTGACAAATACACCATCCTAACAGAAGATGTAATTGGGAAATGGAATGTGGGGTATATAGGAATTCTCTGTACTCTATATTCAAGTTTTCTATAAATCTATAGCTTTCTAAAAGGATTTTATTTATGTATTCATGAGAGACACACAGAGAGAGGCAGAGACATAGGCAGAGGGAGAAGCAGGCTCCCAGTGGGGACCCTGATGCAGGATTCGATTCTAGGACCCCAGGATCACAACCTGAACCAAAGGCAGATGCTCAACCATTGAGCCACTCAGGCATCCCCTAAATCTATAGCTTTTCTAAAAATAAAATCTATTTTAAAAAGTTACTTGAATGAAAGGTAAACATGCCGTCCTCACACAGTCTAATGCAGAAAATCTAATCATGAGTTGGGTGGTCCTGAGCCATCTGAACCCTATAAATATGGGCTCTACCATTCAGACAATGCTGTGAAGAGAAGTATGTTCCCAAGATCCCAGCTCTCCCATTCTGGGCCCTTCCCCTCATACAGATAAGAGCTCATACTAACCCAGTTTTGTGCTAAGCATTTAGCTCACTAATTGCCCTTTACCTTCACAGCAGCCAACACTAGGAAGTAGGTGGGTGCTGTTATTATTATTCTTTTATTCACTCAAAAGAATGACACCCAGACAACTGAAGGGCCCGAGCTCACCCCGCCTGTAAGGGTGGAGCTGGGATAAACACCCAGGCTGTCTGGGCCTCAAAGCCAGTGTTCTTGTACCTCTATAATTTGTGTGCTCCTGTCCCCCACCCCTGCCCCTTCTCTTCCAGGTATTCAGGGGCTCCTATTCTCTCCAACAGGAATCCTCAGGTTACGAAGGGCCAAACTGCTGATGACCCACGGTGTCAGCTGGACTGTGTAGACTCAGTAGAGAAATAATGGAGGCGGGGCAGGTGCTGTGAGCAGGGTGGGAAAGCACCCCTCTGAAGGAACGCCTGATTTCTAATTATGCCATTGGCCCCGATCCCACACTCAGATCCACACAGGGACTTGTGGTGATACAGAATCCCATCCTAGAATCTGTTCTAGCTCTGAACCTAAGTGCTGTACGCATCTGACGTTTTGGAAACAATCCAACCTTCGGGCATTTTCAAGTGGTTTCCATAATAAGCACCAGTGAACCCACAGGTGTGCCTAGAGGAGGGTCTGTGAGGCTGAGCATACTTTCTCAACCCTGTATTTCAGAAAAGTTGCCTCCCTTTTATTTACAAAATAAGGTGAAATTGCATGTGCCAGCCCAAATGAAGAGAAGTAGGTTCTTTTTCATTTTTGCAAAAGATGGACATGAGACTTTGAGAAAGTAATGTGAAAGAACAGCTTCTCAAACTCTGTCCCTTTCCAGGACGCCTGGGCGGCTCAGTGGTTGAGCATCTGCCTTTGGCTCAGGTCATGATCCTGGCGTCCTGGGATCGAGTCCTGCATCAGGCTCCCTGGAGGGACCCTGCTTCTCTCTCTGCCTCTCTCTGTGTGTTTTTCTCATGAAGAAATAAATAAAATCTTAAAAAAAAAAAACCATCTCTGTCCCTTTCCATAAATTTCCTTAAATGGTTATAAAGTTCACAACTTAATAAAGACCCTTGGAAAGGCTAGTCGAAGAATAGATCCATTCAGGAACTTCACAAATATAGGGGGGCTAAATGTGAAATATTCCAGCCCAACTTCCTGCTGGAAAAGTCAAAGCTGGTTTAGATCACTTGGAGGGGAGACTGCACCTCCGGAACATGCCCTTTGTTCCGTGGGGCATGGTGTGGTGACAAGGCTTCTCTTTTTTCCCTTGGGTTATCTGTTTTCTAATGTTTCCACAGTGGACATGTGTTGCTCTTCTCCTAAAAGAAATAAACAAGAAAAGCTATATACATACATATATCAGAAAGGTCAGGTGGTTGTTTTGACAGGAAATTGCTTACCTGGAAAATCATGACTGTGAGCGTGCACAGGAGTGGTTCTTCCTGTGACTGACCAGGCATTGCCAAACAGTTTGAGGGAGATTTCTTCTGGGAGTGCAGCAAGATTGGGGAATTCCTTTGAACCACTGTTGATGGGTTGAAGGTCTGGCAGAGGGTTTTGAGTAGTCTGGTTTCACGGATTGAACAAATAACTTGCAGACAACTCAGAAAAACAAAACAAAACGCACCGCCAAGGTTGGAACACAGATCAATGTAAGACCAATCAATCTGGAAGAAAAGAATGAGGGTAAATCAATGACCTTCCAAAACTAAGGCTTTCATTCTGAAGCTGGTGTGTTCATTTCTTTTTCAGCTCTGCTCAGGAAAGAACAGGGAGGAAAAAAAAAATCAACTTTGGTTTACATGTGCAGGACTTATATTGTCCAGTTGAGTCCACCTTTCTCCCCTATAGCATCATGATTTAGGGGATTAGAGTCAACTCCAAAATGGGCTCATGTGGACCCGAGGGTTGGCAAACTTCTTAAAAGGCCAGATTGTAAATATTTGAGGTTTGATCACCCCTTGTTAGCAACTACAGGACTTTGCTGTGATGGTGCAAAAGTAGCCATGGATAAAATGTAGGGGAAGAGTTTGTGTTCTAATAAAACTTCCCAGAAATAGCTGGTGGATAGGATTTAGCCCACAGCCATAGTTTGCTGACTTCTGGCCTAACCCAATCCCACCCTCTTGCCAGCAGTTAGGTTACACAGGTTTAATCCAGTCCACATAAATTAGTTTCCTAGTGATAGTTACTGATTGAGAGATAGACATATGACCAAAAGCAGCCCAATGAGAAAGGGAAAAGATTTTTGTTTGAAGTCTGGGGTAGAGTGGTTTGATCTCTTGGCACCTACCTGAGTACGGAAGCATATAATCCTGATTCTTACTGGCAACCAGTCTACAGATATGAAGGGAACAACCTTCAGATGAAGTAGACTCTGGATGACAGAAGAGGAAGATGGAACTTGGATCCTTGATGGCATTACTGGACCACAGAATAATTTAAGCCTGTTTCCTATCCAACCTCTGGATTTTCAATTATGTGAACCTGGAAATTTGCTTATTGGAAAAACCACTTTGAGATGGGATTTCTATTATCTATTACTTGCAGCTAAATGCATCCGATCTGATGGAACATTTTGAAATAAGTTTATGACTTTTAAAGGTTGCAAATGTTAACAAGAGTTGATATCTGTTTCCATAAAATTTCCTTTCCATCATTAAAAAATAATTATGAGGGGCACCTGGGTGGCTCAGTGGTTGAACATCTGCCTTTGGCTCAGGTCGTGATCCTGCTGTCCCGGGATCGAGTCCCACATCAGGCTCCCCACAGGGAATCTGCTTCTCCCTCTGCCTATGTCTCTGTCTCTCTCTCTGTGTCTCTCATGAATGAATAAATAAAATCTTTTAAAAATAATAAAAAAGAATTGTGAAAAGCAGGAAATGAAATAGCTCCTTTTAATTGCCTAGATTGATTGGTGTGAGTCTTGCAGGGGGCAGAGAAGGTTTGATTACATGACCTTTAATTTATGGAATATCTGGGTTCAGGATACTTTTTCTGTGATTCGACTAAGAAGATGGATATAAGAGGCACCGAAGACCTAGACAAGGTCACCAAGGACCTTGAACATGAAGTCTTCCACTCACACCCTTGGTCTTAAGCACAGGTCTCTTCCCTTTGGCATCTTCAAGCCCTAATCATAAGAAAGTGTTTTTCAAAAGCACGTCTAAAACTGGAATAATGAAGGTGATCTAGATCCTTAGGCCTTAATGAAAAGAGTTGATCAAAAACAACAATAATAAATAACCACTTGTAAAATGCAAAAAAAAAAAAAAAAGTACTTTTCATAAACAGCATCTCAGGGATCCCTGGGTGGCGCAGCGGTTTGGCGCCTGCCTTTGGCCCAGGGCACGATCCTGGAGATCCGGGATCGAGTCCCACATCGGGCTCCCGGTGCATGGAGCCTGCTTCTCCCTCTGCCTGTGTCTCTGCCTCTCTCTCTCTCTCTGTGTGTGTGACTATCATAAATAAAATAAAATAAAAAATTAAAAAAAAAAAAAAAACAGCATCTCATTTCAAAGTTTAATGTTCTTTATGCCACTCTAATTATAGTGATAGGCCATTGTTCTATATTCATTTTAGTCTCTCTTAGTTGTGTGAATTTATAGTTCTGGCAATCTACACAGTTACTTTAATAAAACAAGGGAACTTGAGTTTTAGAATAGATTTTCTTCCAAATAGGTCCATGTATAGTATTAAGTTAGTTAGTCATCTTCCTAATGTTGTTAAGGGGTAATTTAGATTAGATAAGGTCCCGTGTCATACTAATATTTAAACTGAAGTATAGAAAGATAAGTGAATTCAGCCTTGCAAAAGTAAGTACGAAACATGAGTTACTCATTCGTTAAAAAAGATATTACTGAGGGCGTACCGAGAGCCAGGCAGTGAGTGTTCTAGGCCTTATTACAACACAAACTCACAGCTGTCCTGAAGCTTATATTCTGGAGGCAGAGGCAGATGTCTGATGTGAGGTGGTAAGAAGTGGTAATAAAACACACAAAGCAGAGTCCAGCAGAGAAGCTGATTGGGCAGAGGTGGAAGGTGGTATCTGATCGTGGTCATTTTCATCCTCAGCTGGGACCCGCCTCTGAGACAGCACATACTTCCTTGTTTGAGAAACAGCAGAGGCGCTGGTGTGGTTGCAGCAGAATGAATGAGAGAGATGGACGGGACATATCGTGTGTCGACATTATTCTGAGAAAGATGGGAATTGTTGAGTGTCACTAGCCTACAGATTCTCTGACAAGCCTAAATATCACCAGCAATACCAAGACAGCAAAACTGATGAATTCCTACTATTCAGTAAGCTGATTTATAGTCTTAACAAGTAGTTGAATGGCCATTTATTACATAGTGAAGGGATTAATTCATTGTTATTTTCCAGGGCAGCTTGTTCTACCAGGAAAAAGCTTTGAAACTCTACTTCATGATCATAACTTTTCATTTGGTCCCTTCACACCTAAGGAAGTGTGTTTCTGTAACACCTGTCTTCTCCTTTCCCCATAGATTATGTAGAGTGGAGCTGTGTGATTTATCAAGTGCCTACCAACATGTCTGGCTCAAAGCAGATGCTCAAAGAAATTCGTTGAACAAGCAAAAGAATGAGCACAGCAAAATATCATGATAAAGGATTCTCTATAAAAATTATCTCAATAAAATAAAGTTGTCAGACTTTAACATTAAGAGTTTAGCCTAGGGTCCCTGAAAAGACAGATTACAAGCACTTCTTTCCTCTTTCTTGTGTCAAATTATTTTCTTAAAAACAAACAAACAAACAAAAAAACAAACCATGGGGGATCCCTGGGTGGCTCAGTGGTTTAGCACCTGCCTTTGGCCCAGGGAGTGATCCTGGAGTCCCAGAATCGAGTCCCATGTTGGGCTCCCTACATGGAGCCTGCTTCTCCCTCTGCCTGTGTCTCTGCCTCTCTCTCTCTCTCTCTTTGGGTCTCAAATTAAAAAATAAAATAAAAATAAATAATTAATTAAAGGCATGAATCGACCTTAGTCTGGAAAATGAGATGCCTATACTTTAGGAAAGTTGTTAGCAAGGGTTTTGTTAGCCAGAAACCATATCGATCCCCAACGTCTTCTTTCTGAACTTTTTAATTTAATCAAGGATTCTCCATTTGCTGCCTTTATAGAAGTGCGGGGATTAAGAGGCTCTGAAACTGGCCAAATATTTTCATTGTAACGGATCTTCATGATTGATACACAGGAGCTGTTCAAGGGCATTTTCCTTCTGACTATTTTAATGGCCTGGGAGATAACAGATAAAAAGGAAGGCTGTCTTCTGGGGCTGGTGAAAGCACAGCAGAAGAGATAAGACAGTACCCAAGGCCTTAGCCACCGGGAGAAGATTGCTTATAGAATGTCACACCCGGGTGAGTTTGCAAGGGATTGTCAGAACCATGGAAGGCCCACATGACCAGGACTGTGCCTGACACTAAGGGGGAGGTGAGGAGCCCTGAGCACATCAGAGGCCTCTCTACTTGAGAGTAGCTTTGGAGCGGTGAGCCAAAACACTGCCTATTTTCATTAGCTATGCTTTGGAAGCAATTCTGAACCTATTTCAGAGGAAAAAAAAACTATGCTCTTAAAAAAAATGGTAGCTGTAGAAACATGTAGGTGATTGAATAATAATCTTTTTTCCCCATTTTCTTTACAAAACACCCAAACATCACTTTTTTTTTTGTCACTTTAAAGAAGGTCTTTTAAGAACGAGTTTCAAGTGGATTTTCAGCTAATCCTGGCCAATTATTTGATTATTTACTTCTCATGGAAATGGGAATTTATTTTATTTATTTATTTATTTCATTTATTATTTATTTTATGATAGTCACAGAGAGAGAGAGAGAGGCAGAGACAAGGCAGAGGGAGAAGCAGGCTCATGCACCGGAGCCCGATAGTGGGATTCGATTCCCGGGTCTCCTGGGATGTGCCCTGGCCAAAGGGCAGGCGCTAAACCACTGCGCCACCGGGATCCCCATGGAATGGATTTTTTCTCATTTATTGTTTGGTGGTGGTGATGGTGGTGGTGATGGTGGTGGTGCGATCAGATTATTCTTTCTTCAAGGGGGTGGTGGTTGTCACATGTTGAATTATGAGTTGATTTTTTCATTGTTTTTTTTGTTCAGAACACGTGTGTGTGAGTGTGTTGAGAGAGAAGAGAGGAAGAGAGGGGGGAGAGAGGGAGAGATTTTTTTTTTTTTTTAATTTTTTTATTTTTTTTTTTTAAGAGCATGTTTAATGCCTAGACCAAGCTAAAGATGTATGTTTTATGAGAGGCAGAGTGCTAGCTCCTTTTTGAGGGAGGGGCAGGTTCACGCTACTACAGCGCCTAACGGTCTCACATACTTACACCTTCCCTCAGGAACACTAAAAGGCACATTTCTCAGGACATGTCTGAGGTAACCGGTTTATACTTGCCAAAGGATTGCTTTTTCAACTTGGCTCACAGCTATTCTTTCATATTGGTTTTGACCTCATCCCACTTGTTTTATTTTTAAGTCGTATTCTTTATTCAGGCCTTTCTATATAGGGTTAGCCAAGAAATTGATTATTCCAGTGTGGCTTAGTGGACATGAACTAGAGATGAAGTCTGGTTTTAGAAATCTCTGTTTTCACATTTTCCCTCCATGTTCAGCAAAGGATCTTCAAATGTGATACCTCAATGACATGAAAGTGTTAAGTTTTATAAGGAAACCAATTGGGGTGAAGTTGGCTTTAGGTTATTTTTTCAATACGTGCTTGGTAAAACTCAAAATTACATTCAAGCTATGATTAGACTAGAAATGTTACTGGAGGGGGAAATCAAATCTCCCTTATAGAGGAAGTTCAAGCAATTTTGTAGATACTTTGCCCTCAAGGAGGTGAGGGTAATTTCAGTCCTTAACTGCAGGCTGCAGGTAGTGACTTCGAAGAGTATGCGTATGGAAAGGGGTATAGAGGTATAATTTTATGGTGGAGAAAAACCTGGCAAATTGCCTCTGCTAGGTGACTAAGGTCAAGTCAACGTGAGGGTCAAGTGATATTATGTACCCTTGTTAGGATGTAACAAAATGACACTTACCCTTCTTCCTCCAAAACCAATATCCACAGTCTAATCATGAGGGAAAATATCAGACAAATCCCAGTTGGGGGCATTTACAAAATATGTGACCTGTATCAAACTCCTGTCACGTTCATCAAAAAAACAGGATATTTGAGAAATTGTCACAGCCAAGAGAAAGCCAAAGGAGACCTTAATAACGTGAAGTCTAACTTGGTGTCCTGGGTGTGATCCTGGAATTAGCGAAAAGGACATTAGGTAAAAACAATACAAAAAAACAAATAATAAATAAATAAATACATAAATAAATGAATGAAACTGTAGATATGGTCTTTAGTTAACAACATAATGTATCAATATTGATTATTGTGACAATTACACCATCCTAACAGAAGATGGCATGGGGAAAATGGGGTATATTGAGACTTTTTTACTCTATTTCAAAGTTTTCTTAAATCTATAGCTTTCTAAAAGGATTTTATTTATGTATTCATGAGAGACAACAGAGAGAGGCAGTGACATAGGCAGAGGGAGAAGCAGTCCCAGTGGGGACCTGATTGCAGGATTCGATTCTAGGGACCACAGGATCAAACCTGAAACCAAAGGCAGATGCTCTACCATTGAGCCACTCAGGCATCCCCTAAATTCTATAGCTTTTTAAAAATAAATTCTATTTTAAAAAGTTACTTGAATGAAAGGTAAAATGCCGTCCTCAACAGTTTAATGTCAGAAAATCTAATCATGGTTGGGTGGTACCTGAGCAATCTGAACCCTTTAAATTATGGGCTCTACCATTAAGACAATGCTTGAAGACGAAGTATTTCCAGCTCCCAGCTCTCCACTTTCTGGCCCTTCCCCTCATTAAAGATATGAGCTCATTCTAACCCAGTTTTGTGCTAAGCATTTAGCTCACTAATTGCCCTTTACCTTCACAGCAGCAAACACTAGGAAAGTAGGTGGAGTGCTGTTATTATTATTCTTTTATTCACTCAAAAGAATGCCACCCAGACAAAATGAAGGGCCCGAGCTCACCCCCCCTGTAGGGTGGAGCTGGGATAAAACCACAGGCTGTCTGGGCCTCAATGCCAGTGTTCTTGTACCTTATATTTTGTGTGCTCTGTCCCCCACCCCTGTCCCCTTCTTCCAGGTATTCAGGGGGCTCTATTCTCTCCCAACAGGAATCTCAGGTTACGAAGGGCCAATCTGCTGATGACCCACGGTGTAGTGGTCTGAGTAGATCAGTAGAGAAAATTATGGAGGCGGGGCAGGTGGTAGTGAGCAGGGAGGGGAAAGCACCCCTCTGAAGGAACGCCTGATTTTAATTATGCCATATGGCCCCGATCCCACACTCAGATACACACGGGACTTGTGGTGATACAGATCCCATCCTGAATCTGTTCTAGCTCTGTAACCTAACGTGCTGTACGGCATCTGAGTTATGGAAACTTATCCAACCTTCGGGCATTTTCAAAGTGGTTTCATAATAAGCACCAGTGAACCCAAAGGTGTGCCTAGAGGAGGTCTTGTGAGGGCTGAGCCATATTTCTCAACCCTGTATTCAGAAAAGTGCCTCCTTTTATTTACAAAATAGGTGAAATTGCATGTGCCAGCCCATAATGAGAGAAGTAGGTTCTTTTCATTTTAGCAAAAGATGGAATGAGACTTTGAGGGAGTAAGTAATTGTGAAAGGAACAGCTCTCAACTCTGTCCCTTTCCTGGACGCATGGGCGGCTCAGTGGTTGAGCATCTGCCTTTGGCTCAGGCATGATCCTGGGTCCTGGGATCGAGTCCTGCATAAAGGCTCCTGGAGGGACCCTCGCTTCTTCCTCTCTGCTCTCTCTGTGTGTTTTTTCTCATGAATGAAATAAATAAAATCTTAATAAAAAAAACCATCTCTGTCCCTATTCCATAAAAAATTTCCTTAAATGGTTATAAAGTTCACAACTTAATAAAGACCCTGGGAAAGGCTAGTCGAAGAATAGATCATCTAGGAATGACTTCACAAAATATAGGGGGGTCTAATTGTGAAATTTTCGACCAACTTCTGACTGGAAAGTCAAAGCTGGTTTAGATCTATTGGAGGGAGGACTGCACCTCCTGGAACATGCCATTTGTTACGTGGGGCATGGTGTGGTGGACAAGGCTTCTTCTTTTTCCTTGGGTTATCTGTTTTCTAATGTTTCACAGTGGACATGTGTTGATCTGCTCCTAAAAGAAATAAACAAGAAAGGCTATATACATACCTATATCAGATAGGTCAGTTGGTTGTTTGACAGGAAATTGCTTACTGGAAAATCATGACTGTGATGCGTGCACAGGAGTGGTTCTTCCTGTGCTGACCAGGCATTGCCAAATACAGTTTCGAGGGGAGATTATCTTCTGGGAGTGCAGCAAGGATTTGCGGGAATTCCTTTGAACCACTTGTTGATGGGTGAAGGTCTGGGCCAGAGGGTTTGAGTTGGCAGTCTGGTTTCACGGATTGAAAAATAAATTGACAGACAACTCAGAAAAAACAAAACAAAAACGCACCGCAAGGTTGGGAGCACAGATCAATGTTAAGACCAATCAATTGGAAGAAAAGAATGAGGGTAAATCAATGACCTTCAAAACTAAGGCTTTCTTTATGAAGCTGTGTGTCATTTCTTTTTCAGCTCTGCTCAGGAAAGAACAGGGTGGGAAAAAAAAATCAACTTTGGGTTTTTCATGTGAGGATTATATTGTTCAGGTGAGTCCAACCTTTTCCCCTATAGCATCATGTTTTAGCAGGGTTAGAGTCAACTCCAAAATGGGATCATGTAGGACCCGTGGGTGGCATAACTTCTTAATGGCCTGATTGTAAATATTTGTGGTTTGATAACCCTTGTTAGCAACTTACTGGATTTGCTGTTTGATGGTGCAAAAGTAGCCATGGATTAATAATGTAGGGGAAAAAAGGAGTTTGATGGTATCTAATAAACTTCCCAGAAATGCTGGTTGGTAGGATTTAGCCCACAGCCATAGTTTGCTGACTTTGGCTAAACCCAATCACCCTCTTGCCAGCAGTTAGGTTAATCCACAGGTTTAATCCAGTCCACATAAATTAGTTTCCTAGTGAATAGTACTGATGAGAGATAGACATATGACCCACAAGAGCCCAATGTGAAAGGGAAAAGATTTTTGTTTGAAGTCTGGGGTGATGTGGTTTGATCTCTTGGCACTTCCTGAGTACGGAAGCATATAATCCTGATCTTTACTTTCTTTGCAACCGTCTACAGATATGAAGGGAAAACTTCAGATGAAGTAGACTCTGGATGACAGAAGAGAAGATGGAACTTTTTTGGATCCCTTGATGGCAATATGGCCCAACTGAATAATTTAAGCCTGTTTCCTAGCTCAACCTCTGATTTTCAATTATGTGAACCTGGAAATTTGCTTATGGGAAAAAACCACTTGAGCTGGGATTTTATGATCTATTTAACTTGCAGCTAAATGCATCGATCTGATGAGAACATTTTGAAATTAGTTTGAGGACTTTTAAAGGGTTGCAAATGTTAACATGAGTTGATTCTGTTCCTGAAAATTTCCTTTCCATCATTAATAAATAATTTGTGGGGCAACTGGGTGGCTCCAGTGGTTGAACAATTGCCTGTGGCTCAGGCGGACCTGCGGTCCCGGGATCGAGTCCCACATCAGGCTCACCCACAGGGAATTCTGCTTCTCCCTCTGCCTATGACTCTGTCTCTCTCTCTGTGTCTCTCTGAACATGAATAAATAAAAAATCTTTTAAATATAATAAAAAGAATGTGAAAAAGCCAGGAAATGAAATAGGCTCCTTTTAATTGCCAGATTGATTGGTGGAGTCTTGAGGGCATGAGAAGGGTTTGGATTACATGACCTTTAATTTATGGAATATCTGGGTTCAGGTACTTCTTTCTGTGATTCGACTAAGAAGATGGATATAAGAGGCACCGAAGACCTCGACTCAAGGCACATGGACCTTGAACATGAAGTCTTCCACTCACACCCTTGACGTCTTAAGCTACAGGTCTCTTCCTTTGGCATCTTCAAGCCCTAAATCTTAGAAAGTGTTTTTAAAAGCACGTTAAAACTGGAATTATTGAAGGTGATCTAGATCCTTAGCCTTAATTGAAACGAGTGATCAAAAACAACAATAATAAATAACCTCTTTGAAAAATGCAAAAAAAAAAAAAAAAGAAGGCTTCTACTAATCACGCTTTAGGCAATTTGGGTGACCCAGAGAGGGCCTCTGACCTGTTAAATGAAGGCATGGGGCAGCCCGGGTGGCCCAGCAGTTTAGCGCCACCTTCAGCCCAGGGCCTGATCCTGGAGACCCAGGATCGAGTCCCACTTTGGGCTCCCTGCATGGAGCCTGCTTCTTTCTCTGCCTATGTCTCTGCCTCTCTCTCTCTCTCTCTTTGTGTCTCTCATAAATAAATAAATAAATAAATAAATAAATAAATAAATAAAGGCATGAACGCCTTAGTCTGGAAAATGAGATGCTATACTTTAGGAAAGTCTGTTAGCAAGGGTTTTGTTAGCCAGAAACCATATCGAACCCCAACGTCTTCTTTCCTGAACTTTTTATTTAATCAAGGATTCTCCATTTGCTGCCTTTATAGAAAGTGGGGGATTAAGGAGGCTCTGAACTGGCCAAAATAATTCATTGTAAGGATCTTCATGATGATACACAGGAGCTGTTCAAGGGCATTTTCCTTCTGCTCATTTTAATGGCCTGAGATAACAGATAAAAATGAAGGCCTGTCTTCTGGGGCTGGTGAAAGCACAGCAGAAGAGGATAAGACAGTACCCAAGGCCTTAGCCACCGGGAGACGAATGCTTCTAGATGTCACACCACGGGTGAGTTTGCAAAGGGATTGTCAGAACCATGGAAGGCCATGACCAGGACTGTGCCTGACCTAAGGGGGAGAGAGGAGCCCACTGAGCACATCAGAGGCCTCTCTACTTGAGGTCAGCTTTGGAGCGGTGAGCAAACACTTGCCTATTTTCATTAAGCCTATGCTTTGGAAGCAAATTCTGACCTACTTTCAGAGGAAAAAAACTATGCTCTTAAAAAAAATGGTAGCTGTAGAAACATGATAGGCTGATTGAATAATAATCTTTCCCCATTTTCTTTCAAACAACCCCAAACATCAACTTTTTCGTTCTAAAGAAGTCTTTCTAAGAAAGAGTTCAAGTGGATTTTCAGCTACCTGGCCAATTATTCTGATTATTTTAATTCATGGAATGGAATTTATTCTCAAATTGTTTGGTGGTGGTGATGGTGGTGGTGGTGGTGGTGGTGGTGGTGGTGGTGTGTGTGTGTGTGTGAGAGAGAGAGAGAGGAAGAGAGGGGGGAGAGAGGGAGAGATTTTTAAGAGCATGTTAATGCTAGACCAATCTAAAGATGTATGTTTTAAGAGAGGCAGAGAGCTAGCTTCCTTTTTGAGGAGGGGCAGGATTCACGCCTACAAACAGCGCCTAACGGCCTGGAACACTAAAAGCACATTCTCAGGACATGCTGAGGTAACCGGTTTAAACTTGCCAAAGGATGCTTTTCCACTTGGCTCACAGCTATTCATTCATATTGGTTTTGACCATCCCACTTGTTTTATTTTTAATTCCTTATTCATTTTCAGGCCTTTCTATATAGGGTTAGCAAGAAATTGCTAATTCCAGAGCTGGCATTTGTGACACTGAACTAGAAGATGAAGTCAGGTTTTAGAAATCTCATGTTTTCACATTTCCTCCATGTTCAGCCAAAGAATCCTTCAAATGTTGATACTCAATTACAGAAAGTGTTAAGTTTTAAAGGAACCAATCTGGGGGAAGTTGGCTTTAGGTTATTTTTCAATAGTGCTTGGTAAACACTAAATTCATTCAAGCAAAGATTAGCCTAGAAAAGTTACTGGAGGGGAAAAACAAATCTCCCATATAGAGGAAGTTCAAGCAATTTATGTAGATACTTTGCCCTCAAGGAGGTGAGGGTAACTTCCAGTCCTTAACTGCAGGCAGCAGGTAGTGACTTCGAAGAGTATGGTATGGAAAGGGGGTAAAGAGTAAATTTATGGTGGAGGAACCTGGCAAAACTGCCTCAGCTAGGTGACTAAGGTCAATGTCAACAGTGATGTCATGTTGATAATATGTACCCTTGATAGGATGAAACAAAAATGACACTTACCCTTCTTCCTCCCCAAAACCCATATCCCCAGTCTAATCATGAGGAAAATATCAGACAAATCCCAGTTGGGGGACATTCTACAAAATATGTGACCAGTACTCAAACCTGTCACGGTCATCAAAAACAGGGACTATTTGAGAAATTGTCACAGCCAAGAGAAGCCAAAGGAGACATAATAACGAAGTCTAACATGGTGTCCTGGGTGTGATCCTGGAATAGGAAAAGGACATTAGGTAAAAACAAACAAACAAACAAATAAATAAATAAATAAATACATAAATAAATGAATGAAATCTGTAGATATGGTCTTTAGTTAACAATAATGTATCAATATTGCTTTATTGTGACAAATACACCATCCTAACAGAAGATGTAATTGGGAAAATGGGGTATATAGGAATTCTCTGTACTCTATATTCAAGTTTTCTATAAATCTATAGCTTTCTAAAAGGATTTTATTTATGTATTCATGAGAGACACACAGAGAGAGGCAGAGACATAGGCAGAGGGAGAAGCAGGCTCCCAGTGGGGACCCTGATGCAGGATTCGATTCTAGGACCCCAGGATCACAACCTGAACCAAAGGCAGATGCTCAACCATTGAGCCACTCAGGCATCCCCTAAATCTATAGCTTTTCTAAAAATAAAATCTATTTTAAAAAGTTACTTGAATGAAAGGTAAACATGCCGTCCTCACACAGTCTAATGCAGAAAATCTAATCATGAGTTGGGTGGTCCTGAGCCATCTGAACCCTATAAATATGGGCTCTACCATTCAGACAATGCTGTGAAGAGAAGTATGTTCCCAAGATCCCAGCTCTCCCATTCTGGGCCCTTCCCCTCATACAGATAAGAGCTCATACTAACCCAGTTTTGTGCTAAGCATTTAGCTCACTAATTGCCCTTTACCTTCACAGCAGCCAACACTAGGAAGTAGGTGGGTGCTGTTATTATTATTCTTTTATTCACTCAAAAGAATGACACCCAGACAACTGAAGGGCCCGAGCTCACCCCGCCTGTAAGGGTGGAGCTGGGATAAACACCCAGGCTGTCTGGGCCTCAAAGCCAGTGTTCTTGTACCTCTATAATTTGTGTGCTCCTGTCCCCCACCCCTGCCCCTTCTCTTCCAGGTATTCAGGGGCTCCTATTCTCTCCAACAGGAATCCTCAGGTTACGAAGGGCCAAACTGCTGATGACCCACGGTGTCAGCTGGACTGTGTAGACTCAGTAGAGAAATAATGGAGGCGGGGCAGGTGCTGTGAGCAGGGTGGGAAAGCACCCCTCTGAAGGAACGCCTGATTTCTAATTATGCCATTGGCCCCGATCCCACACTCAGATCCACACAGGGACTTGTGGTGATACAGAATCCCATCCTAGAATCTGTTCTAGCTCTGAACCTAAGTGCTGTACGCATCTGACGTTTTGGAAACAATCCAACCTTCGGGCATTTTCAAGTGGTTTCCATAATAAGCACCAGTGAACCCACAGGTGTGCCTAGAGGAGGGTCTGTGAGGCTGAGCATACTTTCTCAACCCTGTATTTCAGAAAAGTTGCCTCCCTTTTATTTACAAAATAAGGTGAAATTGCATGTGCCAGCCCAAATGAAGAGAAGTAGGTTCTTTTTCATTTTTGCAAAAGATGGACATGAGACTTTGAGAAAGTAATGTGAAAGAACAGCTTCTCAAACTCTGTCCCTTTCCAGGACGCCTGGGCGGCTCAGTGGTTGAGCATCTGCCTTTGGCTCAGGTCATGATCCTGGCGTCCTGGGATCGAGTCCTGCATCAGGCTCCCTGGAGGGACCCTGCTTCTCTCTCTGCCTCTCTCTGTGTGTTTTTCTCATGAAGAAATAAATAAAATCTTAAAAAAAAAAAACCATCTCTGTCCCTTTCCATAAATTTCCTTAAATGGTTATAAAGTTCACAACTTAATAAAGACCCTTGGAAAGGCTAGTCGAAGAATAGATCCATTCAGGAACTTCACAAATATAGGGGGGCTAAATGTGAAATATTCCAGCCCAACTTCCTGCTGGAAAAGTCAAAGCTGGTTTAGATCACTTGGAGGGGAGACTGCACCTCCGGAACATGCCCTTTGTTCCGTGGGGCATGGTGTGGTGACAAGGCTTCTCTTTTTTCCCTTGGGTTATCTGTTTTCTAATGTTTCCACAGTGGACATGTGTTGCTCTTCTCCTAAAAGAAATAAACAAGAAAAGCTATATACATACATATATCAGAAAGGTCAGGTGGTTGTTTTGACAGGAAATTGCTTACCTGGAAAATCATGACTGTGAGCGTGCACAGGAGTGGTTCTTCCTGTGACTGACCAGGCATTGCCAAACAGTTTGAGGGAGATTTCTTCTGGGAGTGCAGCAAGATTGGGGAATTCCTTTGAACCACTGTTGATGGGTTGAAGGTCTGGCAGAGGGTTTTGAGTAGTCTGGTTTCACGGATTGAACAAATAACTTGCAGACAACTCAGAAAAACAAAACAAAACGCACCGCCAAGGTTGGAACACAGATCAATGTAAGACCAATCAATCTGGAAGAAAAGAATGAGGGTAAATCAATGACCTTCCAAAACTAAGGCTTTCATTCTGAAGCTGGTGTGTTCATTTCTTTTTCAGCTCTGCTCAGGAAAGAACAGGGAGGAAAAAAAAAATCAACTTTGGTTTACATGTGCAGGACTTATATTGTCCAGTTGAGTCCACCTTTCTCCCCTATAGCATCATGATTTAGGGGATTAGAGTCAACTCCAAAATGGGCTCATGTGAACCCGAGGGTTGGCAAACTTCTTAAAAGCCAGATTGTAAATATTTGAGGTTTGATCACCCCTTGTTAGCAACTACAGGACTTTGCTGTGATGGTGCAAAAGTAGCCATGGATAAAATGTAGGGGAAGAGTTTGTGTTCTAATAAAACTTCCCAGAAATAGCTGGTGGATAGGATTTAGCCCACAGCCATAGTTTGCTGACTTCTGGCCTAACCCAATCCCACCCTCTTGCCAGCAGTTAGGTTACACAGGTTTAATCCAGTCCACATAAATTAGTTTCCTAGTGATAGTTACTGATTGAGAGATAGACATATGACCAAAAGCAGCCCAATGAGAAAGGGAAAAGATTTTTGTTTGAAGTCTGGGGTAGAGTGGTTTGATCTCTTGGCACCTACCTGAGTACGGAAGCATATAATCCTGATTCTTACTGGCAACCAGTCTACAGATATGAAGGGAACAACCTTCAGATGAAGTAGACTCTGGATGACAGAAGAGGAAGATGGAACTTGGATCCTTGATGGCATTACTGGACCACAGAATAATTTAAGCCTGTTTCCTATCCAACCTCTGGATTTTCAATTATGTGAACCTGGAAATTTGCTTATTGGAAAAACCACTTTGAGATGGGATTTCTATTATCTATTACTTGCAGCTAAATGCATCCGATCTGATGGAACATTTTGAAATAAGTTTATGACTTTTAAAGGTTGCAAATGTTAACAAGAGTTGATATCTGTTTCCATAAAATTTCCTTTCCATCATTAAAAAATAATTATGAGGGGCACCTGGGTGGCTCAGTGGTTGAACATCTGCCTTTGGCTCAGGTCGTGATCCTGCTGTCCCGGGATCGAGTCCCACATCAGGCTCCCCACAGGGAATCTGCTTCTCCCTCTGCCTATGTCTCTGTCTCTCTCTCTGTGTCTCTCATGAATGAATAAATAAAATCTTTTAAAAATAATAAAAAATAAATTGTGAAAAGCAGGAAATGAAATAGCTCCTTTTAATTGCCTAGATTGATTGGTGTGGGTCTTGCAGGGGGCAGGGAAGGTTTGACTACATGACCTTTAATTTATGGAATATCTGGGTTCAGGATACTTTTCCTGTGATTCGACTAAGAAGATGGATATAAGAGGCACCGAAGACCTAGACAAGGTCACCAAGGACCTTGAACATGAAGTCTTCCACTCACACCCTTGGTCTTAAGCACAGGTCTCTTCCCTTTGGCATCTTCAAGCCCTAATCATAAGAAAGTGTTTTTCAAAAGCACGTCTAAAACTGGAATAATGAAGGTGATCTAGATCCTTAGGCCTTAATGAAAAGAGTTGATCAAAAACAACAATAATAAATAACCACTTGTAAAATGCAAAAAAAAAAAAAAAGTACTTTTCATAAACAGCATCTCATTTCAAAGTTTAATGTTCTTTATGCCACTCTAATTATAGTGATAGGCCATTGTTCTATATTCATTTTAGTCTCTCTTAGTTGTGTGAATTTATAGTTCTGGCAATCTACACAGTTACTTTAATAAAACAAGGGAACTTGAGTTTTAGAATAGATTTTCTTCCAAATAGGTCCATGTATAGTATTAAGTTAGTTAGTCATCTTCCTAATGTTGTTAAGGGGTAATTTAGATTAGATAAGGTCCCGTGTCATACTAATATTTAAACTGAAGTATAGAAAGATAAGTGAATTCAGCCTTGCAAAAGTAAGTACGAAACATGAGTTACTCATTCGTTAAAAAAGATATTACTGAGGGCGTACCGAGAGCCAGGCAGTGAGTGTTCTAGGCCTTATTACAACACAAACTCACAGCTGTCCTGAAGCTTATATTCTGGAGGCAGAGGCAGATGTCTGATGTGAGGTGGTAAGAAGTGGTAATAAAACACACAAAGCAGAGTCCAGCAGAGAAGCTGATTGGGCAGAGGTGGAAGGTGGTATCTGATCGTGGTCATTTTCATCCTCAGCTGGGACCGCCTCTGAGACAGCACATACTTCCTTGTTTGAGAAACAGCAGAGGCGCTGGTGTGGTTGCAGCAGAATGAATGAGAGAGATGGACGGGACATATCGTGTGTCGACATTATTCTGAGAAAGATGGGAATTGTTGAGTGTCACTAGCCTACAGATTCTCTGACAAGCCTAAATATCACCAGCAATACCAAGACAGCAAAACTGATGAATTCCTACTATTCAGTAAGCTGATTTATAGTCTTAACAAGTAGTTGAATGGCCATTTATTACATAGTGAAGGGATTAATTCATTGTTGTTTTCCAGGGCAGCTTGTTCTACCAGGAAAAAGCTTTGAAACTCTACTTCATGATCATAACTTTTCATTTGGTCCCTTCACACCTAAGGAAGTGTGTTTCTGTAACACCTGTCTTCTCCTTTCCCCATAGATTATGTAGAGTGGAGCTGTGTGATTTATCAAGTGCCTACCAACATGTCTGGCTCAAAGCAGATGCTCAAAGAAATTCGTTGAACAAGCAAAAGAATGAGCACAGCAAAATATCATGATAAAGGATTCTCTATAAAAATTATCTCAATAAAATAAAGTTGTCAGACTTTAACATTAAGAGTTTAGCCTAGGGTCCCTGAAAAGACAGATTACAAGCACTTCTTTCCTCTTTCTGTGTCAAATTATTTTCTTAAAAACAAACAAACAAACAAAAAAACAAACCATGGGGGATCCCTGGGTGGCTCAGTGGTTTAGCACCTGCCTTTGGCCCAGGGAGTGATCCTGGAGTCCCAGAATCGAGTCCCATGTTGGGCTCCTTACATGGAGCCTGCTTCTCCCTCTGCCTGTGTCTCTGCCTCTCTCTCTCTCTCTCTTTTTCTCTTTGTCTCTCATGAATAAATAAAACCTTAAAAAAATCATAAAATCAAAATCTGCATTGTGATGACAGTGTTTGAAGATAAATTCCATTTGTAGGTGATCACAATGCCTGAGTAAGATTTCAACGGTGTTCTAGGAAAGCAACGTAAAATATTATGGTTTCTTTTTGACATTTTACATATGCTAAGTATTTTGCTTCTCATAGAATACCCTTCAAATACAGCAGTGTGAATACTTCACAAGAAGTAAGAAAATGAAGGAAAAAAAAGTGCAACTTTCCAAATTTTTGGCACAAGAAGGTGAAACTTAAAGTCAGAGCAAGAAATCTACATCCCATTTCCAGGCATCTAGGTTACTAGGTTTTGTTAACATAAAAATGATATTTGCCAGTAGAAATGCAGGGTCAGAAAACATTAAGATAACACGTAAGAAAGAATTTCTGCTGGGTAAAAATGTAATAGTCAAAAACAACAAATTATTAAGTGTCTAGGATCAAGCCCCACATTGGGATATCTGCCCCTCCTTCTCCCTCTGTTGCTTCCCCTGCTTGTGCTCTCTCTCTCCCTCTATCAAATAAATAAATAAAACATTTTTAAAAATAATAAAATAAAAAGGAGAGACAGAGAAGTCCTTGGATCTGTGCTGCCCAATATGGTAGCCCTAGCCACATGCGGCTATTTACACTTACATATGATTAAACAAAATAAAAATTGTGCTCCTCATTTGCACACATTTCAAATGCTCAGTAGACATGCGGTTAGTGGCTCTTCCACTAGGGTAGTACTGCCTTAGGAAGTACAGCTAGGGGATGCAAGCTGATACCATCTTTCATTAGGGTGGACAAGCAAGCTACTCTGGAAAAGGAAAAACAGGTCACACCAGATGGCTCTTGGGGAGGGTAAATGAGTTTAAAGACAAGATAGAAACATTAATAGTTTGTGTGGATGTTCAAGAAAGTTACTAAATTTCCATACCAGAAATTATTTTAAAGTTTCATCATCTGAGAACCAGAGGCAGTATTTTGTTATGTGTAGGGAACTTGCTTCAGAGAGAAGAATGGGCAGTTTTTTGGATGGAAGAAAATGTGCTAAAAGCAATATCCTCCAAAGACTGGTGTGGTAAGCAATGTTTTCTAAAATGATTGTAAATTACTTAGAAGACACAATACACGGTTTAATCTTCCAGAAAGTATTTTGCTGAGGTTGGTGCTAAATATCAAGTCAGTGCAGAGAAAAGAAACTTTTTGGAAAAGTTCTCAAGAACTGG
The DNA here is from genome assembly GCF_018345385.1 of Vulpes lagopus. NCBI lineage: Eukaryota > Metazoa > Chordata > Mammalia > Carnivora > Canidae > Vulpes > Vulpes lagopus. The sequence continues at coordinate 169,618,786 of NC_054824.1, read as the reverse complement.
AGTAAGCAGAAAGATAAAATATGAAATTCAGTGAAAACTGGTGTTAATTATTATATTGAAGGAAAAATAATCCCAATTAGAATAACTAAATGATAGAGTGCCTGGGTGGTGCAGTAGGAATAACTAAATGATGAAATCTGAATTAGCAGCTTCACATCAAGAACAAAATCAAGAATTCGTGAAGACTGATCCTTTGGTTCCCATTTACTGCTGATGGCTAAAAGCAGTAGACAAAGTAAGGAAAAGATTTCCTTCCTCTGGATACATGCAGACTAATGTACATGTCTTGGCAAAGGAAGCTTTGTGTGGGATTTTAGTGCTCTACTATTCCTAACCCCTGCACACCTCCTCTGCTGGGCTGGGCATAACTCTATAAGGTGCCCTGCCCAGGGCCCTCCATCTAAAACCATATGCTACCAGTGCATAAGCTATGATGCTTCCAAATGTAAAAAGTTTTACAACCTGGTCTCTCTTTGTCAAGACATATGTGGGGAAGCTTGGAAACATTCTTGAGAGAGTCACCAAAATCATCATCAGGGCAGGATAAAAATGGATTTTTTGTTGTTATTAGAAAGGCAAAGGGACATATAAATAAAGCTTGTGAAGTCATAAAGGATTGGGAAATGGTTGAAATATACTCTTGTTTAGCAAACCCTAAAGTATTAGAACCAGGGACAATTAAGAGGTCTTTTTAATCAAATAAAAGAAAATCCATTTTATATAGCAGATCAAGAACTTTTAGAAAACATGGCTGTGTAAAAGAGAGCACTGGCTAACTTTATGGATACAAATTCTGTAGTATGTTAATAAGAAAATTTGGGGATATTTTGGATTGTTTTCCTAAACATTTAAGTTAGTGTGTTGGAAGCAACCCAAATCCAAGAGATCCACTGGTGCTCCTGTGAGATATAGCCTAGTTCTTTGTAAGAGGATGTTGCCTGGAATCAGCTTGACACTTTATACATTATCACTCTTTTGGCTCCGTCTGCATTCCAGTGGGAAAATCAACATTGTACTTGACTGGTTAGACAAGATCTAGTTCTGAAGAAAGCTCATTAGATTATTTTTATTAATATAAACATATAAAGTTAATGAGTTCTTCAGAAAATTTCAAGAGGAAAGATCAATCTGTGGATAACATTGGGACAATTACTTCCAAGATTTTTTTTTAAAGATTTTATTTATCTATTCATGAGAGACACAAGAGAGGAAGAGACATAGGCAGAGGGTGAAGCAGGCTCCCCACAGGGGAGCCTGATGTGCGACTCAATCCAGGACCCTGGGATCATGACCTGAGCCAAAGGCAGATGCTCAACCATTGAGCCACCCAGGCATCCCCCCAAATGGGTTTTTTTTATCAGGCCCTAAAGGGTCAGAAGATTTAGAATTGCCCTTTCCTTAGAAAATATTGAATATAAAATTAAAAACTAAAGAGCAAACTGACCAACAAAAGTCCCAAACTTTTACTCAAAATATTTTTTATTAAGTTCTTAATTTTAATTCCAATATAGTTAACATACAGTATTATATTAGTTCACAAGATACAATGTAGTGATTCAACAATTCTATTCAAAAGATTTTTCTATTTAGAGCTCAAGTAATACATATTCATGTGTGTGCACGAGTGTGTAGAATTTTCAGCATAGATATAAGCCATGTTAAGCTTACCAGAGGCACATAAATGTATTCGTTTCTACATAACAATTCTGCTGCCAAACCAAGGAGCTATATTGTGCTTTGGCTGAGATTTTCACAATTGCTTCCAAAGGTTATATGAATAGAGGACCCCGAGATAAGAAAGTAGCAAAGCCATTCCTAGCCTTGATAAAGCAAAGGCAATTAAATCTTGGTTTGCTGTGTATTCATTTAATAAACAGCAGAACATTGAAACAGTTACCTAAATTACCCAGATCTAAAGTATATTCACTTAAAACGGACAGATAATTGAGGGAAATGTGTCATTTTGGTTTAAGTTATCTGATTCAGTGCATTAATTCTCCTCCTTAATCTAAGTGGACATATGGAGACTACAGGGAATTTCTAGGCTAGCGAAGGATGTCTCTGGAATTTTCAATGATTATTGGTAGTTCTCTCCATAACTGGCATGGTCTGAGTGTTCCACCTCATAACCAAAGTTGAATCCAATCCACAGGCTTCCTGCAAAAGGACCCACCCAGGAATGTTTGGGGCTTTCTGTGCAACCTGGAGATAGCCACTAAGTTCTGGAGCGCTTTGAGATTCCTCGGACTCTTTACAGTATGCCGAACGTAATTTCTAATTAATCTAAGGAATTTAAGAACTAAGTTACTTAATAAAAGAGCTCTTATACCTGGATTAAGGTATCAGACCAAGAGGAAAGCATCAAGACTTGGTGGGATGATGTAAAAGGATGTTGTGTAAGAATCTGAAGTCATTACCCACTGACGGATCACAAAAGGTAATGTGAACAAGAAAATGCACCCCTAATAAACCTTTATTGCTGATCTGCAGGAGAGGAGTCCTGTAGAATGTAGTACATGTTCTAAGGACTATGCATTTTATTTTATTTAAAGATCCATTTCAACTTTTTGTTAAAATGGAGAAGTGTGTGTTTATTCAGGGAGAGGCTTACTTTGTTTTTATATTGTAGTTGAATAATTACTCTAGAGAGTGGTATTGGCATGGATTGTGAGGGAGCCTGAGTAACCTCAAAATGAGGATAATAGTAGCACCTGCTGCAGAGGGCGGTGGTGACAAGTGAGTTCTCCTAACCCACTGCAAGGCTCCCAGCACGGAGGTGGGCACGTGCAGCGTATCCAGTACATCTTCACCGTCAATATTGTGCTTGTCAAAATTATTATTAATTGTTCGTACTTTTTAAAAGATGCATTTATATTTATTTGAGAGAGAGAGAGAGTGAGAGCATGTGCGAGGCGGGGAAGAGGGAGAGAAACTCAAGTAGACTCCCCAGTAGAGCCTGGAACCCAGCACGGGGCTCCATCTCATGACCCTGAGATTACAACCTGAGCCGAAATCAAGAGCTGTATGCCGGACTGAGCCATTCAGGCGCCCCATGTTAGATGTTTAAAATGTGTCCAAAGTCTCCTGTCTAAACACAAAGAATTGTGTCTCTGCCGTGCTCTCTCTCTCTCTCTCTCATGAATAAATAAAATCTTAAAAAAAAATAAACACAGAGAACTACTCTAAATGCTATAGAATTTTTCAGACTTTATAATTTAAATTATTAAAGGTGAAATTAAGCGTGTCTAGAAACACTGTTTCCTGGACTCATTTCTCCCTCTGGGAAGGCACACGGGTGAGAATCTCGACTCTAAGGGTGGCCACTGCTCCCTTCCAGCCTGTCTTGTCATGCCTGCCCTCCACCACCGCCAGGGCAACCCAGGGGAGAATCTGCGCTGTGTGGGTTCCTTGACCTCTCATGCAACTCAGTATCTATAGATCAAGGATTGGTGCGGCCAAGGAAGCGTGGGCAGCATATTTAATCCACGAATCGACATTTCACAGATGAGTGGAACTAAGCAAACACAGGAGGTGGCGTCCCCCTAAATCTCCTGAAGTTCCCAGAATCTCTCCCTCCGTCATTTCTTCTATGCTCAGAGCTTGTGTCCCTCTTCTCTCTGCTCTTCCTCATTTGTCGTTTTGGTAAAGGCTAGATTTGAAAATTTCCATCTGCAATAACTACACCCCAAAAAGATGCAAATGCAATCGTGCTTTGTGTGTGGCTGTTCATTACTAACACATCCCCTCATCCCCTGTCGGGGTGGGGGGGCCACCAGGCAGCCACAGGAAAAAGGATCATCTGCCCTTAAAAGTCAAAGGCCTTCATGGAGCTCTGGCCTGGCCTCTGCTGCTCCCCGGATGGGAGCTGTGGGAACGCTATACATGTTTCTGCATAAAATGGAAGGCTGCCCCTTCAGCCAGAGCGCCTGCTTCAGAGAACATTGCTTCCTGGAGTCTGGCCAACCTTAGAGAATTTACCCAGGCGGCCCAGGAAACGCTGAACCACTTCCATTTATGGACATTTTCCTTTATCAATGAAGAACAAAGGGGAGCTGATTTTTTTTTTTAATGCCTTGATTGCTGTATTTTACACTTGCAATTTTTATGCACAGGCTGACATAATTAGAAGTCTCTGGAGAGTTCTGGGGCAGGGAATGGAGTCCAAAAGCCGGCATGTTAACAGCCAGTGCTTGTTTTTATCATAAGTGAGTTTGAAAGAGGGTGACATGCCAGACATTCCTTCTGAAAGTTAGCTAAGGTAATGATGGAACTGGAGGCAAAAATCAACATGTCACTTGTGATTCTCTTTGGGAGGTTGGGGGTGGAGAGATGACAGTTCTGCGGAGTGATTTACACAGCCCTGTACAAAGAAAAGTCCCCTGGATGATGACTGAGCTGCAAATAAAACAATGGGCCTCGGGGACTTCCAGGGCCCCAGCCTTCCGGGCCCACCCGGAGGAAATGCACGAGCACCTTCCCAGCTCCGCAAGCAGAGAACTTCTGCCTCCAAGGTCATCCTCACTGATTCCAAGGCCTAGACTCTGGGTGGACCTGGCCGTTTGGGGGACAAGACGATGACAATCCGAGAGCTCACTTCCTGGAACAAAAGTCCAGCAGAGGTTTGAAACTGGTGGCCCCAAAGCAAACATTTCAGAAGGGCATCTCTTACCTTTTGTAAATTGGCCAAAAAAATATAGGTTTCCGGAAGAGGGGTCCCCCTGCAATTCTTGGCTGGCATTTCTGCCTGGAGCTCTTTGGAGCCTATGACAACCAGCAGGGGGTTAGGGCTGGACTCTGCCCTGACTTTGTCACAACTTGTACAGACAGAGGTGTGTTTCTAGTCCTGGGTCTGAGTTTGCACATTTGAACTGAATATCACCTCACTTATCATATAGATTGTTTTGAGATTTTTCTCTTATTTTTTTATACCAGGTTTTTTTTTTTTAAGTATTTTTTATTTATTTATTTATTTTTTTTAAAGAGTTTCTTTACTTATTCAGGAGAGACACAGAGAGGGAGGCAGAGCCATAGACAAAGGGAGAAGCAGGCTCTCCATGTGGGACTCAATCCCAGGACACTGGGATCATGACTTGAGCCAAAGGCAGACCCTCAATCACTGAGCCACTCAGGTACCCCTGAGGTATAATTTACACACAATCAAACTTCCCTGTTTTAATGTACAATTGGATTGCTTATTTATTTATTATAATTTTTAAAATAATTATTTATTTATTTGTTCATGAGAGACACAGAGAGAAAGAGGCAGAGACATTGGCAGAGGGAGAAGCAGGCTCCATGCCGGGAGCCCATTGTGGGCCTCGATCCGGGGACTCCAGGATCATGCCCTGGGCCTAAGGCAGGCGCTAAACCACTGAGCCACCCAGGGATCCCCTGGATTGCTTTTTAAAAAATTTGGCTACTTTAGACCATTATTATATGTCAAAATACTTCTTTCATCCCCCAAAATGAGCCTCCTGCCCCATTGCCATCAGTCCCCTACCACTGCCAAGCACTGGTATGTTCTTTCCTTATAGTTTTACCTTTTCTAGGATTTCATATGAATGGAATTATGTAGAATTTGGTCTTTTGTTGTCTGGCTTCTTTCACTAGCACAATGCCTTGAGATTCATCCATGTTCTGCATGTGTCAGTGGTTCATTCCTTTTTATTGCTGAATAGTCTCTAATGATTTTTGTCTGGATTTGGAAAAGAAAGATTTATTTGGGTCACACAGAAAAGCAAATAGACCTTCGCTGCCTTTTCGGAAAGCATGTGTCAACTGCAGTTCATCATAAGAATTATTTAAATCCATCTTAGCTTTCCATTTCCCCTGAAATATAAGACCTTCCTACGCCTTATTCAAAATGAAGTTCTAAATGCAAAATCTTAAAACATTAGGCAGGAAGACCTGGATGCAGCAGAAATACAAATTAATTCACAACTTCCAAGTAAATGTTGGCAATCTGGATAGGAATCTGGAAATTTAAAATTCCATTGGATAGTCAATTAGTAGAAGGATTGAAGCAAACCCCCCGATCTTTCTCATATGGTATTTGTTAGTAATTATAGGAAGGGAAAACTGATGATGCTTACTGATAATAATAGCAATGAAAACTATTATTATTATAGCTAATTTATATAGTGTATATTATGTCTGGTACTTCCCTGAACACTAGGTGGATCATTAATGCATTTAATTTTCCCAGCTTCCCTACCGGGTAACTGTTCTATCATTACCCCCACTTTACAGATGAAGAAACTGAGTTTTAGAGAAAACAAAATAATGAGAGGTCAAGCCAGGATTTGGCCCTAGGAATCTGCTTCAGAACCTTGACTTTTGGGCACCCGGGTGGCTCAGTGGTTGAGTGTCTGCCTTTTGGCTCAGGTCATGATACCAGGATTCTGGGATGGAGTCCCACACTGGGCTCCTGGCGAGGAGCCTGCTTCTCCCTCTGCCTCTGTCTTTGCCTCTCTCTCTGTGTCTCTCATGAATAAATAAATAAAATCTTAAAAAAAAAAAAAAGAAAAAGAAAAAGAACCTTGACTTTTGATCAGTAAACCACTATGGAAAAAATCCTCAAATTGACAAAGGGGGTTGATACTGTCCCTGAGCAAGGTAGGAGATGAAGCCAAGGGCAGGGGTCTCCAGCCTGAGCCAGACAGGTTGTTGAGATGTGTGAAGAGGCCTGGAATAAGGCAATGAGAAGGGAGGAAGAACAGAGAAACACTGAAGTGCACTGTTCACATAAATGGTTGCTGGATGGCCTGGTGCCCAGGTCTGGCTGCCCATTTCCTACCCCAGGTCCAGGTGACCTCTGGGGGCCCTTTCAGAGCTAACATGTTAGGAAAATCAGAAATTCTTGTTCAGAGTCATTGTGACTTGACTTTATCGATACAGGCCAATACTCCACAACCCACCCTGGTTGATAAATAACCATTGGTTGCATATTGAATTCATTCAGTATTGTGAATTTGTCTTTTTTTTTAATGGGGTTTTTTTTTTTCATTGGAAACTCTTTATAAACTCTGGAACTAGACTGCCTAGTTTTGCATCTTGGCTTTGCCACTTACTAAGCAGTGTGACCTTGAGCATGTCACTTGACCTTTCAATGCCTCTGTTTTCTGATCTGTAAAATGGGCAATTCATAATACACCTATGCCATAGCATTGTTTCAAAGATTAAAGTATTGTTCTGTATAAAGGATTTATAACAGTGATTACAAATAGTAGACACTATATAGGTATTAGCTTTTATTCCTATCACTATCCAAAAATGGTGGTAGATTTTATATATATAAAATTATGTATTATATATATAATTATTTATTATTACTATAATAATCTGTATAATAATCTGTACTAAAGTGAAATTTACATTCAAGACTTTATCTTGCTCTGTTCCTTATTCTTGCAAGATTGCAGAGGATTGCACAACAGTGATGGGTATAAGCGCAAGAGTCAGGGACTCCGGGACATGATTTCAGCCTCCATCATGTACTGGTTACTAGATGGGGAAATTATAAATACCTGGTCTCCAGGAACCGAAACTGTAGCAGCAGTTGGACACTATGAGTTGTGAGAGAGAAGAATCTTTATGTTGTTTGAATCCTGAACAGAGTCGAAGAGAAGAGTAGAAGCTTGGGATGAGGAAAATCAGAGTTTCCTTTCTATTCCTCCTTTTTTTTGTGTGTGTGGCTGGAAATTTTAGAGTAGATGGTAGCCAGTTTGCAGTAAACTGTCTCCCCCTGTGGTTCTTTGGTGCTGTATTCAGATCCTGATTATTCCTGAACACCTGGTTCATGGTCCATGTTTTGTACAAAACCCTCCCGAGCTATCCCAGTCAGCTCATACTACTCTCAGTTGCACGCATAAACTGAAATTCTCACACCTTTTGACACAGAATCATGTACTATGCTATATTGTTTGTTGCCTTATGATATCATCTATAGAACTATCTCGAGAACATTCATTCAGTTAGTCAGTGAACAACAATGTATTTGGGACCCTTTGTAGTCCCTGATGATGAAAAGTAGGAGAAGGATTGTTTTGGATAGACTGTGCATATCTACTGAGTACGTATAAATCTCTGATGATTTTTATTCATTTAATTAATTTCAAAATATTTTAAAAATGAATTAATTTGTTTATCTGAGAGAGAGCGAGAGAGCACACAAGCAGAAGGAGAAGCAGAGGGAGAGGGACAAGCAGACCCCGCATTGAGAGCGGAGCCTGAAGGAGGCTCCAGCGCACCACTCCACTGGAGGTCATGACCTGAGCTGAAACCCAGTTGGTAGCTTAACCCACTGAGCCGGCCAGGTGACCCCCCTTCTGGTAATTTTTAAATTTCTAGTAGGAACCAAAGCTTTCTCTCTGACAGAAGCGTCTCTGCATTATTGCCACCAGCCTCCTTAGGCATTGGGACCATGTAGGGATACCTCAAGACTTGCAGTTGCCTGGACATCACTCCCTTCACCCAGCACGAGGGACTTGGATGACACGGTCAGTCTCAACAAACATCATCTGTACGAGAAAGATGCCCTAACGTGTTAAGGGGAATACGAAATCCGGGTCCTCCTTTTTCTTCTAGTCCACAGAACACTTATTGAGCACCGACTGTAAGCCAGCAACCGCACTAGATGTGGGAGTAGAGAGCGGAACGGAGCCTCCAAAGGGAGACCAATCCACCAGCGGGGGACTCCGGGCGTCAGGAAGTTGGGGGTCCGGCCTGGGGATGGGGAGGCAAGGGAAGGCGAGTCAGCCAAGCAGGTGTGTTGCAGGGGGCGCGCGCAGGCCCTCCCAGGGTGGAGAAGGGGGGGCCCAGGCTGCCGAGCACCCCGCGCTCGCTCGCTCTCCTCGCTCAGGGCCCCGACTGGTTCCTGAGTCTGCGCACTTGAGGCCGGGGCGCCCAGTGGGAGGAAGGGGTGGGTAGGGTGCTGCGGCTCGGGCGCGGACCACCCCCGGAGAGAAGCAGGGCTGCGGGGAAGCGGGCACATTCCTCGGGCGGGATCCCTGGGCCGCAGCCTCCGCACCACACCCTCTGCCCGGGCCAGGTGTGCAGCGCAAGCTTCCTGCGGCGGCGGCGGCGGCGGCGGCGGCGGCGGCGGCGCGGGGGGGGCAGGGGGTGGGGGTGGGGGGGTGCGGGGGAGGGGTGCGGGGAGGGTGCTGGGGGCGCCCCTGCAGCGCGGTGCGTGCTGGGTTTGTCTGCCTGCTGAGGGCTGGGTCCTCCTTATTCACAGGTGAGTCACACCCTGAACCGCGGGCTCTCTTCCTGGCAGGACTGAGTCAGGTAGAGGAGGCGATAAAACCACCTGATCGGGGAAAGGCGGGCGGAGCGGAGCGCGAGGGCCGGCGGCGGGCGCGCTGCGGCGGGTTGGACGCGCGGGGCCCGGCCATGCCTGCGCTCTGGCTGCGCTGCGGCCTGTGCCTGGCGCTGCTGCTGCCTGCGGCCCGGGCCTCCTCCGGGAGCCAAGGTGAGTCGGGGAAGCGGGCGGCCTCGCTCTGCGCACCCCGGTCCTCAGCGCCGCCGAGCATCCCCGCTGCGGCGAGGCGAGCTCCCTGGGGCTCCCCCTCCTCCCGCCCGCGGGCGCTTCTCCAGATGCGGAGCCAGCCCGGGGGGGCCCGCCCGTCCTTCTGGATTGCTCTTGGGGTCGGTGGGCCCCTGATCAGTCGTGTCAGTCAGTGATCCGTTGGCCTGTACTCTCTCTTCCCGGGATGGGTTTTGGTGGAGATTTTTGGTGGTACCGGGAGCCCCACGAGGATGGGAAAAGGAGCCTCTCCAGTAATCCTGCTGGAGACCCCGGTTCGACTTTGGGACGGAAACTGAACCTTGGGAGTCTTGGCGATGCTTTACTTTTGCATGTTACTTCTGAGAGTGTGCTCACGTAGTATTCATCCAACAGGCATTTATTGGGGGCCTGTGTCATAGATCACTTGATCTTAACCCCGAGTGCCCAGCGGCTGTCATGTCCGTGAGTTCAACTCACTCACTCATGTAAACAAAACTTGCTGAGAACCTAGCAACCGTTTGCTATCTGCATGTGTCAGCTATGACAACACCTGACGGGGGTTTTCCTTGTCATTTAGTTTTACAGATAATATCTGCTTGCATAATTGCCTTCAGTTTTCGTATTTCTATTGCTTCCTGCACCTGATGGCCTTTCAATAATCATTTCAATAGGCCCAAGAGCCATTTTCACACATGTGAATGTACGAACATGAGACAATGTTCATGTATGCACAGAATTATCTTAGACTTTCCATAAATGGTTGGCCTGAATTAGACTTGAATGGAATGGATAGTTTAGCATGTGTTTGAATGCACTGATACCGTCCTTTCTTTTCTTTTCTTTTTTTTCTTGGAATTAACTTCCGACCCATCATCCCTGACTACCATGTTAAAAGTCATTTATGAAAATAACCATGTAGCTAAGGTTCCCTTAGAGTTAACCTCATGAGAAACTTCCTAAAAGTAAAGAGAGTCTCAGAATATTAGAATTCAAAGGGACCACTTATGGATCAAGTACTATATCCTGTGGCTTAAAATAAGAAAACACAGAAATGGATTGCACAAAGCCACACACGAGCTATTGGCAGAGGCACATCTGGCACTTGATCTGGGGATTCTTAGGCTGGAGCTTTTGGGACTAGATTGTAAAAGTAATGAAGGAGCAAGTACATATGTCTTACATAATGAGTAATATTGAACCAATTTTCCCATTGGCTATGGTTAAGCATTACTATGTTGTGTTAGCATTAGATAACAGAAATAAATATGTAGGATTTTATCAGTTATTTGATGAAATCAGACTCAGGAGGACAGAGCTTGGGCTCTTCTCAAGGATATGACAAGCTCTGAGTATTCCATCTGGACCAGTAAGTCAGAACCGGTGTTTAGTCTCATTTCTAGACTTTCCTGTTCCTTGGAGATGGGCTGCTTAAGATATTAGGCTCCCTCCTCAAAGGGCTTCATTTTAGGGTTCAATGAGAGTGAAAAGTTTGGTGTTAGGCTAGAGCACCCATGCTTATCTGTTCATGGGATGCTGGGATACAGCGTAAGTTGGACCAAAGTATGAGATTTGCCACTTCCCAGAGTGACCTGCATTTGGGTATCCTGTGGGCTGCACCTGTGAGAGCCTAAAGCAATGACATTGCTTCTTGGTTGTTCCCTTGAAGGTGAAATCATGGTGTTTAGATATCATCAGTGAGACTTTCAGCTAAAGCACAGGCTTTAGAGTCAGCCTGACCTGGCTTCAAATTTTGGCGGACTCACTTACTAGTTTCTTATTAGTAATCATTTAGGCTCCTCAGCTTCTTGAGATCTTCTTCTTTGCCTGTTAAATGGAAGCAGCAGTACTGTGTAACCTCACAGAGTTATTGAAAGGATGAAAAATTATTGTAAAGTGCCTTAAAATGCTTGGAGCCACATTTCTTTTCTTTTCTTTTCTTTTCTTTTCTTTTCTTTTCTTTTCTTTTCTTTTCTTTTCTTTTCTTTTCTTTCTTTCTTTCTTTTTTTTTTTTACTGCATTTCTTTAAGAAGTCTGAAGCCAATGGTGCAGGTATAAGTAGTGAACTTGGATATGCAGAGATCAATAAGCAAGATAAGGACTTCCCTTCAGGAGCTCACAGTTTGTATGAGAGAATGTGGCATGTAGCTCCATTGGTCTGGATCACAGGTCACACAGATCACATGACTAGAGAAGGGGCAAGAAGTCGATTGGAATGAGACTAGAAATGTAGCCAAGATCCGGGTTGTGAGGAGTCTTATGTGCCAGGCTGTGCAGTTAGGATAGTGACCCACAGGTCAAGAAGAGTTGCAGATGGTTTATAAGCAGAGGTGGGCATAGTCAGATTCTTGTCTTAGACAAGTCACTCACTGACTTAGAGGAATGGAGTTGAGCTACGAGAGGGCAACAGACAGCCATTCCAATAATCCAAATGAGAGGTGACAAAGGCTTTCATTGTGGTGGTGGGAACAGCAAAGTGGAAACAGATTACAGAGATATGTAGGAGGTAAAATTGAAAGAATTTGGTGACACAATGAGTGTGAGTTAGGGATAACAGTAAGGGGAAATCATGAGCAATAAGCAAGAGTCCAGGACGGGTCTGAGGTTTCAGGTTAGTGTGATTGGTTAGACAGTGATGCCATTAAAGGAAAGGAGAACTCTAAGAAAAGGACCAGATTTGGGAGCAAGGTTGGGTAGTGGATGAAGAGGAAGGGGTGAGCTCCTACAGGGATCTGTTGAATTAGAGACCCAAGTGGAGAGGTCCAGCAGTCCTGGGGAAGAACTGGAGCTATGATTTTGAAGTTTAGAACAGTTTGAAATATAAAATGGGGGATACCAAAGGTGGAAAGCAAGCCCTGACAACAGATGAGATTACCTTGGGACACAGAGGTAAGAGAAACCTCAACACTTATCAAGGAGATGGAGAAACAATGAAGGAGAAAGAACAAGGAGGAATGGGCCTTGGGGTTAGAGAACATTATCAAAGAGGAATGTTTTGCTAGCCCCAGGAAAAGTTGCAACAATGTAGGTATAATAAAATGATATTTAGATATAAAAGTATCACTATACAAAGAATGAGGATAAAATAATCTTGTTGGATTCTACCATCAGATAAGTTTTGAAGCAATCATTCTAGAATAATGAACTCAGACTCCAAGATGATTATAGAACATTAATCTGGTTTCTCCCATGGCCCGATACTGGAAAAGAGGTGCTGTGGATAGTGGAAGGGACCCCTGGGAAGGCTTATACTCGCTCGTGAATTCTGTTACTTGAACTCTGGAAATGCCACAGCATCATGCATGCAGGTGCAGGCCTGCCTTCAAATCCTAGCTCTGTCATTTCCCATTTGTGGGGTTTAGGCAAGCTACTTCCCCTGCTACTCAAGTTCCTGATCTCTAAGATGAGGAAAATAACTTACTGTGATCATTACCTATAAAGCGCTTTGCACAGTGCCTAGGAAGCCCTCACTAAGGGTTTAGTATTACTATTATATAACTAACTGCCCTGACAGTACCAAATATCAATATATTGCCTTCTGAGTTTTAAGTGATAACATTTTTGAAAGGTGTTGAGGAACCCTTCTGCTCTGGCTAAAATGAATCCCAAGTTTTTCCTAATGAAACAAATGGAATTCCTGACAAGGGACTCCAAGCAGATTGGAATTCCAAAATTAGACTTCATAGCGTTTCTTATCCTTGTCTTTTGTCAACCACCAAATCTCATCACATATAGATTCATCGAGTCTGTTGCCCTCTAGAACATGCCCATATGTAAGAGCATCCCCACATAAGCTGGTCTCTCACTTCTCAATAGAAGAATTTCCCCAAATAAGGATTTGGCCAACCAAATTATGAAAACATTTAGCAGTGTAGATGCAGTGGTCACCTGTCTTTTTATGCCTAATTTAGCATATTAATTCACAAACCCATTTAAAATACATGATTTCTAAAATAAGAACTTACAAGTATTAATTTGTAAATTCACATTTCATGAACTAATTCCATTCAAACTCCACCTTTGCATCTAGCACAACTTGAATACAGGTTCTTCTTCACTTAGGACTGGGTGACTTGAGATATAGCTCGATTTGAATTTGCTTCTGATGCTGTCACCGGAAAGTACACCATTTTCAAAATGTCTAAAAGATTTAAAAATTATCCTTCAACACACATTGTAATCTTCCCAGCATAATCATCGTGAAAGGTTTATTTATGACAACTTTCAGCACTCGCCATTGTGAGATAATGAACAAGTATGAGAATTGTGTTCAACAGCCTGACCTCTACCTTACAGATAAGTGTCTAAAACATTGATTGACGTCATTTCAAATTAATGTGTCTTCCCCAAATACTATTTTAAAAATAAAAACAATTGAAAAAGTACCGCATACTAGGAGAGATTTTGAAAAGACTTAAATGTGACCTTCCCCATCCCCCCAGAAAAATAACAACCTCCACCTTATTATATTCAAGTATGTGCAATAAATAAGAGTCTAGAAGTTAGAGTATTTGCTGGGAATTCCTATGAAGGCTTACATTCTGCTGTCCTGAGCTTGGGGCAGCCATTGGCTTAGCGCCACTGGTCCAAGGAGCTGAGGAAGAAGGTTGGTTTGTGATCAGTGTTGATGGGCAAGTCGGGAACATGGAATTAAGTTGTCGAGGCAATCTGGGGAATATTTTTCCCATTTAAGATCTTAGTGCCTCAATTATATAGATTTTTTTTCCTAAAGAGATTTCCAAGGACAAGTCTTGAGTCATCTATTACAGACCAGTGTAGAAATAGGAGTGCCATAGATTCTAGAATGCTCTAATTTAGTCACATATTAGGCCTAACGGATTACTGAATCATTATTGGACTGTGTTCTAATATAATAACCTCCAGGTACATGATGTAACATTTGAATCATACCTAAAGCCAAAAGCTAAGTCTTTTTTGTTTCTGTGAGTGACTGTATGTCTGTATATATGCCTCCCCAACAAACATGTGCTTCCTTATGTCACAATTATGAAAGAAGAAAAGGATGGTGCCTCCTCCAACACTGATCAACGGAAGGGCTCGTCTTTCCCTTCTGCTGTATCAGAGGAGAGGTGGAGCTCACCTGGCTAATAGTGTATGTGCCCTGGCCTTCTTCAGGCTGGCCAACCATTTACAGAATTCCAACTGTTTCTTTTCCAGTTTTTATTTGTATTAATTGTTGTCAATATTCACATTCTAGAAAAAATTAAATTGCAGCCAAGTCATTTCCCATCTTAATTTGAACATTGGAAAAGTTTTTCAAATCTTTATTTAGCTGCACATAGGTGGGACATTTTTTACAAAAAGGTTTGCACATTTCCTGACTATTTTCTCTTCCTACAGCATCATGGTACTAAATGAGAATGGTCCTCAGACCTTAGGTTCTCGACAAGAGCCCCTCATTTTGTAGATGAGGAACATGGTACCCAGGCACCAGGTAAAGGAGCAGTGCAAATTCTCACAGTTAGTTATAGCAGAGCTGGGCTCTAGCATGTGTAATCCTCCTTTATAGATGGAAACATTGAGGCACAGAGCAGTGATTGCCTTGATCAGAGCCATGCGCTTAGTCACAGGACCAGATTTCAGTTGCTAGTTTGATGTTCTTTAACAAGACAGCTTTTTGGCTTATTTCTAATTCTTATTAAAATTTTTCCTTTAAATTAATTTCTAGACTTGATGGAATCTTGATCTATTATAAGAACATCCCTATATCTCTAGCAAGGAAATCTGTGTCTTGTTTATACAGAAGTCTCTGTTTATGTATGTGGCTCACTATAGTGGCCTTTTCTTCAAAAATGTCAGGAGACCATGGGTTAGAACCAAACACAAACTCTAGTTTGTGGGATATTGACAAGAGAACAGATTTTAAATGACTAAGTTTTCTCTCCTCCCCCCCCCCCCTTTTTTTTGGTTCAACTCTGTTGTCAGGTTTTCATGCAGCTTGAAACTGACCAGGTGGCTCAGAGAAAGAAAGAAAGAAAGAAAGAAAGAAAGAAAGAAAGAAAGAAAGAAAGAAAGAAAGAAAGAAAGAAAGAAAGAAGAAAGAAAGAAAAGGACAGAGAGCCAATAAAATATAAATTTAAATGACTGAAAAACTACATTTGATGTATACCATGAAAAGCATTTTAATACAAATCAGAACTTCCTTTTTGGCTTTTCTTCACCCAGATTCCTCATATACAATTTTTTCCCCTTTGGTCCTCATTGCTTCATGTCACCTCCAGCTGTCCTGAACACTCTAATTTTCTTTATTTCAGCTGCTCTTAAAAGGGCATAGGATGCCTTTTGGTGAGTTGTGCAGAAAATGCTTGGTGAATACCATACTCTTTGAAGTTAGTCAAATATGCTCCCTCTATATTGAAATGCTTTTCTTTATACATGATTTCATAGAAATCCAGAAATCGCTATTTGTGTGGTCAGAAGGATGTGGGATTACACTGGGGTATTGAATATTCGCATTAGAATCTTTACCATGCATACTCACTGAGTCTCCATACTACATCTGACACCAGTTGTCCTGGCCTAGAGCTCTTTCTGGGGCCAGGTATAAGTAAAGGAGAAACTCTTCTGTATCTCATGTCCTAATCTCTTCCCTTTCAATTTGAACTCACTCAGACTGAGCCATCAGTTTCCTCCTTTACCCTGAACTCCTCGGCTGCTTAGATGACAATTGGTGTCCCCAACTCCCTACTGATTGGGACTTTCTTTCCCTCTTCCTGCTCTCTGCCTGGGCCCTGATGGGGCATTAGGGGAAGACATCTCCAGGTGTAGTGTCCTGACATAGGCCTTACCAGGCCAAGTGTCTGCAGTCTACATGCACTATTTCCAAGTCTAGGTTGTAATATAATGTACTATGGTCTCTTAGTGAAACTAGGTGACTCCTTTTAAGCTGTAATCATTCAAAAGGAAAATGTGGGGATCTGAGTTTCATGGACTCTCAATGACTTTAGACTATTAAGAGTATGGTAGGCCTGGGTGGCTCAGTTGGTTAAGCATCCAACTCTTGCTTTTGGCTCAGGTCATGAACTCAGGATCCTGGGATCAAGCCAGGCTCCATGCTCAGTGAGGAGTCTGCTTGGGATTCTCTCTCCTTCTCCATTAGCCCCTCCCTCTGCACACATTCTCTCTCCCTCCCTCAAATAAATAAATCTTAAAAAAAAAAAAGTTCAAAAAATTTGTCCAGAATTCTATAATCCAAAGTTGCCTGTGTCACTAGAACAATGAGCTCTATGCTTCCTTTCCTTAGGGCACTTATTGGTGTAGCCATACTCACATTGTCTAGGCATTTACATATCCTGGGAAAGGAACAAGTCAGGCAGGATACACACTGGTCGTCTGGCTGCGTTGGATTAAAAGGCAGCTATGAAAAATGTGAGAGAAAAAACTGACTTCAGTTAAAAAATCCTATAGTGAGGGAAGTGCCATTTCAGTTTTTAATTTTAATTAGAACACATATTGTGACAGGCCTTAAAAAGATAAAACTGGAAGCAGACATTCACACATTAAACCATAATATTTCAAGATCCGTTGAAATGAAGAAATGTTCAGAGAAACACATTACGTCTTAGAAAGAAAAATCTCATGAAGGAGGTTTTAAAACTAGAAAATACTTATGAGCATTTTCATCACCACATACAAGTTTAATATAATAAAAATACTCATCATTTTGAGTATCTCAACTTTGGAGACTTCGATTTTTGCAAATAGGATGATAGCTACCAACGCCTTTGGCATCTACCTAACTGATAGAGTTTAGGTGTATCTTGCCTTTGACTTTGTAAGTAATGTGCAATTTGAATATTTGTAAAAATAACAAAAGATACATCGGATTGTAACTTGTTATTGAAAGGACATTTTCAATAATTGCTTTTTTCTGAAGATAAACATTTGCCAGGTTTTGGTGTTTTTTAAATGTGAATATACTATTTTCAACGTTGATTTTACTTGCCACTTTCAGTCTAGTGCTTCACATTGGACTTCCTGTTGAAAAACCTCATTAAAGCTGACTTCATGGATGGACACTTGCTATCTTTGAGCATAAAAATGTCATCAGTTTACAGGGGCCCAGTTCTTTGATTCAGAGGAAGGGAATAATATTGAATAATATTCAATAGGACAAGTTTTAATTTTTAGTGTAATTGCTTTGAACAAACAATAGGGAGGATGGTGGTTGCCATGTTAGCTCAAATCGCCTCGCCCCACTATGATGTTTTTCCCTTTACAAAGCAAGAACTTGAAGAAGCAGAGGAAGTAAAGACATAAAATGAGGTATAAATGACATGAATGGGAGAGAGGTGAAGATGTCCCAGTGGGGAGTGTTATATGAAATTAGGTTGGAAAAGTAGGAAGTCTTTGTAGCAATGTTAAGGAATTCTGGTCTTTATCCTAAAAGTAAAGGAAAGGTGCTATAGAATTGTAAGCACAGATGTATTGTATTTTGGAAAAGTTTTGACTGCTGGATGGAGGGAAGAGAAGTTGCAGGGAATTCAGTGAGAGAGTACTGTAAGGCGAGAAATGATAGGGGTTTGCTTTAGGGGGGCTATTGTGGACATAGACTTGGATGGGCTTGAGCTGTTCAGGGAATTGTATCAGTAAAATTTGGTGTTGAATGTAATGTGGGCCAGGAAGAATGATGGAGAACCCATAGAGATAGCTTCCCGCCTTATGGTTTGAAGGGATCAGCTACGAGTCTGATCTTAAACATGTTTTGTGTAAAGAGCTTGCAAGGCAACCGGTTGGAAATGTAAAGCAGATGGCTGGTCGGAGGTTGAGAATGAATTCTGGGCCAGGAGGTACTGTGGCAACCAGGTCCACATCTTTCATGGTTATCCAAGCCCTTGGTGAGAGAGTTCCAGAGTAAGGCTGGAGCTGTGGAGGTTCAGGACTGAACCCGGGGCACCCCCAACATGTAGAGTAAATGGAAGGCAAGCAGCCAGGAAGACTTGGGTGGGGGTGGGGGACCAGGTCAGGAGCCAAGAGGAGACCTGACAGTACGGCCTCATAGCATCCAAGGGAAGGCAATTTCCAAAGGGAAGGAGAGGAAAACATTTGGTGCCTCCGAGAGGGAACAAGGAGCACAAAATACTGGAAAGGAAACGCAGGGCACCCACCTTCCCTCTAAAGAAGGCAGAGAATCGAGTCCACCTCTGCGTGAACTCACCCACCGGAGAGCCCGGGGAGCTCACTTTACAAACCGGCTGCGTGGAACGGAGTCAGCCTGAGCTCGCCGAGCAGCTACCGGGGGCACGGGCGGGCTGGGGGTGAGGGCAGCCAGCACGCCCTGCCAGGTTCAAACACGACGCCCAGATTCCTAGCCCCTGAGGTCGGTGCCAGCCCAGTGCACGGCCCGTCGAGGCCTGCCAGGCCCCTGCAGGCGGATCTCAGGGTCTCAGGCCTGGGACCGACCTCATCCCAGGCCCCTCCGCCGGCCTCGCTCTGGCCTTGCTGTCCTTGGAGTCGGGCAGGCTCTGGGCTCCAGGACCACCAGCCCCAGCACCACCACCGGTGTGCAGGCGGTCTGGACGCGTGGCTCCTCTGCTGTGAGAGCAGCCTGAAAGTCTGAACTACCTTGTCTAACTGAAATTATCACCTTCCTCTGCAATTCTTTCTGGTCCCATCTCACCATGTAATTTTTTTTTGCGGGGGCATGGGGGTGGGGTGGGTTAAAACAATAGCTTTTTAAATTTCTGCTCAATGCCATATGTGCCGACAATGAAAATTTGGTGTATTGAGAAAATTTCAGATTGGGTCCCTGGACTCCTGGGAGAGTTCTGTGTGTTCAGGTGCTGTGTTTTGGCTTTTCTTAAGAGTCAGACTGCCTGCCTGCCTGCCTCCTATCCATCCATCTGTCTGTCCCAGTCCCATGCCCTATGTTAGGTATGGTGGGGATACGAACGTGGAAAATGCTATAGGGGAAGTAAGTCAGGTACACAAATAGCGAGGACACAAGACAGAAAGTGATAAATGCCAGGATGGAGGTGAGGATGGAGGCCCGTGGGCATTCAGAGGAGGGAGAAGCTGTGGAAGCGCCAGCAGCAGGGGCCCTACCCCACCTCATTTATGCTCTGGTCGCTGTGTGGATTTAGGGAGGGTGGGAGAAGGTAGTGCTCCTGGCAAAGGAAAGAGCAAGCCTTAGAGACCTGTGGTGGGAAGAGAAGGTGGTGCTTTCCAGAAGTCAAGTGAAGGTCTATGCGTTGGAGTCCAGAGAGAGACAAAGAGGAATGAGACGAAGTTGGAGAGGTCAGCAGAGGCAAATCTGCAGTTCTGAAAAGAGCTTGGATTTTTAAATTTGTTGTTACTTGTTAGAGCACTAAAAAGCATAGTGATCCCATAAATGGCACGGAGATGGAAATCAGATCACGTCGGTGAAAAGCAGAGCATGTTTTTAAGTTTAGAACAATAGAAAGAAGATCTGCTTATACACAAATGATCCCATGAATGCCAAGAGGTTAAAATTTCTCGTAATTGCTTGCGATGTTTCCTGTGGGA
This sequence comes from Vulpes lagopus, assembly GCF_018345385.1. Taxonomy (NCBI): domain Eukaryota; kingdom Metazoa; phylum Chordata; class Mammalia; order Carnivora; family Canidae; genus Vulpes; species Vulpes lagopus. The sequence continues at coordinate 169,598,778 of NC_054824.1, read as the reverse complement.
AATCTGAAATGGGGTCTCGATGAGCGGCCGCCACTGATGCTCATTATTCCAAGGCTTTGCCACAGTACAACCCTAGGAAGCATTTTCGGTTTCCTTTCATTCTCCTAAGGATGCAGCTTGGAAACAGCCTTTGCCCCGTGCTTCCTGTCTCAACCTGTTGGAGTGAGGGTGGGAGTGTTGTGAAGTGAGCCTGAGGGGTTCTGCACACCTCGCTCCATTGTTTGCAGAGGGCTGCCAGCTTCTCGGATCTGTGTCTGGGGGCACGTGGGTGGTGGTGGGTGGATCAGCCTGTGTCTGGCTGCCCGGCGGGCTTCTCTAAGAAGCACCTTGAGGGTCAGCGACTATATGCTATTATAGTTATTATTATAATAAATACTTAGGTGCCAAAGTAGCAGCCACAGCATAGTCAGACACAAGAACCACCCACACTTTACTAGACTGAAAGAAATATGTGAAAATCTGAGTAAAACGACTTGGTTTCATGTGTTGACACAGGGCTTGGTGGTCAGCTTGATGAATCTCATTCCTTTAGGTGGGGAGAGAGCCCTGGCTGACAGACACCAGGATTTTGGGGCGGGGGGGGGTGTGTGTGGACAGAGGGCACAGAGAGAGGACATGAGAGAAAAGCTCACAGAGATGTCCCTAGCTTAGAAAAGTACAGTGCAAATGAATAGTCAAATAAGAGTAATGGACGGGACCTTGGCACCTAGGACACTGAGATCAGTGAAAGAGGGAGAAAAAGGGACACCTGGGTGGCTCAGTGGTTGAGCATCTGCCTTTGGCTCAGGTCATGATCCCGGGGCCCTAGGATGGAGCCCTGCAACAGGCTCCCCACAGGGAGCCTGCTTCTCCCTCTGCCTATATCTCTGCCTCTCTCTGTGCATCTCTCATGAATAAATAAAATCTTAAAAATAAAAATTAAAAAGAATAGAAAAGAAGGAGGGAGAAAAAATTGCCTGTCTTGATTCTGACACCTTATAAGGCTTTGGGTCTGTTCAGGGTCTGAGAGTGACTTATTTCTCTCTCTTTTTTTTTTTTTTCTGCAGTAGTAAGTGAACACCAGTTCCCAGACTCATGTGAGGGTCCATGGTGAAATGAAGTAAACGTAGGTAGTGTGACGAACGTTTAAGAAAGCCCATTATATATTAAATGCATACATATTTAATATCTTACCTGACAAAATAAGACAATGGCATCTCCCTGTTTTGAAATCTTGCTGGCTCATGAAGTCCCAGGATCCAAATGCCCAGCACAGCCTCCCTGTCCAGTGTGAAGTGGTATTTATTAAATGAATGAAATAAATGCACATCTTAGTGACCAGGGACAAAAGAAGGAAGGAGAAAAGGAGTAAGAATCAGTAAAGCAAAATCTATCAGTGAGGTGCTTTGGAGAGAAACATTTATCAGGAGGGGCAAAGAACATTTGTAACAAAATGAGAGGAGAATAGTTTGATACATTTGTTAGGTAAATAATTCTTAATTTATAAGAAAAACATCACGTCTAGTAGATAAATGGACAAAGCTCATGAACTGACTGGCATCAAAATAGAACAAAAAGTAGTAAACCAGGGGCACCTTTCTGGCTCAGTTGGTAGAGCATGCGACTCTTGATCTGGGGGTTGTGGTTCAGGCCCCGTGTTGGGTGTAGAGATTATTAAAAAAAATAATAAAATCCTTAAAAAGAATAGTAAACCAGCTTATGGCACTTTCAACCTTTCCTTCCTCTCCACTTCCCCCTTCCTCTTGCAACTTCCTATTTCTTTCCGCTGCTTTATGTATTTCTCCTTAACAAATATCACTATCTTAATATTCTCTCTGTATTACTTATATTGTTTCTTTTCTTGCCCCCCAGCTCGCATGAAAATTCCACGAGGGCTAGGACATCTATTAGTTTTGTTTACCGCTATATGCCCAGTACCTGGAACAGTGCCTGGCACATACTAGATGCTCCATACATATTTGTTGAGTGAATGGACCCTTGTTAAACACTTCCCAGGCAACCCAGGAAACATCCAACACCCCTATCTTTATACTTCCATCACTTGTCTTTGTGTCAAGGTTCCCTGATGGAAACTAGACAACCTATTTATGAAATTTAGAAGAATAGCAAGTAGATTATAAAATAAAAATGAGAAAAAATTCTAAACATAAAATTGAACAAGGCTAAATATAAAAGAAGGAAAGTATAATAAACATTTTAAGAATGTCTTCCTGCTTGAAAATGTGGCCAAGGCTTAAATTTAGGTCTATTAACCAAAATAAATCATTGTATTATAAGTTACCAAGAAAGGCTGTTTTCTGGAGTAGGGGCGTCTGTGGAGAAAAGCATCCTTTCAAGGAACAGGGAAGAGAGTGACTGCCACATATTAGTATTTGTAATTTTTAAGGCAGGTCCAGGCATGTGGGGACACACGGAGCCCTTTCAGTGGTAGAAACATAGCTAGAGGTTTCCTGAAGTTCAAGAGACTTTTAATCATTTGTTCATTAAAAGACCATCAGATACCCGCTATGACCAGACCACTGTGCCATAGACTAGGGTTCCATTTCTTCTCTTTCTAAAGCATGGCATGTGTTTTCTGCCTGTTAGAAGAACAGAGTCAAGTGCAAAGACTTGCCCTTGGACACAGCTTTATTTCAAACAGAAATTAAAAAAAAAATTTTTTTTTGCCCACATTTAAAAATCAATAGATGTCGTATACAAAGCCAGATTTCTGTCTTTTTTAGAAACCTAAGTGGAAATGCTCACCACGGTGGGTGACATCCCCATGTGGCTACAGTGGGCTACTTCCCCTCTAGCACTTCTAGCAGAGTCCCCACTGCTCCCTGTAGTCTCACTCCCGGCTTGGCAGTGCCCCTCACCAACCAGTATACAGGGTAGGGGTTAGGCACCAATCAGTCGCAGAATAAGAAGGACCAGGCTCAAGCTGTGGGAGGCCCATTTTATTAAGCCAATTGCCAGAATATTCTGGAATTTGAAATAAAAAGATTATTTTTTACTGCCCCCCCCCAGGAGTGAGAATGAGTAATAATTAGCTTTAGGGAAGTTAGTCTAAACTCAGGGGATGATTTGTGAGAGACTGTGTTTCAAATGCATCAGTGACAAAAGGGGTCATCCCATGCACAAGGAACAAACTTTCTGCCCTCCTTCTCTGGGTGTGAATGTTCACGAGGCTCAACACTGAGCCAAGTGCAGTGCAGCTGAATGCTGAGCTCGGTGCAGCTTGGAAACCTCTAAGTCCTGCAGGCGAGGCTGGGGAGTGTCCCCATGCAGTTTGCAGGTAATGCAGACACAGGAGGCCAATACAGTCCCGGCCACAAGACTCCACATCCCTCACTCTGGTCAGCACCACCCTGGGCTTTCGTGGACATTCAGGTGACAGAGGAGGGGGACTCAGCGGTGGCCGATCTCCACTGTGGAGCTGCTGGCTGGAGACCTCCCTTGCTGGCAGTGTGATACACCTTCTCAGAAGGCTGGGAATTTAAAGGAAAAACCCAGTATTCTTTTTTCGAGTAGAGCCTGAAGAGAGAAAGGACAGAAGGAGAGAGAAGTACTAAAAGCTAGATTATAACCAGGTTGTCTATTTTTAAAATCCTGCTCTGAATAAATATTTCATGAGTTATCCTTATAAAGTGAACTTTTAGGGGCAAAAAGTCTGTTCTGAATAAGAAAGGCACAAAGTAAATCTCGTGATTGTTTTGCGATGGGCCTCAGAAGGCCGACAGGGCAGGCAGGGCATTGGCACAGTGTGCGATCCAGCTGGGTAACCTCACAAGGGTCGTTGGCTGCTGGATTTAGCTCTCGTATGTGCCTAACGACGTACTCGGTGATTTCCCAGCACATGACAGCTGTGTGGCACATCTGTTCGGGATCCGAAAAATCAGTTACACAAGCGTTCATTGGGAAAGATTCGGCTTGGCACCAGCTCTGTGCAAAAGACCTGGGAGTCTGAACTGAGTGCAAACTTAATATGCTGTAAGTTTAATGAAATGTTAACTTGCATCCCCGGAATTACAATCTCCAGTTGTGTTGCAAGCTGAGCTGTCCAAACCACGCTTGGAGAACTGTGATAAATTCTGGCCATTTTAAGAAAGACGTTGGAAATTAGAGTATGTTCCTTGGAGGACAGTCAAGAAGAATCTAGAAATCGTGACACAGGAAATGGTTGAAAGACCTGGGGGTGACAGGTCTCCAGCATAACCGGAAGGAGAGAAGGCCAAAGGGGCGATGCTGTAACTGTCTCCAGGGGGTCAAAGGCTCGGCTGCCACCATGGTTGTAAAGCAGTGTCTAAAATAAAATAAGTAAATGGAGAAGAGAGTAGGTGTGTGTGTGTGTGTGTGTGTGTGTGTGTGTGTGTGTGTTCCAGGGAAGAATAACAGCACATATTAAAAATTACAGGGAGGGAGGCAGATTTAAAACTCCAAATAATAATAATAATAATGTTAGATGTTGTGTATCTTGAATAATAATAATAATTACTATTATTATTATTATTTATAGCAACCAGTGCTGTCTGTGGAGGGACAGGATTTGAGCATGGTCAGCCCCTGCCTGTGTGAGGGATTTCTAGAAGGAATGCCTACACGCCCAGCGGTAACCAGACTCTTGCGAAGCAGGGGTAGAATGGGAAGGTGAGGGCTTTGTGGTTGGACAGACCTAGGAACAAATTATAGGGTTGCCATTTAGCTGTGTGACTTGAAGCAAGATAACCATTGCCGCCGAGCATGAGTTTCTTCATCCCATCAGTGGGGGTAACAAAGCTCGTGTTGAAGTGCTACCCTGGGAAGTAACTGAGCTGATGTATGCCAAGTGCTAGAAACAGAGCGGGCTCTGGAGAGACGTTAGTTCACTTTCCCCAGATCAGACGGCCTCCAGAGTAGCAAGAAGAGTGGGTTGTGGGAAGCATGTGTGCTAAAGAAGTCACTTAGGAAGCTCATCCAGTTGACCTCGTCACTTCTGTGCCTTCAGAGCCTGACAGGTTGGCACATTTGTTGACTTTTTTTTCTTTTTCTTTTTCTTTTTAATCAGTGCTCTGGGTAAGTTGTGGCCCTAGGGGGTTCTAGAAACAGACTCTCACTGAGGCCACATGGCCAATGGAAGACAGTGTGCCTGGTGGAAAGAAAGTGGGTTTTGGCATCAGACGCAGGTTCAAACCCCAGCTTTCCGCTGGGTCATATTACTTAACCTTTCTGAACAGCATTTTTCTCCTCTGAGGCAATGCCTATCTCCCTGTCTTGTGTGAGGGAAATAGCAGATGTGAAAGTTGTGATGCTCTTTTCTCAGCGGGATCTCTCAACAATGCAGGGAGGCAGGTGATCCTTCCATGTTTATAAGAGAAGAGATTCAGAGAGTTGGAGAGATTTGCCCAGGAAAATAGCAGAACTGGCATTTATTTGATCCAATTCTTTTAACCCCAAGGCTTATCGTCTTTCTCTTCTCAGCTGCGACTGAAATACTTTTGGCGTGACTGCCCTGTGCCCAGAACTATACTGGGTGTTTCCACATATTACTTCACTGGCTTTTAGTCCTCCCTGGAGATGTCACTGCATGACTGTCTTCAGAACATCAATGGGGTGAACTTTCCTAGACTCTTGGGAAAGTTTATTCTTCATGGGGCTATGGTTCTCTTTGACAGCTGGCTTTGGGAGGGCCACCCAAGGCAGTGAGGGGTGGAGGAAGATACCAAGATACCTGTCTAGACACTCATGCCTTGACCATCACTTGGAAGGGATAGATGTTGTATATCTTGAAGAAATGACACCATCAGCTGTTAGACAGTTGTGCCAGAGTGCACATGCTGGCATCCTCACGTCTTCTTTAGCCCATAGACTTGTTCTATGGGGTTGCACAGGGTTTTAAAAATGAAGTCCTTGCAAATATTTAAATCAGGATTTTTTTTACATAAAAATACATCATTTAAGATGGTGTCTCTTGAGGAATGGGACAGTTGGGCCACCCTGAACTCATGTTCTCCCTGATGGCACCCCCAGCCTCAATGGACCCCTGGCTTTCTTTAGGTCGGGCAAGGACTCTCACAATCCTCATTTGGCCCATTTCATCCTTACCTTACTCAAAGTTTTTGGCATTAATATTTAGTACCCCGAGTATAATTTATATTAATAACAATAATATTGTCTCTGAGCTTTTTACTAGTGATGTCTTTTTTTCCCCACCCCGACCTCCAGTCTGTGATTGCAATGGGAAGTCCAGGCAGTGCGTCTTCGATCAAGAGCTTCACAGACAAACAGGAAATGGATTCCGCTGTCTCAACTGCAATGACAACACAGATGGCCCTCGCTGTGAGCACTGCAAGGACGGGTTCTACCGACAGAGGGAGAGGGATCGCTGCTTGCCCTGCAACTGTCACACCAAAGGTAGTATGCGATGACAAGGCTGCACCAAGAGGGTAGTTGGTGAAGTGAGACAAGTCAGACCGAGAAGGACAAATACCATATCATTTCACATATAAGTGGAACCAAAAAAAAAAAAAAAACCCGACCCACAAATGAATAAGCAAACAAAAAGCAGAATCAGGGGCGCCTGGCTGGCTCCATCAGAAAAGCATGTAACTATTGATCTCAGGGTCATGAGTTTGAGCCCCATGTTGGGTGTGGAGATCAAATAAATAAATAAATAAATAAATAAATAAATAAATAAATAAACTTAAAAAAAAAAAAGCAGAATCAGACCTCTAAATACAGAGAACAAACTGACCCTTGCCCGAAAGGAGGGGCATTGTGGGATGATGGGTAACATGGACAAAGGGGAGTGGGAGGTACAGGCTTCTAGTTATGGAGTGGGTAAATCACCAAGATGAAAGGTACAACATGAGAAATATAGTCAGTGATACTGTGATGGCCATAAGGTGACAGATGGCAGCTACGCTTGTGGTGAGCGCAGTATAGCCTATAGAGATGTGCAGTCGCTATGTTGTACCCTTGAAACTAATGTAACATTATGTGTCAACTATACCAAAACAGGAAAAGTAGCAGGGAAAAAAGGCAATGAAAGAGGGAGAGGGAGGGGGGAGGGAGGGAGGAAGGGAGAAGCCAGCAGGCTAAGAGAGTGGTTGGTGTTCAACATCTAGAGTAACTGGAAACCTATGAGACACTGGTACTGGTAGTGTCTTACCAATTTCAGTGTGAAAGGAAACATGTTTTTCTTAAGTCTGGGTTGTAGGAACCAGCTGGAGTAAGGACACATTGGCTTGAATTCTAGTTGCAAGAGGTGCAGGATTACTTTTCCTGGCAGATGACAATTTGACCCAGGGACAAAGGAAGCTTGTGAGCTTCCAGCGACACTTCTCCCATATCCACAGCTATGCCTTTGACCAACCTTTCAAAAAATAAGGGATAGAAAGATCTGTTTCTGGTGCTATGCTGGGTGCCGTCAATATAAAGTATTCTAGTCCAAGAGACAGCCCAGTTAATAGATTAAAATCTTTCACAGGGTTATTAATAAGAAAAAACAAAATCAATAAATAGGAAGCACCTACCAGGATGACTGGTTGATAGCGGGGCTCTTTTTTTGTTGTCTTTTATTTTTGTGTTTTAAAATATGTCACGCAGTGCTATGTTCACACAACCATGGAGTTCTTGCACGCACATGGAATTCTTGCACAGACACAACCATTGTGCTATATTCATCATGGACGGTAAAGACAAGTTAGTACATATAAAGAGGGAGAGACAGTAGTTGTTAATAAGTTGAGTTGTTTTTTTTTTAACTACCTTATTTGTGTATGATCTTTCTTTGCGGTATGTTTCTTCTCTTTGTTAGAAAGTGTTCAATAGGGCAGCCCAGGTGGCTCAGCGGTTTAGTGGCATCTTCGGCCCAGGGCGTGATCCTGGAGTCCTGGGATCAAGTCCCACGTCAGGCTCCCTGCATGGAACCTGCTTCTCCCTCTGCCTGTGTCTCTGCCTCTCTCTCTCTCTCTCTCTCTGTGTCTCTCATGAATAAATAAATAAAAATCTTTTTAAAAAAGTGTTTAATAGTGTAGTATGATAAATGTTAATCTACTTAAAGAGTATAGCTGATGCGCATGGCAATGACTCAGTGTAGCTCCATGGAACCAATTCATAGCAGCAGCTGAAAGAATCTAAAAATGGGCAGGTTTGGTCCAGCCATGAGTTGCTGGCAGAGTGTGTTGCAGAGCCTTATAGAAAACTGGGGATGACCCCATGGTGATGTTAGACCCAAATCCCAGCAAGCACTTCCAAATTCACCAGTTGCTGTTACAGTGTGGTTTGAGTCAGATTTGTTCAGCTTTATGGCATAGAGTCGGCGTCCAGAATCTTGGATTTAGCAGCTGTCCCTGTGAATTAAAGAACTTCATAAAGGAAAATTAAAAGGAAAATTATTCCATGTTAGTGGGCTTTCAATTCTTCTGGAGAGCCCGTATCCCTTTAGGTTATACAGCTTCGTTGTGAGTCACCGGAGTTGGGTCATCCCAGCCAAATGATCAGTGAGAATATAATTAGAAGTGTAATTGGCTTAGCTAGAAAGCTTGGCCTGGAGACAAGGTTATTAGTCTTAGACAAAGAGCGGCTGCTTAGCAGAGGGATGGTAATGAAGGATTTGCCACACGGTCTCTTCTTTTCACTGTGAGTCCATCGCTCACCCGGCTTTTTCTTTTCCTTTGGGCAATAGACGTCCCAGGCTCATTGTGAACATCATGGTAAGAGGTGGTGGGGCCAGCGATGATTTCTAGCTTATATGAGAGCTAACCTGCATTACTCGCTTGCTCTGTGCCAGGCACTTTTCTAGATGCTTTCATCCAGTAATTAATCTTCACAAATAACCATATGAAGCAGGTGCTATTATTTTCATTTTACAAATGAGGTAGCAGAGGCTGAGAGAGGGAGATGAAGGAACCCATCGAAGCCTGTGGAACTCTGTGTCATAGAAGGTGCCAGCTGACATCCAAGGTGTGCTGACATCCAAGACCACAACGTAGATACTAGTGGTGGGTTTGGGAGCCAGACAACCTAGGTTCAGTCCTTGGCACCTCCACTATTGCTGTGTCACTCTGGGCATGTCGCTTCACCTCTTGCTGCCCCAGGGCCCCCATCTGTAAGAGCGTGTGAGGATCACATGATGTTTGTGAAGCATATGGTAGACAACTCAGTAAATTGCAGTTGATGCAGTTGTTTTGATTATTAGGACAGAGATCAGTGTCGCAATTTCCTGGAACACCAGCTTTTTAAAAAATCACATTCCAGTTTAGGAGGAAGCCTGTAGAGGCCACATCTTTGGTCTAAAACTATGTATTAACATTTTATTTTGTTATTAATATCCTGAAATTGGCAGTGACTTTTTCAAATATTTTCTAAAAAGCAGGGAAACTGAGCCCGAGAGGAGTGGATGAATGGGCTCCAGTCTTCCAACGAGCACTTGCAAGGGCTAAAGTTGTAATCCAGGGTTCTGTTGGAGAACTGTTCCCTCTTATTCTCTCTACCTGAAAGACAAAAGCATCAGAGTGGTGTCCCTTTTAGCCCCAATTGCAGACAGTTAGATGTCCAAGAAAAACTTTATGGATATTATTTCCTAAGATCTGGATAATGCTTTATATTTTTCCAGGATATATCCATATATTATGCCTTCTTCAGTACTCATAGCAACTTGACAACCTGTATGTGTTAGCACACTCCACCGCATTCTAGAGACAAAGAAAGTGAAGCTCCAGAGCTTGAGCTGCCAGGTTGAGTGGCATGTTACTGACAGAGACTGTCCCTACCCTGTGCCATGTCCCACTACACACTGGCTGCCCAGATTACTAGCCCAGTGGCACACATTTAATTCCCTGTGTGATTTCTCAGTCTCACAGTCAGCCAAAAGATATTTGTCACTTCCGAGGGAATTTATTGTATATTCAATCTCAAATGCAGAAGAACACACCTTACCAAAAAAACGCAATCAGTCCGTGTATGGTGAATGACGCCAACAGCATTAATAATCCCCAGAGAGGTCACAGATTTGGCTTTTCACATCCATTTCTCATAAATACAGCAATGAAGCTTATTTTTAGGTGATGACCTTGAGGGTAAGGTGACAGGGCTATCTTCACCTCTTGCATAAACCCTGAGAACCTTTTGCAAATACTTTGAAATTCTCTGTGTGTACATGTGTGGTTTTTCCTCTCATGGCACCTAAATTCCTGAAACCTGTCTCGACATCCACGATATTGGACCTGTTCTCTTAATTTCATTACTGTTTTTTACACAGCTGTGACCCTGATAGTGAATTACTCAGACTAGAACATTTAGATTATTACTTAAAATGTTCTTAGATAGGGATCCCTGGGTGGCGCAGCGGTTTGGCGCCTGCCTTTGGCCCAGGGCGCGATCCTGGAGACCCGGGATCGAATCCCATGTCGGGCTCCCAGTGCATGGAGCCTGCTTCTCCCTCTGCCTATGTCTCTGCCTCTCTCTCTCTCTCTCTGTGACTATCATAAATAAAAATAAAAAAAAAGTTAACAAAAAAAAAAAATTAAAAAAAATGTTCTTAGATAATAATTTATTGCTATTAAATGTAATCATAAAAATAATAATAATGTTTCTTTAAAGTACAAATATAGGTATATATTTAAAAGGTTCCCAAAAGGACATACCCTCTTTTTGTTTAATATTTATTTATTTATAGATTTTATTTACTTATTTATTTGAGAGAGAGGGTGCATGTGTGAGGGTGGGTGGGCAAAGGAGGAGGGAGAGGGAGACAAGCAGACGTTGAGCTGAGTGTAGAGCCTGATGCGACGCTCGGTCTCACACCCTGAGATCATGACCTGAGCCGAAACTAAGAATCTTGGGCACTTAACCAACCAAGCCACCCAGATGCTCCTTATTTTTCAGTAGTACTCATTTTAGAATACCTTTCTGAGCCCTCAGAGTGCACGTAGACTGTATCTATATAAGCCCTAAAAGAGCTTCTTGGGACACAAAACCGAAACTGGAAGCTGTTTTTTTAATTCTTTCAACCCAGTTGTACACAGTCCCTAAGAGGAGCTCGTGACGTAGGATTTGGACCACGTGTTTGTATTTTAATGAAATACTTTGAAAACCCAGTGCTGTTATTCTGGAAGTTTTGGAATGTGAAATAAAGTGGTCATGCTCACAGTAAGGACCTGTGGACGTCTCCATGTTAACTTTGCAAGGTTTGAAGGAGGCCCAGAGGTAGCAGTGTAAACTACATTCTTTGAACGCCCATGACGTATGGGACACTGAACGAGGCACTTTATATATTTTAGTCCAAAGTCTTGCAACAGCTCCACAAGGCATAGGTTGTTAGTCTCACGTAAAAGAACTGATGAGGAAGCAGTTTGCCCAAGGACACACAGCTAAGTGGCAGAGCTGGTTTTGAAGGGAGATTTGCTGTATTTCAAAGTCTGGGTTCTTTGACCCCCCAGCTCTTAGAGCAGGATTCTCTAGATAATGTCCTGTAGAACACAGTGTTCCTCAAGATAATAATAGATGTGGTCTGTAAGAATGTCAAAGAATGTTTGGAAACACTGGCATTAAAAGTTAAACAAGCTTCATGCCTGCTGAAGGTAGTATTATGCTATAAATCTCTGAAAGATCAAGTGTGCACCATTTCCCAAACTTGTCTCAATACTGAATGCCTATTTTCATGAGATGATTATTAATTTCTCTCAGAAGGGTGTTTTGCACAGTAACTATTTTGGGCTGTGTGGGCCAAATCCAAAGCAAAGTGCAATATTTTCCATTTTATAAGAATAATTCATTTCTGAAAAACCTGTAGGGAGAATTTTCTGAAGTTGAAGGCATAATTTCCATTAGTTGGAATGGGGGAAAAATGGGTTTCTGAGTCCTGGATCGACACTCATTTGTGTTAAAAACAAAACAAAAAAAACCCAAAAAACCCCCAAATTGTATTAAAGAGAGTTATCTTCTGTTGAATGTTACTTATCAGAGCATAATTCAGAACTAAACTCTCCTTCTTGGCTCTGTTGGCTGACTGCTTGTAGGGCAGGAGCATGGTGGTCTGTGCATGTCAGCCTGGGGAGCCTCTCTTCAAGCTTATCTTATCAAATATTCTATTGACTTAAGTCCTGAGACTCCCACCCTCCTCCTCCCTTGACTCTCAGAACTCTGCTCCCTTAGCTTCCACTGTCCCGAGAGTTCTTTCTGCTTTGATTACGAAAGGCCCCTTAATTAATGGCATTCCGTTTTTGTCCAAGGCCCCTCCCCTCCTCTCTCTATCTGCTCCTGATCTTAGCACCTGCTATTGCTTCCTACTTGGCCTGTGTGCTGAAGGCTCCTAGATCTTCACCCCCCACCTCTTTCTTGAGTTCCAGGTGAACATTTCTACCCTAATATGCCCCCTTGAAACTCAAGTTCACAATGTCCAAAACTAAACTCACTATCTTCTCTTGATGCTTCAACCTGAGATCCTGCTCCTTCTCTTTGGTAAATAACCTCACATTGCATCTGGTTGTGCACATTGGGGCCTTGGAGTCATCATGTGATTCCCACCTTCTCCCTCATCATCTATTTCTCCAGAGGGGAAGTCTGTTCATTCTGCATCCATGCGGCTCTCTCAGTGATTCTCTTCTCCTCTTCTTGTCCCTACGCCTCCAATCCAGGTCATCTGGTCACAGAAAGGAGGACTCCTTTTCCCAGGAATGATGTTTCCTTCCCTAAGGCATCCTGCATTTTGTGCTAGAGATGCCTTAGAAAGGCATCTTTCTGAACTGCACATCTGTAGTTCCTGAACCTCTGATACTTCCCTGTCATCTACAAATGGATCTGCTATTCTTCTATCAGCTCCTAATTCACTAGTAGGTAGCACTTCCTAATATATATAAAGGCCTAACTCAGTGTCTCATACAGGTGCTTAAAAAGTGTAGTTTATGCCATTGTCACTGAGGGCCCCTCAAGCCTTGCAAAGTTGACATGGCATCTTTCACGGGCACTGTGAGTGTCGCTAATGTATTTTGTGTTCCACATGTGGCACAAAAGCCTTTATATCAGCACAGACCCAATATCTTTATTGATTTGAATCGTGTCTGTTAGTGAATCAAAAATTTACAGAGTAATTGATTAGAAAGAAAGGAGCAACTGGTTCCTGTTCTGTTGGCCTTATAGATTATGGGTAGCCTGGTTATCACAGTGAGTTGAGCTACCTGGATTATTTTTAAATTCTGCTAGCACAGGGAAATTGTAAAGTAGGTGAGGTACACCTCCCACCACCTTCCTGCTCATCTTTTGCTAGCCCCAGACTCTTTCACAATAGCTCCGACCTCTTTCTTGGCATATGTGCGTTTACCCAACAGATTTCTGGGCATCCTTGTTGCATTGGGTTGTGCACTGGGCCCTGGGGACACAGCAGGGAACATAAGCTGAGGTCATCCTGAGTAAGCAGGACTGCAATAGCAGTGGGATGGATATTTTAGATTTGGGAGTCAGAGAAGATTTCCCTAGAGAAGTAGTATTAAATCAGGACCTGACCGTTGAGGATTGGCAATGAAGGGGAAGTTTTGGGACAAGAACCTTCCAGGCTGGGGGAGGAGCAAGTATGGATGCCCAGAGGAGAGAAGCAGTCTGGTACATTCTACACACGGGGTGGGGGGAAGCTGGGAGCTGGAACTTAGTGAAGGAGCATAGAGGATGTGGCTGGAGAGGTTGAGTCTTGTGGGCCATGATACAGAGTTTACATTTTCTTCTGCTTATCTGGGGGAGCCACCAGAGAACTAAACAGCTGACTAATGTGAGCTGAATTCCATTTTTAAAGGAGCACAGAAGGAGGGAAGAAGGGAGGGGAGGATAGGAGGTGGGGTGGGGGGGGAGTGGGAGGCCACGGGAGAGGACAGACTTGAACTGGAGTGGGGGAGGGGAGGCAGTGAAATGGAGAAGAGGCCGGGGTCTGGAGTGGCACATTTGCTCTGCTGAGCACTTCTTGTCTCTCATCAACTCGCAGTCTGAGAGGGCCCACTAACAAGTAAGAGTGTGTCTATACAAAATCAATCACAGAATAAGTGCTCTATGCACTAAACCCGGTGAGATGAACAGGGAAGGGGTGATGCCCCAAGGATGAGAATTTCTAGCACTCCAGGTAGGTAGAGATATTTCTGCTTAGGAGGCCTCTTTTTAAAAAGATTTTATTTATTTATTTGAGAGAGAGAGAGAGAGAGCAGGAGCAGGGGGAGGAGCATAGGGAGAGAGAGAAGCAGACTTGTTGAGCAGGGAGCCAGACCTGGGGCTTGATCCCAGGACCCCAGGATCATGACCTGAGCTGAAGGCAGCCACTTACCTGACTGAGCCACCCAGGGACCCCATAGGAGTCCTTTCAATAATAAACAACAATAATAATAATAAATAATACAAGCACTGACCCTTAAAAGATGGCTTTTGCTTGCCAGAAATAAGGGAACATGTTGCTCACTTTCTCATATTAACTCTGTTGGAGGAGGCTGATGTGCTCATTCACAAATTTTCCCTCTTCTTGAGATCTCAAGAATCCAACAAACTTCTTTTAAAAAGCAGTGGCTTACACAGTACTTAATGTTCAAATCAGAGCAGATCCATAAGTAAAAAATGCTTTCAGGAGTAATTTCCATTTCTTTGCCCGAAGAAGCCATCGTTGGCTGTGAGAACTTGCCCCAGTGGGTGGATATGTACTCAGACGATGTGAAAGAATTTCGAGAGGCAGCAGGTGGCTGTTATCACTCAGGATTCATTGAGCTCCCATGGGGTGACAGTTGTTTCCTAATGCCCTATAAACTAAATATTTCCTTTTCTTCTTTCCTTTTCCCTACCTCGTCCTGGGTTACAGGTTCTCTTAGCGCCCGATGTGACAACTCTGGACGGTGCAGCTGTAAGCCAGGGGTAACAGGAGACAGGTGCGACCGCTGCCTGCCAGGCTTCCACACGCTCACCGATGCCGGCTGCACCCAAGACCAGAGGCTACTGTAAGCACTGCGCCCATCACTGCAGCTTCTGCTATGAGGGGTGACAATGACATTAACATCTGTGGCCACTTATGTTACTGAGCAATGACTGTGTGCCAAGCGCTGTTTGAGGACTTCACATGGGTTATGCCATTTAATCCTTTACAATAAGCCTCAGAGGCCGGGATTAGCGTTGCACTCAGGTTGAAGACAAGAAGTGTACACCCGGGGGGTTGAGTTTCCCCAATATTACTGCTGAGGGTGGACCTAATAATATTCAGGCTCAGAGTTTTGGCTCTGAGACCCCAATGATTGTCACCTTTTAGATGAACGAGGATGGAGGTAGAGTCCTTCAGGTTCTTTCCTGGGACCCATTTTGACCCACATGAATTTGGACTGGAAAAATTTTTCTGCACAGATTTATTCCCCTTTAGTTTGAAGCATTCTCTCTCCGTCCTCTTATTTTTTCCCAGAAGAGGGGTGCCTGGGTGGCTCACTCAGTTAAATGTCTGGCTCTTGATTTCAGCTCAGGTCATGATCTCAGGGTTGTGAGATCAAGCCCAGAGCTTGATGTAGAACCTGCTTGAGATCCTCTCTCTTCCTCTGCCCCTGCCCCTGCTCCTGCACGTGCTCTCTCTCTCTCTCTCAAAAAAAAAACTTTCCTGGAAGAAGATGGAGCATATATTGATATATTGTAAATGCCATAAGCAATCACAGGGATACAGAGCTGACAGGTACTGGGATAGCCTAGGGGAAGGGAGCTGGGTGGGGAAGCTGTTAGCTAGAAGGTGCTCCTTTGTCCTCTGTGCTGGCGCTGGCTTGGCTGCCACTGTCCCATTCTCTCACCCTTGGGCCTCTTGCCCAGCCTGTACTCTTCCAGGCTTTCCTGCTGCCTTGAAGACTGTCTTCAGAGGCATCTGACCAGTGCCCCTCTGGAAATGCTTCTAAAACATGAAGTAGATCATATCACATCTCTGCTGGCAGCCCTCCAGTAGCGCCCTGTCCTACACAGAGAGAGATTTCTTCTGCAGGCCCATAGGCCCTTTGCACACCCAGCGGTGGACTCCTGCTGCATCCTCACCGCCTTTCCCCACCGCCACCCGCCCACCCGCCTCCCCTGCCCTCGGCCCCACCAGCCTGTCTTCTCTTCCTCAAAGGATCCAAGCCAAGTAACCTCCTCAGTCCTGGCCTCCAGCACTCCCACTTCCTACAGGGCTGCAGAGAGCTCTCTGCAGAGAGTTCACAGGCTCCACCCCCACCTCCTCCACTCCTCACAGACACCTTCTCTGACCATTCCCCAGCCCTCTGAGTTCTGACTGATGTTATTTCACATCTTGTTTCCTGTATGTATTTGTGTGTCTGTCCCTCTCACCAGAACAGAAGTCCCGTGTTGGCTCTATCTTGTTCATGACTGCATCCCCAGTGCCCAGAGTGGGAAGGGGGACACAGACAGTGGCGCTGCCTGGCTCCAGCTGCCTTATGCTTCGCTGCCATTATTGTTCATGTTTCTGCCCTGCCTGGAGACTCCTAGAGACCAGGCTCCTATTTCTTAGTGTTCCGGGTGCCTAGCAACCAGTAGATGGTCTGCCTAATGTTTGTCAAAGGGTTCAGATAAGTTGTGGGGGGTGCAGTGGCTAGGACAGGAGAAGACCCTCAAGTGAAAGATGAGGACAGGGAGCCTGACAGGACGTGGGCTCTGATTGGATGAGAAATGTAAGGGGGAAAAGAGGGGGGTCATCCAGGTTTGGGTAGGATTTGGATGGGATCAAAGGGCAGTCAGAGGAGGAGCAAACAGTAGGGAAAATATAGGAGATTTGGTTTTCGATCGTGAGATAGATGCATATGACTGTGTGCCCATCTGAGTGATACTAGTCATTAGCCAGAGTCCTAAGAGATTGTGCCAAAATTAAATAATGGAAACACTGATTGATTCCTTCATTGAGAAAGTCTTGTAATTAAAAGAAAAAAAACAGCCAAAATCAGCAATTCCACTCCTAGGAATACACTCAAGAAATATGAAAACATATACATCTGCATAGAAACTTGCACACAAATGCTCATAGCAGCATTATTCACAATAGTTAAAAAGTGGAAACAACCCAGACGGCCATATGCTATTGAATGGAGAAGTAAAATGTCATCTATACATATGATAGAATTTGATTCAGCCATAAAAAAGTGAATTATTGATACATGGATGAAGTATAACATGGGTGAACCTTGAAAACATACTAAGTGAAAGAAGCCAAACACCAAAGGCCACGGATTGTATGATTCCCTTTACAGAATATGTTCACAATGAGCAGGTCCATAGACACAGCAAGTAGATTAGCGGTTGCCTAGGGCTGGGAAAAGAAAGGAAGGGTGATTGGTAGGGGCACAGGGTTTCTTTCTGGAATGATGAAGATGTTCTCAAATTGATTGGGATGGTTGAGCATCTACCAAACTCTACCAAATTCTACTTTGGTCGAATCTACTAAATTTTATTTAGAATTCTATTTAGTAGAATCTACTAAATTCTACTACTCTTAGAATCTACTAAAAACCATCAAATTGTACATTTTAAATGAGTGAATTGTGTCTTTTTTATTTTTTTAAGATTTTATTTATTTGGTTGAGAGAAAGAGAGAGCGAGAGACAACATGAGTGCTCTCGGGGGGAGCAGAAGGAGAAGCAGACTCCCCACTAGTTCCCAGGACCTTGGGATCATGACCTGAGCCACCCAGGCGCCCCTGAATTGTGTCTTGATAGAAGTGTTACCAAAAGAAATAACTCAATAAACTAAAATAGCAAGTAGATGAAATCAATCATGATGAGAGCAGCCATCACTGAATTATACAATATAGAAGCAAATGATAAATTAAACAAAAAGGCAACTGAGCCAAATAGTCAACCAAACTAAACCAAACCCAACTGAACCGTTCAGTGATGGATCTGGTTCACATCCTGGCACAGACCTCTCCTCTCCTTAGGGGTGGGAGCAAACAGTTCTTGGACCAGCTGCTGCCCCTCAGAGTAGTGTGAGCCTAGACAGGGGCGCCCTTCAAGGGTCTGGGACAAGAACAGCTGAGAGAGGCCTCAGGGAAGATGAAGGCTTTGCTCAAGTTGGTGACTTTTGCTTATGAGCGCTTGATTTTTATGTGGCTAGCTGAAAAGCATTTGGAAACACATCCCTAATTTTCTTTTTCTTCTTTTCCCAGAGACCCCAAGTGTGACTGTGACCCAGCTGGCATCTCGGGGCCCTGTGACGAGGGCAGCTGTGTCTGCAAGCCAGCTGTCACCGGCGAGCGCTGTGACAGGTCTGTGTGCACCGTGGCCCTTGCAGACACGGCAGGGAGAGTCTCTTGGCAACTAGCACGAGAATTCATCCTCTGAGTGCTGTCATGGAGAAGGGGCACTTAATAAACGTGATGACCTCTGTCCTCAAAAACTTGGCTTTTCAAAAAATGCAGCTGAGCCCCCAGATCTCCCTGGACTCCATGCTTCTGCCGTGAGCCCCCTCTCTTTGTTTACAAGGGCGGCAGAGGCACAGGGCCCCAGAGGTCCCGTTGCCAGCTGACTTGGAATTCCAGGTGCTCCCATATAAGGTGGCATGCAATAATGAGGTCACGTGACTCAGCCTGGTCTCAGAAAAGGCCTGGCCTAATTAAGCATGTTGGGAAAATGCTAGTAAGAGGAACTATCTCAGGGTATGGCCATATATAACCATCATGTGCAGCAAAGGAACCGCCCAGGGTTGGGATGGTGGTTACATGCACACACATGACCCAGGAGAAGATGAAGAGCCCGTTGGGCCCCAAGCCATGTTGGGGCAGGTGGCGCAGTAAACAGTGATCCACCCTCAGTGCAGCTTGCAGGACATTCCTTGAGGACAAATAGCTCAGACTTTAAACTCTCCCCTCCTCTACGACTGCTGTGAGGCGAGTGCTGTGAGGCTGGCCCCAGAAGTAAAACGCTTTCTCCTCGTTTCCTTAAAAGTAAGAAAGCAGTTCTTTGGCATCTCCACGATCACTTATACCTGGGCAGAAAAATACCAGATACATTCCCACCTGGTGTTTCTAGGGGGCTCTTTGCACTGCGGCGGAGGGAGGGAAACACAGCTTCAGGGTGAAAAGAGGAGTCACTTTTTAAAAAGGTTTTTCATTTCAGAATGTCACATGGAAACAGAAAACCACATAAAACAAATGCTGTCAGCACCACCAATTCTAAGAAATAGACCTTGAGTAAAAAGATGCCATCCCAACGACAGCACTCTCCCTTCTTTCTAGAAGTGTCCACTCTTCTGACCTCTGTGTTATCATTTCCTTACTGTTCTTCATAATTTATTACCCAGGTACATCCCTCAACACTGTTGCTGAGTTTTGCCTGATTTCCCTCAGTTCCTTCCCATCCCTTCCTTTTTCATTCCCTCCCCTCCCTTCCTCTGCCCCTCCCCTCCCCTCCCTTCCTTCCTTGCATTTTAATCCCTTTTCACCTGCAGGTTTCCTCCAAAGAAACCATAATGATTTTTTTGAAGCCCTTGCTCTGTAGAGAAAAAAACCCCAAAACAATGCTTATTTATTTACAGCTGTTCTCTGAAGCATTGACTGTTCACAGTTAGCCTGCTTTTCTTTGATTTTGCACAATAAACAGATTCCTGTCATTAGGGTCCAGTGGATCAGACCGCATGGCTTAGAGGCAGATGTACCTGGTTTGAAAATCTTGCCTCAGCCACTTACCAACTCTGTGACCTCGAACAAGTTTCTTAACCTCTCTGGCCTGGGTGTCTTCACCTAAGAAAATTGGAAATTGGGAGCCTGGGTGGCTCAATGGGTTAAGCATCCAACTCTTGATTTTGGCTCAGGTCATGATCTTGGAGTCGTGAGATTGAGCCCCGCATCGGGCTCTGTGCTGGGCGTGGAACCTGCTTAAG
The DNA here is from genome assembly GCF_018345385.1 of Vulpes lagopus. NCBI lineage: Eukaryota > Metazoa > Chordata > Mammalia > Carnivora > Canidae > Vulpes > Vulpes lagopus. The sequence goes on along the minus strand of NC_054824.1, from coordinate 169,578,963 downwards.
CTTCTCTCTCCCTCTCCTCTGCCCTACCCCTTGCTCACACACATACTCTCTCATTCTCTAAAATGAACAATTTTTTTAAAAAGAGAAAATGAGAAATAACAATTCCTATCTCATAGGGTTGTACCAAGGATTAAATTGGTACATACAGAAAGTGCCTGGCACAACATACCCACTAAATAATGATCATTGAAACTATTATTATTTCATGAAGAAGGATGTAATTAACTTGAATGGAGAAAAACAAGCCCGCCCCAGATTTTCCTTCTTCTCTGTGACCCCCAACATCTGCCACTTGCTTGGTAGCTGTGCTCCTCAGAGAGGCCACTGGTGGGCGGGATGCCAGCCTGCATTTTGCTTTTGTAGGGAGCCTGCAGCCATCCTTCTTTGTCATGTCCCCACCTGCCCCTTTCCCCATGGGCCCGAGGAGGGATATGAGGGGCAGGGATGGTGGGCAGCAGCTAGTGCTTCTGCAGGTCAGTAGGGCTGAGTAGGTGCTGGGACTGGGGCATCTGCCTTTCCTTTCCTGGCCCAGCCTCCCACTCTTTTGCCTCCACTAAATATTTGCTCTAAGACAGGGCCAGCTCTACATCCCCCATCCCAACTCGTCTTGACCCGTTCACGTGACCTCCACTCAATCCCTCACCAAGGATGGGAAAATCACTAAGTTCCCAGACCACCACGCCAAATGTCATTCTGCTCTACCACAGGGACAGAGAGTGAATGGTCATCTCTCTCAGTGGGGGGGCTGGGACTGTCCATTGTGTCTAGTAGTGGGGATGGTATGTGTAGTTATTGTTTCCCAGTTCTGGGAATTAATAGGGCCAGATGGGAGAGAAAGCAGAAAAGATCAATCATCATATTCTCTATATGAAATAAGAAGTACCATATAATATTGTACTGATTTTTAAAATGCTACTACAGGTGTCGACCAGGTTACTATCATCTGGATGGGGGAAACCCGGAGGGCTGTACCCAGTGTTTTTGCTATGGGCATTCAGCCAACTGCCACAGCTCTGGAGATTACAGTGTCCATAAAATCACCTCAACTTTCCATCAAGGTAAAGTATTCTATAGAATTTTGTTCTTAATTGTATAGAGCTTTGTGCTTACAGACAACCTCCTCCTCACCACAGAGTCCAACTCTCTTCCAGCTTTTAGTGGGCATTCTTTTGTCTGGGCAATAAGGCAGATTCTAATGTCTTGAAAAAGTCATAGCTGAACAACTTACTCATACCGGTATATGAATAACTTAAAAGAATAACGAAAAAGAGACCAGATTTTCATTTCCCTGCACTTCCCATCTCAGTGTATTTTAAAACCACAAAAGAGTCTTTCATTTGGATTGGGGGCGTTTATGTGAGTCTTCCTGGAATTCCCATTTATTAATAATACTGCTTTCAGGGGCACCTGGGTGGCTCAGTTGGTTGAGCATCTGACTCTTGGTTTCAGCTCAGGTCATGATCTCCTGGGTCGTGAGATCGACCTGACATTTCTGCTTGAAAGATTCCTGCCCTCTGCCCCTCCTCCCACTCACATGTGCACTTTCTAAGTCTCTTTTTTTAAAAAAAATACTGCTTTCATGTACATTATATGAGTTAATGCATGTGAAATTAGTTATCAAGCTACAAAACATTATAAAAATATAGGTGACTAGTATTTTCGACTTTAAGTTTCTCTTTGAACATCCTGGGCCCTCTTAACTCACTAAGGTCAGACCCTATTTATGTAAGTAAAATAAAAGTATGAATTACAGGCAGATGAAAACATGCTCTTATTACAAGAGGTGGGCTCAAAGTCAAAGCAGCTGTGGGGTAGGAGCAGGTGAAGTTGAGCCCCAAGTAGAGAGGGGCATAGGAAATTTTGAGGGCTGCACATGAATGTGGAGCTGTTAAGGAAACCCGACGAGCTATTCAGCTCCAGAACTTTTTAGCAGTCAAGTCTTGCCTTATTCAATAGATGGTGAGTTTTGTCCAAATGCAGAGTGGCTTTATTTGTGTTCCAGATGTTGATGGCTGGAAAGCTATCCAAAGAAATGGGTCTCCTGCAAAGCTCCAGTGGTCACAGCGCCATCGGGACGTGTTCAGCTCAGCACGACGATCAGACCCTGTCTATTTTGTAGCTCCTGGTATGTACGGTATTTTTCTTATAGAAGCCAACTTCTAAGACTAGAAGTCAGGATAGAAAAATGGAGTTAGCAGATGCGAAAACCATATCACCTAGTGTTCAGGAAAGCAGTTATCTCCAGAAGACAGCTGGGGCTTCAGCCCTCTTGACTAAGTCATGATACAATAGAACAGGACTGTGTATCTAAGCAGTCAGACCCTGGATGAGGTTCCTACTTTAGTTAAATGGGAAGTTTCTAGGTTTCCCATCATGACAAGAAATAAAGACAGTGGTCAAATCTGTGGATCAACCGAGAAGCAGATAGAAAAGTGGAAATGAGGCATTCTCAGTTTTAACCACTTATACATTGAAAAGATAAACATTAGTGGTTCATTTCATTAGCTAATATGTGATATCCAGGTAAGTTGTCCTCTTATCCTTTCCAACTTTCAACTCTCTCAGCTGTTAAATGGGAATAATAATACCTCCAAGAACTTAACATCAAATGTCATGATGTCAGTGAATTATAAAACATTACGTAACAAATGGTAGTACTGCCAACATGCCTGGGACCTTTACATATTGGTCTGTCATAAGGGCCATGCTGTGAATCATCTAATACATGGAATTACCTTGTAACATGACTGTTTTAGCATTTAGTCACTAACTCTCCTTTGTAGCCAATAGCAGTATGGCTATGGCCATAAGCTGGCTCTTCTGGAAGGGTGGTTGGGGGCACGGTGGTACATTGATAACGCGACTCCAACAGAAATCACCGACATTAATGCAAACATGCTAACTCATTTGCTTCTCCAGTTTCACACTGATCTCAGTCTTTTCACATTCTATTTCACAGCCAAATTTCTTGGGAATCAACAGGTGAGCTATGGGCAAACCCTGTCTTTTGACTACCGCGTGGACAGGGGAGGCAGACACCCATCTGCCCACGATGTGATCCTGGAAGGTGCTGGGCTACGAGTCACAGCTCCCTTGATGCCACGTGGCAAGACGCTACCTTGTGGGATCACCAAGACGTACACATTCAGGTAAAAAGAGTGACTACAAGTGGGTCAGGTGACTGAAGTCCACTTCCTTTGTTCATATATTCAATCATTCGTTCTCTTAACAAGCTTTTCTTAGCACCTTTCATGTACTGGATATGGTCTTATATACAGAAACAGGACGTGTTTCCTGCCCTCAAGCCCCTGACAGGCTAATGGGAGAAAAAAATAAACAGAATATTACAGTGTGGCTTGGGAGTGACAAGATAGCCAAGGTGGGTCCAGGTATTTTGAACACACAGCGGAGGCACAAGTAACCCACACTGGAGTGATCAAGGAAAGTTTCCCAAGAAAACATGACAAGTGAAGAACAGTTTTCCAAGGATAGAAAGTGGGGAGGAGGGGAGGGTTAGCAAGGCAGGGGAAATAATCATGCTTGAAGACATATTTTGAGTATTAGGAAATCCTAAGTAGTTAATGCATGAGTAAGTGTGGATAGAAGAGAGGAATACAGTGAGAAGTGACGTCGATGAACTAAAGAAAAGAAGTAGGGTTGTTCCTGAAAGTATTCCAGTAAAAACCAAAACAACATTTGAAAGACTAGCACAGGGGATGGTGATAGGATGCAGTGAGATATCATAACGCTAAATTAAGAAGTATCGGAAGGGTACAATGTAGAACGTGAAAGCTGACTTTTGAAGAGTAAGTGAAATGTGCTCAGTTAACAAATCATTTAAACAATGAAACCAAAAATTAATGGTATGTCTCTGGAGGGTCAGAGCTTCTTGAACTCAGCAATGTTCCTGGTATTAAGTTTTGTGTGGCCAAGAATAGAAAGTGGTCTCTGGGGACTTGGACCAGCACTGGATGCCATGACCCCTGGGGCCGGGCTTCCTGCTCTGGGATGCCCTCCGTCACTTCCTATGGTGCTCATGCTCCCTGCGAAGTGAGCAAACTTCAAGTTCAAGCCTACAAGAATGCAACTCTCCATCCTTTATCCTTCTCGAGGCAGGGCTGTGAAGGGGCTTAGCTGTCCCACCTTCTTGGGCATAATTTGTATCATGTGTACAAATTTTAAGACTTGATGAGAGTTGTATTTTTAAGCTGTGGGCTTTAAATCCTGCAGATTAAATGAACGTCCAAGCAGTCAGTGGAGCCCTCAGCTAAGTTACTTCGAGTATCGGAGGTTACTGCGGAACCTCACGGCCCTGCGGATCCGAGCTACTTACGGAGAATACAGTAAGTGACGAAGGGAAGTGAATTTCTCTCGTAGGTTTTAGCTTGTGTCAGCTTTCTAAGACGGTGACAGTCTCCAAACAAGTAGGTAAACTACCTGATGGTCTTGATGTAGGGTCTCTGATCGGGTCTAAATTTTTTATATTCTAGAAGTTGTTAAACGTAGTGTTTCTCTAAAAAAAAGAGGTCAACATCAATGAAGAATGAATGATGCTCCTTTGCTTAAGAGTCTCCAAATTTAGATGAAAGCTGATTATTTGAAGAAGAGAACCTACAACACAAGGGTGTGTCCCCTTAGCTAGGAAACGGCATCTACAACACAGCCCTCTGCTCCTCCAGTAGCTGCTCCTTCGGGATTGTGCTGGGCGCTACGGCGTTCAGACATCACCTGTATTCCATTCACTCCTCTTACTGGACTTCACATGTGGGGTACTCCAATCCCAATCGCAATTCTTTAAATGTGAGTTCCTTGAGATTTTTAGCACTTACGTAAGCAGGAGGCATGGCTGGCATGCCGAATTTCCACATCACTAATGAAACACATAAAGCAGGAAGTAGGAAAGGTGTTTATTAACAATTTATCGAATCTTTACTTTGAGCCACGCACGTTATAATATGTGCCTTGTCTCATTTAACTTCACAACCAACATAGGAGGCCCATGCCACGGTTCCTTCTCTTCCACACTTGAGGAAACACAATGGTAGCAAAGTTCTGTGACTTGCCCAATTCACAGAGCTAGTGAGGGTCGAGCAGGAATTTAAACCCTGACTTTCCTGACACCGCAGCCTGTGCGTCAGTCATGACCAACGGCTGTGCCTCCACCCGCGGCAGGGTGAGTGAACACCACCTGTCTTTGTCAGAGAGTTAAGAAAAATAAACTCCGAAGAGAGGCCCACCTTTAGGTCTTTAGACCTTAGTACTTACGACTTCTAACCTGTTGTCCGAATTGCAGGCACTGGGTACCTCGACAACGTGACCCTGATTTCAGCCCGCCCCGTCTCTGGAGCCCCCGCACCCTGGGTCGAACAATGCGTATGTCCCGTTGGCTACAAGGGACAGTTCTGTCAGGATTGTGCTTCTGGCTACAAAAGAGATTCCGCCCAACTGGGACCTTTTGGCACCTGTATTCCGTGTAATTGCCAGGGGGGAGGAGCCTGTGATCCGGACACAGGTGAGTAAAATGACACCCGGCCCAGGTGGCTGGGGGTGCGTGGGGGACTGGGGGGCTCCCATGGAAGGGAGTAAGAAAGCCCCTGCCTTGGGGATCCCCGGGTGGCTCAGCGGTTTAGAGCCCGCCTTCAGCCCAGGGTGTGATCCTGGAGGCCCGGGATTGAGTCCCACATCAGGCTCCCTGCATGGAGCCTGCTTCTCCCTCTGCCTGTGTCTCTGCCTCTCTCTCTCTCTCTCTCTGTGTCTCTTGTGAATAAATGAATAGAATTGAAAGAAAGAAAGCCCCTGCCTGAACTCATTTTGGAGATGGGAAAGGATTAGGAAGGTAGGGCTGGAGTCAGGGAAGATGGACGTGGGGCTTTATTACACTCAATCCTTTTCATTATGGCAATGCCACAGGGTTGTGGGAAAGGTACCAGGTTACAGGAAATGGCTGTCATGGTTCAGTGCTGCGGGAGGTGTAGTTGGGGTCAAGTTTCAAGAATTGTCTGGAGGGATCAAAGGCAATGTCAGGGCCTGAATGAATGTGCGGACAAATGGTGTCAGGCCATGCGGACGGGGGAGCAGTGTTAGGTTATGGGTCGGAAAAGAAGCTATGTCTACTGAGCATGGGAGAGCCAGGTGAGGGCCGGGGTCGTGGCCAGGTTTAGAGTTGGTACTAGGGCGAAGGTGAATGCCAGTGCTCAGATACCTTGGGGAAAGCTTCGGGAGAGGAAGGTTGTGGTTATTAAGCTCTGCCTCCCACACATCATCCATATTCCAGGAAGTGTATTGTTTTACCCTGCTCATCTCGCTGCCCTCCATTCTTCCTCTGGCTCCCAGGAGACTGTTATTCAGGGGATGAAAATCTTGACATCGAGTGTGCCGACTGCCCCATTGGTTTCTACAACGATCCACACGACCCTCGCAGCTGCAAGCCGTGTCCCTGCCACAATGGGTTCAGCTGCTCTGTTATGCCGGAGACAGAAGAGGTGGTGTGCAATAACTGTCCCCACGGGGTCACCGGTAAGGCCACTGGCTGCCCCTGTCCTTGACGCCATGAATTCTCATGAATAGCTGCTATTCCAAAAATCCCTAGGGAATTATAATTACTTAGGACTAATGGAAATAGGCTCATTCTATAGATAAGAATGGGCCCAAGAGGTGGATTGAGGAAGGGCAGTGTATGGTTTGTACGGTATGATATATGGTTAATGGTGTCTTGGGTTTGTAATTAGTTTTCGGATGAAATATCTGGTTTAACTAAGCTTTACAAAATGAACCAAGGTACAGAAGGGAAACTTAGTGGCCTTTTAAGTCCAGAGCCACATGTCTCTCTTGGGGCCCCTGGCTGGCTCAGTTGGTAGAACAAGTGCCTCTGGATCTCAGGGTTGTGGGTTCGAGCCCCACCTTGGATGTGGAGGTTACTTTAAAAAATAAGTAAATAAATAAATGTCACCTTTTTCTGCTAGTCAGTCTTAAAGAAGAGTTAATTCTTCAGGAACAGCTGCAGTGGTATTGCTACAAATCTGACTTTTCCCCAAGCATCCAGTTAACTGGCAGGAAGCTTCCCAGTGGGGCTGCTATGTTCTACCATCTGGGACCACCGTGGAGTGAAAGAGCCAAGCCCTTGCCCCAAGCACTTGCTCCTGAAGCTACTGTTCTGGGCTCCAGGGCGGGAAGCTCTTTTGGAGGGTGGCCAGTGCCAATAGGTGACCGCTCAGGCTTGGGCATTCATTCTTTCCAGGGGCCCGCTGTGAGCTCTGTGCCGATGGCTACTTTGGGGACCCCTTTGGAGAACGTGGCCCAGTGCGGCCTTGTCAGCCCTGTCAGTGCAACAACAACGTGGACCCCAGTGCCTCTGGGAACTGCGACCGGCTGACAGGCAGGTGTCTGAAGTGCATCTACAACACAGCAGGCGTCCACTGTGACCAGTGCAAAGCGGGCTACTTTGGGGACCCCTTGGCTCCCAACCCAGCGGACAAGTGTCGAGGTAGGACTGCATCCCCAGACAGGCTGAACAGATGGGTGTGTGTGTGTGTGTGTGTGTGTGTGTGTGTGTGTGTGTATGCACACATGTGTATACATATATGCTTGCTAGTGTGCACACATCTAAGAACATACAGATCAGCAAAGCCAGCAGCAGGTAATAGGATGCCACTTTGGTTCCTCTGACCTCCTGGCCTGTGAATAGTCTGGACCTTTTTCTCTGTCAGAGGCCCTAAGACCCTTGCAGCTCTGGAAGACAGAGCTGGAGGATGTTGAATGGATTAAAGCTGGGTGGGAGAAATGAAAGAGGTAAAGCTTACATTCCTGAGTGGAAGAGGAGATGAAATGGGGCCAGGTCATGTGCCTAATGCCAGGCTAGCAGGCAGGAGCGCTACCAAGCTCATTACAGGACAGCAGTAAATGTGAGCCTGCACACACTGAATGGGGGGCTGAGCAGCAGTTTAAGAGACCCTCTCAGGAAGTCAGTGTGATTCATGTAGACAAAGGTAACTGTTCCAAGTTCTACTAACGAGACTTGGCTTCCATGCAGCAGTTATTGGGGCACATTCCTTAGGGTTGCTTCAGATCAAAGCATGATGGTATACATCGGTCCTTTTGCTCAACCCTTCTATCAAGCCTCTGTACATGTTATATTCAGGAGGTGAGTTTAGTTCTAGGCAAGTTCAAGTTCAGTTCTAGGGAGCTGGCCTGCCCCACAGACTCACCCCTCAGTCACAAAGGTCCCAGACCAGCCCTGGTACCCAGAATTCAGGGGCTTGTTTGTTATAACAGAGCTTCTGGAGGGCCTCTGGGCTCCCAGATTGGAGATCTCCTGGTTCCCCAGGAGGTCTGCAGGAAGCCCTGCACCTCCTACTCACCCCCGATTTCCCAGCCCTGGAAATGCCTGAGGACCTCTGTGCAGCCTGAGGTTTCCACCTGGGAACACAAATTCCACTTGCCCTAACCCCAACCTGTGGGTTAGCTCCAGTTTGCTAGAAAGTACCCTGTGATAGGAAGAGCCCACATGTTATGAACAGTACTGAGTTCAAGTCTTTTTTTTTTTTTTACCAGACCTATTATATTACACTGGTTATGGCAAATTAATCTCTCTGACCCTCAGTTTCTTTATATAGATGAATAAATGATAATTAACTCAGAGTAGTTACAAATATAAAATAAAATAGCTTATAAGAAAGTACTCTGTAAAGGATATAGCACTAGCCATAGGTGCTACCAGTAGTGACTTCACTGGCTTTAGACCATACATTTCTTCACTCAATGATCTTTTGTCCATCACCTACCATGTACCCATTGTGGAGCTGGATACTGAGGTTCTGATGATGACTAAGTCGGTTCCAGTCCCCAAAGAGATCATATGCTAATAAGGAAGATACACAAGTATGTAAGCAAATATTGATATTATACTTAGATATGTGCTCATATTACTGTGTGCCAAGTGTTTTGTGAGTGCCATAGAGCAACCCAGAGAATCACTGTAACTCCCTCAGTGCAGTGTCTCACCCACAGTTATAGCCTAGAACAGTGTAGCCTAGTAGAGCTCAATCAATATGAATGAATAAAGGTACTGTTTTTGTTGTTGTTGTTTTACTGCATTTCCTACATCAAAGGCAGCAGAGCAAAAGGGAAAGAGCATTGCCTTTTTCCAAGTTCTCATTCCGGTTTGCCATTTACTTGCTATGTGACTAGGATAGATTATTTAACCTCTCTGAGCTCATGTTTCTCATCTGTAAAATAGAAGGAGATTGCTCTGGCATGTCATAGGCCCAGAAGACATGTTATTCCCCTTTTTGAGCAAAGCTAGAGTGCCTACAGAATATCCAACAGGCTCACAATTCCATGGGAGGGAAAAAATAAGTGCCACCAGAAAGGGTGGACTGTTGTAGTGTCTCTTTATGCACACCCACGCCAAACAAACTTCTAGATGATTCCTAAGATCTATGTTAGAAATGTGCTTGGAGGCATAGGCAAGAAATGAATCTAGCACAATGTGAATTGACAAGGGTCAAGAAGGATTCTTTGCCATTGATGATTTGAACTTCTTTTTATCTTTGCTAAACATCCAGTTTCTAGAATTAGTGTGATATGAATGCTTCCTGTTTGTCTGTCTTTTGTCTCTAGCTTGCAACTGCAACCCAGCAGGGTCAGAGCCTGGGGAATGTAGAAGTGATGGCAGCTGTGTCTGCAAGCCAGGATTTGGTGGCCTCAACTGTGAGCATGCAGCACTAACCAGCTGTCCAGCTTGCTATAATCAAGTGAAGATTCAGGTGTGCATGCTACCCAACCCTCATCCGTAGGAGTAAAATCTTTAAATGTCCACTGGGTGGGTCTGTCACACAAGTCCAGGACCCTACTAGTCTCTCTCGGTGATGAGGGTGAGATTAGGATATCTTTAAAAATTGCTATATTAAAAAAAAATCCATATAATGGTGACAGTGCTTCAGGTTTATGCTTATATTATACCATTTTAAAATCCCTTTTGGAGATACTATCTCATTTGGTACTCTTGATAACTTAGTCAATTTGAAAGAGAAGGTATTCTGACCTCAGTTTCCACTGAGCAAAGTCTGCCAACCTTGGCAGTTTCTCAGTCACATGGCCAGGTAGAACTAGGAATCAGGGAATTCTGGGTGGGATTCTTGGTTCCACCTGGCCATGTGACTGAGAAACCGCCAACATTGGGAGACTTTGCTCAGTTCAGTATTCTTTCCACTTATGCCACTTTCTAGTTGTATTTTTTTCCCCAAGAGATGTCTTTGTAGAACAAATGAAGAAAAATACAAATATGTAGAAAATATGAGGAGTCCAGAAGCTGTCAAGGAGGTTCAAACAAGAATGGCCTCCAGAAACTGATATTGTTGTTAATTATTATTTTTTTGCTGGGGTGAAGGGCAGAGGAAGAATAGGCCCAAACAGAACGCCAAAGGTAGAACAGACTCAACTTATTTTTTTAAATCTATTTAACCTGCCCTCTCTAGCACTTTCTTTGTTCCACTGTTTTTTTTTTTTTTTTTAAGATTTCATTTATTTATTCATGAGAGACACACAGAGAGAGGCAGAGACACAGGCAGGGGGAGATACAGGCTCCCTGTGGGGATCCCAATGGGGGACTCAATTCCTGGACCCAGGATCACAACCTGAGCCAAAGGCAGACATCTGCTCAACCACTGAGCCACCCAGGCAGCCTGTTCTAGACACTGTTCTAAGCACTAAAATACTAACTCATTTAGTCCAAGTAATAACTATGAGATATTATTATTATTACCCATCTAATGGGTAAAGAAAGTGACTTCCCTAAGGTCACACTCACAGCTAATGAGTAGTGGGGCCAGGATTCAAACTCAGAGATCTGAGCTCTAGCATCTTTAACTACCATGGCATGCCAAGCATTTCTGGGCTTTTAGCTCTTATCCCCTGAGTATGTGGTATTGGAGTGTGACCCCCACTCTCTGTTCTGATCCTCCCTCCTGTGTGGTTTCAGATGGATCAGTTTATGCAGCAGCTCCAGAGCCTGGAGGCCCTGGTTTCCAGGGTGCAGGGTGGTGGTGGAGCAGCGCCGGACGCAGAGCTGGAAGGCAGGATGCAACAGGCCGAGCAGGCCCTTCAGGAGCTTCTGAGAGAAGCCCAGATTTCAGAAGGTGATGAAGGCCAATTTCCCTTTAGAGAGAAGGGAATTTCTAATCTTCTACAGATATCAGTTCAGTAGGGGTCTCTGCCCAGCACTTGCAGAGATAAAAGAACTGTGACTCTCCTGGGGCTTGAATGATGGAGATAAGAGACTGTTGCATGCATTCATTGACTGGGTTTTTACCATTTTGCCCTAGGCCAGTCAAAGCCACTCTTCCAACCCTCCATTGTGTTCTGGTCCTCTGTGCTAACTCCAGAAGTGCTAATATTCCTTTTACTTGTTGGTATCAGGTGCTAGTAAATCTCTCAGTCTCCAGTTGGTGAAGGCCAGAAGGGAAGAAGAGAGCTACCGGAACCGCCTGGATGACCTCAAGATGATGGTGGAAAGAATCCGGGCCCTGGACAGTCAGTATCAGAACCGAGTTCAGGATACTCGAAGACTGGTCACACAGATGCAGCTAAGCCTGGAGGAGAGCACGGCCTCCCTGAGAAACACTGTAGGTGTCACCGGGTTCAGGGTCCTGAGGATCGCTGCCGGATGGGGAGACCCACCTGCAGTTTCTCATATTTTTTGTTCTACCTGGCAGAGGGTTGGGCTTTTCTTCCTTAAAACCGGTGTATCTGTTCTTTGTGTTCTTGGGGTTCCTGCAACTTCCCATTTTACTGCATTTATGTTCTTCCTAGCTCATTTCTTGCTAACTGTATCCTCACATTGGCCCTTTCTATTCTCCGTTCTTGCTGCACACCTCTCAGCTTGTTAGCTCTTAGCGGGCAGGATTTAGTTTTGTTCATGTTTGCATTCTCCACCCACAGCAGTGTGTGGCTGTGATATCTGTCTGCTTACTGAATGAATGAGGAGACGAACACATGAACAAATGAAGCAGGGGGTGGTGGTGTAGGGAGGTGGGAAGAAGGAAGGGATCCAGTGAAGACAGGATTCTGAAGAGGGGAAAAAGTTGTTGTCAGTATGATATTTTTAATGATGTGTGGTAGGAGGAGAGATTTGAATGAGCTTTCTTCTCTTTCTCAGTAAAGAAGGCAATGGTGACAATGTGAGTGAGTAGAAGACAAAGAGAACTGAAAGACAATCAGATACTATGTTGATGAAATGAAGGATTTAAGGAATAATGTATATTGATTTTTCCCCTTATTACAAAATAATGTTTATTATAGAAAAATTAGAAAATAAAAATCCTGTGATCTCATTAATAACCAGTCAAAACATGGTATATAGTCTACTGACTTTAAATACATATGAAAATACATATTAACATGTATAGATTTTTTTTTTAAAGATTTTATTCATGAGAGACACAGAGAGAGAGAGAGAGAGAGAGAGAGAGACAGAGACACAGACAAAGGGAGAAGCAGGCTCCCTGCAGGAAGCTGGATGTGGCACTCCATCCTGGGTCTCCAGGATCACGCCCTGGGCCAAAGGCAGGCACTGAACCGCTGAGCCACCCAGGGATCCCATGTATAGATTTATAAATGCATCTGCATCTATATAGTGGTTTTTGAACTTGGATTTCTACTTTATTCTTTTTAAAGATTTGTTATTTGAAAGAGAGAGAGCAGGAGAAGAGGCAGAGGGAGAGGGAGAGGAAAAGAATCTCAAGCAGACTCCCTGCAGAGTGGGGAGCTGGAAACCGGGCTCCATCTCATGACCTTGAGATCATGACCTGAGCGGAAATCAAGGGTCAGACTCTTAGCTGACTGACTCACTCGGGTGCCCTGGATTTCTACTTTATTCTTGTTTGTACTTTAAAAAAAAGAAAAAGGATGATAGTGACAAGGTCCTCGAGATGTCTGGGTATAGAATGCTGTGTGGCTAATGACAACTAGTTCTAACAGGGCAGACGCAGAATCTGCTTAGGCTCCAGGGCTGAGTGCAAAGCCTTAACCAAATCTTCTTTTTCCACAGAACATTCCTTCCTCAGATCACTACGTGGGGCCAAATGGTTTTAAAAGTCTGGCTCAGGAGGCCGTAAGACTGGCAGACAGGTAAGGGGTCCCCTGCTTCAGACTACCTCTGCAAGCCCAGACTTGAACAAACCTGGAGGGTGTTCAGGACCTAAGCACCATTTCATTAATGCTCTGGGCTCTTTTGCAGCCATTTTCTGGCCTGGAAGCCTTTTTTTTTTTTTTTTTTTTTAATCTCTTGGCTTTTAGCCTATGTAGGTGGCCACTGGGCACGATCTTTTGGCCAAATGTTGGGAATGGAGGTGATTTTTACCCCAGATTTTTGTGACTCACAGTATGGCTCTGGTGTGTGTCACACGTGATTTTTTTCGGGCTCTGTGAAATCAATCAGCCTTTGGAAAACAACGCCCTGCAGCTTTGAGGGACTCCCGGGCTCCCACGCGGAGCCTGGGAACAAGTAGCAACGGGCTGTTTGCTAGACGCTGGGGGCCAAGGCCGCAGAGGGGCACCTCCCCCCGGAAACCGGCTCTGCGGCCCCAGGGATACCAGGCAGCTCCCGTCGCGGGTACCGGAGGAGGCCTGCTCTCAGCGGAGAGCTCGGCCGGTGGTAGGCGCCGGAATCTCAGACGAGTCCCGTCGGGGAAGGAGGCCCACGTGTGCCTTTGCAGCCCAGCGGCCTCCTGAGCTTGTCTTTGTTCTGTTGGTCTTGGTTGTTTTCTTTTCTTTTTTTATCACTTTGTAAGCATCTGGGGCACTTTTGTTGACAGACGCTGTTCCCTGTAGCGGTGGCCCCAATACAAAGCTGCAGCCAAGCTGTGGGGGGGCGTGGGGGGGTCCTGGACGAAGTAAGCCCCAAGGGTTAGCGCCCAAGGCCGGCGTTTCGCCCCCTGGGTCTGCTCGCCCCACGCTCCTGGCCCGCGCCCCCTGGACGCGCCGGAAACGGAAAAGATGCCCGGCCGTGCCGAGCTCCCTCCGCAGGTGGCCTCCGGCTTCCTGACGGCTCCTCCGATTGACCCCGGTCAGTTCTCTTGGGTCTTGCTCCGGCCAGCCCGTTCCCTGACTGCTCTCCCGTCACGCAGACAAAAGGCCGAGAGGAAGCCCTTGGCTACGAAAACTCCACCGCCTTGTTTTTAACCCTCGCAGCCACGTGGCGTCCGCCAGTAACATGGAGCGGCTGGTAAGGGAAACCGAGGACTATTCCAAACAGGCGCTGGCGCTGGCGCACAAGGCCCTGCGGGAAGGCGGCGGCGGCGGCGGCAGCGGCGGCAGCGGCGGCGGCTTGGACGGCTCAGCGGCGCAAGGGCTGATGGGAAGGTACGTGCGAGGGGGCCTCGCAGGGGCTGATGGAAAGGGATGTGCGAGGGGGGCCCTCGCAGGGGCTGATGGGAAGGTACGTGCAAGGGGGGCCTCGCAGGGGCTGATGGGAAGGTACGTCGGAGGGGGCCTCACAGGGGCTGATGGGAAGGCATGTGCAAGGGGGGGCCCTCAGAGGGGCTGATGGGAAGGTACGTCAGAGGGGGCCTCGCAGGGGCTGATGGGAAGGTACGTCAGAGGGGGCCTCGCAGGGGCTGATGGGGAGGTACGTCCGATGGGGCCTCGCAGGGGCCCAGATACTCTGCCTTCCACCGGGGGCAGCACGCGCCGCCCTGGAGGGGCGCCGGGCTTCGCTACAAGATGGTCCTCCTCAGGGTCAAGAGAACGAGAGAATTTGGGGAGCAGCGGGGCAGTGGTTGAGCGTCTGCCGTGGGCTCAGGGCGGGATCCCGGGGTCCCAGGATCGAGTCCTGCATGGGCTCCCGGCATGGCGCCCGCCTCTCCCTCTGCCTGTGTCTCTGCCTCTCTCTGTGTCTGTCATGAATAAATAAATAAATAGTCTTTTTATAAAAAAGCGGGGGGAAAGGACATCCCTTTATGTGTAGAAGAAAAGACTGGTTAAGTAAAACGTGTGTGTGGATGGCGGGGCCGTGGCGGCGGCCGAGGGGTGCGCGGGGGGTGAGTGGCGCGCGGGACTCTGCCCGGGCTGGCGAGCTCTGCGGCGGCGGCTGCGCTGTGGAGAGGGCCGCCTGCCCGGCGCGCCGCTGCGCCCCCTGGGTTCCGGGGTAAGCCCGCCCACACGGCTTGTGCGCTCCAGGACGAACGTCTGCTTTGAGGGAGGGGGATCCCTGGACGCTGTCTTCCCCGCCCGCAGGTTGGAGAAGGCCAGGTCGCTGGCCCAGCAGCTGTCGGCGGAGGCGGCGCAGACCGACGTTGAGGCAGACAGGTCCTATCGGCAAGGCCTGCGCCTTCTCGATTCCGCGTCTCGGCTGCAGCAAGTCAGCGGCCGGGCTGTTCAGGTGAGGGCGGGCGGCGGCGGCCTGGGGGCCGATCCGGTTGGGCCCCTCAGCTCTTCCACGTGGACCTTCCTTGTCTTCCATCTTGTTGACCGTTGCCTTGTGCTTGGCCCCCAGCCTTTGCCTCTGACAAAGCCTTAGCCCACGTTGTGAACCTTCAGCCGAGAGCAATTTTCCGTCTCCTCCTCAGTTTTGGGGGCCGCTAAGACCTGTGGGAGATCACGAGCCGTAGAGCTTGATGTTTACCTTCGGGTCCCAGCTGTAGTGCAGTTCCGTGTACGGCCATTCACAAGACTTGCCTTCTTCTCAGAAGTTGTACGTTGTCTCTGACGTTTGTTCTTCTCGGAAGTTTTGCACCGTGTCCGTCGATTCCTTTAACGATTACAAACTTACTGGATTAGGAAGATGCAGCCCTCTACCTTCGCAAAAAACACTCACAAAAAAACCACTCACACAGATGTTTCCATGTCACACAGATGTTCCCATGCATTTAGGGGGACACATGGGTGGCTCAGTGGTTTCGCGCCGCCTTCGGCCCAGGGTGAGATCCTGGGGACCCAGGACTGAGTCTCATGTCAGGCTCCCTGCATGGGGCCTGCTTCTCCCTCTGCCTGTGTCTCTGCCTCTCTCTCTCTCTATCATAAATAAAAATAAATCTTAAGAAGAATGTTTCCATGCATTTATAAACCAACATGTAGAATTTAGAGAGAGAGAATGAGAGAGCCAAAACCCGTTTGATGCTTGGGGAAACCGCCGCCTGTCGTCCGGCATATTGCTTCATTTCTGTTAGACTTTGTGTCTGGATTGCTGTTGTTTTCAAACAATGGTGGGCAGCTCCTAAGAAGGCTGGCATGGCGACCGATGGGCAGAAAGTCAGATTCCTTCCTTTCTTTGGGCTTACAGGTCGAAATGAAGAGGATTAGACAAAACGTTGATTCTCTCTCAAGCCTTGTGACCAGGCGTATGGATGAGTTCAAGCATGTGCAAAGCAACCTGGGAAACTGGGAAGAAGAAACCCAGCAGCTCTTACGGAATGGAAAGAGTGGAAGACAGGTATCCTTTTATGAACTCATGCACTCAACACACAGGTGCTGGATGCCTACCATGTGAATATATATGGCAAGAGGCCATAAATACGCAACCGTAGAAAACTCTCCGAAGGTCATGGTACCACCGCTTGTAAATGGAGTAACTGAGATACAGACAGCTTGAAGTAATTAGTTCAGTTCCACCCACCGAATCAAGCCCTCAAACCTGGGACCTCCCGAGTTCAGTTTTGGTCCAGCTTTTTCTACTAGCTTGGCTTTAGGAAGTATCTAGAGTATAGTAAGATTGTGATTTGCAAAACTGTCCTCGTCCTTCATGGTGGGCTAGAGTTTAAAACCGTTCTCTGTACAGGATGTGTCATTGGGTTATAAAGTTTGCTCTGTCCTGGATTGTGGAAGTCAGTACTCTTAGACTTTCTGGTGAATCACAGGACTGTGCTGTCATGAAGAGAAATGTGTCCAAGTGATTCTGCTGGCAGGAATGCTCTTCCTGGACGTATGTTACAGTTACTCTAATCTTACTCTGTCTGTTTACAGAAAGCAGATCAGCTGCTTTCCCGTGCCAACCTTGCTAAAAGCAGAGCCCAAGAAGCACTAAGTATGGGCAATGCCACTTTTTATGAAGTTGAGAACATCCTAAAGAACCTCAGAGGTAAGCATTTCGTGGTTTAGGTCACTTGAATTTGTTAAAGAATTAACTTTGATATGTTTTGAATCCCTGTGTATCTGCCTAAACCATAAGTACATTGGGGTATTAATAGACACTTAATAAATATTTTTCTAAAGAAAAAAATTGTATTAATATTTGAAGTAGTCGAAGAATTTTAACTAGACGTCAGGTGGCTTGAGGTCTGAACTTTGCTAGGCCCTTTGACTGCTCCGTGCTGACTGTATGACCATAGGCAAGTCACAGCCTTTCCAGACCCTAATGTCCTCTTCTTTAAAGAAAGAAGGTTGAGGGACACCTGGGTGGCTTAGTGGTTGGGTGTCTGCCTTTGGCTCAGGTCAGGATTCCGGAGTCCTGGGATCGAGTCTGCGTCAGGGTCCCTGCAGGGGGGCCTGCTTCTCCCTCTGCCTTTCTCTTTGTATCTCTCATGAATAAATAAATAAAATATTTTAAGAAAAAGAGAGAAAAGAAAGAGAAAGAAACAAAGAAAGAAAGAAAAGAAAGAAAAGAAAGAAAGAATGAAAGAAAAAAAAAGAAAATTAAATAATCTCTAAGGTCTTCCACAGATCCAGCATCCTAATACGACCCAGATATTTTTCCTTTTCTTTTTTTTCTTTTTTTTATTTTTTATTTTTCCTTTTCCTTTGTAATCTGGCTGATACCAATTTAGAATCAATGTGGTTAGTTTGTGGTGATGATAGGAGCAAGCTCTGTCACAGCACCTGGATCCCAGGAAATTTGGGTTTGTGCCTTACGGAGATTTGGTTAAAAATCAGGTTTATTCACTAAAGAGCAAAAAAGAAGCATTTCTAAAGTGTTGGGATTTTCTTCACAGAAAGAAGCTCTCTATCCATTCTGTTCAATCTCCAACTACCATCATTGGCAGCTTAGGGTTTAAGGCTCTGACTCGAAACGTTGGGCTTCAGCAATTACACCTGCTTTTGATCTACTTTGGGGTCTTAATACTCTTGCAGGGCTGGGGACCCAGGGCAGGCTGATAGTCAGTGTCTCTAAGCAAGGACCTAATTTGGGTTCTTTCAGTACCTCGTTTAAGTTGCTTTTTGCTGGATAAGAAAGGGCAGTAACAGCCACAACTTCTCACACGCTTGCCCCCAGGCAGTAATAACACTCTTCCTGGATATTTTTCTTAAAAACTTCAGCCCCATTCAATTTCATTTGTAAGTTTTAGAAGCCACTTTTCACCCTCATGGCAATGTTTTCTTGTCTTCGTTTCAGAGTTTGACTTGCAGGTTGAAGACAGAAAAGCAGAAGCAGAAGAGGCCATGAAAAGACTCCCTTACATCAGCCAGAGGGTCGCAGATGCCAGTGACAAGACCAGGCAAGCAGAAACAGCCCTGGGCGGTGCTGCTGCCGACGCCCAGAGGGCAAAGACCGCAGCCAGGGAGGCCCTGGAGATCACCGACAAGATAGAACAGGTAAAGAGAAATAAAAATGCAGGTTGGCACGAGCAACCCCAAACGCAAGGATTCTGTAGAAATAGAGCATCGGGCTCGTTCTGACCTTGGGATCTCAGAGTCCTGTGGCCCACGGCAGCCCCAGAGCCGCCTAAGTGCCCCATTTCTTGGTTGATTCACAAGGCTTTCATTGACCGAGATGTAGAGCCTTCATTTTCAGCTCCCTTTTTGGACAACACCAGAAAAGAACCATCCAAGATTGGGTTTTTTTGTATCAACTATTGTACTCGTTTCCTAGAGCTTCTGTAATGAAGTGTACCACAGACTAGATGGCTTAAAACAACAGAAGTTTATTCTCTCACAGTTCTGGAGGCTAGAAGTCAGAAATCAAGATGTCAGCAGAGCCACACTCCTTCTGAGGCTCTGGGTAGAAACCTTGCTTGCCTCTTCCCAGCTTCTGTGGCTGTCAATCCTTAGCATTTCTTGGTTTCCGGTGGCATCACTCCAATCACTGTCTCTATTGTCATATGGGGTTTTTCTCCCTGGATATCTCTAACCTTCCTTATAAGGACACTGGTCATTTTGAATTAGGGGCCCATTAGATTCCAGTATAACTTTATCTTATGTAATTGGATCTGCAACAATCCACTTCCAAATCAGGTCGCATTCTGGGGTCCTGGGGTTTAGGATATCAGCATACCTTTTTGACATAACCCCATAACAATAATTGTCAGTGTTTGATTCAAGATTATGAAATTCTGGAGTTCTAGATCCCTTGTCTGTATTTTTTATGTCTAAGCTCTGCATATTCATTTTTTTCCCCTTTCTTCTATGTGCCAGCACTGTGCTTGGTGCTGGGCATATGCAGATGAGAAAGACCCAGTCCTTCTCTTCAAGGAGCATTCAGTATAACGGGGAAAGGCAGATTAGATACACTACAACCCATATGTTGTAGTTAAATGCTACCGTAGAAGCTGTGCGTGTTGGCTGGAGAACTTCTTAGCTCTCATTTAGGCAAGACTTCCAAAAAGCTTATGCAACTTTAGAAAACCAAGAGGGAACTCTTAGTACCTAGGACTATTTGACCTCACTCTTGGACCACTTAGCAATTTGCAAGAAAACTTTCTAAGTCCCTTGAGTGTAGAGACCAATTTCAAGTGGCTCTCTTTATATAGCTTCTACACAGAGATACCTGCAATTTGATGCTCAATAACGCCTTACTGGTAAAGATATTAACAAACTTTGTCCTAAGAAAAACAAAAGTTACAGCTGTAGCCCATTCATTCCTGCACCTTAAACTCAGCTGTCTCAGGGATCCTAGTAAAGTCACTGAAAAGACTGTGGCAGCAAAGAACTATGACGGGAAATGATGTGAATCTCTCACCCTCTCAGTTTTCCCAAATAGTTTCTGTTGCGTTCACGTTTTGGTGAGTGGTGACCTGAGAGGGAATCAGTGTCTCACTGCTGACCCTCCTAGTCCCTACAGATACACCCACAAATTAATTTGTTTGAAGCAGAGCTTGGGGAAGGGTGTGTCTCCAAGTCTGACTCTTGTTATTCATTTAACTTACTCCATCAGGGTCTGGCTGCAGCTGTTTATTTTTTATTTCTCTCTGGGATGTTTTTGTGCCTCACCCCTCTCTTTCCTCCTGTTCCTGGCTCTCTTTCTTTTCCCAGGAAATAGGGAGTCTGAACTTGGAAGCCAATGTGACAGCAGATGGAGCCTTGGCCATGGAGAAGGGACTGGCTACTCTGAAGAGCGACATGAGGGAAGTGGAAGGAGAACTGGCAAGGAAGGAGCAAGAGTTTGACCTGGATATGGATGCAGTGCAGATGGTCAGTTCCCATCATTTTCCATGGGATATTCCATTAAACTTGCCAATATGAGACACCCTTTCAAGACTGGTTTGTATTTATTTTTCTTCAGGTAATTACAGAAGCCCAAAGAGTTGATAACAGAGCCAAGAATGCTGGAGCTACAATCCAAGACACACTCAACACATTGGACAGCATCCTACACCTAATAAGTATGTGACGTACCCACAAACTTCCAGCCCCATGCTCCCGGGCTGCTCTCAGAGCACTTGCTAGATCTAGCTCTGATAAGTGGAAGTCTTAAGGATACCCTCAAGGGTATCAGAACATTGCTTTATTTCTAGGCCCAGACACTTTGGGCACATGACTTTCCATTTTCCAGACTCTTTTTTTGCCATCTAAAGATGAGTTACTGAGTACCTATTGCCCTTGGAGGTGAAAGTGTGTAGATCAAAGATCTGGGTGTATTTAGGAAAGGTGTATTGAAGCGCAAAGAGGTTAATCATGTCTCACTGATCACACAGTAAGTAAACTGTAGAGGCAATACTCAAACTTCACAGCTAAAGAGAAGACTAGACAGTTTGACAGTCCTCCTAGAGATTCTGAACTTGATCCTGAGAAGCTATTGGGCAGTTGTGAGCAGTGGAATATCGTCATCACTGTGTATTTCAGAAAGATCACTAAGTGGATGCAGGAATGAGTGGAAGGGCCTTGGTTAGACAAAAGGCAGGGTGAGACCACTTTGGAAATGGTGCGAGGGATTGAGGAGGGAGGTGACAGGGTCTGAGCTCTGAGGCAGTAGACGTGGTGAGGGGGAACATCCTCCCAGTCTGGGAAGTCAGGAGTCCCTTGCTGATTATGCTCCCCCCATCCCCCACCCACCACCTGTAGTTAGACCTCGGTCTAACCAGTTGTGGGAACTTGACCTGCCTGGTTCATAGCCCAGAAAAAATGGAAAGATAGTAAGTACATGAGATACTGCAACCTTTTCAGACAAAATAGATTTGGTGGCACAGCGTGGCAACAATTCAGAGTTGCCCCCAGAATCCCTCCCCCACAAAAAACTGATAAGGATTAACAGTCTGGATCAGTAAAACTGATATCAAACCCTCATTTGGCCTGTTTAATCAAGTGTAGACTGCAGCACTTAGGGAACAAGGGATTCCATCATAGATTCCATCAACATTCAGGAAAGGGCTTGTTAGCCCGGGTGGCATAGCAGTTTAGCGCCTGCCTTCAGCCCAGGGCGTGATGGTGGAGACCTGGGATTGAGTCCCACGTCAGGCTCCTTGCATGGAGCCTGCTTCTCCCTCTGCCTGTGTCTCTGCCTCTCTCTCTCTCTCTCTCTCTCTCTCTCTCTCTCTTTCTCTGTCATGAATAAATAAATAAAATCTTTAAAAAAAAAAAAAAAAAGGAAAAGGCTTGGTTCTACCATTTGGGTTCAGTAGAACAACTTTAAGACCTGATTTTTCTATAGAGTACCATCCTCACCCTGGGAGGTCAGTGTCGTCTGTGTTGTTATACTAATGAGTCTGCTTTGTGGTCCAAGGAGACCCAAAGGGCTCTTTTTACCCTTTAAGGGTTAAAAAAAAAAAAAAAAAAACCCAAACCCAACTCCCCTGTGGAGATTTTAGCAGCTTTGTGTAGTGTTCTGAAAAAGGTAATGAAACTAATAGGACCTTTTGAGAGAAAAATGAAAGCATGGGGAAAGAAGGTTGGTGGGAACTATTAAACATTTACTAACTGTCAGGCACTGTGCCAGGTGTTCTCTGGTATAATATCATTTAAGTCTTTTAAAAGTCCTAAGAGACAGCCTTCATTATTTTTATTATTTTATTTCACATAGTAGTAAACTGAGGCTCAGAGAGGTTGATAATGCCCCATGGATCACATAGTAAACTGTGAAGGTGGGATTCCAAGTGACATTTCTTTGTTTCCAATGCTCCTGCCCCTTTTCCTGAGTAGCTTGTGCTGCCTCTCTAGGGACATGGTTATTTTGTTTCCAAGCTTACTTAACTCTCTCAGCACATCACAGAACCTGAAATGCCGAAATTCTCCCATTTTCCTTGGTGAAGGACTGACCCACTGGGTTGGTCTGCATTTTCATTACGATGTTGTTTCTCCTGGTTGCTCTCTGGAGTCCTGGAGCAGTCACAGCGTCATCACTCGAGGCACAATAAACTCGGGCGGTCAAGTGCTATCACCGCAACTCAGATCTCAGATATGGAGGCAACCTGACCTTGAGTTTGAACTGACCAAAGGCCACCCAAACCCTGTTAAGATCAAACAGGTTTGGCCAGGTGCCCTTCGTGCTGACATGAGTTTTAGATTGTGTCTGGGTAAAACATACCTGAACAAACAGGACTACATTTCATATTGGAAATAAACCAGTATCTAGCCAGATTCCCACTGTCTCCGGCCAGAATGAAGTCTTACATCATTTCCGAACAGCTGGAATCTATCCCCCAAATAGCAAAGCATACCTTGGCCTCTATAAACTCCAAAGCCCAGCCAGTTTCTAAAGGTCTTCTAATGGAAAATAGCAGGATATTTCCTAAGGGTAGTTCAGTAAACATAATTTGGAGTTGGTCCTGATCCTAGGGTGGGCTGTGTTGGGCAGACACCTTGGACAGTACTCAGTCTCCTATGACCTTCAGCCTTCATCTTTTCAGAGCATGAACTGTTGGCCCTAACGTGAAAGGAGAAATCCAAACTTTGTATTGCTTAACTGTAGAGCTCAGAGGCTTGAACCGGGCTGTTCGTAACTAATAAGTAGGCTAGAGCTCTCAAAATATTTTCTATATTATTCCCACTGTAAAATAAGCCTTTTATTTTTTTAGTTTAAAGTTTTTTAAGTAAACTCTACACCACACGTGGGGCTTGAACTCACAACCCTGAGATCAAGTTAACATACTCCATCACTTGAGCTAGCCAGGTACCCCGAAAATAAGCATGGCATACCGTTTCCTCTGGGCAAGTGGAAACAGGAATTAGTTAAAGGTATAGAGGGTCCACATGTGTTCAGGGAGATCTAACCACAGCTCTTCTATATTAACTCCTTTCTCATTGCCTAAAATAGATCAGCCTGGCAGTGTGGATGAAGAGAAGCTGATCTTATTGGAGCAGAACCTCTTCCGGGCCAAGACTCAGATCAACAGCCGGCTGAGGCCCTTGATGTCAGAGCTGGAAGAGAGAGCACGCCGACAGCAGGGCCACCTCCATTTGCTAGAGACGAGCATAGATGGCATTCTGGCTGACGTGAAGAACCTGGAGAACATAAGGGACAACCTGCCCCCAGGCTGCTACAATACCCAGGCTCTTGAGCAACAGTGAATCTGCTATCGAGATTTTTCTACTGAGGTTCTTGGGATACAGAACTCAGGAGCCATCTCATGTGGTTGGAGTGGGATGGAGACATTTGAACATGTTGAATGGGCATGCTCAGGTCCACCAAACCTGATCCCATCCCTGAGATCTTGGCCAGATAGATGTTTTATTACACCGGTGTGATACTACTGGTTTCCTGATGCTGGGCAGTGAGGCAAATAGTGTTGGGTATGAGACTGGCCAGTGCCCTGGACCCTGAAGGGTAGACTGGATGGAAGAATAAGCTGCACAGGCAGGTGTTTGCTTCAGGATAGTCACAAACTTGACCCCTGGAGTACGAACAGGTGCCCCTGGGCTATAGTTAGCTTATTCTTTGGGCAGTGTGACCAAAGCAAAAATTTTTTTTACTTTGCCCACCCATAAAATTATTCTTAATGTCTGAACAGAAAGTGAAGTCAGTCACACTGTGGCCAGTAAAATACTATTGCCTTGTAGCGTCCAACGCAAGCTTTTTATTGACCAGAGTTCCTCCCACTTTGTACCACCCACTTTGTCAACATGTGCTCTAACTTTCAAGCTGGAAGACGTGAACAATGATAGAATGAGAGGCTTTAAGGCTGGTCCATTTGGAGCAGAGTTGCCTGCTTGGGTCCTCCCACCTTTGAGTTTCTGGGGCCTGGAAGTAACATCCTTTCTCTGATGATGCCATGGCAACTTAGAGACTACATTTTATTAAAGCATTTTTGACCAGCAAAGCAAGCATTGGGAAGGTATTTACTTTTGGGTTTCAAAGTGATAGAAAAATGTAGCTTGGGCATTGAAAGAAGTACAATTACCTAGAAGATTTATTAGTCCTAATTCAATCCCACTTTTCAAATACTATAAATTGTATGTGTCTGTGTGTTTTATTTTCTCACTCTCTCTCCCTATAGCAGAGAATGTTCCTACTCACACTGGAGCTGGGTAGACTCCATCCATCCTTCCATTCATCCATCCATCCATCCATCCTTACAACATATATTTATTGAGTACCTATTGTGTGTCAGGGGCTGGGGTACAGTGGTGAGGTAGTCTCTGCCCTCACAGAGTTGATTGTCTAGTAAGGAAGACAAACATTAAAAAAAATAAACTTACATCTCTCATTCATCACAAGTGGTTTTTATTGCAATAACCCCCTGGTTTGCAACCTCATTTCTCAACATATGTTGCAAGACACTCCCATGGGGGCACTTGGGTTTTGGCAAAGCTGGGATGGTTCTGGGTTGTACACACTTCTTTGCAGTCCAGCTGTCACTCCTCCCCTTTCCACACCTGATTGCAACAGACTGTTGAGTCATGATAACACCAGTGGGAATTGCTGGAGAAACCAGAGATGCTTCCATTTAAGCTTGGAAGATTTTCGTGCAGCCTCACCTCTGTACTTCCTTGGCTTTTCATGGATGTGTTTTTGAATAAAGAATAATTCTTAGATGCCTGTGGTCAGTTTCTAATTTGTCAAACTCTAAGCCTCAGGTGGAGGTACCAAACCAATGAAAACCAAAATTCCAATAGAAACAGCGATAGAAAATTCCAATAGAAACCTAAAGTTTGCATTTTTCTGAACATCTTGTTCTGTATGAGAGTTAATTGGTGCTGTCTCCTAAACATAAAGACTTATTTCTGGAACAACCTGAACAGGGTGGAGTTTTAATATTGTTTTCTTCAGCTATGAAATTAAGATAAAATCAATAGTTTGTGGTACATTGTCATGCATTTTAATAAGTAAGAATCTAATAAATTAAGATCCTGAATTGGACAACTAGCCAAGTGGCTGAGGAAAAGATTCTGTTCCTTTCTACATTAACCCCGCAAATTCTGATAGGTCTGATCACTTTGCTTTACCTTCTGTAGAAGTGAATGGAGAATCCTGTCTTGGCATATCCAATCACATATCCTATAAACCTCTCACTATAGCTAACAACTAATGCCCAGGAAAATGTATTAATTAGATTAACTACCAAATCACATAGACCTAAAAATGTACATTTCTCACTTTTTTTTCTTGCTCTCATAGTGGATGGGGAGAAATTTGGTAGGGTGACTCTCCACGTTGTCAATCCAGAACTCTGCCATTTATAATATGTGACTTCTAAGGTTGCCCTGGGAATCTTTTACATTCCAGTGAGTACAAAGGGGAAAATACATGGGAGGGGGAAGACACCTGGAAGGTTTTTGGGGGCCAACCCTGGGAGGAGATAGATGCACGTCACTTTCTTTCATGTTCAATGGTCCAGAACCTGGTTTTATGACCACTCTGACTTCAAGGGGTCTGGGAAATAGAGGGCCTTGGTAGGAAGCCATGTCTCAATGACAGTCCTACACAATGAAGGGGGAGAATGCATTACTAGTGATCGGCGCCTGTCTCTGCCAAGTACGAGATTAGACGGTACGTGTTCGGGGGAACTTGGTGAGGGGTTCTATTACCTAATAACATGCAGTCATAAAAGGATTCCTCAGTGAATAAATTGTTAAGAAGGTCATAGAATGTCTTCCCTGACAAATGGGAGATAATCTCTGAATGGAGATGGGAAGTGGAAAAGTGACTCATGTGACTTCCTTGGTATAGACATGATTCCCTCATTCCTGAGGACCTGACAAAATTATCCCTAAGAAGAGAGTAGAGCCATGTGGCTGAGAGAGGGCCTACTCAGGACTAAGCCTCTGTAACCAGTCTTGCCCTGATCCTGCCAAGTTAAGGGTTCTCATCAGTATTTCTAATTGATAGTGAAAATGCTCTTGTACTACTCCCCTGAGAGCTTTCTGATTAATTGTGCTGCTGGGAGGCTATGATGCACATCATCGTCTACTTTGACTCATAGGGATTTCTGTTTGGGGCGGGGCGGGGGGTAGGAATGAAAATGTCCATAGGTTATGGCTTCTTAGCAGATGTATTTCTGATCTTATCCCAGGATGTGGTTTCTTGTCAGTACTCTTGGGAGGCCAGAGAAAATGGGAAGAAGACACTCAGTAATGTCCAATGTTTGGAACGAGGCTCAAGGACTGGGATATATTTATCATGTCTTCTTTCAATGTTTTTGCATGGTCATGGGAGCATTGTGGATTCTTGCTGTGGTTCAGTTTTCCCACCTGGAAAGTAGAGATTAGATTTTTTTTTTTCTCCTACTTTCTTTACACTACAGACTGCATGTGACTTCCTAAGAAATTCCAAGACCTGAAGCTACTTATGGGTCATAAGAGAAGAAATGTATATGTACATGTATGTTAATTCATAGTTAGTACATATATTTTACAAGGTAATGTAAGTTAGCAAATTAAACCAGTGTTTATGTCTAATTTTAAACAAGCTTTCAACATTACATACTCTTAGGACAGAGAAAAAGAGTGTTTAGGTTTGTGGCCAAAATAGCAAATGTAAACACAAGTAATCAATTTACAAGGCATATCAAGTGTCATTATGATGGGCCACCAAACCCAGATGGACACACACGAAGCTAATTCCAATCTTAATAACAACAAAACACACAGTAAGAACTAAAATGATTTTTTTTTAAAAAAGCACAATCTGACGAACAAGTGGCTAAGCCCTAAATGAGGGGCCTAAAGGGGAATTGCTATTTTACCTTCTGAACCATGACTAATACTAGCTAATGACAATCTCCATTTAGATGTCTACCAACACACAGTGTATGCCACAACTACAAATAAGAACTAAGAGAGCAGAGCTGAGCAATTAGCAAATTACTCATTTTTGTCTTGTTTATACTGCCAAAACTGTGAGTCTAATGATTTGTCTTACTTAAGATCTTTTATACCAAAAGTGAATGATACAAATTTAGTTCTTACAAATATGTTTTTGCTTCCTAAGGAACTAATTTCATTAGGGAGGCAAAGCTAAGCAATAGGAGATTGTGAAGATTAGGTCGGTTCTAAGATTTTTTTTTTTTTAATTGAAAACTCTTAAGCACAGTTACAAATTTGCTAATAATTCCTCCCTGCCTTTGGTCCTCGGGTGTGGCTGTGTATACTTTCATATCACACACTTGCTTTAAGAACATTTTTGCAACCATTGGCTTCTCTCAAGTAAGACTATGACAAAAAAGTGATTCATTCTGCAACTCGCAGAGAAGATCCTGGACAAAGACACAAGACTAGTAGCATTGTCTTATTTATTAACGTAATTCAAACATTTTGCGGATAAAACTTCTGTCCATGACTATCCTAGCAACAAAATTTTACTCAAAATATTTCACTATGAAATGGTGTTGCAACTTCAATGTAGTTTTTATTAATGGGTTGATTTTCATAAAGCAAATCTTACTCTTAAAATGGCAGATTCAGTGACCAAAAGGGATTCAAAAAAAAAAGCTTCCCCCTCCCCATGCCAATCCTTGAGACCGTTTGGATCAAACTGAGTTCTGGACCTGAAGGGAAAGAGTGTAGCTCGTTCCTAAGTAACTGGAACAGGCTAATAGGACACCCCAAATTTACACGACAAAGAAACCACATGAAGAATCGAGTTCACTGGCAGCTCTAGGAAGGTGTAGACTGGATGAATCTGACAGAGAGCATGCGCACCTTCACCACCATGCTACTCCACAGGTATCCTGATTGGAAGAGCTACAAAATCAGTCCCTGTTTCCATCCTCTCCATCTCACCTGTTGGCCTTCCTGCAGTAGCCTCGGGAGAGATCCTGAGCTTTTCATACTCTATGGGTTTATTTTTGCAGTACTCTTTTTGATAAATGAAATATAATAACATGCTTCTCTCGCTGAATCCCATAAAGTGTGTGTTTATATCCGTTTGGGAGAGTAGATTTGGGTTGTTAAAATGCAGTCATGTCTCCCTGTAATTCTCTGCCTCTTGCTGCTGTCTGATTACTGAGTCTCACTTTCTACTTAATTAGAACAGTGAGTTCTTCTATTCCTTCTGAGAATCTGAAGCATGAGACTGGTGCACGCTGGGGAAGGTGGGCCAAGCAGAGATGGGACAAAGAGGGTCTCTAGAAGCTCTAGCTCTGGGTTTCAGGCACTTCAGTTAAGAGACTTTCCTCCCCTGTTCCTATGTACATTCAAGGAAAATGAAAGCCAGAAGGCCCCAGAGACTGCCTGGGGGTAGGGGACGGTGAATGAGGTACCATGGAGCAGCACAGAGCTCCCCAGAGGGCCACTCCTTGAGGAGAGAGTCATTGGCACAAAAGTTTTCCCTCCTTCCTGCCTCTTCTTACTCTCATCAGCCACTTTCTGAAGAGTGGATGTTTTACATCGGTAGGCAGGAAGTGAGGCTCCTGACCTCTGTTAACGTCATCATTGCAGCCCATGCCTTTCTCCCAGTCTCTGAACCATGCCAGCCTTGAGTTGCCATTTGGAGGAAGAATGGGATCCCACGGGGGGGGGGGGGGGGGGGGGGGGGGGAGTGAGAACCTAGAGGTCATCCTCATGGCACCTGGGGCACCACTTCAAACTCTGAATTGTCTCAGTGCTAACCTCTGCAGGATCACAGCCACAATGTCCTGCCTGGGGCATGAGAGAGGGGCTCTGACCTCCCCCTAGCAAGTGAAGAATGGCACAGTTTGGGGAATGGACAGTTCTCCCCAAATTTGCTTTTTCTTGTATTAAAGAAAAGCAATTTTAATACAATCCCGGGGATCCACCAAGATAAGATCTGCCCCCATTTCATTCCAGACATCTTCTACTGCCCCTGTTCCTTTTCTTCCTGTCCCTCCCCACCCTCACACCGACTGTATACAGCCAACCTGGCTCCCCCTCATGGGTTGTGGACTACGTGTGGCATGAACACAGAGCCCAGCAGAGTAACAGGGGACACCAAACAGACAAAACATGTCTGGGTTCTCTCAGATCTGCTCGTGTAGATCCTCATAATAAACTGTAATCACAGATAAACTTCACATCCTTCACAATGTCACATTCCCGAAGGAATCCGGTTCCCTGGTTTCCTTTCTTGGCCTGGGAGTGTTTTGCCCAGATAAAGACTCTTCTGTTTGTCTCTCTCTCTCCAGGTGTCATCTCGTGCATTCGAGGTCTTTCCTAGCCTTCCATAAAGCATCCTTTCTTGGATTCAGAGGGTCACTATTTGGGATTTCCTCTAAGCTGTTGAGATCTCTTGATTTCTGAGGAAAACCTGACTCTGGCCTTTCTCCCAATCACACCCACCCCTCGGACTCGCATATGCAATGCCCTATATAGGAGCAGCTGGATGAGACATAATTTAAAAGAAAGGTGCCAGGTAAAGGCTGAAAAGAGTGGAAACCACACGTGACGTGGTCAGTGTCACGAGGAACCAGGGGATAGAGACCATGTGGTATGAAGCCTTAAGGGTCAGGGAAACAATATCCTTTTGTCAGGCTCTACACTTGCTGTGTGACCTTAGACCAGCCATTTAATCCAGTGGACCTCAGCTCCTTTATCTTTTAAAGGAGAATGTTGAATCAACTAATCTCTGAAGCTTTGTTTCTTTTTTCATTTATGATTTCACCATCCTTAATCAAACACTGAGAACCAAAAATAGGATCTTCATTCCCTCCTCTGGAGATTATTTCCATAATCCAAAAGGAATAACACTCTTCTGGTTGCTACTCTGACATGCTCTTCTGTTGAATCCAGTTCCCTTTCCTGGAGGCTATGGAAGACTGTCACAGACATAAAATATGTGCTGAAGAATGATGTCCCTGATGTCAGATCTCACCACCACCCCCATCCTGGGCCATAACTGGTACTAGATTTTCATAAAAGTATCCTGTTGCTCGGGGACCCATTCTGTGAAGACAACTGGAAACCCAAGAGCCAGGGACTAGATGAGAGACACAGAGCATAAGAGAACAATTTCCTTTTGGCTCTCAAAACGGAGCATGACTGAGACCAGAACAGCTAGAACAGTTTGTCAAAACCATTTCCAGGAGCAGCAGAGGAAGGTAAGAAGTTACAAAAAGGGTGAAACAATTTAGTGGCTCTTAATGCCCTGCCTGCCATGACCTCTGCTCTGTGAACCCACTCCCCTGCCAGACGGACTTCCCCAGACGATGACTGTGGTTTCTGGGCTCTGGAGGAGATAGGATCAGCTCCAGAAACAAGACCGAGGTACTGTGTTTCCAGAAGAAACTGACCTCAGGTGCCACCTGCATCACCGCAGCGAGAATGGGTAAGGACCATCAATTCCCATTAGAGCAACAAGCTGCTCTTGGTCATCCTTGACTTACATCATGACAGAAAAATCTCCCAGCCACACAGGCAAGAGATAATTCCAATTAGCAAGGATCTCTAGGGTTGAGTGAATCCCTAGCATATTTTATTTCAGAAATGGCTGCATTATTAGGATTTGGCCTCGACTACGCGATTCTTCTCAGATGCAGGAATGTGGCTAGGTATGACCTCCAAGGGCTTAGGTAGAGACCTGAAGGTTTCTTGGACACGCTGGGCTGGCAGAGAACAAACTCTGCCATCACTCACAGCCCAAAGGAGGAACCGTACAGATGCCACCAGGATATGAGGGAGGACTGGCTCTGTGTGATCACAGGCCCGGAGCATCGGGAAAATGGTCTTCTGAACCTAAGGAAATGGATGCAAATTCTTCTGCGAAATCCTACTATTCCCAGACTTGCCTCCCAGGGTTTGGAACCTGAAGGCCTCAGTCCTGAGCCTGGCCCGCAATGCTGTGTGTGTTGGGGGAGAGGGGAGTGTGGGGTGTGAGTGGGCAGGTGGAGGCGGCCTGGCCTTCCTTACTGTGTGGCTGTCACGCAGGTGCTGAGCGCTGAGGCTGGCCATGGTATCCTACCCAAAGGGAAGTTCACACCACAGGAGCGCATCAAGACTACAAACATAAAGAACCATGGACACGGGTTTCATCCAAATTCTATGAGGAGTGAACAACACCAACACCAACCAAACAAAACCAAACCAAAACGCAAGAGAAGAAAGGAAAAAAAAAAAAAAGAAAAAAAAAGAAAGAAAAGAAACATAGCCCTTCATGGTAAAGGGCATGCTGGGAAGGCGAGAGCCAGAGCCGCCTCCCCAGAGCATGCTGGGAGGACGGGCACCGGAGCCGCTCTCTAGAGCATGCTGGGGACAGACACCAGCACGTCTCCAGGGACTGCACTTCCCCCAACACCCACCCCTATTCCCTCACCCACCCCCAACCCGGAGACCAGAGGGGAGTCTGTCCGAAGATGACAGCTGAGTAGGGTATGCTGTGGTTCTCTGCAGGACCCCACACTGTGGAGGGTTGAGTCAGCAGGTGGGGAGAACAGTCAAGACGAGGAGTGGAGACACAGAGAGGCAGGAGAAGAACCAGGGGACAGAGACTGGAGGGGCCAGTGTGTCGGCGGAGGACGAGGGGAGAGTGGAGCCGAGGGCCGGGTGGCTGCTAGCCCGAGGCGTTGATGTACAGCTGGCTCTTGAGGATGTAGTCGATGACCGGCTGGGACAGGTAGTCCACCACGTGGCCGTCCCCGTGCTGCAGGGCCAGCCTGGATGGGAAGAGACGGGGCTCAGCTGACCCCCTCCCTGACCCAGGCTCAAGGGCCTGGCCCTCGCTTTCAGGGAGGGGGTTTACCCGCCACCCCGGCCCCTGCCTCTGCTTAGGCTGCAGAAAGGCTGCATAGGTTCCCCTATGGGCAGAAGCTCGCTGGCCCCAGAACTGCGCCCCGACCCCGGGGACTCCTTTCCATCCTGGCTCTGCCATTTCCTCGCACGGGCGCCCCTGGCAGGTTATCGAAGCCCATCTGTTCGTTTCCTCCTCCGTAAGATGAGGGTAATATGTGGGCCAATCTCCTTCACTTATGAAAAGGATTTTTAAAAACATAAAAGGATGAAACGAGTCATGCAAAGAGCCTTTAGAAGAGCCCAAACACACAGTAGGTATTTAAATGGGTTAGCTACTCCTATTTCATTCCTTCGTGTTTCTCTGCATCGCGGTCTCATGAACATGCATCTCCTGATTGACCACTTCTCTTCCTTCCTACTGGAACCCTGACAGAGAAGAAGGTGACCTCTTCTGAGGAGCTTCTCACAAGCCCCGGTGGCTGTGGAGGAGGGTACCTCCAGGTACGAAAGGGATCCAGTGATGGATGAGCTTCGGCTTCTTCATAGTTGTCCTCTAGCTGCGGTCTGGCTGCTTCCCATTCTCTGCTCCTATGATAGTCTTGGGAATGTCAGGCCCCAAGGAGCTATTTGTAAAAAATGCACATACTCTTCCAGAAATGTAGATTCGACAAGGCATGTGAGCCTGCCCTGTGAGACCTCTTCAGAGGCTGGCTCGCTGCCTCTTCAGTGCATACACTCTCCTGATCTTGCAAGCACACAAGGTCCCTAAAGTGTCTCCCTGCACAGCTCATAGGGAAGCTTCTTGAAAAAGTGGTCTGTACCCATGGTTTCCAAACGCCAATCCCAACTTGATCAGAATCACCCAGGAAGCAGATTCCTAGGCTCATCCAACCACAGATGCCAATTTGGTAGGATTGAAGAAGACACAGGAATTTGTGTGCTTGTGTACGTTTGTGGGGTAATTTTGTTGTGCAGCCATGTTTGGAATCAAATCCCTCTCCTCTCCCCTCATTGGCCATTGTCATTGGGTTTCAACTCTCACCACACAGTTTGATGCTACTCTTTTAATACATAATCACCTTCCAGGGAAGAAGTCCACTGGATCTTTAAAAATCTGGACCCATCTCATTTCTCTGAAATATGTGACAGAGATGACAGTGATGTACATCTTTGTGCCTCTCCTGCCTTGGTTCTTGGGCCAGCACTGCTCCTTAGCCTTAGGCTCCTTAGCCTTCTTTTAAATGCTGCCCTTCTTATTGACTTTCCCCGTGAGCTCAGCCACACTCTTAACGTAACTTACATTTCTGTGCTCATGGCTGTCACTTCTATTCCAGTTCCAGAGCTCTATATTCATATATGTCACCATTCTACTGGACAGTTCCATTTGGGGTTTATGGTGGAGACTGTTACCTGGCCCCTAGCATCCATTCTCTCCTTCTTCTATTTAATAGAACCTCCTGAGTTTAAGCTGGGCACATAAAGTCCATTTCCCAGGCTCCTTAAAGCAAGGTATGGCCTTGTGACTGGGGCTGAACTGGTAGGATGTAGGGGGAAGCGATGTGTACAACTTTGAGTCACTTTTTTAAAGACAAGCTCCTGCCCTTTCCAGCAGTCATGAAAGGAGCTGTGGACCAACAGACAGGGGCTTCATGTTGAGGAGGTCAGAGATTCAATCTCTTTTGACTTCAGTAAGAGGGAAGTAAACATTTCTCTTATTTAAATTGTGACTATTTGGGCTCTTTTTGTTATGGCAGCTTAGCTTGTACTCTTATTAATACAGTATTTTATAAACACTTCAAACTAAAGAGTCTCAAATTAAAAACATCCTCTTCCTCCTGCAAACCAACTAAAACTAGCTAATGACACCTGCCCCCCCTTAAAAGTAAATGACTGAGGGAGTGCCTGGGGGGCTCAGTCGGTTGAGGATCTGACTCTTGGTTTGGACTCAGGTCATGATCTCAGGATGGTGAGATCGAGCCCCATGTTGGGCTTTGTGCTGTGTGTGGAACCTGCTTAAGGTTCTCTCTCTGTGCTCTCCCTTTGCACCTCCCCCACTGCTTGTGTATGTGCTCGCTCTCTCTCTCTCTAAAAAAAAAAAAAACCCAAAACATGTAAATGACTAGGGACAAATACATAAAGTCCCCAAAGAAGGCTGAATACCAGGCAGCAGGTGTCAGCAAATGTAGGGGTCAGCTGGAACTGAGGAAAGTTGTATTAAAACTTGTAAGCCCATTTGACCAAGGTTTGTTCCTCTGGCAGTTTGTCAAACGTACCTGCTCTTGGTTGAGCTGACAACAGACATGGGATGGTTGATGTCATCCTTCACCACCATAATGTTATTCTGGGGACAGAGCAGAGAAAGTAGATTGCCCGCCCCTCACACTGAAACTCTTCGGGTGCCCTCACTCCACCAGCACACCATCCCCCTGCCCCCGCAGGCCCCTGGGAGAAGGAACACACCATACAGCTAGAGCAGCAAGGGGGTGGAGGACTCACTTTGTATTTGCGGAGTATTGAGGAGTGATTCATGATTCGGTCTGTGTCAGCTGCATCCCGGGGCACCACCACAATCCCAAAATCCCCCACGATCACCTCCATCTGAAAAAACAGAGAGAGAGAGTGTGCTTTGGTGAGACCATGACTCCAACCCCTACTGAGCAGCCACTTAGCGGGTAGAATGATCTTCCACATGGAACCCCGAGCTCTGGTGCTACGCTTGCCTTCTCAACCCTACCAGTCAGCTCTTTCAAGTAACAACCTGTAACAGTGTTAGTGGAATGAGTGGGAACTTTGCCTGGCACAACAGAAGATGCTTAATAAATACCTCTAGACCGAATGAATCAATGTGCTCTTGCATGTCTGGGCAAGAGCTCTCCAATTCCTGAGGCTCCTGTTGAGTTCATTATGCTGAAAAGTAATAGGAATGACACATAGTCTTTACACGGTAGACGCCCTCACAGGTGACACAGGTCCCACTGCCCAGCAAGCGTACCCCCAGCTCTCAGCCACGCAACTGAGAAAGGGTCACCCATGCCAAAGCTGTTGGGGACTCAAGGGTCATGAGGAGCATGGAAGGGCTTGGAATGCCTGTGTGAGCATGGACAGTGATGGGAAGAAGATTACTATGAGGTCACTTCTGAGATCAGCCTCTTTATTTATTATGCTTGCTGCCATAATGACAAATGAAGACTTTTCATTAAAAATAAAATGATTTTTTTCTGGTTATAGACACAGTACAAGCTCTGGAAATTCAGGAGAAAAAAATCTATCACAACCACACGACCTGGACAACTACTCTGAACATCGTGTATTCCTCTCCAGTGTTTCCTTCTCTACACAAAAATGTTATTTTATCTGTATTTTTTACTTAGCATGAAATTGCGAACATTTTTTCACATTGTTAAAAATTATTTGAAAAAATTAAGTTTTAACAGTCTGATTATTTCATTGTCTGTACTATGATATATATGATATATTAAACCAATCTTGTATTACAGCATGTGTAGAGTTACTTCTGAGGAAGTAATTTTTTGCAAGTATACATAACATTTGGTTGAAGATCTTTATATATAAATCTTTTACCACATCTCTGCTTGTTTCCTTAGGATAAGAAGTAAAATAATTAGATGAAAGGATTTAAACTGAACATATTTCAAACTCCTAAGACATAATACCAAGTTGCTTTCTGGAAACTTGTGCCAATTTTTATTTTCAAAAAACCTGAAATTTATGGCATTTAATAGACTTGGATCTAGCCCGGGCATATTGCCGTTTAGATCTTGCCAATTAAGGATCCTGGATGGGGAGAGAAAGGAGGGGGGAGACAAGTTGCTTCTAAGGAGCACAGTTCATTGTGCAAGACCTGCTGTGGTGGCAAGGGGCCCAAATTTTTCCTTCGAATAAGTACCACAAAAACAGACACTATGGAGCACTGTGGCCACTTCTTCTCTATCGGACAATTTCTACCTAAGCAGAATTCCACTCCTCAGTCTGATTCATTGATCATGTTCGAGTATGTATGTATGTGTGCACCCGTGCATGTGTACACATGCCCTTGGGTATTTCCATCACCTTTACCCTACTTCTCCCATTGCTTATAACTGG
Source organism: Vulpes lagopus (assembly GCF_018345385.1). Taxonomy (NCBI): domain Eukaryota; kingdom Metazoa; phylum Chordata; class Mammalia; order Carnivora; family Canidae; genus Vulpes; species Vulpes lagopus. The sequence continues at coordinate 169,542,660 of NC_054824.1, read as the reverse complement.
AGCTAGTTGCAGCTGGAACTCTGATATTGCTGACACAAAAAACTGGTTGAAGGTGCCCTGGGAGGGAAGTTGTGGAGAGAAGTTAGAAGCTAGGTATAGAATATCAGAGCCTATAAAATATATATATATACATCAGAGCCTCCACTGGATCATGCTGTTTGGAAGATACAGAACATTATACAGCACAGGCATCTATTGGTAGTGTTCAGATGGGAAACTGGCACCAAGCATTTACCCTATAAACCAGGAATGTTAGGGAGAGGCGGGACAAGAAGTTGGAGGTAGATCCACCTCCTCCTCCACAGCTTTTTGCATTGGGAATATTACACTGGTATTCACTACTCAGAAGGTAACCTCAGGCACTGTTTCTCAAATTTGGCTGCACATCAGAATCATCCAAGGATCTTTCAACACTCTCGAAGTCCAGCTCCTGCCCAAGAGCAGTTAAACCAAATCTTTGAGAATGGGACCTAGGTATCATAGTTTTTAAAATTTCCCAGGTGATTCCAATATGCAACCAGCTTGAGGACCAGGGGTCTAAGTACTGCTTAAAACTCCAGGGGAAGTGGTAGGGCAGAGAAAGAGAAAAGAGAAGGGAGGAGAGATGAGGAGAGGAAGGGGAAGGGAGAGGAGTGGGAAGGGGAGAAGAGGGGAGGGGATCCATCCAAGTTGGTATATGTGGACATTCCTCAACTGCCTTTCTAAATGACTCAAGATATCTGGTGTACATGGCATCACGTAGGATCCGACTTCAATTTGATTTTGAGAACTTGGTAGATGTTCCATAAGCGATGAAGAAAATAATAGGACTATTTAAAGTGAGCATTTTCATTGAAAGCATGAAAACAACGGTTCCAGCCGTTGTTGGAGTCCAGCCTCATGGGGAAAGTCACCCTGTGGGTGACATTGTGCAGCTGCTGCTTCCCACTCAGGAACTAATGATCTGAGCAATCAATAACAGTGCCAGGTGGCTCAGTGGGTGGCAAGCAGTTGGGAGACTTTGCTGCTTGAGATGTTTTCTTTTTCCAGAAACAGGTGACAGACTTGCCCCCTGAGAATCTCAGATGGAGCACAGGAGACAGGGTCTACACGACAAGACATACAACTTAATCACATCCAAGCTGCCTGTCCACAGGAGTTTGGGTCAGAGACTGCAGAACTTCTCTGCTCCTTTGCCCAGACCCTAGGGCACCAGGCTTGATTTTCATGCTAAAGGGTATTTGTGTGGGTGTGCATTTCGGGGTATGGAGAAGTACCAGGTGCTAAATTGGTGAGCTGCTGTACCATAGGTCCCATAGATATCCCTCTCATGTAGGGACCTACAATCTGTCACCCCTAATCCCAGTTTCCTTCTTCACCTGGCCTCCTGGAGACCATTCTCTCCTGATTTCTTCCTACCTTAGCAGCTATGATTTTTGGTCTCCTTGTGCTAATTCTTTCTCATGTCCCTAACCTTGACCCACTGGTGTCCTGCAGGCCTCAATCCTTGGACTTCTTTCTACCTATACTCACACTCTTAATGATTTCATTCAATTGCAAAGCTTTAGAGGCATACCAAAGGCTCCCAAATTAATACCTCTGGCACAGACTTCTCTCCTGAACTTCAAACTCATATATCCAGCAGACTTTTCAATATGCCTACTTAGGAGGGCATCTCAAATCTAAAATGTCCATGAGCCCCTGAACCTTCTGACATCAATCAGTGAATCACTCACTCATTGTACATCCCTAAAATCCCTAAAATGCTTCTCCTATACTCTTTTTCATTTCAGTAAATGGAAACTCCCTCCTCACAACTGCTCAGGTCAAAGCCTCGGCATTTTCCTTGATTCCTCTTTTCTTCTCACATCCCACATTCCACCTAAAAGGTAACCCATTTGATTCCCCCTTCAAAACAAATCCAAGAATCTGCTCATTTTTGGCCATTTCCATCAAGTTTCTGCTGGTCCAAGCCTACTTTGGTAGGTTAAATACTGGCCCCCAAAGATAACTGGGTCCTAATCTGTAGAATTTGTGAATGTTATCTTATATGGCAACGTATATGCAGATTTGAATTAAGCTAAGGATCTTGAAATTATCCTACATAATCTAGGTGAGTAGTAACAAGTGTCCTTACAAGAGGGAGGCAGGGGAACATTTAACGCGGAAGAGAGAAAATGACATAAAGACAGAGCAGAGAGGCATTTGAAGATGTTCCACTGTTGGCCTTGAAGATGGAAAGAAGGGGTCATGAGCCAAGGAAGGTAAGCAATGCAGCTCTAGAAGCTGGAGAAGGTGAAGACAGATCCTCTCCTGGAGTCTCTGGAGGGAAAGTGGCCTTGCCAACAACTTGGTTTTTGCCCAGCAAAACCTATTTTGTACCTCTGGTTTCCAGGGTATAAGAGAATCAGTGTGTGAGTGTGTTGCTTTGTTTTTTAGAGATTTTATTTATTTATTTGAGAGAGAGAGAGAATGAGATCAAGTGAGGGGGAGGGGCAGAAGGTGAAGGAAAGGGAGAGAGAGAGAATCTTGAGCAAACTCCTTGCTGAGCGTGGAGCCTGACACAGGGCTCCATCTCACAACCTTGAGATTGTGACCTGAGCTGAAACCAAGAGTTAGAACCTTAACCGACTGAGGGCCCCAGGCGCCGTATGTGTGGCCTTCAGCCACCAGTCTACAGCAACAGAAAATGAATTCAGTCCCATCAGCTCTCACTTGGATTGCTCTGGTCTTCCTGTTTTTCTCTTGCTTTTTTCAGTCTATTCCCAACAGACAGATCAATAGTATTAAAATAGATTGTGCTGCTCCTTGGCTCAAAAGTCTTTACTTAAATATCATCTTCTCAGTGAGACCAGGCTATTTCATCTTTTGGCACCACGCACACAGACCCACACGTTAGCCACACCTGCACAGTTCCCGCCCCTTCCTGGATTTTATGCTCCTTGCTAGCCTTTATGTCCATCTAACACTTTATATATCTTCCTTGTTCAACCTGATTTTTGTCTCTTTGTCCCTCTTCTATAAAGGTAACCTCCATGAGGGCAGAGAGCATTGTGTGTTTTGTTCGTCACTGTGTCCCTAGGGGAAAAGGCCCTGGCACTTCATATGTGCTTAATAGGAGCTGTTCAATAAGTAGATTCCTGCAGAGTCTTGTCTGACAGCTGTCTTTGAGGCATTAGCCGATAAACTCTCCCTGTCTCAGGACCTGGCGAGGAGCCCACAGTACTTAATGGGAGCTCTAGGAGGCCCAAAGAAGTTACTCAAAAGATAGACTCTCAGGTCCTATACAAGTAAGGGTGAGCCTACACTTGCAGGTTCCCAGACTTGATCTGATTGGTGAGCAGAAGCATCTGGGGGAGCTTTAAAACCAGTGACAAAAGTAGATCCCCCATACCTCACCTCAGGGATTTTTATCCAACATGTTTAGGATGGGCTGTTTAGGAGCTTTACAAAGCTCCATAATCCTTCTAATGTGCACCAACCTCTGAGAAATTGTTGCTATAAATCACATTGGCAGTTGCCTAAGCTGCTAATTCTCTGGCTTGGTTTGGGAGGTGGTGAAAATGAGATACTCGTGCAACAAACACCTCTGAAGATTCCAGCAAAAATGAGGACGAGGATGTCACCCTTTGCCCTGGAGAGTAGGGGTGGTTGGGGTGGACATTTGAAAACAGAAGAAACATGGGGTTGCTCAGGCTCTCCTTACCCATGAGCCTGCAGGAGTGTGCTCAGGCCCCTGGCACGGAGCTGTTATTCCAGCTTATTCCACCTGCCTGTTTACAAAGAGTTCTCTGCAGGTCTTGCCTCAGCAGTGGGGAGGTGGGTGAGTGGCCAAGGTAGCAGAGCTGTCTTGCTTGGCAAATCCCTTTCCTGATGCTGACCAATGTGAGCCCATACTGCCAGGCAGTTAGCAGGATCAGAGTACAGTCTTCTCCGCTCCCCTCCCCCAGCATACAACGGGACTCCCTCCCAGTTGAGCTCTGGCCTGTGATGTCTGAGGTGGGGGTCTGTGACATTCATCCTGTTCCAACTTCCTGCTCACAGGCACAGCGTTTTGATATCTTTTCATCCTCTGGTCAAAGGCTCCCCAGGGGAGGCAGGGGTGGGGATGGGGAGAGGAAGTGGGAGGGGGTGGACTCTGGTTCCCCAAATGTGGGGAATCTGAAGGAAGGATATGAGACATGTTGGGGCAGGAAGCAACTTGGCCTTGGGAGAGAGAACATTCATGAGGACCGAGGCGGCAAATCTGGAAGGAATGTGGAGTTATGATCATCATCCCTCTGGGAGGCTGAATTTCAAGATCTGCAGTGTTGGATTTGGGGGATGCTTTGGGTTGGGGATGCTTTTGGGTTGGCTCTTAGCCAAGTACTTCCCTGGGTACCAGGGAGAGAGAGTTGAGCAAGACAGACATGGCTTCATCTCTTGGATCAATCCCTACCTAGTAGGAGGCAGTAAACAAATGATTGATTATTTCAAGTGTATCTATTGCTATGAAGGATAACAGTAGGTTACTATTAAGTGGCTAATATCTTGTAGTGGCTAATATCTTATGGGTAACTGGTAAAAGTGTGGGCCACACCTCATGGTGGACTAAAAGTCTCTTATGGGCTAACCTCCTCCAACCAAGCTACACTCAGGTACTCTTTCATTCTTTCATTCTGCAAACTTTTATGGCATGTATATGGTAAATGGGGCACTCTCCTGGTGTTGCCAGATAAGACAGCCAAATCTAGTGTACTCATACAGCTTACCTTCCCAGTAGGGAGCAACCATAAACGAACATGTAAATAAGAAAACATGAGGTGGAATTAAGTACAAGACTGAATATAAAACGAAACGACCTTTAAGTTAAAACTAAAATGACAAGAAGGGGTCAGGCATAGAAATATCTGGGGTAAGAGCACTCCTAGTTAGGCCACAGCTAGTGCAAAGGCCCTGAGGTAAGAAAAACAATTTAAAAACCAAAACAGTGCAAAGCAAAACAAAATAGGTAGGACTGAGGCACAGAGAAGTAGGAAAAGTAGACAAGGACCAGATCAGAGATGGAGTTTCATTCCAATTGCAAACAGAAGTCATTAAAATGTTTTAAACAGAAGGTTTGACTTCCATTGACAAAAGGATCCGATTTACATGGATTTAGTCAGGCAAGCCTAACTGGTTAGATCCTCTGTAGAATCATTCTGAAATCAGGATTCAGAATCCTGACCATCTCCCCCAGACAGTGCCCTCTTCTCCAGGTGTAGCACCTGGGTGACTTGGGCTCACCTGTGTTTCTTCTCCAGATGAGGGTGTTGACAGATGGACAAGGGACCATCAGTAAGGAGGGAAAGAAACATGTATGAAGGTATCTGTTCTGTGCCACGCACAGTCCTGGAGCTTTACTGAGTATTACACTGAATCCTCACAACAATGGTCTTCTGAAATATGTGCCTCAGTTCTCCATTCATAAATGGGGAAATCAAGACTCAGTGAGATATAGTTCTAGTTAGTGGATTTGAACCCGCTCTGATCAGCTTTAAAGGCTCTGTCTGCTACATCAAACTTCTTAGATCCATTTCTTAAGACTCACATTTTAGTGACTTGAAACTTTTTTGGTTTGAAAATATATTCTATCTTGTTTTTTTCTCCACCCCAGGGAGATTTATCATGAGCTTCCTCCGTTCGTTACTCTACATCGCCCCCTGGAGTATAAAATTTTGTATCCTTCCATCTGGGTTGCAAAAGATGCAAGGTGTCCAGTAGAAGCCACACTGTGGGTTGGGGGGGTGGGGGGTGAAATAGGCCCCACCTATTTCAGTAAAGAATCCTCCACCCTTGTTGTGGCCTCTGTTCCTCTCTGGGGGGAAAGCAGGGCAGAGGTTAGTATGATCAGAGATGAGAAAGTGGGAAGGCATTTCCAGAATGGCTCTCTTAAGTGCTAATAAATGAGTGTTCCTTCAGAGGGGTTTCCCAGAGGAAATTATCCCCATTCTCACTTCCAATTTGGGGGTGTGGGAAGGCAAGAGATTCCAGACTCAAGTCGAAAGCTTGTAAACCAAACCAATAGTATCTTTCACACGAGAACCAGAATCTTCCATGATAGGAGCTAAGCCTCCTTCCCTAGAGTCTGTAAATCCGACATTGGTTTTATCAGTGTGGAGGCCTAATCCCCGGGGTGGAAGTGTCCATGGGGCTTCCTGGCTGGGGCTGGACTGTCTGATAAAAACCATCTGAGCCTGAAAGACCAAATGTTTGTCTTTGCTCTATGAGTCCTAGCGCCCTGGGATTTCTTCTGGAGTGGCTAGGGCCCCTGACTTCTCCTCTGTTTATTTTCTTTGGTTGTTTTCCCATAGCTGGTGGATGTAGGAAGCAGTTAGCCCATGGCTGGTTGGCTGGAAAACTGTGGGATCCAGCCAATTAGAGCCAGCCTATGGAATGCTGGGTTTCAAGAAGTACAAAAAGAAAGAAAAAGAAAAAACAATTTCCTTACTGGCCCATCTCAGGTGCCTAAAGTTCCACCTTCAGATTTTCCTTTGGGTTAATTATTGACCCTTGCTCATTTAAAATGCAAATACCATTTGAAAACAGCTAATACCTTTAATCATTAAACTTAATGATTTTTGTCTGTTGGCTGAAAAGTCAAAACCTTCTCAAATAAAGACCAAGCTAAACCTTCTATTTCAACCAGCCAGAACCATCTCCCAGTAGCTCTTGTCCCCACCATTAGATCTTTTACAGCCTTCTCTCAACTCAAAAAGCCCATCTCTTTCCACCCGCTTAACCCAATCCTGCCCATTACTCAAAGCCCAGCTCAAGTGCTTCCCTCTTGCAGCCTTCAATGAAATATCTATTATCTATCTATCTATCTATCTATCTATCTATCTATCTACCTATCCTGGGTCCTGGGATTGAGCCCCACATCAGGCTCCTTGCTCAGGATGATCTATCATCATCATCAAGCTCAGGATGATCTATCATCATCATCATCTATCTATCATCATTCTCATTCTTCTCATGTCTTTTATGGATTAGGAATCAGAAGACTTGTGTGACTTCCACTTCACAGGAGTGTGCTAGGGGTTAACTGAGCTGATCCACAAGAAATATCAAAGTATTTATTATCTAGAAAGTAAAGTGCACATAGTAAGAAGCTTTGTCTATTTTGTTTTCTCTGCTCATTCAGCCCCAGAACAATGTCTGGCCCTTGGTAGGTACTCAATGAATGTTTTAAAACCAATAGATGAATAACAGCCAACATTTATTGAGTGCTTATAGTTTCAGGAACTCTTCTAAACTTTTTACAACTTTATTTCATGCAGTATAAAAAATGAATATAATAAAAAAGATGCTTTTTAGATCGCAAGTGCTCTAAGGACAAGTAACATGCCTATATTCACCCTGGGCTCTAATAATATGTGTTAAGTTGAAATATTGATTGAGGGATGCCTGGGTGGCTCAGCCGTTGAGTGTCTGCCTTCGGCTCAGCGCATGATCCTGGAGTCCCGGGATCGAGTCCCGCATCAGGATCCCTGCATGGAGCCTGCTTCTCCCTCTGCCTGTGTCTCTGCCTCTCTCTGTGTGTGTGTCTCTCATGAATAAATAAATAAAATCCTTAAAAAAAAAGAAGAATAAATATTGATTGAAGGAAAGAATGCTTGGATCAGAATTAATTTGCCAGACTGCCTTCTTTTATAATGGACAAAGCAGCGGATGGACACAGCAGCTGACAGCACAAGAGCCCTAGACAACTGATTTTATTTGGGGGAGGAGAGTGAATGTAACAGCTTCCCGCTTCACAAATGTGTGTCTCTGGCTGACCCTTTATTCCTTGGCCTTGCCTTCCCACAAATGCTGGTCCTTGCTTGGATACCTGCCTTCGTGCTAGTGCCAGGATGATGCAGCACAGCAAAGATCAGGTCCCCTAGGGAGACTAACTCTGTAATAGAAACCCAGGGATGGGAAGGGCTGTGTGTGTGTGTGTGGGGGGGGGGTATAGAGGTGTCCCTGGGGGTTGATCTCCAAGGTTAGCCCAGGAGCCTGGATCTTGAATTCTCTAAGGAATCAAGAATGAAAAAGCCAACTGCCAGGCTGCACAAGCAGCTCTTTTGTATTCCACGGAGAGAAACTTGATGGATATGTATGGAATTTTCTGCCCCTGGAATGTAAGGGGAAGGGTGTGTCATTGGTCAGAGGAGGTCAGAATTTACTGTGGGCTAATGGATCTTTGTGCCTAATAGGAAATGCCCAAGGGATGTGTTAGGAGGTGGGGTTGTTCCTTTGACTGTGTGATTAGACTGCTGGATGGAGAGCACCCCTTCAGGAATCCCAATAGAAAGAGCTAGAGCGACTCAGCGGAGAATTTGTGACTGTGCTGGAGGAAGCCTTGGCATCCTGCTGTGGAACAGACCAGCTCAGCTGCTTCCCAGCCCAGCTGGAGAACAAAGCTGCTCCACAGCCTGCTTTGAGCTTTCTTTACAGAAGGGTGGAGAGACTCCTATTTCTCCCCAGATCTGTCTGAACTAGTGGCTTCTCTCCTTCCTCCAGAATCCTGAGAATTCTGAAGAACATAGGAGGCTAGGATGTGGAGCCAGGGCCTGTGGCCTTCCCAAGAAGCTTGGTTCTTCTCCCCACCTCCTGTCCCCAAGTCATGGGCAGATTCAGGGGTTTGGGCTCCTGGTAACCAAACAGAGGTCTGTGGCAACAAGTATCACTTGGGACACCAGGTAATGAAGAAACCCAGCGTAGGTCCGTATGCCTTGTCCCTGGTAATCTCATGGATAGGAACTAAAAACCCTAAAATGGACCCCTTCCAGGCAAACTCCAGAGGGTAGAATTTTCTAGTAGAATAAGCAGGACTCACTCCATACAAAGTTATTAAAGTAAGGCCTTCCTTTTCTAGACCCTGAGATCCAACCATCCTCAAACAGGGACTGTGGAATAAGCCGTTGAATTACTAGTTACTAACTAACTACATCCCCCTCTGCCCAGCCCAACCCTATTTCTAGCAGAGATCCAGACCCTGTACCAGAAGACCCTAGTATCTAATTCACAGGGCAGTAATCAATGTTTTACAGTCAGTGGCTATAAACTCACAGAAGAGATTTCTCTAGATATCCCAAGGATGAAAGAAAATAGAAAGATACCCTTAGAACAGAAAGAAGAGGTTCTGCGTTCTCCCCCCTCCCATTCCCTCCCTCCCCCCATTTCTACACTAGAAGGAACCTAGGGATCTCTGAAAACCAGATCTCTCCTCCCTCCTAGAGCAAAACCTCCCAGGGGCAAACCCTCAGAAGAAAATGGGTCCTGATGATCATTGGTGGGTGGGGCCCCGCGCTGGGCTTCCAGACTGGGCCAGGAGCCCCGCAAGTGGCCACGAACGTCCAGACAGGGAAGGCGTCCGTGGGGACCCTGATGAACAAAGGTTCGTGTTCAGGGCCGACGGAAGCCTTTCAGGTTCTGCTAATCAGTAATACAATAACTGAGACTAACTTCCCATCATCCCTGTGGAATAGATCTGGACTTGAATTTTAATTTGATTTAAATAAATCAAAGGTGATATTTCTAGCACACCTCTTTTGTGGGTTGAGATTCACACTCATTATGTAAGGAAACAGCTCCTTGATTATTTCCCCCCTCTGCCTCAGGTGCCACAATTCTAAGGACTCCACAGATTGGCTGTGGGTTAAGTTAGGGGACAGAGCAGTTGAGTGAGAAGGGATGGGGAGGTAGAGCTCTAGGCTCCAGAAAGCCTTTTGGCGTGAGCTTTGAGTGTCTACTTCACCCAAGTCCCTGCTGCCTGTGCTGTGGATTGGGATTTGTACCAGCCAGGCAGGAGGGATGTGGGTTCCTGTTGGCCCTCTCGTTGTGCTCTCTGGGCACAGCCGGGCTGGGTGCTCTGGATCTTCAGAGTCACCAACCAAGGGGGAACATAGCTGAATAAGTGAGGGTCTCACTCCACCTTCATGGCTACATTCCCAGTTAATCAACAGCTTTTGGTTTCTCTATTTTTTTTTTTTTTGTCTTAACCAACATGTCATGTCAACACCAGAGCCCAATGGGAAGAGGAGAGACCTGGGTCTCCTTTTCTTGGTCTTCAAATGTCAGATCTGCCAACAGCAAGAGAGACCATTTTGGAAAGGAGTCAGAGGACCTGAGGTCAGCAATCTAACTGGGAGGAACAGAGAAGGACTGGCTGTGCTTCCAGGGTCCCCATGCTAGAAATTCCAGGCTCCACAGAGGGGGAGGTGTGCCCCTGAGAGGGGGCTCCAGAGATTCCCTGCTCTTGTAGGCGGCCCTTCAGGCTGCTGCCCCAGGTGCTGACTTCATCCCTCCAGGACATCCAGGCCTCCCCAAGGGATGTGCCCCCCACAGCTGCCCCCCACTCCCTGATTTGCCTAGCTTCTCGAAAGAGCTCTGCTGAGATCTTGTACACAACTTTGGGTACAGTACTGTTTACTTTCACAGCACCTTGTGAAGTAGAGAGGAAAGTGAAAGTTAATTAAGTCACTTCATCCAGAACTGAAAGGAGGTTTAGAATTTCACCCGCAAGAAATGGTCCAGGGGTGGTGATGAAAGGCTTACACAGTATAATTCATCTGCGGGGAAACTCTCCCTGCCCTCCCTGGTCCTCCCACAGCGCGTTAGCACTCACACCCTTCACCTGGAATATCTGCGTGTATGTCTATGAGTTAGTTTAGGTAAATTCCCTTAGGAACATTTGTTGTATGTAACTGTGTGTGCAGCACTAGGCTGGGCACTTCACGTACACAATCTCATTTCATTTTCCTCAAATCCTATGAGGCAGGTACTATTATTACACCCATTTTAGAGATGGGAAAAACTGAAGGTCAAGATAGATTTTTGTCATGAGCTGTGTTGGAATGGACCTGGAAGCTGGAATCTGATCCTGAAGGTCTTCTCTCCCTCTTCAGAGAAATACATGTATGTACACGAAAAAATTTCATATGCAGACGTCTTGCCACCTAATACTGCCTATTTTTTCAAATGTCAGAATGTGTTAGGTAACATGGTATAGATTTTTAAAAACACAACCAAGATGTACTATGTGAAGTGATGTTAAACTTACTCTGATAACATTTTGCAATATATACACATCTCAAATCATTGCATTCTACACCTTAAACTAATATCACGTTACAGGCAGCCCTGGTGGCCCAGCGGTTTAGCGCCGCCTTCGGCCCAGGATCAAGTCCCACGTCGGGCTCCCTGCATGGAGCCTGTTTCTTCCTCTGCCTTGTGTCTCTGCCTCTCTCTCTCTCTCTCTCTCTCTCTCTCATGAATAAATAAATAAAATCTTAAAAAAAATAATACCATGTTACATATCAATTATATCTCAATAAAACTGGAAAAAAAATCTGATTCCCAGAGAGTTGAGTGGTTTGCATGGGGTCTCACAGCAGGTTAGTAAAGAAAGCACGAGATCTGGAATTGCTGCCTTGAGAATCCAACTTGCACAGGGCTATGGAATTGGGAGCTAGCAAAACTCAGGCTATCCAGTGAACGAATTAATGAAAGAGCAAGAGCCAATGTACAGACCAAAGGTGAGTAACTTAGGAATTAGCTGATTTAAGACCATCAACATCAGATCTGACAACAAAAGATGTACATTGAGCTTCCAAGTGGTATAAGTTTAACTTCCTGTTTCTTTCTCTTCCCCAGTCAATTGCTCAAAGGATCCTACTGACCTTTTGCCATTAATGCCTCTCCTCCTGACCTCTTTCTTCTTGTTGAGGGAATTCTAGGGTGGTATTTACTACCTCTTCAAAAGGAATCAAAGGAAAACAAAACACACATAATCTCAAAAGGGTGAAGGCTTTTTTTAAATCCTTCCCTCCCCCACTTACTGCCACACACAGACACTCCAAGTACTCCCTGGAGAAGGTATTCCATGACTCAGATTGCTTTCTTCCAAGGGGCTTTACAGAAGCAAGATACAAAAGTGAGTACAAAAATGCAGTCCGGGATAAAGCTTGGGATAGGTGGGAACTTTCTTCCATAGTGATGTGAATGGATCGTCCTCTGGGGAGCTCCTCGAGATGGGATGCTCGGATTGGGGAGGGAGGTAGTAGGGGAGGCGTGGAAAAAGCAAAGGCTGGAACCAGGTGCCCCCTCCCCATCCTTCCCAAGGCAGCTGTGTGTGGTGCTGCAGTAACCCTGCTACTCACATCCGCCTCGTTCCAGAGCCCCGGGATGCAGAAGGATTCCAGCAGGTCACTGCCACACAGCAGCAAGATCCGCAGCTCTGAGGAGGGGGAGCAAAGATTGCACAGGGGTAAGTGGAGACCTGGAAAACATGCAACTCCCAGCCCTTCTCCTGTTAATACAGAAGTCACCAACCCTTGGGGTTCCAGCACCCAGCTCTTCCAAGCTCCCCTGCACTGTGGTGCGTGCAGTAAAGAAGCCTTTGCCCACCACGCCCCCGGCTCATTTACAGACCACTCTTGCCCTTTGCGAGAGGAGCTATCATTCAGGGAGGGTCTTGGCTTGCCTGGTACGGAGGGGTTTCTGGGGGCCCGGGTCCTTCAGTGCTAAACCAGGATGGTTGGTCATCCCAAGAGAGACCGAGCCAGCTATGTGACTTGTCTTAGATCTAAGGGGCTCTCTCTTTTGCTCCCCATCAAACTTAATTGTCAACAGAGTTTGGCTTCCGTGCTGCTGTGCATTATCCAGGCTTCATCACAAATGCTGACACGATGGGGATTGGGGGAACACCGAGTGTACCCATGCGGTACTGAGTTAATCAGATGTCCTCCCTTTCCAGGGCCACCGCCCTCAGCAAACAGCTTGAGAAGCAAGGCTGAGCCCACCCGCCTCCTTCCCAGGCGGGCTTCCTGTTTGTCACTTATTTTCCTTCCCTCCTGAAGCCTGCTCTGAATTGTCCCAGCATGGCCCATCACGACAGGCAGCAAATTCACTGACTTATTAAAACTGAGCAGTGGGGAGAAAAGGATCCCAGGATTCTCAGAACCACGTGGGGGAAGACCTCTGCCTGGGTGTGACTCAGTGTGCAGCGTGTGGTTCCCAGGCACCCTGGGCCCTCTGGCAAGAGGCCGTGGCTGTGGGCATCTTGTCTGAAAGTGTGAGACAGCCCTGCTCGGAGCCTTCCAGAAACCACTGCCACCCTGCACCGACGTGGAGACATGGCTGTTAGGCCTGCCTGCCTGAGACCACACAGCTCCTCGGGAACCTCACAAGGACTTTCAGACAGTGACCTGGTCCCTGCCTGCGGGAGTCTCCAGGTGGCACAGAGAAGGAAGGCTGCTGGGCTGACGACAGTGCCAACATCTCGTTGTTCCATTCAGGGCAGCCCTTCCTCAGGGAGCCCCATGGAGCCCTGGGGTCTTAGCTACAAAATATGCCTGTAGCCTCCCCTTCCCTCCACATCATCCCGTAGCCCAATCTGCTTATGTGTGGGGACCTTAACTTATCTTTACATCCCCAGGGCCTGGCAGAGTGACCCGCACATGGTAGGTGCTTGGGACTTACTGAATAAGTGAACAGCAGACAAGTGACCACAGAGGCCATGGAGGCAAGCTGTCCAGGAGCCTCCTGGGTGGACCTCATGGCCTTTGTTTTTGGAGTGGGAAGGGGCGGGCACGGGGAAGAGGTGTCTCCCTCCTTCCATGCTATGCCACAGGCCTTCTGGCCCAACTCCCCATCTGTGGAGATGAACCAGCCTTCATATGGCTGAAAGGAGCCAGACTGGGCCATACCTGGGATCCTACTGTTCCCCATCCCCTGCTTGGAACCACCCAGAGCTCTGGAGCTCTTTTTCTGTAGAAAGAGAAAGAAGCCGAGGCTCTGGAGTTCTGACTGCCTAAGATTTCAGTTGGGTGGCCTTGTCCAGAGGATGTGGCGGCCCTTGGCTTTCTCTGTGTCAGTGGGTCTCATGGGTGGGGGGGGGGGGCAGAATGATCTGGACCTGACAATGCCTGGAGACATTTTTCAGTTGTCAAGACCAGGGAGAGAGGTGGGCTCCCGGGATCTGGTACTCGGAGGGCAGAAATGCTGTTGAACATCCTACAAGGCACATGGCTCCCCCCACATCACAGAACTATTTATTTCCAGATGTCTATGGTCCACAGTTGAGAAAGCTTTGCTCTACAGCCATGAAAATAAATCTCTTTTCTATTCCCAAGCCAGAAACTCATTTGAGTACATGGCTGGGTTTTTTTTTTTTTTTTAAAGCCAAAGCACAGAAAGCTAAAAAGTGAGGTCTCCACCTTTTCTTGCAGGACCAGAACAGATGCATTGGTCACAGACCCCAGGCCCCATAGCAGAGCTTGGGATGCCACGCGTGGCCGCTGGAGGGCAGCAGCGGTTCCTCCTGGTTTATCGCAGGAGCCCAACGCAGGCCTTTCCAGCCCGCAAAGCCTTGAGTCTGGAGCAGTCAGGGGCTTAAGGACATGGAAACCGAGCCTTAGAGGCTAACTGAGCTGGGAGGAAATGGCTTTTTCTTTCTCGTGAGCCAGAGGGCCTTCCGGCACAGCAGTCTGGAAGCAGGGCAGCTCCCTTCGGCCTCCCTCCCCATTGTTCACCCCTATGTAGGGATCTGGAGCCAGGAGGCCGAATCGGTGGGGCCCCAACCACACTCCCCTCCCAGGAATCCCGGGTCTGTGAAGCCCAGACCCCAGGGCCCTTTGCAGCTCCCCTTGCCCTCCAAGGCCACCTGTACCACACTAGGCCCCCAGGCCACGAATCTGTCCTAACATCTGGAGCCTCCCAGCTTTCCTTTCTTGGAAAGAAGAGCAAGATGGGGTAAGGCTAGCCCTGCCCGGTGCAAGGCGGCAGTAAGATAAGGGACCCTGAGGGTGCCGGCCTGAAGCACACTGTGCAAGCGCTCATCTGCGCGCCTCTCTGCAGGCCGGGGAGCTCCAGGCAGCTGCGGCCAACACACTGGCCCTGGGGGCCGGGAAGGGAAACAGGGTCACGCTGAAGCTTGCCACAGCACATGCTTTCTGGGACAAGGAACAAGAGGAATAGACACTGAACAGAGTTAAAGGTCTGACGATGGCTCTGAGCCTGGCTGGTCAAGAAGACTTCCCGGGGAAGGCCGCTCGGGGGCCAGGTGTGGACGGGCAGGGAGTGAGAGTGTAAGTAAGGCTTTGCTCTCTTCCTTGCCCTTGGGGCGTTTGGGCAGAACACCTCAGGACTGAGGAGTTTTGAGTACTCAGCATCTTTGTTGTTAATGCAATGTATTTCATATAATTTAATGCTTTGCATTGGCGGCATGTAACGACCAGTTTGCATGCTTCCTGAAAAATCTTTAGAAATGGTTCTAACAAAACAGTAGGAGCCAACTCAGGTACGCCACAACCCCTCCGATCAGAGGACATGACCCGGAGAAGCCCCTTGAGTGACGTCACATCTGCGGGGCCTCCTGGGAGAGAACCCGATGCTCCGAGGACCACAGCAGGAACACCTGACCTCCAGCCCCCGATGGAGGCAGACCAGGAAGGCACTGGCCTGGCGTATCTCTGCAGCTGGGATTCCAGATCGAGCGTGTCTGCTGGACACCAGGCTGCCCCTCACGCTAGAGTTCCAAGCATTCCAGTTGTCACCGACCTTTCCTGTCACCTGGTCCCGCGCCCACTCCTGCTCCATTCTGGCAGCTGTCTGTTCTTTCCCAGCCTCACACCCTTGTATCTCTCACCCGCCCTGGAACCTTGGGAAGAACTCAGTTTTCTGGTTTGCTTCCCAGGGTCTGGCAGGACTCAGCTCATTTCCACGGGTGAGCCAGCTCCTTCCCATCTGACCGCCCGGTGGAGGCCCCGTCCACCCGCTCTGGCCTCGGGCCCACACACCCTCACACAGACGGGGGGCACCTTGGCCTCTGCCCCAGGCTGCGGGGAGGCCTTGGAGGCAGCTTTCGGCCTCCTCTCCCCTCCTTGCCCTCCAAGCCCAGAAGTCAGGAAGAAGAAAAAGAAGACAGGGGAGCTCCTGTGCCTCACGCAGTGTCATAGGCAAAAGAAAGGCCCCTCTGGCTGCCACTGAGGCCTAACTTCCACGTGTTTTGGATGAGGGAGAGGAGGCTCTGCAGGGAAAATTGCCAAGCATCCCATCCTACCTCCTGGGGACTGGCCAGATGGGAGATAACTAAGATTCTCATCTAGTTTGGAGCAATCATTCTGAGAGCAGACACAACTCAGGGTCTCCAGACCTCTCCCCTGCCCCACTTGGCCTCTCCCCCACCCCATAGAGGCAGGAAGCTCCAAGTGTCCCCCTTTTCCAGCCACACTTACCGATTTCTTCATACCGCATCACTGTGCCCAGATTGGCGTTCTCATCTAGGGAGGAAAGAGGTCACGGAGAAGCATCAGGGAACTGACTTACTGCTCCCCAACACTCAGTCTGCCAGGGGCCTCCAGAGGAGTGTGTGGGATGGGGTTGAGTGTGGGGAAAGTGGGGGTCATTGCTTCCCTACACAGCGGGCATCCGTGCACGGTGAACGGGGAGCAGTCCAGCCCAAAATGGAGAGGGAGCATCATCTCCTTGTGCTCTTGGGCAGGAATTCAGATTTCTGGGGCTTTAAGAGTCGGACAGCTTCACTGGGAAGCCAGTGACGAAAGCACACACACACTCACGCTGAGCACCTTCTGTTTCTTTCTGTATTTTAGGGAGGCAGTCCACAAAAGCAATGTCCTCTAAGCTTAGGGAAGCAGCTTTTAGAGTCACAAGGAGGTGGCCCTCTCTCCTTAGGGGTTGCCTGGTTCAAGGAACAGGCCAAACTGAACATGTTGAGATTTTTCCCACGGCAGATGCAGCATGAGCCCGTGGGAGACGAGAAAGGTGGAGCCTTTGACACGCGGTGCTCTTAAGTGTGCAACACCCACATGGGGGTCCCCGGCGTCCACAAAACCACAGAGGTGCCACCTGGGTCCCTCATCTCCTCTCCTACTCGGTCACCCATCTTAGTTCCTTTTCAAGATGCCTGAAATTGGAAATCTCAGAAACGGCAGAAGTCAGCCCCAAAGAGTCTGAGGAATGAGGTCTAGACCTTCAGCTCTTCCACAGAGTTGAATCGGGGGACCCTGAAAGAGCCCCCAGAGACTCGGATGCTCTCATCCATGCTGAGTCCTTGAAGGAACAGCCAGAAGCAGGGAATTAAGGGCAGAGCATGTGGGTTAGTAGCCTATCAGCAGGGGCACAGACACTGCCAGAGCTGGAAGGCCCCGAGGGAGGATTCCGGGCCCCTGAAAACTCTTAAGCATGTGGCCTCATTCTGTGTGTAGGGGTGGAGGGGGATGGGAAATGAGCACATCACCGCAGAGGCCCCTAAGCAGCCCCAGGGCAGGCTGGTCACACCCTCTGGCCTCCTGTAACTGCTTGGCCCTGCAGGCCAGGGGGGACGTTTCTGTTTACTTCTCTTTTCTCTTCATCATGGCTCTATAAATGGTCATCCCACAGCAGGTGCTGGGAGGTGTTTGCTGAATGAATATAGGGAGGGACAAAGAAGACACAGGACCCGGAAAGAGGGTCCTTGCTCCCTTACCCACAAAGGTGAAGCGCTCCACCGGCGGGCGGACACAGCAGATCCGGCTTAAACTTTCTCCCACCTTCCCCAAGATCTTGGCTATGGGAGAGAGCAAGACAGACAGGGACAGAGGGAGAGAACCACTCACAACTTACAGCCCGGCATTTGGGACACTTAAACAACAGGGTTGCACTGGAGGGGGCAAGGGTTGGGTAGTGGGAGGCAGGAGGGTAGAGAGAAAGAACAGAAATATGACAGCAAACATTCCTTCTCGTTCACAGTCCAAGTCGCAAGCATTTTGAGCCATAGACTGGAATCTATTTTCTGCTCATGTTTAATATACTATTAAAACATGGAAAATACGGAAGAGGGAAATAAATAAAGAAGAAAATAAAAAGCACCCATAACCCCATCCCTGGAGATAACCACCACTAACATACTGGTATATTATTTATTTTCCTCCATTAAAAAAAATGCATTATGCAGATATGTTTGCATACTATAAGTTGGCTCATATTCTGAATTTAAAAGACATATGGGCTATTTGGTTTTTTTTTTCATTTTTTAATATGAGCCTTAGCCTTCATTCCTTCCCATGAAGATGGACTTTATAATAATGAGACATCCTACTCAACCAGCTGAGAGGGATCCGGTTTTTGATGACCTCTCGGGGCCCTAATCCAGAAAATTTTTCTGAGCCCCCACATGTAGCTGTGTAAGAACGAATAAATTCTGCCTTTTTGTGAACTACCCTGTTTAGAACAGACTAATATAACAGCTTATGGTCTCTAGACGTGAAAAGTAATACCAGGATCTGTCCCTTGCAATTAGTTGGTAAAAAAAAAAACTATTGGAAAAAATGTGGACCTTGGTATTAAATAGTACTGAATATGAACTCTGACTTTTCTACTTTTGAGCTGTGTGACCTTAGGCTAATCACTTGCCCTCTCTGAATTTGTTTTCCCTTGGTAAATGGGAACACAGTATCTATGTCACAGAATTGCTGCGTTAAATGAGAATCTGTGTAAAGCACTGAGCATTGTATGGCCATACAGTACTAGGCGTTGGGTAAATGTTGGAGCCTTGCTCTTTGCCACTGAAGAGGTGGCTAAGAGTGTGTGATTCTGAATGCAGACACCTGGGTTTGAAAGCCTAGTCCTGCTACCTCATCACTGTGTGACCTTGGGCGAGATCCTCAACCCCTTTGAGAGAGGCAGAGAAAAATGCTGCCTTCTGTATTTTTAATTCCCAGCTAAGACAATTATATTTATATTTAAATGCAGAAAAAAATGCACGCCCATCAACCCTGTCTCTCTCTGTTTCTCTCTCTCTCTCTCTCTCATTGTGACTGTTTCTCCCTGAGGCTCTATTTTCAGGACCAGAGCATCCACATCACCTCGTTAAAAATGCAAATTCTCCTCTCCCTCCCAGACCTACTGGGAGAAGGTCACACATTCTGGAGAAAGACCTAGCAATTTGGATTTTATCAAGTCCTCCAGTTGATTCTGAAGTTTGAGAACCACGGCTTCACATCACTGTTCCCCTACCTGCAGTGGGCTTGGTGGACACGTTGCTGTTCTGGTAAATGGGCTGGGGGGTCTCATTCTGGGGCTGTCCGATCACAGGCGTCATGGAGGGTGTGTTGACATTGGAGAGGATGCAGCCAGTCACCCGCTGGGAAAAGGGAGAGGTACAAGGTTGGTGTCATTAGCCAAGTGACTTATGAGAAGCATTCCTAGTTATCTTCAAATGTTCATCTGCTCATCTATCTTGGGGAGGCCACTTGGAGGTGGTGGCTGGGGTGGCTTCTGGACCCAGCTGTACCACGTGGCTGCACTAGACTGGCAGGAGGCAAGGCAGCTAGCTCAGGGCTGGAAAAGCATGGGGTCTACTGCTGCACAGACCCTGGTTCAAGTTTGAGCTCTGCCCCCTTCCGGCTGCGTGACCTTGGATTGGGAACGTCTCGTCTCTTGAACCTCAAGAGTTGAAGCTCAAGAGTTGAACACGGACAGGCCACGTGGCTGCCTTACGGGGCTGTGGTGGGATGGCACATGTGAGCATCTGCAAAGCATTTGCCTGTAGAGTATTTGGCACCTGGCAGCCGATGTTGTAACCCTCTGTGTAACGTGCATACCTGCCCTCCCTGCCTGCTTCACGGGGCTCGAATGAGGTCATGTCTGCAAAAGGGCTGCGTAAGCTTGGGAAAGGTCATACAAACACCAGGCACTATCGCCACCTGCCGCCTCTCCAGGCCAGAGATGCCAATGACGGGGCCAAGGCAGAGAGCAGTGCCAGGCCAAGCAGGATGTGTTTGTGTGGCAGGAAGGGGGGGCCTCTGGGCACTCGTGCGCCAGCTTGCCAGTGCGCATACACATCCCAGACCCAAACGGAAATTCTATGCCTATTATCCATTGTGCTGTGTTATCTGGCCTGCTGCTTCCCTCTGGTGCGGCAGAAAGCAGAGAGCTGATAAGGCTGCATTCTTCACAGCTGACCCAGAAGCAACCCCCCTTCCCTGCTGTGGTTGTGAGGGCCCGCTACAGGGAAACAAAGGACGGATTTTCAGTCAGGTTAGCTTTCCAAGGGCTGTTGCTTATGCAAGGTCCCTTCCCTGAAAGCCGGTAATCCCACCTCCGTGCACCACTCTCTCTGGATTCCTGAGTCCTGCTGCCAGAGAACCCCAAGCCCCAGGGCTGCCATGACCCCCTGAAGGCACCTCCCCTGCAGAGGCAGAGAGCAGCGCTGAATCTTCCTGAGCCCTGGGGAAGGGCAGGCATTTGTTCTGTGGGGTGACCTGTCACTTCTGCAATGCTCCTGTTGGCAGGAGGTCACAGCAGCATCCAGCCACATCTGGGAGCCAGCTGAGGCCGCTACTAAAGGCTCTTCTTAGCCTGCTTTGTGGGATTCTCTGCCCAGTGGTGGCTGGTGGAGTGGAAGAGGCAGCCTGCCTTCTTTTTTATAATTATTTCACCTCCAGAAAAGAAAATGCCATGTTCTCATTTAGTAGCTGTCCTGGTAGCTGAGGACTTCTTGCTCTCGCTGCTTGCATGGCTGGTCCCACTGGACTTGTTCTAGGTAGAGAAGAAAAGGAGCATGCCCCACTCTGCCCTCGTCAGCCCTCCACAGGCTCTCACGTTCTCAGAGGCCTTTCTGAGCACAGCTGTGGGTCACCGACCAAGGAAGGCCTGTGTCACTCTCCTACAGGTCTATCCTCCACGCCAGGAACACCGGCCTGATGGTAGAACAGGACAGATGGGGAGTCAGCAGCCTCCACTCTCAGGCAGGGGCCCTTGGGACCCACTCACATTCTCTACTGGCCTCTGCCCATCATGTGACAGCTGAGCTGCTTGGCCCAGACTCTTGCCTCTGGGCAGGAGTAACGGAGGGAGGGTTGGGGAAGGCCAGGCATGCAAAGGGTCAAACAGCAGTCAGGCCTCATGGCTGGTACAGCCAGGACTCGGGCATGTCTGCAAGGTCCCTGATTCCTCCTTTCCACCATGGAGTCTGAGGCTCCTGAGTGATAAGAAGGTGCAGAGGCCCCGGCTGAGCCCCAGCTGACATGTAGTGTGAGAAATAAACTGAGGGGAAGTTACTAAGATTTGAAGGCTGTTTGTTACCACGGCGTATCTTAGCCTATCCTGACTAAGACAGTAAGATGGGATGCCTTTTGTCACTGCTGTTGTTGAGACCAGCCCAGGGAGCAAGTCAGGGCCACCCTATGTCGGAGTCCTTCCAAGGGGACCAGAGAGGGCTCAGGATATGTGTGAGAGACTCTGAAAACGGAAGGAAGGGAGATGTGTTTTCTCTGATTCCAAGGGGGACCAACCCAATCGATCAAGCGGCACCCAGCTAGAGCTCTCCCTCTTCCTCTTCCTCTTCTTCTTCCTCTTCCTCTTGACTCCCTGGCTGGTCAGAAACCCTAAGCTCCAACTCTATTAAAATAAAGCACAGCTGCCCAGCTGGTGGAGCGTGAGGTGACCGGGGTTGCTGACCGCTCCCCCTGGGGAGGATTCAGACACCCACTGACAGAAAACACAGATGGGTAGAGACGCTCCCCGTGTTAGAACAATGCCATCTGGTCTGCTGTTTGGGGCTGAGGAGGGCACCGTGACAGGGTGAGCGGAGGTGAGCGGAATCCATTGCACCTTGTCTTGGTCGGTCAGGCTTCTTGCTGTGGATGGCACTGCTCTTCATCCTATCGCCGTGGAAATCGATGGGCTGGTGTTGATCTGGGAAGGGTGCTTTCTGCACACTCTGATCACTTGTTATAATCTGGCAACCAGCTCTTCAGTCGCTACAACTGGGCGCAAGCCACTGGCTCCCATCTGTGTTCACCAAACAATGGCTGTGTCCTCAGATAGGTTGGCTCACCTCTTTGGGCTTCCTTTCATCCACTAATAGAACGAGGACCAGAACACTGTCTGCCTTAGAACTCATGTGAGGAGGAAAGATCATGAACAAAGGTACGATGACTGGCAGGGGTGAGGTGCCTCGGCCACAGCCCCTGGGGCTGGAGTAAGGGGACTGGCAGGTGCTAAGCAGATGGGGCAGGAGCATCTTGGTGGCTTGTACCTCATCCCACAGCTCCTCTGTTCTGCCTTCCTTGGCCAGGTCTCCTTCCCTACTCACTTTTTGAAGTCTCTCCTTAATCCCACCCTGGATTTGCTGTCAGAAGATGAAAACCACCCCAAGTCATACGAAGCAGGGGGAGCGAGATGGGGAGCAACCCCTGGAACTATTTGGGTTCCTCACTGACTGCCCTCCTTCCTGCTGCTCGAGGCCTGCTCTCCCACACAGCTGGCTGAGAAGCAGGAAACTGAACCAGGTCAGTAGGCCAGCAGCACCCATCCCCGGCCTGCCCGGCTGCTGGGGGCCACCCACCCTTCCCCGCCGTGGCCCAGCTCACCTTCATGAGGTCCCGATGGTGTTCCAACACACTGCAGGTGGTTTGCCAGGTGTCCTGATAGCACTCCCAGGGGTCCACCCTAAGGTAACCAGAAAGAGGTTTCCCTTGGATTCTGTTCTCACACTCTTTCTTTAGTAATTCCAGAGAACATAGCTCAGGGAACTTAGCCAAGCTGCTCACACCGAGATCCCAAATCAGATCAAACCTGGGCCTGAAACACCTCCCTACACCTCAGTTTCCCCGTCTGTAAAACGAGGACAGTATGGAGCTTTGGGAAAGTTATATGGTCTTTTGGTGCTCACCTTCCCCACCTGTTATTTTACAGACTATATAACTCTCTTGTGGGGTTCTGAGAAGGGCTCCATGAGGTTTAGAAAGTGCTTAGTACAGAGTCTGGCTCTTGTGCTTCCCCACAAGATGAAAGTTCTGCTCTGGGCCCTGTGGGATTGTGATAAGGATGAAAAGCCAGGCCTTCCTCAAGTGGTGGCTACAGATATTTGAATTGGGGGATCTGCCCCTGTGTGCCTCCCTGTACAGTGGGGGGTGGGGGAGGAGGCTTGTGGGCACATAGGGGAGGTGTGCCCCCCAGACTGAAAGGCAGAGCCACACACACTGGTCGACCCCTCCTGTCCACCAGTGATGGGGGAACAGAGGACTAGCTGAGGACAAAGCACAAGCCCGGGGCAGCACACTGACGAGTCCTTGAAACAGGCAGAGGGACTTTCCTCTAGGGACTCAACTGCCTTGATGTTAATACTTTGCTAAGGGCAGAAGGCAATCTTAGCCCGACCCCCAGGGCCCTGTAAGTCTACTTTAATCTCTAAACCCTCAAGGTACGAGTTGGCAATCATCCTCCAAGCACACGGCCCACCAATATACACCTGAAGGATCTCATGACTCAGGTTTTATTAGACGGTAATAAATGACCTTTTCCCAACAACAGCCAGCCCCCTCCAGGTCCTGGAAACCTTGCTTCCAAAACTCCTTCAAACCCCTCCCAACTCCCAGGTATATAATCAGCCACCCCTCACAGGCCCGGGCAGCAGCTCTTCCTGCCCACGGGTCCTGTCCCTGGGCTTCAATAAAACCACCATTTTGCACCAAAGACATCTCAAGAATTTTTCTTGGTCACGGACTCCGGACCTCACCCCACCAAACCTCACCTATATTCCAAAACTTCATCACCAGGATGTGAAATGAGCAGGGACCTAGCCCAGGCTGATGCAGAGCTTGAGCTTAATTGCCAACTTAATGAGCTGCTAAATTGGGATATTTCTCCAACATTTTCTCAGCAGTTGAGCATTCCCTGCCCACCTCCCACGGGGCACACACACCTAAGCTTCCCAGTGGCGAGAGCTCACTGGAAACCCTGGAGAGGCAGCTTGTGCATCAGGCTCCCCGCATCCCTGCCCACCACCCGCCCGCCTGAAACCAGCAGACGAGGCTAGACAGGCTCCCCCAGCCCCAGGGCCCCGGCCCCTGCCTCTGGAGCTACCTGGGCCTCCCCAGAGATCTCAGTTCTTGGAACTCTGACTCTCCCCAAGTGCCTGGAGCAGTGCAGGGGGTGGTGGGGGGGAGTGAGCTGGGTAAATATTCGTTGAATGAATGAAGCAATTCTTCCAGAATTCTCTAGTCACATCCAAGCAGGAACAACCTCCTGCCGGTATTTTTCCCCATGGGACCCTGTTTTCCCCAGGAGATCCTGAGCCACAATGTTACTAGGCCTGGTTTCTCTCCCGGCCGCCACCACAGAGGTGCTGTGCTCCCTCAAAGCCCTTGAGCTCTCTGGGTCTGTTTCTCAGCAGAGAAGAGGCAGCTGTCGCCACCTGTATGAGGCAGCCTCTCAAGGGCAAGTGTTTCTCACACAAATCAGGGCTCACCACAGGCGAGGATCGCTATTTAGTTATTATGGTCGCTTCCCTTCCCTGCTCTCCCTCCCTCCCACCCCATCTCTTCTCCCTCCTTGTGAGGTCGGCTTCTCTTCACTCCCCTCCTTTCAGGGAAGCCTCTAGGTGCTGCTTATTCTTCCGTGGGGGGAAATTACAGTACAAATGGTGTGCCATTATTTTTTTAAAGCTCCGTTTTCTCATGCAAATTATAACTGTAGGAACTTTGGGGAGCACAATTAGCGTAATTAGTGGAAGCTTGCTTTAATTACACTGCAAGCCTGCGCATCACCGAGGCGTCTGCATCTTGGTGAGGACTGTGCCCGGGTCCAGGGAAAGGCCGGAGCCCTGGCTGGCAGCCCCTCGCTCCCCCGTCAGCGTGGAGCCCCAGGGAGCCTGAGTTCAGTAACGGGAAATGAGGAAGGCCAGGGAACATTCTCGAAAAGGTAGTGAGAGTCCATGGGAAGTAACTGAGGAGGAAAGTGGAGAGGCATTTCCGATTTCCTGGCCAGGCCTCACCCCTAATCCAGTGATGCTTCAGGAATACTCCTGGATCCCAAAGTCCCAGAGCAGAAGGAACCCTGAAGCTTCCCTCTTAAGTCTGCGGGGCCCTACGGCTTGTTATGAAACAAAGCTGTGGATAGGCTGGGCCACCTGGAAGGCTGCATAATTTTTGCCAGGACGAACACCTCTTCCGGCCTCCCCACCCCTGTGGGATCCAGACGGATAAGGGGACTCCTCCTCTTTCTTTCTTCCCTTCCCTTCCCTTCCCTTCCCTTCCCTTCCCTTCCTATCCCTTCCCTTCCTTCCAGTCTCTTTCTTCCCTTCCTTCCCTTCCCTTTCTTCCCTTCCTTCCCTTCCCTTCCCTTCCCTTCCCTTCCCTTCCCTTCCCTTCCCTTCCCTTCCCTTCCCTTCCCTTCCCTTCCCTTCCCTTCCTTCCCTTCCCTTCCCTTCCCTTCCCTTCCCTTCCCTTCCCTTCCCTTCCCTCCCCTCCCCTCCCCTCCCTTCCCCTTCCCTTCCTTTCCTTTCCTTTCCTTTCCTTCCCTTCCTTTCCTTTCCCTTCCCTTCCTGCTTCCCTTCTTCTCTTCCCTTCCCTTCCCTTCTTTCTCTCTTTCTCTCTCTCTTTCTTGGATTTCATTTATTTACTCTTGAGAAACCCAGAGGCAGAGACACAGGCAGAGGGAGAAGCAGGCTCCATGCAGGGAGCCCGATGCAGGACTGGATCCCAGGACCCCAGGATCACACCCTGGGCCTAAGGCAGATGCTCAACCGCTGAGCCACCCAGGTGCCCCACTCCTCTTTCTCCATTCACCCCCAGTGAGTCCCAGGCCACCCACTCTGGCAGTCGCCAGGCCAGCCCTACCTGATCCAATCGGAATTCTGGACGGCCAGCTGACACATGATGAGGCGGTGCCGGCTGGACACAAGGCCCTGGGGGACAACAGAGCAGTCACTGGGGGGCTCTCTCGGCTCCCCACGGCCTCCCGAGACCCCCTCCCAAGCTGGCCCATTATTCAGGGGTGGCCGTTTGTCAGTGGTGGCAGGGACCAAGGGTGTGGCCTCCCGCCTGTCCATCTGCCACGCAGACATGGTGACACGCCGAGTGGCGAGCGGGAAGGAACGCAGGCCACGGGATGGGCCACGCCTGACAGGGTCAGGAGGCGAGCCTCTGGATGAAGCTGCCAACGCGTGCCCAGCACGGGGACAGGGACGACACCTAACCCCGCAATGGTGCCTTGCCCCGAGGCTCCGGCTGGCCGTGACCTCCCCGGTGCCCACCGACAGGTATGGGGGTGGAAGGGGGGATGGACACGCTGGAGGGCTCCTAGACCTTCCTGGACATGTGGCAGGGACAGAGCAGCAAGGAAGGGACTTTTAAATCAGATCAGAAAAGGCAAAGGTCTTTTCCTCCTAAACTCCAGAAAAGACTTGGCCAGGCCGCAACCGGCCGCCAGTGGCCCTCAGCGGGGCGGCCACCCCGCTTCTACTGAGCGCTGACCGGGCGTGGGCACGGGCCTGGGCACTGTTCCTCCCAGCTGATGCCCAGCGCCACTGGCTCAGGTGTGCCTGAGCACGACGCCTGCTATGGGGCATTGCGTGTTCCCAGGAGGTGTAGCCGAGATGGCAGGGGGGCAGCTGTGGGCTGGGAGAGCCACGAGGTGGGGGGGGGGGAGCAAAAGGAGCAGAGAAGCAAAGGAGGAACCCACCTGTTTTCCATAGGAGTCGTGGACAGGAGAGACAATCCCACCAATCACGATAAACCTTCCAGTTTTGTGCAGATAATCCCTGGCTCTTTCTAATTAAGAGAAGAAAACCACACATTATAAAGAGGAAAAGTGTGGATCAAAGGTGATCTTTGAAATCAATATGTTCTGCTCTGCAGGGCTTATTGCCTTTAGGCTTTCTTGCCATTTACATGGAAAGGGCCAACTTTCTCAGTTATGTTGGTGATTCAAAAGGTTATGGGATGAAATCCTGGGCCCCAAAGCAAAAGGATTTAGAACTCAAGGGGATTAAGGCCCTCTGGCTGGTGGACAAGTTGGTGGCTCAGGGGGATTTAGAGCAAGCACCTCACTAAAGACCATTTGAGGGACAGGTTGGGATTTACACCTTGGATCACTTGCAGAAATTCCGAAATGGAGAAAAGACTTAAAAGGAAGAAGAACAAGAGGAAAAGGAGAAAAAGCAGCTGCCACCTTCTTATAATATGAAAGGTGGGCTGATTGCTTCATGTCAGAAGAGAAAAACCAAACAAATTTAAAAGGCCTTCTACATAATTAGGGAGAATTAACAGGAAAGCCATCATTATAGCTGATTGAGAAAAGTTCAGTCACAGAAAAGCCTTTTTTCCTTTGGAAGGAATTTCTGATGCTGCTTTTAAAAATTTACCAGAGACAAGCTTGATTTCACTTCCATGAGAAAATTCAGAAAATTAGGAAGGGAATGAAAATTTTGGTCCTCACTTCCAATGGGGTTCCATATGCAAACCCAACAGGACCTGAACTTGTACCGCTGAGGAAATGTGGTGTGGACTTATTTTATAAGTGAAGGATCCTGTACATGAAGGTGGCCCTTGGGTAGCAAGGCTGGTTGTGCCGTTTACAGGCAAGTTTCCAGGATCTCCTTGCTGCCTCTCTTAAAATTTAAAAATAAGTCTCATCCCATTTGCCTCTTTTTTTTTTCTGTCAATGTGAAATCTCTTTCTTTTAAACAATAATTAACACACTTTATTTTTTGGCGCCGTTTTGGATGTAAAGAACAATTGAGCAGATAGTACACAGAGTTCTAAATACTCAGCCCCCACCTTCCTATCTCCACCCCCACACCTTTCTTCCTCTTTTTTTTTTGTTTTTTTTTCCTTTCTTCCTCTTATTATTAATATCTTGCATTAGTGTGGTTTATTTGTTGCACTTGATGAGTCCATACTGACACATTATAATTAATTACCTATAGGCCATAGTTCCCTTGAAGAGACAGCATGTTGTACCATCTATGGGTTTGTAGTTGTTGTTTTTCAAGATTTTATTTATTTATTCATGAGACACATAAAGAGGAAGAGACATAGGAAGAGGGAGAAGCAGGGTCCAAGCAGGGAGCCTAGTGTGGGACTCGATCCCAGCATCCCGGGATCATGACTTGAGCCAAAAGCAGATAGTTGCTCAACCACTGAGTCACCCAGGTGCCCTCCATCTATGGGTTTTGGCAATTGCATTAATAACATGTATTCACTGTTGCAGTTGCATTGAGAATAGTTTCCCTACACTCAAAACCCACTACGCTCCACCTACACATCCCTCTCCCTCCCCCTGCCACAGCCCCTGGTTACCACAGATCTTTTTATGATTTCTCTAGTTTTGTCTTTTCCAAAACACCAAGTAAGTCGGGACTGTACACTACATAGCCTCTTCAGGTTGGCTTCTTTCATTTAACAGTATGCACTTAGGGTTCCTCCATGTAGTTTTGTGGCTTGATAACTCATTTTTTAAATTGCTGAATAATATTCCATTGTCTGGATGGATCACCATTTCTTTATCCATCTGTACCATTTTTTAAAAGGTTTTATTTATTTATTCATCACACACACACACACACACACACACACACACAGAGGCAGAGACACAGGCAGAGGGAGAAGCAGGCTCCATGCAGGGAGCCCGATGTGGGACTCGAACCCGGGACTCTAGGATCAGGCCCTGGGCTGAAGGCAGGTACTAAACCGCTGAGCCACCCAGGGATCCCCTGTACCATTTGTTTATCCATTCACCCATTGAAGGATATCTTGGTCACTTCCAATTTGCACTGGTTTTGAATAAAACTGATATAACATTCACGTGCAGGTTTTTGCGTGGACACAGCTTTCAACTCGACTGTGTAAACATCTAGGAGTGTAGTGGCTCGGATCGTATGGTGAGAGTACGTTTGATTTTGTAAGAAACTGCCAAATTGGCTTCCAACGTGATCGTTCCATTTTGCATCCCCACAAGCAATGAATGAGTGTTCCTGTTGCTTCACATCCTCGCTAGCATGGGGAACTGTTAGGTTTTTTTGGATTTTAGCCATTCCGATAAGGTATGTGACCTCTGCTTTTTAAAAGAGTGATATTACTTTGCTCGTTCTCAAGAAGTCTCATTTTGAGGCCACGGACAAATTGAAGACCTTACAATGAAACCCTTTGGATATTTGGGTAAATTCCATGCCTCCCCTCTCTTCTCTTGGCCTTCATACTGCAGTCTTCACTGAGATCATTTACATCTGGCCCTTAGCTGTCACCGAGTCTCAGCTGCAATAAGTCAGAGCTCCCTTCCTCCCACGTCCTCTAAAAAGTGGCCCCTCCTTACTCTCCACTCACCCAAGCTTTTCATCAGAAGCTCTGCTCTACCTCACCTCTACTTCTGCCCGGCATCGCCCTGCTGGACTGCTCTGCTGTGCCCTGCTCTGCTCTGCCCTGTGCATCCAGTTCAAGGGACTTGGCTGGGAAATCGGTTCTGGAAGTTTATGCCTTCACTCCTGCACTGAGGCCTTCAAAGCCAGAGAATTTGCTGCAGGCAGGAGGTCCCCAACTCACAGCTAAAGGAGATGTGCACTTAACATACTGAGAAGCAAGCTCGTTATAAAATGATTTGCATTCAAGCAACCTTGACCAGACACATTGCCATCTGAAACACTGTTGTCCTCAAGAAAATGGACCTGTGATCCCAATGTGGTTCAGTCTGTCACCCATGCTGAACACTTCTGTGGCTTTTTGTGTGTGTGTTTAAGATTTTATTTATTTATTCATGAGATACACACAGAGAGAGGCAGAGACATAGGCAGAGGAAGAAGCAGCCTCCCTGTGGGGAGCCCGATGTAGGGCTGGATCCCACGACCCCGGGATCACAACCTGAGCCAAAGGCAGATGCTCAACCACTGAGCCACCCAGGCATCCCTCACTTCTGGGTTCTTAAGCACCTGCATAGTAACTCATTTATTGAGCAATGGGTGCTTAACAAATGCTCACCTAGAAGGCTCATGTGGCTACTTTCCCCACTCTTATTCTTCTAGAGTGTCCTTTCACTGAGCCACCTCGGGCCAGTTAGCCACCCACTCCATTCCTTAGATGACACTTCAGAATTTCCAGAGGAAATACATTGCCCCAAAGAACCTCATTGCCTTAGAAAATGTTACCCTGGGAACCCTGGGTGGCGCAGCGGTTTGGCGCCTGCCTTTGGCCCAGAGCGCGATCCTGGAGACTCGGGATCGAATCCCACGTCGGGCTCCCGGTGCATGGAGCCTGCTTCTCCCTCTGCCTGTGTCTCTGCCTCTCTCTCTCTCTGTGACTATCATAAATAAATAAAAATTTAAAAAAAGAAAAAAAAAAAGAAAATGTTACCCTTTGCTTCTGGCCAAGGTGAGGGGCCACTTCTCCTGGCAATACTCTAAGGTTCTCTGTCTCACAGAGGCTATTTATTTTTTTTAAGGTTTTATTTATTTATTTGAGAGAGAGAGGGAGCATGAGTGGGGCATGGGGCAGAGGGAGAGAGACAGCAGACTCCCCACTGAGTAGGGAGCCCAACACAGGGCTTGATCCCAGGACCCTAAGATTGTGACCCGAGTCTAAGGCAGATGATTAACCAGGCCACCCACGTGCCCCACAAAGAGGCAATTTCTGAAAGGAACAGCCCCAACTCTGTACCCTAAAAGAGGATACTTGATCTGAAGTAGTTAAACCCAGAAGAGTCATGATTGTGATGATACAAACAAATCACTTCAGTTGTTGGGAACAAAACACCATGATGATGCCAGAGGAATAAGAGGGTAAAGATAGCTTTATTTATTATTCACCAAAGGTTCACAATAATGGAGAAACAGAAAGCTATACTGACATATCTAATGAGAGGCAAATTGGGTGAGTTCCTATAGCTGTGGCTTTCAGTGTTGTAGTACAACCCACAGTAAGAAATATATTTTATACCCTGACATAATACATACCTCTGTATGTGTATAATTAACTGAAACAAATATGTTGCAATACCCTTAACTATGGAAATGCACACTGATATTTTCCATGTATTCTATTCTAGGAATCATAAATTTAAATAAAAAGCTGGTCAGAACCTATTATTGTGTGGTAGCCTATAGTTCGAACAACTCTGTGCTAACACTGAGATGCTAAAGGCAGGGAGAAAAGGGACAAGAGAGATTAATTTTGCCTTGCCAAAATGTGTTTGCCAGTCTTACCCACTAGGTTGGTCTGGAGGTCTGCAGACCCGGTGAGGGTGAGGGTGAGGGTGAGGAAAGGCTACTTAGCACTATTGACTAAGCAAGTTGGAGTCAAACTTCAGAGGGCCTGAAAGCCAGGCCAAGGACTATGAGCTTTATGCCAGAGACTCTTGTTTGGTCAACATGTATTCCGTGGGCCACTTGCACTGAAATCACCAGAAGGTTATCACAATGCAGACTCCTAGGTCTCAGTCCAGAGTGACTGAATCAAAACCTCTGGGGTTGAGATTTACGAGTCTACATTTTCAGTTAGTGGCCCCCAGTGATTCCTCTCTTCTCTGAAGTTTGAGAACCCTAGACATACATAGACAACAATGATAAAGTTGAGAAGTATAGACAATAGAGAATCATTAAAGGCTGTTAAACAGGGAAGTGGCATGCTCCGAGCTGGGAAAAAAAATCATAGAAGGGATAGTGAAGGTAGTCAAAGTCCTATCTTAAATGTCTGGTAGGAAATTTGGAGTCAGGTAATAAGGGATGGAGGAGAGAGATGACCCATCAAAACTTCCCAGAGAATGTCCAGGGTTCACAAAAAGTAGGGTTTCCTCTCTTCAGACATTTTGCTTTGCTTTGCTTCTGGGGTTTTGCAGTTGAATGTGTCAATGTGTGTGTCATTAATCTTTTTAGACTGCACCTCTGTGATTATACTAATAGTACTAGGTTTTATACTCAGCGATCCACTAATTGCCTGATTGTCTTCTAACTTGAATATAATGTCAAGCAAGAGAGAACTGTCATCCGGCTAAAGAAAAGTGGCCAGGAACAGGTATGATTATTCCCTTCCTTGTTTCCCAAATCTCTTTGGGAAAAGAAGTCTGCCTAAGACGTCTAATGCAGAAAGTGTGGTTTTGTGGAAGCAACACTGAAGACATCTAGATCTTGGGTGAGTCACTTCATTTCTCTGAGCTTTAACTTTCCATATCTGTAAAATGCTTTCTTTACAAGTTTGCTCTGAGAATTGAGTGAAAAAGTGCATAACACCCACATGGTTACACTGGGGAATTCCACTAAACATTTAAAGAAGAATTAAGGGGCTCCTGGGTGGCTTAGCCAGTTAATCATCTACCTTCAGCTTAGGTTATGACACCAGGGTCCTGGGATCAAGCCCTGTATCAGGCTCCCTGCTCAATGGGGAGTCTGTTCTCCCTTTCCCTCTGCTGCTCCCCATTTCTTCTCTCTCTGTCTGTCAAATAAATAAATAAAATCCTTTAAAAAAATAGAGAAGAATTAAAACCAAAGGTACAGATGGAGCTAATGTAAAACATGGTTATTGTAGTTGATAACTAAAATGATTCTAACCGCCAATTCCAATGTGTGTGTGTCTGTGTCTGTATATTACCCACACCACGAAGTAATTCTCAGACACTAGCAGGGATCATACAATCAACTGAATTCTGACCCTATCTACCTAGAGATAGTATCAGTTCCCACAGGTTAAGGATTTAGTCCTTCGAGACAGTCTCCTCCCCTTTAGATGCCAAATTGCAAGGCCAAGTTGTCACCTATACTTCTGATCAACTGGTTGTAAGTCAGGGGTTCCCATGGCCACCTTCTGGGGTTTGATTAATTTGCTACAGTAGTTCACAGATCTCAGGAAGCTCATTTACTCACTAGATTACCAATTTATTACAAAGGATATTAAAAAACATAAACCAACAGCGAAATGAAGAGATACATAGGGCAGGGTCCTCAACAAAGGAGCCTCTGCATTTGTGGAGTTTGGGGCCTCATGGAATATGGGATCTAGCATGAAGGTATGTGGAAGCATTCTGTTTCCCCAAACCAGAAGCTCTCCAAATGCCCTCCTTTTGAGGTTTTTATGGAGGTTTCATTATATGGACATATTGATGAACTCACTGGCCATTAGTGATTGATTCAACCTCCAGCCCTCTCACCTCCCCAGAAATCAGGGGGTGAGACCAAAAATTCCAACCCTCTATTTATAGTCGGTTACCCTGGTCACCAGCTTCCATCCTTAGGTGGTTTCCAAAAATCACTCATTAACATAAACCTCATTGTGGTAGAGAGGGGTTTGTTATGAATAACAAGACACCCATTTCATGTTTATGGCTCTGAAACACTATCAGGAACTGAGAAAAAGAGACAAAATAGTATAACAAAAGATGCTCTTCTTGCTCTTCCTGCTCAGAGAATTTCAAAGGTTTTAGGAGCTGTGGGCCAGGAACTGTGGACAAAGACCAGATACATGTTTTATAAAAAAACATGATTTATAAAAAAAATAATATTTCAATAACATTGTATTGTATAATTGAAATCCACTAAAAGCGTAGAACTAAAATGTTCTCTCTCACACATACAAAGTAAACATGTGAAGTGACAGATGTGTTAATGAACTAGACGGGTAGAGTCCTTTCACAATGTATATGTCTATCAAATCACCGTGATGTACACTTTAAATATCTTAACTGACATATACTGTCAGTTATACCTCAGTAAAGCTGAAATTTTAAAAATGAAACAATTCTAGGGTTTCTTACAGAAAATAGAAAAAAGGGATCCCTGGGTGGCGCAGCGGTTTAGCGCCTGCCTTTGGCCCAGGGCGCGATCCTGGAGACCCGGGATCGAATCCCACATCGGGCTCCCGGTGCATGGAGCCTGCTTCTCCCTCTGCCTGTGTCTCTGCCTCTCTCTCTCTCTCTGTGTGTGTGACTATCATAAACAAGTTTAAAAAAAATTTAAAAAAAAAGAAAATAGAAAAAAGGGAACATTTTCCAATTTATTTCATGAAGCCAGTATTACCCTGATACCAAAACCAGGCAAAGAGAGTATAAAACATGCAGAAACCATTAGCAAATAGAATCCAGCTATACATAGAAAGAATAATACACCATGGCCAATTGGCATGCATTCCAAGGATCGAAGATTGTTTCAATATCTGAAAAATTATTTAATGTGATCCCCTGTATTAACAATCTAAAGAAGAAAATTCACATGATATATCAACTGATCAGAGAAACCAGTTGACAAAATTCAACATTGATTCATGATAAAAACTCCAAAAACTAAGAATAGACAGGAACTTCCTCAACATAAAGAGCACCTTTAAAAACCTATAGCAAATATCATACTTAATGGCAAAAGACAGATTGCTTTCTCTCTAAGATCAGGAACCACTCCTATTCAACATAGTACTTGAAGTTTTAGCTAGCTCATAAGGCAAGAAAAAGAAAAAGCACAGAAACAAGAAAAAATTAAAAAATAAACTATCTCTGTTTGCATAAGGCATAAAAGTCTACTTAGAAATCCCAAGAAATCTATAAAGGAACCCCTAGAATTAATAAGTGAGTTCAGGGGGCACATGAATGGCTCAGTCTTGGTTTCAACTCAGCTCATGATCTCATGGGTGGTGAGATCAAGTCCCATGTGGGGCCCTGAGCTCGGTGGGGAGTCCGCTTGAAGATTCTCCCCTTTACTCCTCCCCTCACACTCTCTCTCTCAAATAAAGAAATAAACCTTTTTTAAAAAAGTGAGTTCAGTAAGATAAAAAGATACAAGATCAACATAAGAAATTAATTGTAGGGGATCCCTGGGTGGCTCAGCGGGTTGGCGCCGGCCTTTGGCCCAGGGTGCGATCCTGGAGTCCCGGGATCAAGTCCCACATCGGGCTCCCCACATGGTACCTGCTTCTGTCTCTGCCTTTCTCTATGTCTATTATGAATAAATAAATAAAAATTAAAAAAAAAGAAATTAATTGTATTTTTATGTGCTAGTAACAAACATATGGCAACTGAAATGAAAAATACAAGACACTTAAAACCACTCAAAAAAATGAAATACTTAGGTATAGATATAATAAAACATATACAGAATTTGTATTTTAAAAACTACAACATGTTGATAAAAAGAAATCAAAATGGGATCCCTGGGTGGCGCAGCGGTTTGGCACCTGCCTTTGGCCCAGGGCGCGATCCTGGAGACCCGGGATCGAATCCCACATCAGGCTCCCGGTGCATGGAGCCTGCTTCTCCCTCTGCCTGTGTCTCTGCCTCTCTCTCTTTCTCTCTGTATGACTATCATAAATAAATAAAATAAAATTAAAAAAAAATTAAAAAAAAAAAGAAATCAAAGAAGATGTAACTAAATTTAGGAACACATCATGTGTATGAATTAGAAGACATAATATAGTAAGATATCAATGATCTCCAAACCAATATGCAAATTTAATGCACTTTCTATCAACATTCCAGCAAGATTTTTCGCGTGTAAATACAGATAAAATAATTCTAAAATTTATATGGAATCATAGAGGGAAAAGAATAGTTAATTTTTTTTTTTAAATAAGGAAGTGGAAAAAAAAACAAAGTGGGGAAATCAATCCATCCAAATTCCAAGCCTTTTTATATATTTGCAGTAATCAAGACTGTGAGGTATTGGCAGAGAGGCAGACATATAAATCAATGAAACAGAATAGAGTCTAGAAATAGCCCTACATACTTATGGC
This sequence comes from Vulpes lagopus, assembly GCF_018345385.1. Lineage (NCBI taxonomy): Eukaryota > Metazoa > Chordata > Mammalia > Carnivora > Canidae > Vulpes > Vulpes lagopus. The sequence goes on along the minus strand of NC_054824.1, from coordinate 169,507,195 downwards.
CAATTGCATTTTGACAAAGGCACAAAAATTCAGTAAAAGAAGGATAATATTTTCAACAAATGGTGCTGGAGCAACTAGACAGCCATAGACAAAAATAAACAACAATAAATAAAGCCTAGGTCAACCTAAATCTCTTACCCTATAGAAAGGTTAATTCAAAATGGATCATTGATTTAAATTATGAAAATATGAACTTTTGGATGAAAACATGGCAGAAAATCTTTGGGCATGGGGCTTGGCGAAGACTCAGACGGGACACTAAAAACACAATACACAAAAGAAAAAACCCAATAAACTGGACTTTCACAAAATTTAAAACTTTTTCTCTGTGAAAGACCCTGTTAAGAGGATGAGAAAACAAGCTATAGATGGGGCAAAAATACCTACACTCCACATATCTGAGGCCTTGTATGTAGAATATAAAAAGGACCCTCAAAGCTCAATAGTGTAAAAACAACAACAACAACAACAACAAAAACTGCACAAAACACCCTAACCATCCAATTAGAAAATGGGCAAAAGACAGGAAGGGACATGTCTCCAAAGAGGACACACAGATGGCAAATAAGCTTATGAAATGATGTTCAATAGCACTAAGCATCACAGTAATATAAATTAAGACCATGAGAAAATATCACTAATTTACCCACTAGGGGACTCCTAGGTGGCTCTGCAGTTTAGCACCTGCCTTCCACCCAGGGTATGAGCCTAAAGTCCCAGAATTGAGTCCTGCATCAGGCTCCCTGCATGGAGCCTGCTGCTCTCTCTGCCGATGTCTCTGCCTCTCTCTCTCTCTCTCTCTCTCTCTCTCTCTCTGTTTCTCATGAATGAATTTTTAAAAAAATCTAAAAAAAAAAAAATTTACCAATCAGAATGGCTAAAAGAAGAAATAATGGCAATTCCAAATGCTGACAAGGGTATGGAGAAACTGGATTTGTCCCACACTGCTGGTGGAAATGTAAATGGCAAGCTACTCGGAAAAAACAGTTTGTCAGTTTCTTTAAAAACTAAACATACATTTATCATATAACCCAGCAATGGTACCTCTGGGTGTATTTCCAAGAGAAATAAAACCATGTCTATGTAAAAACCTGTGCATGATTATTCATATCATCTTTATTTGTAATAACCAAATACAGTAAATACATAAAACATCCTGGGGCGCCTGGGCGGGTCAGTTGGTTAAACATCTGCTTTTGGCTCAGGTCATGCTCTCAGGGTCCTGGGATCCAGCCCCACATCTGGCTCTCTGCATGGCAAGGGAGCCTGCCTCTCCCTCTCCCTCTGCCCCTCCCCCTCACTCTGCTCTCTCTCTCTCATAAATAAATAAAAACCTTTAAATAAATAAATAAATAAATAAATAAATAGAATATCTTCCAATAGGTAAATTGTTAGACAGTGGTACATCCATACCATGGAATACTACTTAGCAACAAAAAGGAACAAGCTAACAAGTCATGTAACAGTTAGGATGGGTCTCCAGATCATCATGCTACGTGATAACCAGTCACAAAAGGTTGACTATTGTATGATTCCATTCACAGAACCTTCGCAGCCATCATCCGGATTAGTGACGGCCAAGTGTTAGGGATTGGGGCAGGGCACAGAAGGGAGATCCTTGTGGTGATAGGTTAGTTCTGTATCTTAATTGAGTTGGTTACATGACTCTACACATGTGATAAAATGACATATAACTATACACGCACTTCATACCAGTGTCAGTCTCCTCACTTCCATATTGTACTATAGATACATGAAATGTAATCAGTAGGGGAAACTGGGTCAAGGGCACATGGGAACTCTCTGTACTACTATCTTGGCAACTTCTTATGAATCTATGATTATTTCAAAACAAAATTTTTTTTTAAAGTTTACAGTCAACTACAGAACACTGTACAGTTGTAAGGTGGCAGGGTGCAAATCCAGGCAAATGACCAGCAAACTCGTGGGGCTGGATGCTTCTGGAACTTCTGGAATCTCGACTCATCCTTTTCCATTTTTGTTGCTGTCTGGATTCCAAGCTTTGGGGTTGTTATGGCTTGGGAGGTACTATCCAAAGCAGTGTTTCTCAAACTTTGATGTGCATGGGAGTCCTCTGGGGATCTTGTTAGAATGCAGGTTCTGATTCCAATGGTCTGGGTGGGGCCTGAGATCAGGACCAGAATTAGGGTGAAGTGAGAAGGGCGGGATCTTTCGTTCAAGTGTGAGGGTCAGATCCTGTCTTCATTTAAAATTATTTTATTTTATTCATCATAATTTTTTTGCATTAATTTTGCCTTTCTAAAAATGTTATTTGTCTCCATTACTGGGTTTTTGGGTGCTCCCTTACATTTTGCACTGGAGGGAAGCTAGCCCTTTGACCTCACACTCCTCCCAGCCCTGCCTGAGAGTCAGCATTTCTAACAAACTCCCCAGTGACACCAAGGCTACTGATCTATAGACTATATTTTGAATAGCAAGGGACTAAGGACAGGTTGGGCAGCCCCTGCAACATTAGAGTACCCACAAAACCAGCTTTCTTCCCTCTACAACTGCACCACCACCTCCACTTCGCATGATAAGGGCATTTCTGGACATTGGCAGGTAGTCCACTGGCAAAGCGATAGCTAGGGCCCTGGAATTTAATTTCATGCCAGGCTTCCCAAGATGTGGTCTATTTTTGTGCCTCAGTTCTGCCCCAGGAATACAGCCAAATCCCTCTAACATTTTACACTCAGGTCCGAACTATCCTCCATTTGCTCTACCTTCCTTGCTCCTATACCCACAGAGGATGAGCCCAAGGCCACCAGAGGCATCACTGTGTCCTGCCCTCAGCACCCTGAGAATCCACTGTGTCTCACAACTCATTTTAGGTCCCCCTTGAACCAGGTACACCTCCCCTCCTAATAGCCTGTGCTAGACCCACCAGCCCAGGATGGACACAACACAGATGATTTGTCCATTAATAATGATTCATGAGACAGACACGTCTCGTCTGCCTCCTGGCTACTCAGTGAAACCAACTGATGTGTGTAATCTACTCTCCTCTTCCAGAGAGTTAATGGAGGAAACACTGTGGTCAGGGCATCGATACTAACTCAATTTTTCCTTTTCAGCTGCAATTAGAAATTTTGAGTTGTATTCACCGCTGGAGCTGCCGGACTTTTCCTTGTTTGTGAATCACAAAGGTGATCTGGATTTGTAAACATTTTGAATTGTAGAATGTTTATACATTTACGTTTTAGAATGTTTCTTGGATAATGAAGGAAGAAACCAAGACAGGGTTATTTCTGCCCAGGGGTTGAATCAATGGTTTTCTTTTAAAGGAACCATCCCTGGGGCCTACCACACTGAACCTTGGGCATTCCGTAACAAAAATTTAGTGAGCATTTATTACGTCCAAGGTTCTGCGCCAGGTGCTGTTGGGGGAACATACAGAAGTCAAAGACACAGTCCCCGCTTCCAAGGATCCTGGGTTTTTGATACAGGGACATGGCACATGCTGGTTGGATAATGGATGCAAAGCTAAACAGCAGCAACATGAAGTGCTATAGGACTTCAGGGAAGGGAATGATCCCCGGAGGATAGGGTGGCCTGGGGAGCTTTCCCAGAACAGATGAGACTTTAGCTGGGTCCTGATAGGTGAGAAGAGGAAGGTGTATTAACTGTGTCTCTCTATTTTTCTGTTTTCTGAGGCTTTGACATCTGGGGCCTTGCTGGTCCTGGAGGGGCCATCCTTCCCAGGATTGGCCAGTTCCTAGAGATGGTAAACAACTCACCCTAGAGCACTCTTTTCAAATGCAAACTAAACCAATCCAGAGCCTAGCTGCCCAACTATCCCTTCTGCAGGGCTCTCAAGCTCAGGGCCACTAGCCACCTGCCCTCATCACCCCAGGGCCAGGTACCAGACAACTAAGGACAGCTTCTATGTCACAGAGCCACCGATATTAATCAATCAGCTGAAGGATTACCCTTCCTCTCTGCTTCCTCTGCTTCCTCCCTGCAGTAACCACAATAAAGACCCTGGCCCCTGTTTCCAGGACTCCGTCCCTCCTGACTGGTGCTTCCCCATGTGGTCCCTCTGCAGCATGACACGTCCTCTCCTCTTGGGATCTATGAATATCACTATCTTTACAGTGATGATCGTCTCCTGATCTTTTGGCTTTGCCGCACCCAAATAACAGTAAACCCCACATTTTAAAACAGAAGGAAGATGTGGCACCTGGTTGGCTGAGTCAGTTAAACGTCTGCCTTCAGCTCAGGTCAAGATTCCAGAGTCCTGGGATGGAGCCTCACATGTAGGGCTCTGGCTCAGCGGGGAGTCTGCTTTTCCCTCTCCTCCCTGCTCATGCTCTCTCACTAGCTTTCTCTCTCTCAAATAAATAAATAAAATATCAAACAACAACAACAACAAAAACAAACAAAACAAAAAAACAGAAGGAAGAAACTCATTCCAGGAGATGTGAGCAGATGGACTGAGCAAGGAATAGAGCCACCGGGTTCCATCGAAGGCTCTAAGGCTTGGCTTTCTCTGCTTGAAAAGCAATGATACCACTTCCATGCCTTGTCACTAAGGGTGTCTCCCCCACCCCACATGACCTAGAGCACCTTTCTGGATCTCCTCCTACTCCCAGACCCTCCAGTCCCAATGTGTTTGGGAAGCAGGGAGCTGGGTGATCATGTTCCCCTGGGTGGGTGAAACAGACAGTCCTACCAGGTCCTCTCTGAGATGTCCAGCCTAAGCCAGAAGACGGTGCTCAAGTGAGCTTCCTACTTGAATCTCAAGTAATTATGAAAAGGAGTATGGTCCCCGACATTGATCCATGAGTGAGACCATGGTAGTGCCGGGCCATCCCTGGGTCACCACCAGCCAAGTGGGCTGTGGGGCCCCCATTATAAGGGAAGATTGGTTATGGACTTAGTCTCCAGGAGGAGCAACTAGCTTAACTCTTCCTGGAGCTAGCCAACCCTGGCCCCAGCCCACCACTTACAAATGCCCGCCATCACGGGTGGACAGAATGTACATTCGCCAATGCAATAGCCTCTCCTCTCCTTCACACCCAGTACTCTTAACTATAAGAGAAGCAGTGAAATATGAAGCTTCTTGGGATTATGAGAGCACAGCTCTTTTCTTCACCTGCTTACTCCTGTCTCTCTGACTCAGGAAGGCTACATTTCCCGAGGTGATGATAGGGTGCCCAGATCTGGTGTGTCCTTCCACCCAGGCTCTGTGGCCAATGGCTGACCAGGAGAAGATGTGGGCTGGGTGTGGATGCATGTGGGATTCAGACTGAGGCCCCCCGAACAGACTCGTGTGCAGAGCAGCCCTGCAAATGCCAAGAAGCCTCCCTGGACACAGAGCGTCCAGGTTCTCTTGCCCATCTGTCCACTTGTGCCATCTGTCCCCATCCCCAGTGCACACACCTCAGGCTCTCTTAATTCACCAGAGAAGGTTGCAAATGCTTCCCAGAATGCCTTTCATGCCTGGATTTCCTCTAGTTCCTGGATTTTCATCCATTTGTCTGGCTTTTGCAGCCACCTCCACTTGCAACCCTGACCTGGCTGGGAGGGGGTAACAGAGTGGCAAAATTCCTCCCTCATTACTGCTCATCCTATTTGCTCCACTACCTCTAGCTTGGGAGAATGTGTGTCCCTTTGTCTTCCCAGCTGGGAGATGATTTATGACCCCCCGTTCCACAGCTGTCACTTCTGACAGACTGTACTGGGATGAACCTCTCATGTGTCCCAGCTGCTACTCGCCACCTCAGAAGTCTGGCCACTCCATTTGAATCCTTTCCACTGGAAAAGCTCCCCAGATCCCCATCCCTCACTCTTTCCAAACCACGCTTCTTGGAGTTCACTCATTATTGAAAACGATTTTTTTTCTATTTATTTCTCCAGAAATAGAAAGCTAAATATATATGTAAAAATACGCCATGAACTGGTTTCTCCTTCAGTGAGACTCATAAACACATGGGAGAATTATTTAAAAACCCCACAGTCTGTGATACTAAATATAACTGGGTGGGTGGGTAGGTAGGTGGGGATGGGGGAGAGAGGGGAAAGTGTGGGGAAAAGTATAAAGACAGAAGAGCACACATGATGAAAAAAAAAACCAACCCACCGTGGCTTCACATTAGCGACAAGTCTCTGCCATTTGCATGGATTCAGGCTCTATTTTTAACTACACGTCTGCTATTTCACACTTTATGAACCATTAACCTTTTTGAATATTGGTTCACCATACAGGCTTTTTATTTGGGGATAATTCAGGCTCTGAAGTAGAATTTACCCAGAAAATAGCTTTGCTTTTATCTAGTAAAACAAGTGGAGAACAATGAGGCAGAGAAGGCTCCCTTTTGTAAGGATGTGGTCCTGTCGAGGGTCTAGTGAAGGGACCACTGAACGGGGCTGCTGAAATATTAAAGGTTGCTTTCCCCCTAAGAACACTATTGGGAAAACACAGTTTCCCTTACAGCTTTCTTACTTGTGCTCATCTTTCTCTACTCTCCCAAGAATTGATAGAAATAGCTTCCTGGATCAAGCCCCCTCACATACACATAAACTCTGGTTATGGGCAACTAACTCTCCAGGCTTGCCTGGAATGTTCCTACTTTCAACACAGAAGCTTCCATGACCTGGCAGGGGTTTTGTCCCCAGCAAACTGAGATGATGGGTGTGGTGTGCTCAATGACAGCCCTCTGAAGAAGTCCATGTCCTAATCCCTGGAACCTGTAAATGAGTCACCTGAACGTGGCAAGAGGGATTTTGCAGGTGGGACTTAAATTAAAGATCTCATCTCAAGAAGAGGAGATGATCTTAGATTCTCCAGGTGGGTCCAACATAATCAGAGAGAATGCAGGAGGGTCAGACTCAGAAAAGATGTGACAATGGAAGCAGCAGTAAGAGGTTTGAAGATTGGAGGAAGGGACTGCAAGACAATGAAGGTACCTGTCCTCTGGAAGCCGGGAGAGGAAAGGAAGCCCCTCCCCTAGAGCTTCCAGGAAGAAGTATAAGATAAGAGTTTTAGGACTTTCAAAAGGATAGTAAATGTGCATGCTCTGAACCAACAGGCTTGTGGTAATTGACTGTAGCAACCATAGGAAGCGAAGACAGTGGTCACCATACCCATCGCTTGGATCAGTGTGCCCAGAAGACCCATGACCACTCTGTCTCATTCTGCATGATCTGAACCAAAGAACAAGTATCAACTCCTGCAGAAGTGGGGAGAGGAAATTGGCTCACAGAAAATGTACCACGCATTGGACTCTTTCAGGGTCACAGAAAGGACACGATTTTAAAGTAATTTCATTGGTATTTTACAATTTTCTCTTTGAAGAAACCTATAAGTAAAGAAATGTACAATAGCCTACAACCAAAATTAAGCCTTTGAAATTCCTTAAATTAAGACACAGAGCCCACCTAGTGGGTAACAGAGCATATGTTTAGAGACTCTAGGTCAAATCCTGCTCCAGGCATGACTAGCTGGGTGACCTTGGGTTGGTTACCCCACTGCGCTGGCTGCCAACACATCTTTAGAGACAATACGATCCAGTTCACAGGGTCGTGAAGTAACAGGTGTGAAGAGCGGCATAACACCAGCACCCAGGAAACATTGGCTGTACTTGTCTTGCTCGGCAAAGTCCAACAATTCCTTTGGGTAGGAAAGTTTTATGAGATAATAGAAAATATATGCATATTGGTTTCTGCCCCTGGCTCTTGGCACAGAGCTCCTAAAACCCTTGTAGATTCCTAAGTGTTGGGTGGGGGTGACTGGGTGGCAGGCACTGAGGGGGGCACTTGACGGGATGAGCACTGGGTGTTATTCTGTATGTTGGCAAATTGAACACCAATAAAAAATAAATTTATTATTACAAAAAAAAAAAAGATTCCTAAGTGTTAAGAGTACCGGATGCATCTACTGTTCTAATATTTGGTTATTTATTTATTTATTTATTTATTTATTTTATTTATTTTAAAAGATTTTATTTACTCATAGAGACAGAGAGAGAGAGAGGCAGAGACACAGGCAGAGGGAGAAGCAGGCTCCATGCAGGGAGCCCGATGTGGGACTCGATCCGGGGTCTCCAGGATCAAACCCTGGGCTTCAGGCGGCGCTAAACCGCTGTGCCACCCGGGCTGCCCTAATGTTTGGTTTTTGAGCCCCATTCCTGACACACAGCTCCTACATCCTTTGGAATTTCCCAGGTGATAGCAGGGTCTTTTGTTCTAAATGAGATGACTCTTGGTGCTCCTGGATGGGAGCTGGTCCTCAGAAAGACTGAACCATGATTAGAAGCCTTTTTTCCCCCTATTCCCACCTATCGATCCTCAGAGAGAGAAGAAGGGGCTGGAAATGGAGCTAATATTTGATCGTGCCTAAGTGAAAAAGCCTCCATAAAATCCCAACAGTAGGGGCTTCAGAGAGCTTCCAGGTTGGCCAACACCACCTGCAGAGGATGACACAACTGGACTCCATGGGGACAGAAGCTCCTGAGCTTGGGACCCTCCCAGACCTCACCCTGTGTATCTCTTCATCTGGCTGTTCTTCTGTATCCTTTACCATATCCTTTAATAAGCTGGTAAAGAGAGGTACGTGTTTCCCTGAGTTCTGTGAGCCACTCTAGCAAATTCGACAAACCCAAGAAGGGGCCTTTAGAACCTCTGATCTATAGCCATTTGGTCAAAACTGCAGGTGACAAACCTGGGTTTGCTCCTGTCTCCTGAGGTTTGCATGAGCAGGGGGACAGGAGCCACACTGGTGGGGGGGGGGGTGTGAGCCCTTACCTGTGGGGTCTGGTGCTATCTCCAGGTAGATAGTGCCAGAACTGAGTGAAAATGTAGGACACCCAGCTGGTGCAACACAGAATTGATTGTCTTGGGGAAAAAAACCTCTGCACAACAGGTGACCAGAAATGTCACAAGTGTGAGCATTTTGTATGAAGGGTAAATAAAGGAGACACCTGGGGAAGAGACTCCTAGTAGGGAAAAAGGGAGTTTTCCCCTACCTATGAAGGTGGAAAACTAAGGATTTTTTTTTTATTATTACAAGAGTGCAGGTGGGACAAGAAAAATTGAAAAACTCTTTTATTAAAAAAAAGTATGCAGCCTGCCACTGTGGGGGTATTAACTATAAATTGGGTCCTGACGCTATTGGTGCTCCCAGTGGCATGTCTTTCTCGGTGCTGGGTGCCTCCCACTGAGAGAGTAGAGGTGGCCCTCTGGGCTTGCGAAGCCACTTCTGGAGACCGAGGTCTGACTATTCCCAGACCCTGAGCTCCTTTTGTCCTTAAGTGCAACCAAACAAAGCGGTCTGAGTGATGCCGGAGAAGCCCAGACTGGGGGTGGGGGCACACTGCACTTGGGCAGATGGGGACTCTCCACAATCCTAGCGAGTGGCCGGGATGTGTTTGGATGATGGATGGGGAGAGTGCTGCATGCAGGAAATGTCAGGCTGGCGCACTGCTCTCCAGGTTATTGATCGCGCTCCACGGGCGGCTGGACAGAGGGGCTTTCTGCTGCGATGGATGAGACTGCTTTCAAAGGTTTCATTTGTCTCTGGGAACTCTCAGAGCTCACACAGGGTTTTGCTGCTTCTCCCCAAGCTGACCTGGAGGCATGAGTCCAAGAAGACCCCAGCAGGAAATGATCCTGAAACGGCCTTCAGGATCCTGATGTGAAATCAAATACCTTTGTTGTACATCCCTGAAGGCAACATATTTTTAAAAATGATGCTAATTAGTGTCAGTGAGAATAAGGGGAAGTGTGCACTCTAACATAACCGACGGTGGGAGTATAAATTGATTGCCTTTTAGGAAAGCAATACGGCAGTTAGCATCTATCAAAATGACAAATGGGCATAGCCTTTGACCTCGCAATTTCACTTCCAGAAATCTTTACTACAGAAAAAAAAACCCTGCATATGTGCACAGAGGTGTGTCCAAAAGGATGTTTCACTTCAGCGTAATCTGTAGTAGTAAAAAATCAGAAATAAAGGTGGAAGCCACCAAATTACAGTATATACACCCAAAGGAATATTACGTAGCCATTAAAAAGAACAGAGTAGGCCTATTCAGTCTGACATGGGAAGGTCTCTAAGATACATTGTTAACAAGAAATTTAACAAAGGACTTTGAAAAAATTCAAGTCACAGAACAATACCTATAGTATAGTGACATTGGAATAAAACTATATGTGTGTAAAATAATTTCAGACAGTGATAATGAGAGCAGTGGAGAAAATAAAATGAAGAGAGAGGATGGAGCTTGGGTGGTGTGGGTGGGCTTCTCTGTGGAAGTGACAAGGAGGCAGAGAAGGGAATGATAGGACATCAGCCACACAAAGATTGAGAGGGAAAGTACGGCAGATTGTGGGGTGCATGCAGGAGGCCCAAAGTCCTGCAGGTGGAAGAGCCAGGCTGGTACTGCAGTCAGGGAAGTTGGTGGGAGACCAACCCAAGGGCTTTGGGAGCAGGGAAGAAGATTGTGATTCTATTTTCAGCCCCTGGAGGGTTGTAAGCAGCAGAATGATATTTTTTGGAATTCTTGAAATTTTGAAATTTGAAATTTCGACTATATTGCAATTTTCCAAAACTTGAAAGCTCATTTGTCTATTGGGTAGAAAATGAATGGAGGGGGAGCAGGAGTGGAGGAGGTGAGACCACTTGGGTGATCATCATGAGTCTAAGAGAGAAATGACAGTCATGAACCTGCAAATGGTCAGGCCTTCCCTCGCTTACCTCTGAAGGAACTATGGTAATCGATCGGCATCTTACAAAGGGTTTGATAACTAAAACATTATTTTGTTCTTTTGATTTCACACATCTTATTTTTTCTAACACATGAGTGGGAACTACCAGATGTAGAACTTAAGTGGTTGACTCAATTAACCCTAGTAATTCCATGAGGTATGCACCAACTCACCCCCATTTACAGATGAGAAAACTGGGATAAATATCTTCCTCATGTTTATTCACCTGGTGAGGGGCTGAGCCTAGCTTCAGAGTAAGATATTATTTTAAGTATAAAGGCCTACATAAAGTAGAGAGTAATATTATAGTAGAATTAAATTTTGCGATAGCTGATTGATCATGAAGATTCTTCTGGGAGGACCACATTTCATCTGGTCTAATCCTTTCCCCAGAACCTGGCTATTTATGCAGCAACCTGATATTATATCATCCTTTTATGAAATGGGTAGCAGTACTGTCCCCCCCAACCCAAGAGCTGAAAGCAGACCCCAAGAATTAGAAAAATCTGTGCTAAATTCCTAAGTAAGTAGGGAGTCCCAAATTTTTGTGCTTTTAAGTATATTATGCATGTGTTTAAGCATACTTCTCTCTCGCGGGTTTTGTTTCTTTCTTTTTTTTTAGCTGAAGTTACAGTGCCCCCTAGAAGACCAGACTTGATATTCTCATTTTAATTTTAGGCCCAGCAAGTATTTTTTTCTTGGATGAACCTTCCCAGCACTTTCTTGAAAATATAGGGTGGACACCTGAGAACTCATGGAAATTCACCCTGGGCGGTCCACGGCGCTGCTCTTGGAATGTACAGGATGAGCTTTGTGACCTTCTCCAGGGAGGGCAGTTCTAATTACAGAGCAAAGACAAAGAGGCCAGGAGCAGGTAAATCCGCAGCCAATCTGGGCGGGGCCCGATGGACGCTCCCAAACATTCTTAAGATGCCGTATTTCTAATGATCCAAAGACCTTGGCCTGGCAATCTGGATCTGGATCCTATCTCTAGGTGAGTTTACTGTACTGCCTTGATCCTGAGACTGCTCTCAAACACTCCTGTGTGAACAGCCAGTGCAGAATATGACCCAGTCCTAAGACCTTAGGCCTAGCGCCCAGAGTCGTACTGCAAACCGTGTCTTCCAGAATGCCTCACCCAACAGGTCACAGCTGTTCCCCTTCGTTCCATCAGCCCAAGCTGAATCGAACACCTTTAGCCTGTTCTGGTTTCCCAGGAAGACCCCTATTCCCAAGGAGGTTCTAGATCAGTTCACAACCGGGTTGACTTTGCTCTCCAGGGGACACCTGGCAACGTCTGGAGACAATTTTGGTTGTTGCTGTTGGAAGTGGGGGTGCCACTGGCTTTTAGCTTACGGTAAAGGCCCGGATGCCTCTAAGCATCCTACAGTGCTCAGGACAGCTGCCACGATGAAGAATTATCTGGTCCAGCGGTGCCAAGATTGAGAAACCATGTTCCAGAGAAATAAGACAAGGCCCCTGTCTGAAAGGTAAAATGGAAATGATGCTAACACAGGTGGAAGAATCATAGCCCCGAGAGAAGGCTACTGGGATTTCAGAGTCCACTTCTCCACTCCTCCTAGCACAAGGGCTTATTACTGGGAAAAGCAACCGAGTCAAATACTATTATGACAAAATGCCCCACACGACGAAAGGATTTCCAAGTGGTCCAGGAGGGTTGTAAGACACTCGTCCTATGGTTCGAGCTCACACAAGAGGCTGCACGTCCAGACCTGCCTCTGCTTGGGTGAACGACAGTGACCTGGGACAGGCTCCCGCTCACCTGCCTTCTTCCTCTCTCTCTGCTCCTTTCCCTTTGCTTTTACAAACCAAACCTCAGCCTCTCGGAGTCCTGCATCTAAGCTTCAAAAATCCCCCTCACAGCAACAAAAAAAAAAAAAAAAAAAAATCCCCCTCAGCTGACAGAATGAATGGTTTCTGTGCACAGTAGTTAAGGAGCACAGGATTCTGGAATGAGCAGCCTGAGCGATTTAGAGAATCCTTGGCCAGAGATCAAGGGAGACCCTTCTCCTTGCAGGCCCTACCTAATTAAGTCACGTTCCTTACGAAAAGCTGTGAGGGAATAACTCAGACAAGCCATAACGAAGGGATTTTTCGGTGCTCTGTTTTCTAGGCCCAAAAAAATATTATATAATAATCAGGTAAAAAAAAAATTGCACTGGTTTCTTGGCACTCTCTGCTGTAAAGACTTTTTTTTTCTCTCCTGGAAGTTCAAATGGCAGGGACCTGTTGGCACTGTCTTGGCAGGAGTGGACAGAGAGGCCTGTCTCTAGCCAAGCTCCCTGGAAGGACCTGCTGCCCGCCTCTCAGGTCAGGGGACTAGGGTCTGTTTTATAACCTGATGATTAGGAGCTGTGAAGTATAGTTACTACTTTTCTCATGCAGAGCCTGAGAAGTGGGCTGTTGCTCTGAACAGAGTAAGATAGTTGTGTAAGACATTCACACTTCTGGCCCCCTACACACACACACACACACACACACACACACACCACATCCCGGTGTTCCATCCAATTTAACCAAACAGATTTAGAAATTTGGAAGCATACTCTGAAATAGGAAAAGGCAGAGAATCACTTTTTCTAAGTACATTACTCATAAGTTTGTGTTTTTAAAAATATTTTTACTTTTAAATAATTTCAGACTCAGAAACAAGTTGCAGGACTCCCATATACCCTACCGTTCACCCAGATTCCCTACTTGTTAATATCCCACCACATTTGCTTTATCAGTTTTGCTTTCCATAGATTCACATTGCTATTACTTTTTAAATTATTGGATAGTACTCGGCCTTTTTGCTCCCAAATACTTCAGTGTGTGTTTCCCAACAAAAGGGCGTATTAGTGACAGTTTACGAAGCTCGTCCTTTCCCAGTTGAAGGACAGCTGAGCAACTGGCAAATGGCTAAAGAGTCTGGGCCAGCAGAATAGGATTTTCCAAGGATCTCCTGGTAAATCTGAGTTTAAATCTTGACGTCACTACTTTCCAGTGGTGTGACTTGGATACCTTCTTAGTCTCAGTTCCTTCCTCTGTAAGATGGGGAAAATGCTAGTATCTCTCTCATAGGTCGCTGGGGGCACAAAGGAACTAAGTCACCAAATGAGACTTTGCACAGACAGGTTTCATAGATGCGTGAAGCAACACTCAATAACAACAGGTCTTCATGCTAGCTACTGCCTCCCTTTCTTCTCACTTCTCATTTCCTTGTAATTATACAGGATTATGATTCTCCAATATTTCTCCAGCCAGCGCCCTTTGTTATGAAGTCCGGCCCTCCTGTTTTCATTGGCAGGGCTGGCATCAAACGTGCAATCTCCCTAACTTCTTTCTCTCCCTGCCAGGTGGGTCCCTTCCCCACCCACTCACATCACTCTTCTGTTCGATTAAAGCATGACACATTTAGAAACTTATGAGCACACTACTGAACAGAAGAGAACAAAACTTCATTTCTCGTAAGGTTATTAAAATACCTGCGCCTTAAAGTAGGACAACCACATAGAACCTAGCGTGCATGAGATCACATCTCTTCCTGAGCAACAGGGCACGGATTTGAATATTTACCACTGAAGACAGGGAGATACCCAGCTTCTGGGGATTTGGGTCAACCAGCTGTATTTTCTTTCCTTAGGCATAGATAATGGGGTATTTGGCTAGGAAGCAAAAAAAGAAAGCTAATGTTTAAAATATACTTACTATGTTGCTGGCACTTTCACAAGATGTTTAGATATTTCCACTTTCAAGCATTCCTTTTTGAGAAATATACATTTCACTTATTTATATTTTATTTATTTATTTTGAGAGAACAGGGGGAGGGGGAAGGGGAGGGGGAGGGGGAGAATCTCCACCACATTCCTCGCTGAGTACGGAGCCCAACATGGGGCTCCATCTCAGGACCCTGAGACGATGACTTGCTGAAACCAAGAGTCAGACGCTTAACTGACTGAGCCACCAGGGTGCCCCAAGAAATATACCTTTTAAAATCCAATGCCAACAGCACATATCAATCAATCACTACTATCACTGGGCAGCTCCAGAGGCAATGGCTAGAAGAAACACCCTGAAGCAGAAAGCAATGGTTTGGCCCCAAACATAGTGGGGTTTTCTCTCCAGGGATGTGCCAGGTGTGTAGCTACTGAGAACAGAGCCACAGCCTTGGGCCTCATGCCTAAGAGGCAGCCTCTGCCAAAAGCAGTTGTAGCTGAAAGTCAAGCAGCAGTCAGCGTGTCCCATGTGGAACCTTCTGCTTATCTCCAGAGGCACCTATTCACCCTCTCCCATGCCTTCAAGCCTTCCACAGCTCCTTGCTTCTAGGATAAGGCCCAAACTCTCCAGTAGACCCCTTTTAAGTCTGAATCCTGAAGCTCTTGCTTGCGCCTCCGCCACAGGCTCAAGCATGTCCTTCCCCCCAGAGACATGGATTCGTGAGCACACCCACTGGTGCCTTCACCCACGTGTTCCTTCTTCCTCGAATGCCCTCCCCCAGCTTGGTAACACTTGGCAAAGGATTGTGGTTTACTCTTCTTTGCATCTCCAGCACTCAGCCCCTCCTTATCACTTAGACACTAGGTAATGCTCAATGAGCACTCCCGATGTGTACAGCTTTGGGCTGAATTACGTATGCGTAAAAGTGAAGATACCTTGAAAACTAGAATTGCCAGTCTAAAGGTGAATTTTTCACATACAAATATAGCAGCTTGTTAGAAAAATTAAGTTTGGTGAATTTAACTTCCTAACATCACCTCATACAGACTTCAAGAGATAAACAATAAGTAGGTCAAAAAAATTTACATTAACACTTCATCTGAATATTCCAACCAATTAATTTTTCTCTTGTTATCTAGAACATTGGTTTACCTCAGCAAAAAGATGGTGATGATGATTAAAAGAAAAGAAAAAGAAGAGCATTTAAATGGGATTATCCATTGTACTTATGATGGTGATCTGTATCTGATTCTGAAATCAAGTGGGGCAGACATACAGATCGAAATAAAAGACTTCTGCACTTGCTTTTATTTATTTGTTTGTTTGTTTACTTATTTAAGTGAGCTCCATGCTAGGCATGGAGCCCCATGTGGGACTTGAACCTCACAACCCAGAGATCAAGACCTGAGCTGAGATCAAGAGTCAGACACTTAACCGATTAAGCCACCCGGCACACTGCCCACCACGTACTTACTTTTAAAAGGGTTCATTTATATCTCAACTGTTTGTTTTTTTTTAAAGATTTTATTTATTTATTCATGAAAGACAGAGAGAAGACAGAGACATAGGCAGAGGGGGAAGCAGGCTCCTCCCAGGGACTCGATCCTGGAACTCTGGGATCACGCCCTGAGCCAAAGGCAGACGGTCAACCACTAAGCCACCCAGGTATGTCCATTTCTCAACAGTTTTAACAAAATAAAGAATAAGTACCAAGTTTTCCAATGGCACAGCACTTGTTCGGTACTATGTGTAGTAACTAGTCCAACATTCCCTTCAGAGGCACGGTCTATACAGAATGTGTCTTGTATGTGTGTGTGGGCATATGTTTAATTCAACCCAAACTGAAGACATCAGGATCAGGTGCTCAGGTCAGGATCTCAGGGTGCTGGGATGAAGCCTGAGTGGAGATCCCTGCTTCTACCTCTCCCTCTGCCCCTCGACCCACTCATGCACACACTCTTTCTCTAAATAAATAAATAAATCTTAAAAAATATCCCTGACTCTCCCTCTCTGTGTAGGCAATGTGAATGAATAAATGAATGAATGAATGAACAAAATACATAAATAAATAAAATGATCATTTCAGCAATCTGTGTCAAGATAGGGTAGATCCCTCTGGATTGGAGTGCTCAGGTCTTACCTCAAAGGTGGCAGCCTCAGGACAGTGTGACCAGGCAGGTCAGCCCTGCTGTCCCAGAAGGGAGGCCCAGCTTTGCCCTGCTGTATCTCAGCCCCCCATCCCTGCCCCACCCTCGGCCTGAGCCCTGGTCTTCTAGGTTGTCTCAGATCCCCACCCCTCCTCACCTGCAGTCAAGTCACCCATTCAGTCGCTGCAAGCAGAAAAGCCCTTTAGAATTGACTCCGTTTCCCCCTCAATTTTAGTGACTGAGAGGTGAGGTTCCAGAGACCGCAGAAGCTAACCTGTTGTGCTGGAGGGGGATTTGTGGACACCCAGCCCAAGGCCATTACTCCAGAGCTTTCGTCACTGGGCAAGAGAGGGGCCCCTACCCAGGTTAATGGCAGGAGCTATTCAAAAGTTTTGCCTCGTGTCCAAAGTAAAATTTTTTTTAGTTCGCAGCAGCTGTAAGCTGGATCCTGTAGGAAGCACTGCAGATACGGATAAGTGCCCGGGTGTGAGGGAGAGACATGGGAATAGACAAACCCAGTAGTGTTGAGTTGTGATCATGGACAAAATCTCGGAGCGTTTTTTATGAACTGGACACTGTGATAGACTTTACAGTTGCTGATTATTTCACTGACAGAGGGAAGCTGGCCGTGCTACGGAAGCTCCAGATTCCCCCAACAGAGGGGAGGAAGTGAGCGACTCATCCCCGCATGGGCGCCTGGCCCAGCCAGGTCTCTGCCTCACCTCCCCAGGGGGCCAGGGGGGCCCCAGCGGCAGGGCCTGAGCCCCAGCTCCTCTCACTTTGGCTTTACGGGGCCTCTTCTGAAGCTCTCTGGCCTGTTTCCAGGCCCTCGCCTAGGCTGTTCGAGGCAAGCACAGGCCAGATGAAGAATCAGGGCCTGCCTCTGGAGCCAGCTCCTCCCAGCTTGAGGCACGATGCAGAGGCGACGCCTACAAGAAAGGAGGAAGTGAGTGAGCTCTGTCTTTGGAAGCTAGGTCAGCTCTGGAGGATTTATTCCTCTCTGTTTTGGAATTCTGAAACCAGAGCAAGGTCATCATCTAGGCCTCCCTGAGAAAGGAAATCCCCCCCAAAGAGGGTGGTGCAGGAGGAACATCTGGGGGTGGCATGTCTTGACCGCAGCGGGTGGGCCAGGAGGAGAGGGCACCAGAACATTGCACAACCCTGGGGAAGTCCTAAGTCCATCCCGCCTAGGGTGAGCCAGAGGCCACGGGCTCCATCTGCTGAGGCCCGTGGACACACGCAACCAGCAAGCCACCAACTGCTGACCTCCCCTTCTATCTTGCCGGACTTTCAAAATCAGCTGCAGGAACAGGGGGCATTCTTGTCCCAGACACTGGGTGCCAGTGCACTGTGCTGAATGCCAGGAGCACAAGGATTTATAAAACCACGGTCCCTCTCTGGAGTCGTTTATATGCCGTGGAGGGAGAAAGGCAAGACCTTTGCATGGGTTATTGCACGGCAATGCCTACCTACCCAAGGGGTTGTAGCGTTTAATGAGATGCCACGTGGAGATATGAGCAAACCCAGCACTCACCCTGATTTTCCTGAGACTGAGCCAGCTCCCTCCACAGCCGAAGGATAACCAAGAGCAGAATGGGAAACTTGCAGAGTATCTCAGGGCACATCCTCCCTCCTCAGCAGTGCCTCTGAACTGCAGGCCAAGGAGGCCTCCCCTGCTCCCACCTGGTATGGCGACAGGGCTGGTCTTTCTTTCCTCCCTCCCTCCCTTCGCCTCCCACTGTTCTAGGCGAGTCCAAAGGGAGTCCTGGATGGGGAGACCAGCAGCCTACTCCTTCCTGATCCCACTCGCGTCAGGAAGCCTTCCCAGCAGTGGGGTCGAGGGTACAACCTAACCAGACCTTGGAGGAGAGTTTTCCAGGGACCTGCCCTGCACCGTTCCCATCCCAGTCCTGTCGTTCCTGTTTTCTTGGACTCATCCCAGTGGGATAGGAAACCGATTTATGCATCTCTGTTGACAGCCTCTCCGCTTCTCTGTCTGTGGAGGGGAACACGGGGTAGCACAGCCTTCAGTGCCCAACTGGGGTAATTGAGAGAAACCACACGGGGTGGGTTGATTTCCTCTGGAAAGTAACTCTCTTGAGTTGTCGGTGGAAGAGGAATGAATAGATCCCGAGTGAGATGAGAAGAAGGATGTGAACCTTCTGGGCTTGGAGACAGGTTTTGGGAGTGTGGAGGGAGGTGATAGTACTTGAGAGGTAGTTGTATTCAAAATATACATGGGGAGAGAGAGGTTGTCTTTTTTTTTTTTTTTTTTTTAAGCGTTGCTCTATTTTGAGCAGGACACCCTTTTGGTGTTCTTTGAGAGGTTTTAGCAGAGATCAGAATTTCTTTGTGAATGACTTTCTGGCTATCCAAAGATGGTTTCTCTGAGTAGGTTTCCACTTGGGGACTAGGTCACAAGGCAGCTGTGCTTTGTGTGCGATAGGGAATTTGATCCAAAGTCACCTGTTCTGGGCACCTGGGTGGCTCAGTGGTTGAGGGTCTGCCTTTGGCTCAGGTCATGATCCCAGTGTCCTGGGATTGAGTTCCGCATTGGGCTCCCCACAGGGAGCCTGCCCTTCCTCTGCCTATGTCTCTACCTCTCCCTGTGTCTCTCATGAATAAATAAATAAATCTTAAAAAAAAAAGTCACCTGTTCTCATCTCTTTATTTTATTACAGAAACAGATAGGAGCCAAGCAGTCCCCACCCAGTTCCTTTTTTCCCACCCAATTTCCTGACCAAGGAGGGAACTGCCCCGTCCTTGCTGGTGAAAGGGAATGAGGGGGCAATGGGGAGCAGATAGGAGAAAGAGAAGAGAAACTATCTCTCTCCACCTCTCTTGTTGGCACATCCCCATCTTGGCCACCTTCCTGCTGGCAAGAAGTTCCAGTCCTCTCCCTGCCTTTTTTTTACTCTACATGGCTCTGGGTGAGCCTTAGCTTCCTCCTCTATAAAGTCAGATTGATGAAAACAACTACCCCTCAAGGTTGTTGGGAAGGTGGAAGGAGAGTGTAGAGGTGTCAGTTGACCCCAGAAGTGTGCACTGAAACAAAAAGTCCATTCCTCCTTCCACCAGAGTGTGTCTTGTCATTTTTTAAAAGATTTTATTTATTTATTCTTTTTTAAAAAAGATTATTTATTTATTCATGAGACACCCAAAGAGAGGCAGAGACATAGGCAGACGGAGAAGCAGGCTCTCTTGGAGAGCCCGATGCCAGACACAATTCCAGGACCCCCCGGATCACGACCTGAGCCAAAGGCAGTCGCTCAACCACTGAGTCACCCAGGTACCTGAGAGTCCTGTCATTTCAACCTACTTCCCTAAACCCCCTTTTCCCCAGTTTCAAGAAGGATGCATGCTTTCCTCCAAGCAGAAAGGCCAGACACACAGATAATAAAGGGCTGGGGGCGAGGGGGGAGCAGGGCAGGGAGGGAGGCACCCAGAGAGGCTGGCCTAGAAGAGTTTATTTATGGGGGAGGGAGAGCCAGGTTTGACAGTGGCGGTGCTGAACAGCTGTGTGTGGTGTGTAAATCATATGCATAGAAAAAGAACTAAGATTTTAATTAACATTACTGGGACCGTGCATTTGAGTGCCTTTAACATCGTTGACAGTAAAGATGGAGTAACTCTTAAATTACAAGTGAATGCTAGGGGCACCTGGGCGGCTTAGTCAGTGAAGTGTCTGACACTTGGTTCCAGCTCTGGTCATGATCTCAGGATCCTGGGATGGAGCCCCAAGTTGGCCTCTGTGCTCAGTGCAGAGTCAGCTTCAGATTCCCTCTCCTTCTCCCTGTCATTCATCTCTCCCTCTCAAATAAATAAATACAATCTTAAAAAAAAAAAAAAGATAAGTGAATGCCACACTGACTTTCCTGAATGTGACACGCTCCGACACTATAATGTGTGGGTTTCTGGGTTAAGAAAGAGTATGAATATGAGGGATTATAGTATCATCCGCCCGTGAGACCCTGGAGGGAGAGAACATGTTCAGGTGTATGGTCCCAGGCGCTCCTTAGCTGTGCTCAGTGGGTCTTGAGTTCTTCCTCTTCACTCTCCTGTGCTGTACCCCTGGGCCTGAAGGCTCAAGGAGTCACCGCAACCACTTAGGGAAGATAGCCTAGAAATAGCCTGCTCCACCCACCCCATCCAGATGGCCAGACCTCTCCCACCTCCCACCCTGACTCCTCCCAAGCTGGGCCCATCCCAACCGCTGTCCCCAGCTGGGAGCGCCCACATATCAGCAGACTAACAAAGTCTGCAGAGTGAGCAGCAGCAGCTGTCAGGGGATCACTGATCCACCACCTGGGTCCTCAGGGCCCCTGGAACCGCCATCTGGAGCCTAAGCTCTTCTTACCCAAATCACGAGGTGAAATCTTCAGGACCACACAGCGATGCCTAAGCCCCACCTGAACACTTGAGACTACTTAAGGTCCATTCCCATGATTTTAAGTACCATCTGTCTGCTGACAACACCCAAATTTCGATCACCTCGCAGACCTCTCCCCTGAGCTTTAATCTCAGAAATCAAACGATCTGCTTGACATCTCTCACTTGGATGTCTCTCACAAATATCTCAAACTTGATACATACAAAACTAGATTCTTGATATCCATCCCCAAATCTGTACCACCACCAGGCCCCACCTGCTTGCTCCCTCCCTGCAACAGACACTATCCAGGACCTAGTTGCTAAAGCCAGCAGCCAGGGAGGTCTCCTCGTTTTCTCACTCTCCCAAAACCTCCCCATCCCCATCTGACACATCAACAGCCTCTAAACCTCACCAGCTTCTTTCCATCTTCACTGCCACCACCATACTCCAAGTGACACTCATCTCTTCTCTAGATGACCAGGTTGTGGATCTTAGAGGAGAACAGGATTGGAAAGGGCGTGCATTTAAACCAAGCCTGGAGGGCATCTGTGTGGCTCAGTTGTTGAGCGTCCACCTTTGGCTCAGATTGTGATCCCAGGATCGTGGGATGGACTCCTGTGTCAGGTTCTCCACAGGGAGCCTGCTTCTCCCACTGCTTGTCTCTCTGCCTCTCTGTGTGTGTCTCATGTATTCTCATGAATAAATAAATGAAAGCTTGTAAAAATAAACAAATAAATAAATAAACTGAGCCTGGAACATGGCTCACTGCTGTCCGCACTCCCCCATGACTGTGGTATCGAGACCAAATTAGTGAAGTTTGAGAAGCTGAGAGTAGAAAGAACTAGACCCCACTAGCCTCTGCAGCTCTGAACAAAAATTTCCGCACCAACCAGGGATGCACCGTTGATGTAAATGAGAAAGGGACTGAGATACTACCTCCCCTGCCGTCTCCTCCTGCCCTGCCCCATTATCTTTGCTTCCTTTATGAAGGGGACATCTGACCAGTGCCTATGTGCCAAAGTGGGACAGGGGTTAGCCTGGAGGCTTGATGGAGGATCATCATAAAATGTGCAAGGGGTCCCAAAGTCAGAAGCTTCAGGGTGGGTGAGCAGACTGGGGACCTGAGAGGGGGCAGAGCAGCAGTAAGAACTGAAATGAAAGCAGAACTTGGAGGAGGAGACCCCTAGAGACGTTCATTCATATTGCCCAGATGCCAAGCTACATTAAAACAGCAGGTGCCAGGGGCACCTGGGTGGCTCAGTGGTTGAGCGTCTGCCTCCGGCTTAGGACATGATCCCAGAGTCCCAGGATTGAGTCCCACATCGGGCTCCCTGCAGGGAGCCTGCTTCCCTCTCAGCCTATGTCTCTACCTCTCTCTATGTCTCTCCTGAATAAATAAATACAATCTTAAAAACAAAAACAAAACCCCAGCAGATGCCAGCAGAGGATGAGCATGGGTCAGGTGCCCTTCCTCCAAATCTGAAAGGTACATAATGCCCCTTGGGATTTTGTTTGAGCAAATCCCAGGAGAAAGGGAGAAAGAAAAGGAAGGGAAGAGTTCTGAACTTGCTGAGAGGATATTAAAAGCGAGTACCAGAACTTACTATGTCATCTGCACTGACAAGGCAAACAGACTCTCATTAGCTGAGTTTTGTCACAGGGAAATAAACAAAATTAAGTGTCTGTACACTGTACTGTTCAAAGTGGGAAATGTCACACTGGTGACATGTAAATCCAGTCATACTATTTCTCCTACTTACAATCCAGATCCAAACCTCTTACTTTGACCCGGAAGGTCCTGCATGGTCTGGCTTCTACCTTCTTCACCATCCTTATTTCGAGCCTCTTCCTAGACCACTGAATGCCAGCTTCCCTGGCCTTCCTTGAGTTCCTCCATACTCCAAGCCTTTTCCTGCCTTTGAACAAGCTCTCTCTTCTTCCTTTTTGCTCCTTCAAATGGATGCCACCTTCTCTGGAGAGTCTTCTTTGACCCCTTCCTATGTGCTTTCCGGTGTCATCCTCTGTCTTTGCCCCTTGCTTCCAGCCTCTTAACACCTCACATTGTACTTTTTTCTTTCTCTTTGGCTTGCTGTCTCCCTCAGACTTAAATTCCCTGATGGTAGGATCTGAGACTTCCTTCCATCACTATTATGTGCTCTATTCCTGGTGCTGTGAGTAGTAGGTCTTGATAAATATTTATTGATGAATGACGAATTGAATGGATCTCTAGACTCCCAGAATGCCCCCCCACCCATAGAGTGTTTACTAGAGGGTAAATGTGGGTTCAGTGACTGTGATCCAACCAAGAAATCCTTGGGGTTACCCAGGAGCCAGAAATCATACCAGTTCTTCTCTCTGGGTACAGAATAGATGATTAGGGGCTGCTGGCCCAGCGTCTCCCATTTTATCATTATCCATCCTGGTCTTCTGCCTCCAGTAGATCAGGACACCTAAGTCCAGTCCCTTAACTTTCCAAGCGAGAGACTTGTGAGATGTGAGATGATCTGACTCACCAGTTACTTGGTGGTGGGACTGACCCCAGCATCTGAGCTTCCTAAATCCTAGCCAAGTGCTCTTTTCCTGCCTAAGCCAGCTCCATTTTACATTCAATTTATTCCTTAGTGTAGGTAAAAGGATTTTATTCCGTCTTTCAACTGAATGCAAACACAGTCACCTTGTAAAAGGATTAAAATCCATAAATACTCTGGAGAGATACATACATTTACCTGCATGAATAAAATGGAAAAATGAAAAGTGTCATGTTCTTTAAGAGACTCAGGGCAATTTTTATGGTTTTCTTTAAGCTAATTTAATGCTTGATGGTTTGGGGAAAGTGCACGAGAAGCCTCTAAAGAATATGTCTAAGTAGGCCCAAAGCATTACACGTGGGCTGGAGCTACTTTAAATAAAATCTTCTTTCACCTTATATCATTTCCCCAATGGAGCAAGCCAGATCACTCTGTTGTTTCCATTTTTTAAAAATGCAATTTCAGTGTGGTTTGGATATTAAAAGAGCCATCACCTTTCCCCCCTGCTCACACTCAAATAGTAGTTAAATCTTGTGTTATGACCATTAGCCCTATGTGGGCAATCTATTTTATTTCATTACTATTTGCCCATCACATGGTACACACATCATAGGTGCTCATAAAAGAAGTAAATAAATATTTATTGAGCACCTGCTATATCTCAGGTACTCTGCCTGGGTGCTAACGGTCAGAAGTGGGGCAAAAAGACATGTCCCTGCTCCATGCAGCTTACATCGTGGAGGAGGGAGACAGAGAAGACTGGCATTTATATTGAAGTATACACATAAATCCAAATTGAGAAACATGAAATGTTTGAAGAATGAAATAATCAAGTAATGAACAGAACGAAGTAATCAGGCACACATGGAACAGGGGAAGAGAGCTACTTAGATATGGTTGTCAGGGAAGATAGGTTGGAAAAAATAATTTTCACTTGAGGCATGAGTAGGACGGGGATCCAGAGACAGAGATTTAGAGGCTTAGCATTCCGAGTAGAGGCAATGTCATGAGCAAAGACTTTAAGGCAGGCTAAAGTTCAGCGTGTTCAGAATATGCAAAGTCTAGCATCACTGAGTGGTTCCGCACACGACAGATCATGTTGAGTGTACCCGAAGGGAAGGATGATGTCATTGAGGGGATGTGAGATGGTGGCATGTGGGGCGCCTGGGTGGCTCAGTGGTTGAGCATCTTCCTTTGGCTCAGATTTTGATCCTGGGGTCCTGGGATCTAGTCCCACATCAGGCTCCCCGTAGGGAGCCTGCTTCTCCCTCTGCCTATATCTCTGTCTCTATGTGTCTCTCATGAATAAATAAAAATCTTTATAAAAAATAATTGTTAAAAAAGATGGTGGCACGTTTTAGGAAAGCACTCTGGGCTGTGAGGAGAATGAACTGAGAAGCTACAGGAGCGCTTTGGCCATGGAAGAGGGTAAGAGTTGACAAGGGAGATGGAAAGAGGAGGATGGACTCAAGATACACATCTTCCCTGACAACCATATCTAATTACCAGGGTAGCTGAGGATTTGGCTCTGGGGGTGGGGGAAGGGCCTGGATAACCAAGTGGATGGAAGAGCCATCACCTTTCCCCCCTGCTCTTTCATCTTCTGAGGAAGAACCAAGATAAGGAGAAGAGTGGAATCAGTCTCCAGTCACCCCACACAGGAGTAAAAGGGGCGGGATGGCTGACACCATTACCACTTCCCAGCAGTGCTCATTGTTTTTTGTTTTGTTTTGTTTTTTTCTTTAATAGGAAAGTAGGAACAGATATTGGCGAGATAATTTATCTCCGTTCGCACAGCAAATTATGGAGATGGGTTGGCCTAAGAATCAACAATCCAGCACGCCAAATGGGCCATATTTGCATGCAATCCCCCTTGTTACCTCGACAGTTGGCGTGTACCGATGCCTCTTACTGTCTGTGTTCCAACAACTCTTACCAATTCAGAAATCTGCACACTGCACAGAGACTAGAGTTTCCCAGAATGGTTTGCCAGGGAGTGGGTGGTAGAGGTGAGTGGCTGAAGAAGAGAGGGGATATTTATTCAGCAGCACAGAGCTAGCTCTCTGTGCCCACATACCAGGTGATTTCTCTGTGCACAAGGACATTCGTGAGTCACTCGGGCAGATCTCTGGGGAGTAGTGCATGGAGAATGGGAAGCAAAAATAGTCTTTTTGGCTGCTGGTTTTCTTCTTTTGCCCTGGAAGGCTATTGCTTTTCCTCTCAGCTCCTCCCTGCCCCTGTCTTCTCCCTGGCTCCCCTGGGTTTCAGAGGAGCTAGCACTGAACACTACTACCCTTTCTCACTTAACATCCTCTCCAAATTAGCAAGCAGCTCTCTTGCCAAATCTCTGGGTCGGTGGCTTATCAACATCAGCTGCCTCCGCAGCTTCCATGGCAGGACGGGGAGGTTGTGGCAGCCAGAGCTCAGGGCCAGAGATGAGAGGGGCAGGTGTCGTGTGAAGGGTTCATCATTTGATCCTGGAACTGAAGACCACACAGCACTGCAGCTGGACCCCAGCCACTGGAGGAGACTGACTTGGCAAGTACCTGACAAAGGTGAGGGGCCAGACACCGCAGCTTGGGACCCTGGCTTCCTGAATTCCTATCCCTCCATCTGTCCTACCGCCCCGTACCTCCAAAGACTGTGTGTAGGGGTGAGGGGGTATGCTTTCTCTGGATACAGTCTGAGGATGAGGTCAGCAAATCTGGACCCTCAGAGGGCATTTTGGAAAGTGGTGCTAATCTAAAAGTCAGTGAGCCTTTCTAGACAAGTTCTTTTCTGTGATTCCCCACCTCTGCCTCCCTGCCCCTCCTCAGAAGTCCTTGGGCAATGGTCCCTCTGTCCTCTAGCCCTACCTGAGGGCGGCGGAGATCTGTGCAAGGTACCGGGGAAGCCCCGAGTGAGCCAGCATGGCCTTTGCTGATCTGCCCATCAGATCTGCCATCAGAGCCTGCAGTCATCCTGATTCTAATCTAAATGACTTTTCCCCTGGTGCCCTGCCTACAGTCCTTCCCAGAGCCAACACATGGCGCCACTGGAATGAGGCTCTACAGTGGTAAACTTGTGCCTCCTGTGGGGTGATCTTAAGGAATATCTGCCCAATTTGGTGTCTCCCTAAACTGATCTGAGAACCCACAGAGACAGGGTGCTGGTGGCCATCATGAAAAATGTGGCCCTGGTCTCCGCTCCACTCATGGATGATTGGACTAGAAGGACAAAGAGGAATTTCCCCTCTAATACTGGGACTGGAGGAGAGAGAGATAGAAAAAAACATGGAGTTGGAAAGATTTGATCCTTCTGTGAGGCTGGGGTTGGCCATTTTATGCGGTGAATCTTGAGGTATAGAGGCTGCAAGTCAGAGGAATGAGTGAATGATGAATGGGGTACACAGAAGAGGCAAAGATGAGAGATGAATATACTTTAAGGAATCGCCACAGCACTCCAAATTTGAGTTTCGAGCCTCTCTGAGGCCCATTCTTGCCCACAAGAGTTTGTGATTATTATAATGAAGTCCCTCTTCTTATTGAAGTGATGTGTTTGTTCCCACCGTCAACATAGACTAAAGCAATAATGCTATTACATTTCTTTAATTTTAACATGCACCACGAGCATTCAATAATTCGTGTGTGTGTGTTAGGGAGACACACTACATTAGAAATAAGTTTATATGACATTCCAATTTTAGAAATGTTCAATAGGAAAAGCATGCATCTTAGCATTGAGGAAATTGGACGCTTCAATTTTTAACTCTCTGATCCTGACTCTTAATTAGGTAAAATGGTCCATTTAAATGCAATTAAAGTGTACATGTCTCCAAGTCATTAAGAAGTAACTGAAATCTATCTGCTACTGCCTGCATGGGAGATCTACTTGAGTTAGCCTTTGGCTGGTGGGGCGTAGTCCTTGGCAGTTTCTTGCTAACCCTGCCATGAGGACTATAACCATGGACATCGTCATGGGGGTTATAATTCTAAGAGGATCTCCCTGTTAAGATCATTATCCAAACTTTTACAGTGAGGGGGACACTGTCAGAGCCTCATTACAGTTGTTCATCTTTCCAATGGAGGCTGCCCACCCATTGCCATCCTGCCAAATGTGTTTGCTTTCCTCCCTCCCTCCCTCTTCCTCTGGGGATCCCCAACGTGAGCTTCAGGCAGCTGCAGGGATGGCTTGGCCCAAGCAGAGCTGAGTGCTCTATGGATGGGGGCCTTGCAAGCCTTCCGTGTTGGAGTGGTCTAGAAGTCAGCCAGCTGAAGATGTGGAATTGGGATGCAGAGAGCTCAAGCCAGGTGCACAGGGACACCTGGCCAGACAGTGACAGAAGCCAGACTAGAATCAGGTTTTTTGAGCTCCAAGGTGTGCTCTACTCACTCTATCAAACTCCTCTTCCCACCCAAAGTGGAGGCTGGGCATGGAACAGGGAGACAAAGGGAAGCCAGCATGAGCGGTAGCATAACTGGTGACTTAGAGCATGGATCTGCTTCCAGATGCCCAGCTCCACCCCTCCCCAGCTGCATGGGCTCTGGCCAGCTACTTAACAGCTTTATGCCTCAGCCGTTTTATCCGTAAAATGGGAGGTAAAAACAGTATCTATCTCATAGGTTTGTTTCAGCATTATTATAATTAATGTGGGTAAGACGGGCTGAACACTGGCACGGGCAACGCACCCTAGATGTGTGTTTGTTAAATACAACCAAGCAGCCTCTGGAGACCTTTAGTCTGATGAGGAGTCTGGGGGTAAAGCCATCCTGGGACATCAGCTGGACAGAGCCCCTCACCACCAGGGGCTGTGGTACAAAAGCAGTGGGTGGAGACCCACAGAAAGGGGGGTAGGAAGGATGCTGGCTTGCAGCTTGAGCTACCTCAACATGTAGCCCATCACCTCGCTTACCACCCTCCCTCCTCAGGAAAGCTCCATCTTCTTTCTAAGTGTACTTGAGCTAGTGATGCCCTTGATGACATTGCTGGTGGCAGTGGGACCATAGGCTGACCTGCCAAGTCCCTCCACCTCCGAAAGCAGAGACTGTAGGAGAGGGTGTCTCAGGCTCCTGCTGGAGGCTGTGGGTGCTTCCTGAAGTCTGCGCCAGCCTGCTGCCAGCTCTGGAAGGATAGATTTGGCTCAGAAAAGGAACTCCTAAACAAATGAGGCATTTCTTATTAACCCCCAAAGATGTGGGGTTTGGGTTTTCTGGCCAACCTGCATTTTTAAGGATAAATTCAAGCAGGAACAGAGGTCTAGAGTGAAATACGCAGGGCTCAGAGCTGCCAATCTCTGTCTGAATGTTCCCTATGTCACATTCCCATCTTCATTCAACCTCTCAGAAATGTGGAACCTCCTCTGTTTCCTTCCCTTTCCAGGGCACGCTCTCTCTTTAATCTTTTTCCCCTACCCTCCCTCCATCTCACTTTGCCAGGTTTGTTGGGGTCATGCTTGATTTTCAGGCAGAGATGCAGCACTAGACTCAGCTGGGGTCCCTCCACCCTGAATCCCTAATGGCAATTCCAGTGATGGAACAGAAACATGAGAAATTGGGGCGCGGTGGGGCGTGGGCAGGGGTGCACAGAGTGATCACATTGGAAAGAGGGCAGATGTCGATCACAGCTGTTGTCCTAAAACTAAAACCCATAGTGCCACTAGGGCACGGGCTGCGTGGAGGGTGCTTGTTTGTGGCTTGCAGCTGGGAAGGAGGGGAGCGGGAGGCTGGCAGGGAGGAGAAGGGAGCTGCAGGGCGAGCTGCTGGCAGGGACCCTGCTGCACAGAGCAGATGAAAGGAAGGCAGGTACCCGTGGGCTGAGCGGCAGAAGGAAGCAGAGGCAGGTCTGCCCAGGGGTGGGCCGAGGGAGTCGGGGGCCCCTGGAATGTAAACACCTTCTCCCCATAATGAAAAGCCACCAGGCTTTCTTTTGGAACTCCCTTCCTTTCTGGAGGGATCCCTGCTCTCTCTGTTGGGTCCTCCGGCCTCAGCCTCTTCAGATTGCCAGATGCACACCGCTGACAATCTGGGGCTCCCTCCATCTGCTTCCCACTCACCCACACTCACCTACTTTTGCCAGCAGCATGTCCCCCTTCGCACCCCTTGGTAACCCTCTGAATTGAGCCCGTGTCCTCTGATAAGAGCTCTGCCAAAACTCGGTGCAGGCCTCCCAGCCAGGAGTTTGGCGTTCTGTTGGAGAACTTTGTATGACTGCAAACAAAGGGCCAGCCGGCCTTTTCTAGAATTTTTTTTTTAATATTTTATTTATTTATTCATGAGAGACAGAGACAGAGACACAAGCAGAGGGAGAAGCAGGCCCCATGCAGGGAGGCTGTCGTGGGACTCGATGCCAGGGCTCCAGGATCACACCCTGGGCCGAAGGCCATGCTAAACCGCTGAGCCACCCAGGCTGCCCCTTTTCTAGAATTTGAATGCAGGGTCCAGGTTCACAAAGTTAAGCCTACTCATTTCTGTATTAACTGATCTCAACAACAGGGGATTTTTTTTCCCAGACAACTTTATCTCATCTGTCTTTCGGGGACACCATAACCCAGGAGGTGTGGCGGAGTTAAATGAGAAGAGGCAGGGTACGCTATTAATCACTGAGAATACTCAGTGTAAAAGGCACCAAATACTGAATAAATTAAAGCACACGTCATGTAGACCAGGACCAAAGGGAGGGGAAACCGAGGACAACTACAAAGCAGAAGGGGCTCGAAATGAGCTTTGGGATCCGCATGAGCACAGAGGATGAAGTGAAGTGCAGGCAGGTACTGTCACCAGCCAACCCTGCACCAAATAGGGAAAGAAATTTTAAAAACTCAAAAAGACACTCGCCTGCCTTTGAGTCTGCCTGAATGACATGCTGACTAAGCCCAGGTGGGCCACCCCAGGGTCACTTTTAAGCCATGTTGGACCAGAAGGAAATTCCATGACTTCCTTGGATATAACTGTTTCTCTAGAGGTCCAAACTCACTGAAATTCTCCCAGCTTCACACAGGCCTAGGTCTAGGCACCCTGCCCTCCCTCCATCCCTGCTGGCTTCATGGCTTTTGAAACCTCTGCACATTTCCCCTTATTTTGTTGGCAACAGTGACAGCCATCAGCCTATCAGGAACCACAGGGTAATGGCAAACGAGATAAAGATGCAGGGAGGTCGCCCTTGGTCTTATGGCTGGGCAAGGTTGTGATGTCTGTGTCACCAGGCAATGCTGGCACAGAGCTGGGATGCATCTGGCCCCCACTAAAAACCCCATAGATAAGGACTCCATCCAGCCATACAAAATTCTTTTGGAGGAAAGAACAATATCCAGGAGGAAGCCAATGCCCAGAGAGCCCTTCAGGGGGTACTTGGAGCTGGTAAAAGTGAATCCTGGATACCCCATCACTCAGAGGTGTTACCGAACACCTCCAGATAAACCCAAAGATAGCCCTTTTGACCAAAAGAATGCTCAATTTGGGAGCAGGTTGAGAAGGTCATCTCTATCGTGGTAAGCAGAATAGTGCCTCCCCCCCACCCCGGAAGGATATCTCCATCCTAACTGCCGGAACCTGGGAGTATGTTATCTCACAGGCCCAAAGGACTTTGCAGATGTCATTAAGTTAAGGATCTTGAGATGGAGAGATTATCCTGGATTATTTGGGTCGACTTGTAACATTAGAATCCTTATAAGAGAGAGGCAAGGGGGTCAGCGTCGGGAAAGAAGAAGTGATGAGGAAAGCAGATGTTGAAGTAATGGGACGCCATGAATTGAAGGATGTGGCAGTTTCTAGAAGATGGAATGGACAGGGAAACAGATTCTTCCCTAGAGCCTCCAGAAGGGAAAGCAGCCTGCCTGACTGATTTTAGACTTCTGGCCTCCAGAGTTATAAGGTAATACATTTATGTTGTTTAAAACCATCAATTTGCAGCAACTTATTACAGCAGTAAGAGGAAACAAATAAACTCACTACACAATTTGACTTTCCCACGACCCAAACCATTGCTGGGTAAGCCTCAAACATGGCGCTCCTCTTGGCTTTTTTCACAGAGCATCTACTGCTGGTGCTTCCCTCTCCTGCCATTAAGTCTGTCATTTCTGGCTGTGAACTTGTTCTCTCCAGCTATCTCAGGGATCCACCAGTGCAGTCTAACTGTTCCCAATGGTATGAGAGCTGGAAGGAAGAAGTGATAAATGAGAGTCCGGGGGCTTTGAGAAACGTGCATGATAGCTTTTCCTCAGTGAGTGAAGAGGACGCTGGGAAGGATCCCCTCCAGCAGATGAGCTTATCAAAAGTTTCTTCCCACCCCACCTAGAGCAATGTATCACATGACCATGACACGCAGGCTGGGGTTGTCTTGACACAATACTGTCCTGGAGGTGTGCAGGGCCCAGGGCGTCTCCCGGAGGGGTGCTGGAAGGACAAGCAGGTTAGGTGTCCTCGCTACCCCATCCCCAACAGTCACCTGTGCAATCTGGTTAACAAATGTCAGTGGAGACCTTCTGTGGCCTTCTACACAGCTTCCTCAAGGGGGAGGTGTTTGTTTCTCTTCCTCACTGCATAGACAGGAGCCCACGTGGAGATGTGCTGAGCCCCCAGTTGGAGCAAGCCCTTCAACACACTCTGTACTCTACTTTTTACATGAAGGCCGCCTGAGGCTGAAAACCACCTTTAACTACATTCATATCAACACACCCAAGAGCCTATCTGTGCCTGCTCTGACCATAGGCCCCCGGGTGGGGTGCTGAGGTGAGCACAATAACACTAGGACCTTAGGTTCCAACTCAAACAGCTGTGGAGGGCTGAGCACTGGAGTTTGGGAGGCTCCAGCGGAGAGGCTCTAGGCCCACTACTGCTTGCTCTAGTCAGTGGGTCAGGAAGAGGTCACATGATATTGTCTGAAGTAGAGAGAATCCAGGAACTAGAGCACAGTTGGGATTAGGTTATCACAGAAGCATGATTCAATCAGGTCTCCCAACTCCATAACCATATTGATTAATAATAGTTATCAATAGTTACTATAACCTACCAAGCATTTTACAGATGCTCCCTCATTTAATTCACTCTACTGTCCCGTTATTCTCATCTTCCGGGTCTTCTGTGAAAGGTCATCAAACAACCACAACCAAAATAACAACCACCAACACAATAGGTTTCCTTCTCCTTACTAGATCCCATTTCTGTTAACAGCAATGGCATCCACTCTGATGTCCAAATAGAAATGTCTGATTGGGCAGCCCTGGTGGCTCAGCGGTTTAGTGCCTGCCTTCAGCCCAGCATGTGATCCTGGAGTCCTGGGATCGAGTCCCACATCCGGCTCCCTGCATGGAGCCTGCTTCTCTCTCTGCCTCTCTCTCTCTCTCTCTCTCTCTCTCTCTCTCTCTCTCTCTGTGTCTGTCATGAATAAATAAATAAAATCTTTTTTTTTTAAAAAAGAAATGTCTGATAGAAACCACATGGTCTTGTGCTGCTCCATACCTCTCCAC
The DNA here is from genome assembly GCF_018345385.1 of Vulpes lagopus. Lineage (NCBI taxonomy): Eukaryota > Metazoa > Chordata > Mammalia > Carnivora > Canidae > Vulpes > Vulpes lagopus. Next base: position 169,474,258 of record NC_054824.1, on the reverse strand, counting down.
TTAATTCATCCCTATGCCCTGGAAAATCTCCATCTCTGGCTACAGATGCAGGCGGGATGGAGATAATCCTTCACTCATTAATGTCAGATGCGAATGAACCACCACCGCAGTCATCACCTCCACACCGCCTTCTGTGGTGAGGAGCTTCAGAGTCGAAGGGCTCTTTTTGTGATCCATAGATAGGTGTTTTTGCTGCACCAAGCTTGAGGATGTTTCCAATCAGGTTATCCTCAGTTAGAGCATGGCTATGTGTCTAGGATGGACATTTCTCTCACCTGTATAATGCTTTCCTGAAGCTTGGGGGAAAAAATACATCTTCCCAGAAGGACAACACATACATTGTTCTGGAAGCCTCTCCTTGTGTTCCAGGATGAATTTGATCATGCCTTTCTCTCTGCTCCTATGCTAGTCAAGCATACCTCTTCTTGTAGTTAACCCTAAGTAAGATCATTTACTTTATTATTTTTATGTTTTTCCAACTAGATTGTAGGATCTCAGGAGTTAGAACCGGGTTTAATTTATTTTTTAATCCTCAGCCTGAACAGTGCCTGGCATATTATAGACACTAATGTTTGCTGGATAAATAATATGTGACTATAAGAAGCTGTGCACACAACATCTGCTGTGCACAGGATGTTCTTAAGAGATGAAAAGGTTTACAAGGATGTAGGAGGCAGAGACTTTCACAGCTAAGCCCCTGAACTCTATGAAACTTGCTTCTGGGAAGAACTAAAGCCTAGTCAGAAATTACTCCCTGAATTTATGTGATTTCCTCTAATACCAACTTTATTCCCTAGCAACAGATTTTAATGCCTCCCTAAATCAGTATGGTGAACTTCTGTTTGTTGATTTTTAACCAGCATCAGCATGGTGATGTTACTAGAGCAGTGCTATGATCAAATCTAAGCCTACTGGACTCAATTCAGAATCAAGCTGGGGGACTGGATTAAACATGGTACTCAACACTATGAGTCACTGTCCCCTTCACTTTTCATTTAATCCTTACAGCCAACTTACTGTTATACTTGGCAGACTGAATATATACATTTATTTCCACTCTCTTAAAACTCCACTAAAATGGGAGCACCTGAGTGACTCAGTCGGTTGAGCATCCAACTCTTGATTTCAGCTCAGGTCATGATCTCAGGGTCATGGGATGGAGCCCTATATCAGGCTCTGTAGGGGGCATGGAGTCTGCTTAAAATTCTCTCTCTCTCTCCCTCTGCCCCTCCCCATTCTCACTCTCTCTCTCTTAAAACAAAAACCCCCCACAACCTACTAAAATGAAAGCAAAGGAATAAGAAAGGAAAAATATTAAGGACAAAGAAAATGGGAGGGGAGGTAATACCAGATAAAAGATACCTACATATAGATGCAGGAGCAGTACTTTATAGAGCAGAGTGAAGAAAGTCAAACATCAGTGCCCAAAGCTAATTTGCATGATTGAATCTAAGAGTTGGGATTTAAGGAAACATTAACTTAGAAAGCATAGAGCTGGGGGCACTTGGGTGGCTCACTGGTTGACTGTCTGCCTTTGGCTCAGGGCATGATCCCCGGTCCCCAGATTGAGACCCACATTGGGCTCCCCACAGGGAGCCTGCTTCTCCTTCTGCCTGTGTCTCTGCCTCTTTCTCGGTCTCTCGTGAATAAATAAATAAAAATCTTTAAAAAAAGAAAAAAGAAAGAAAGCAAAGAGCTTTCAGAATAGGTAACAATTGGTATAAAGGGCCATTAGAGGGCAGCCCCGGTGGCTCAGCGGTTTAGTGCCACCTTCAGCCCAGTGCATTATCCTGGAGACCCGGGATGGAGTCCCAGTCAGGCTCCCTGCTTGGAGCCTGCTTCTCCCTCTGCCTGTGTCTCTGCCTCTCTCTCTCTCTCTCACACACACACACACACACTCTCTCTCTCTGTGTCTCTCATGAATAAATAAATAAAATCTTTTAAAAAAATAAAATAAAATAAAGGGCCATTAGACCTCCACACTCCCTGACCTTCTCCATGTAGTGTGTTTGTTGGCCCTTTCTGATCCTGGCAGGAAATGGGAATATTTTCCTCTGAAGCAAAAAACCCTAAAATGTTCTAGACTCTGAGAAACAAGCCAAAGTAAAGGGCAGAGAGGAAGTGCTTACTGGAGCACAAGGGGATTACCTGAAAGTCTCCATGCAAAACAATGAGATCCACAGCTTCCTTTCTCATGAGGCTCCCAAAACACTAGCAAACTGGTTTATGTTCTTTAAGCAGAAGACCCTTCTTCGGGGAAACTGAGTGGCTCAAGAGAAACCATGGATGGATACTGGTGGAGCCACTCTTACATGTCCATAAAACCCATTAGTCAACAGGATCCCTCTCTGACTCAGCAAAGCCCAGTTATGAATGAATAGTCAAGGATCACCAATCATTTGAAGAAAGCATCCAACATACTCTGTGTAGCTAATGCCCTTATCCTAATTGTTAACAATAGAGAGAAAGTTTCACTTTATATAATCAGGAAAGTTCCTTCTTAGTGTATCTAAAAGTAGCACAACTTTCGTCGGCTTCTGTAATATGAAGGTGAGGGTATCAGATGGTGGTCACAGGAGCTTCACCAGTCTCCGCTCTTCTTCCAGTCTTCCAGTTCTTGAGCCTAGAGGGGATGTGTACGGTGATCTCTGACATGAAGTCTTTGCTCTTAGGCTTAAAGTGCATGGCGGCCGTGCATTCCTCCTAGCAGTAGTTACTTCACCGCTAACCTGTTTGGGCCTAGAAGTGTTCCTCATCTGTAAATGTGATTTAAAATCTAAGCCATGAATATGTCTTATTTATTAAAACAAAAGGTTTAAAAAAAGAAAGAAAAGAAAGCATCCAACATAAAGGAGGAAAATAAAAATAAACAATGGAGGTGGGTGAGGAAACTCAGAGAAATAGTGGAAATGCAGAAAATAGGAAAAAAAAAATCAAAGATACTATATCCTCAGAGAGATAAGACTTTGCCTCCATGAAACAAGAAGAAAATGCTATAACAAAGACACAATTGTTAGTTCATTCAACAGAGATCTCCTATTGCCTAACTGTGCAGAGCACTAGTCTAGGTTCTAGAAACAGTAATAGCACTAGTATAGAACACATTTAAACAACCCTGCCCTCAGGGAGCTTTCATTCTAGTAGAGAGAGACAGAAAACAAACACAAAAATAGGTAAACTATAGTATGCCAGCTGAAGATAAATTCTATGGAGAGAAAAAAAATAGGAGGGAAGGGAGTTAGGCAGAGCTAGCAGGGAGGGATTACATAAACTTAAACACAATGACCAGAGAAGACCTCACAGAGAAAGTAACATTTGAACACAGAAATGAAAGTGAGATAGCAAATATGAGAACATGAAAAGACTCTTGCCAATTGAAAATATTACAGCCAAAAATTAAAAGTCTAAGAAAAGTTGGAAGATTTGGCTGAAGAAATCACATAAAGTAAGTCATGAAGACAAAGAACAATAGGAGAGAAAAAAGAAGGTAGATCAATCCCGGAGATCCAATCTGACTAGATGGCTTTCCAGAGACCCACACACATACTATGGTCAATTGATTTGCAATAAAAGCAGATCAGTGGAGAAAGAAAAGCCCTTTCAACAGTTGGTGCTGAAACAACTAAATAAATGTATGGGAAAAACACCCCAAAATTTTAACTCCTATCCACGACATTCACAAATATTAGTTTGAGATAAGCATACCACATTTATCTAAATATAAAAGCTAAAACCGTAAAGCTTCTAGAAAAAAATATAAGATAATGAATTTGTGACCTTGGAATATAGGCAAAGCTTTCGTAGGACAAAAAAATATTAGCTACAAAATAAAAAGTGATAAGTTAACTTCCAGCAGAATTTAAAAGTTGTGCTTATCAAAAGATACTTCTTTTTTTCAAGATTTTATTTATGAGAGAGAGAGAGAGAATGAGAAGAGAAAACATGGAAGCCGGGCGAATGGGAGGGACAAACAATCTGCTGGGTGGGAGTCCAACGTGTGGCAAGATTCTAGGACCTTGAGGTCATGATCTAAGTGAGGAAAGTCAGAGGTTCAACCCACTGAGCCACCCAGGTGCCCAAAAGATACTTTAAAGAAAATGAATAGGCAACCAAGGAAGTGGAGAAAATATTTGCAACATATATAACTGAGGACTTACATCTAGGATATGTAAACAACTCCTGCTGCTCAATAAGAAGACAAACAACCCAATTAAAGGAAAATGTATGAAAACTTAAATGCACATTTCACAAAAGAAAATAGATGGGCCCCTGACAGCCACGTGAAGTATTCAACATCATTAGGGATCAGAGAAATGCAAAATAAAACAATAAGGAAATACCACTTTACACCTGTTTCTCGAGAAAAACCACAATGTATTATTAAACCTTTTTATTTTGAAAACAATTCTAGATTCAAAGACAGTGCAAAGGGGTCCCATGTATTCCTTCACCCAGTTTCTCTCACTGGTTACATTTTCCATCACTTTTTACCCGTTTGAAGACCTACAGATAAAAAGACTGACAGAGCCAAATGGTGGTGGAGATGTGGAAGAACTGGAACTGGTGAGGTTGTACGATGGCAACCATTTTGAAAAACCATTAGGTAGTTCTCCACAAAGTTAAACAGTTACCCTATGACTCAGCAACTTTACTCCTAAATGCTTAGTTACCAAAGAGAAATGAAAGCGTGTGTCCACAAAAATACTTCTACAAGAAGGCTCATAGCAGCTGTGAGCACAATAGCCCCAAACCAGAAACAGCCCAAATGTTCATCCACAGATGGGATAAACAAATTATGGTAGACTCATACAATGGAAGAAAGACTACTCTGCAGTTTAAAAAGAATAAACTTTGTTACTCTCAAGAGCACAAATAAACCTCAGTAACATTATGTTGAGCAAAGAGAGCCAAACACAAAGCAATGTATAGTGTAATTCCATTTATGTGAAGTTCAAGAATGCAAAACAAATCTACAATGACAAAACCCAGAAAAACTAGCTGTCTGGGAGGGGTAAGAGCTGCATGGATGGGGGCATGAGGACACTTTCTGGGTTGGGGAAATGGTCTATATCTTGGCTAGGGAGTTGGTCACGTGGGTGTATTTATTTATTGAAATTCACTGAATTACACATCTAAGATCAGAGCTTGCCACTCTATAGATTTTACCTTAGTTTTCAAAAATGAAAAGAATGAAGAAAAATCTTTATCACAATGATAGAATGAGATGATGGTGGGAACGAAATAGGAAAAAATGCTATTAATATATTTTTTAAAGATTTATTTATTTATTCATGAGAGACACACAGAGAGAGAGGCAGAGACACAGGCAGAGGGAGAAGCAGGCTCCATTCAGGGAGCCTGATGTGGGACTCGATCCGGGGATCCCAGGATCATATCCTGGGCTGAAGGCAGGCACTCAACCAGTGAGTCACCCAGACGTCCCTAATAATAATTTTTTTTTTACTTTAAAATCCTCACATCACTATTTGATATATTATTTGGTGTTATTGTTTTAACAGTTTTCTTTTTAAAAGGTTAAGTAATTTATTAAACGGTGAGGTCCTGAATTTAGGTTTCCTTTCTGCCAATAATCTTCACCACCTCCTCTCTACAGCAAAAAATGCTGTATGTTTGAGAAGCATCTATAGTGGAGGATCACTGAGTTTGTGGGCTATTATAATTATTCCTTCAAGAGTAATGGACCAAGGATTCAGCTGAAGCTTCTCTCCGTTGGCAACAATCATTTCCTGCTCCATTTTTAAATTCTTAATCACTTAGATACCTTGAGCCATCAATACTCTCGATCCATTTGCACTATTACTGCCATCTTCCAGAGGTCTAAATGCCTCGTAGATGATGCTAGAAGATGTTGCGGACCAGGCTTCTTTATGGAGAGAGGCTGAGCTGCACTCTGAGGTTTAATGCCCACATACGGGGCTGCTCTCATGAGCACATGCTTTTAGGGTGGTTTCTTTATTTGCTAGTGCAATCTAAAGAATAAACTAAAAAAAAAAAAAAAAAGAATAAACTACTAATTCTCTTATTATTGGTTTCAAATGGGCCCCCTGTCCGAAGAAAGTATATTCCATGAGCTATAAGAATAGCAGTGTTACAGGATATAGCTAGAAGAGGGGGAATGGGTCTGAAAGATCACACCCCTGGTACCGGTCTCATAAATGCAATCAGGGTGTGAGCTAGGAGGGACCTACCTCAGAGCTCGGTTTTGGCAACTTTAACTTCACACATGAAACACTGAGCTTCACTGTGTGTGTGTGTGTGTGTGTGTGTGTGTGTGTGTGTATGGGGTATGGGGAGAAGGAGTGTCAATGAGGACACATACCATTGGGATTGCTGCTCTTAATCACACCTTCCATGTAAGATGGAAATCAGAGAATCTGTCCTGACCATTCAGCCGGTCTTAGGAGAATGAAATGAAACAGGGAGTGAGAGGCTGTTTTGTCAATGCCGACTTAGTGTCTGTTTTACTATTACCCAGGTTGGTAAACGGAGAAGCTAAATGTAGAACTCGGGTCTCCTGAGTGCACTCCATCAGCCTGAAAGACTGCCTCTAGACTACTCAGCTGCCCTCGGGGGGCTCTCTTATCCACTAGTGACTTAGGAAGCAGCATCCGGCTTCAGGGGGGCTTCGGGGGAGGAGGGCAGCTGACCCTGACAGCGCTATGAACGATGTGGCCCTGGGTTAGGGCAAGAAGCCACTAGAAACTGGCCCACATCAGGGAATTTGGCCAGACAACCTTTTTTGGAGACTAACACTTGGGGTGAAGTGAGGTGGGGAGGGCAGGGCTGGAAAGAGAGATGGAAAGGTCTCAGGGGATCAGAACCAAGTGCCTCTATTTCACAGTTGGCTGAGTACCCAGGGTCCTGCCAGCAGCCCCTCTCCCCTTGGTCCCTCCACAAGGGCTTCCCTAGGGACAAGCGTCCCATTACAGCAGACACAGCAGCTCCAGTTCCTGAGACCACAGTTTTAAGTCCTCAGGGATTGATGCCCAGAGTAAGTGCTTGGACAACACTGCTTTAGTCCCTTTCAGCATTTTTTTGGAAAGAGTTTGAGGTTAATAGCTCAGTGTGGGAGGAAGCACAGCTCGGAGGAGTCCTGAGTTCAAGTCCCGAGGACATCATTCACAAGCTGAAGCTTCTTGGGAAGAGATCCATCTTCCCTGAACTCCAATTTCGCCTGCTTAAAATTGAGTTAATAACAATATTTCTTCATAACGTGTTGTGAGAAAGGCAATAATGGTGACTAATATTAATTAAACACTGACTGTGTGCTGGGCCTGGGTCTAAGCGCTTGACATGGATTGTTTCAGTTGTCACACAGTGCATTTTTGATAACTGCTCTGGCAACTGAAGACGTACCACGAGCAGTAAAGTGACATTGCTTTCGAGACAGCACCTTTACCTCGGCCTTCTGGGTGGCCCAGTAAGGCTCTGACAGGAGCACTGTCTGGTTAGTGAGGAGAGGAGGATTGGAAGCACTCATTAATGCCTGGAACACATAGGGAGATGGGGCCATTACTACTATTAAGGTTTAGTGTCCTAAAAACCCAAACACATGAAAGAGGAATGGTCCCCTTGACCATCTAAAGAGCCAGTTGGGCTGATTAGAATGATTACAATGAGCACAGAGCCTGGTCCCATCACCTTCCTTAAGGTCCACTGCCAGCCAGCCTTGCGAGGGGCCTCGGACCAGAGAATCAGACTCCCTGGCTTCTCCCTTCCCGGATGGGGCCTCCCCACAAGCGGTCAAAGTGTTAAAGAGCAAACAGCGGTGCCAGCAAATCGGGCCTCTCACCCTGGCTTCCACAGAAGGCACATCCTCCAACACACATAGCCGACTGGTAATGAGAAGGTGAAGTGGCTGGTCCTGCTGGTCATTTGGATCCTGACACTGTTTCCTCTGGTTAGTGCTTCTCGTGGACAACCAGACTGGGAACGTTTTTCCAGATGCGTCCTTGACTTAGGTGTGAAGATACCTTCCAGGATGCTAGGAGGTGACTGTCCTTCCAGGCCTGCCAGCCTGGGCTGAGGAAGCATAACCCAAGGACGATCTACCATGTTATTGGTTTAATTACAGCATCCGGCAAGTGGCCTAATGGCAGGGCAGCAAAATGATGGTGACCCAGAAGCCCCACCTAACTGCCTGGATTTTTACTGAGGGCACGTAGTGGTTATTAGGATAATATCCTTCACCTGGGGTAGGCTGTTGTTCACAGAGGCTCCACCTGTGTTATTTCATTAGATGCTGATGACAAGCTGTGGGCTAAGGCAATCCTTGTCCTCATTTTACTGCTGAGAAGACAGGTTCTGTTAGGCTAAGTGACTTCCCCAAGGTCATGCAGCTAATGGACAGCTGAGCTAGAACTTGATCCTAGCTCTGTTAACTCCGCGCCCTCGGCCCTTTCCCCTGTGGCACACTGGACTGCTCAAGTTGGTAAGACTGAATGCTGTGAGTCAGAAAAAGGCATTTCTCTGTGGTTCACTTCAAGATTCTAGGAACTCAGAGTCTCTATTAGGTACCTGCCACTCACTTGCCCTGGTTCTGAAATGGCAACCATAATATTTTCAAACGGGGTAAGTGAAGTGCTTTGGGAAAACTGACCATGCATAGTAGGGACCCAATAAATGTTGATTGTTCTTAAATATGTTAAACTGTTTCCTTCGATTCAGATTACTTTCCAGACTCATGCATTTAAGATTGATTTCCATCAAGAGTACTCAGAGGAGAAAAATCATCTCAGAAGCCCACCGGAAAATATATCAATACATTTCCATTCCCTCAATTTTGTTTAAGTGCTTTTGTCTGGACACACAATTATCAAATTAATTGATGGAAACCAAACTCCACTCCTTTTGGATGGTTTGCCCCAAAGACATTTACATGGGGTAAAATCCTATCTCTGAATTTTTTGGGGGGGCTCCTTATGACCAATTGTATTTGCATGATTGTTTTATCTTCCTTCCTCTCCTCTCTGCTTCCCCTTCTGTCACCTAAGGCCCCCACCTGCTGCCCCTGCTGTGGCCCAAACCTGCAAAGCAGTGTCTCTGGTTGAGAAACCTCTCGCACTGCCAGAAAATCTCACCAGGAGTGGCTCCATCCTTCTCAGGCTTGCACTAATAGTCCCTGAAGAGAGCTTCCTAAAGTCCTTCCTGAAATAGGCTGGAGGAAGATTGAACACCCCTGAACCACGTGCACACCCTTATTTGTGTGTTAACTCTCTGAGGGCAGATCTTTAAGATATTTCTTTTTTTTCTTTTAAAATTTTAACTATTTGAGAGATAGAGAGACACAGGGAGCACAGGTAGGGGAGGGGCAGAGGGAGAGAATCTTTAAGCAGACTCCCCACTGAGCACAGAGCCCGAAGCAGGGCTCCATCCTATGACCCTAAGATCATGGCCTGGGTCAAAATCAAGAGTGGTCACTCAACGGCCTGCACACCCAGGCGCCCCTTCACTTATTTTCTTGTTTATTCTAGGTCTATTCCACCAGAAGGCAGTCTATGTAATATCAGAGACTTTGTCTTTACCACGGCACTCCAATCACCAAGAACTTAGTAAATGCTCAATAAAAGTTATCTGAATGAATGGAGACTAGGCTTTGGGATAAGGCATTAGTTCCTATTGTATCTTCCTCCTGGGTTTTTGCAAAAAAAACAGGACTTTTGCAAAAAAAAAAAAAAAAAGTCTCCTTATATATCTACTGGTCCCTTCTGATCTACCCTACAGACTTAAAAAAAAAAAAAAAAATTATTTTTCCCAACTCCTAAGTCTGACCTTGTCATTCTCTCATTTTAAATTTTTCAGTGGCTCCTCATAATTTGTAGTGCAAAAGCTGAGCTCTTTGACATTGAATAAAAGATACTTCATGGTGGAGCCTCACCTACTTACCCAGCCTCTTATCCCATTAGCCCCTAACCCCAGTCCCAGCCAACACCCGTCCTTTCTGTAAAGGTTACTGGTACTGAGCTATTTGTAGTTCTTCAAACAAGTCATGATATAATCTCTCTCAGAGTCTTTGCCCATGATGTTGTCTGGGTCTAAAGGTTTCTTGTTGCTTACTGAGAAAACTTCTACTCATCCTTCAAGCCTCAAATTAAATGCTACTCTGTGAAGCTTCCCCAAATCAGGCAAACATCATCACCATTATCAGCAACAGCACCATCTTCAACATTATCATTAGTTACCATTTATTGACCAATTACTGTGTGTTAGCACTGTGCTAAATTCATTTAATCCTCACACAGCACAATAAGGACAGCATAATTATCTGTATTATTAGGTGAGGAAATTGAGGTTTATAGGGGTTCAGCAATTTGCCCCAGGTGATATAGTAAGGAATAGAACTAGTGATGTGGGAAACAAAGGCAAAAGAAAAATTACAGTTTCTTACTACCTACAGCCCACTGACGAATCCTTGAAACAGGCAGAGTGACATTCCTCTAGGGACTCAGTTGCCTCCATCTTGATATTTTGCTAAGGGCAAAAGGCAATCTAAGCCCAAACCCCAGGATCCTATAAGGCTACTTTAACATATAAAAATTCCTTTGGAAACTTCCTTTGTTTCTACCTCCCCACATACATGTTGGCAATCATCCCCCAACCACATGGCCCACTGATACATCTGAAGGGTCTCATGACTCAGGTTTTATTAGACAGTAATAAATAACCCTTTCCCAACACTGGATAGCCCCCTCAAGGTCCTAGAAACCTTGCTTCCAAAATTCCCCAGAGATTTACACTATTCCCTAACCCCTTCCCAACCTGAAAGTATGTAATAGGCCACTCCTCATGACCCCAGTGCAGCTCTTTCTGCCCATGGGTCCTGTCCCTGTGCCTCAATAAAATCACCTTTTTGCACCAAAGATATCTCAAGAATTCTTTCTTGGCCATCGGCCCTGAACCCTAATATCTTCCCTACATCACAAGAACTCAAATCCAAGGCTGACGAACTCCAAAGAGACCCCTTTTCAAAAGCTGGTTTCTTTGCCTTTGTTCCTGCTGGTCTTTGTATGTACCCCCCTATGATAACACACATCTTATTTCCATATCATTGAGCATGTCTGTCTCCTCACAGTACTGTCAGTAGTTTGCCTTTCATCTTTATGGCCTCAGCTCTTGCTTAAGGCCGGCATTTAGTAGGGGCTTTATTATTTTTTTTAAGATTTTACTTATTTATTTGAGAGAGAGTGAGATAGCTTGAGAAAGCATGAGTGGGGTGGAGGGATACAGGGAGGGGGGGAAGCAGGCTCTCTGCTGAGCAGGGAGCCCACTGACATGGGGCTCCATCCCAGGATTCCAGGATCATGACCTGAGCCAAAGGTGGACACTTAATGACTAAGCCACCCAAGTGCCCCAGGTGCTTTATGAATAATAAGTAAGTGCATTAATGTAAGCTTTCTTGGCCTCAGCACTGTTGATACTTTGGACTAGATTGTGGAGGCCATCCTATGCATTGTAAGATATGTTTGTTTTTTTTTAAGATTTTATTTATTCATTCATGAGAGGCGCAGGAGAGGTAAAGACATAGGCAGAAAGAGAAGCAGGCTCCCTGAGTGGAGCCTGATGTGGGGACTCGATCCTAGGATCCTGGGATCATGACCTGAGCCAAAGGCAGACACCCAATCACTGAGCCAGCCAGGCGTTCCTGTAAAATATGTTAAAAAGAAACAATAAGCCCCAAATGGAATCATCTTTGCTAAACTTCACCAAGACTTAATCCCTAACTCAACTGTACTTCCAGCCTTTCCTGGGAGTGGAATCTTAAACCAATCAGTCTAGAATTTCCAGATCAGCACAAGTAAGGTCATCTGCATGATAAAACCTCCTGTTCTACTCATTGACCTTGCATGTTACAATCATTTCTTTCCTTTTTTAATTTATTTATTCATTCATGAGGGACACAGAGAGAGAGAGAAAGAGAGAGAGAGAGAGAGAGGGAGAGAGGCAGAGACACAGGCAGAGGGAGAAGCAGGCTCCATGCAGGGAGCCCGACATGGGACTCGATCCTGGGACCCTGGGATCATGCCCTGAGCCGAAGGCAGATGCTCAACCGCTGAGCCACCCAGGCGTCCCAAATCATTTCGTTTCTTTTGCTAATAACTTTCTTGTCCTGTCCCCTTGTCTGCCTATAATATCCTTCCATTTTGTACAGCTCCTTGGTGCTCCCTTCTGTCCATTAGATGGGAGGTTCCTCGATTCATGAACTATTGAAAAAAGCTAATTGGATCTTTAAATTAGTCAGCTGAATTTTTTTTTTAAATAGATGTTTTAGCAGCATCTCTGGCCTCTACTCACAATGAAAAAAGTCCAATGTTCCCTGGGTGAACAAATTGCCCTGGATTAAGGACCACTGTGTTAGGGTAGATAAAAAATGAATGTCAGCTGAGAACCTAATCCTCATGAACTAACTTGACTCTGCAGCCCAAACTGTGAGCAACTCATGGTCTCATGAGGGCTGACTTCTAACTGTGACCCTAACATTAAAATAGATCTCAGAGATGTACCTGGGCAGCTCTGTTGGTTAAGCATCTGACTCGTGATTTTGGCTCAGGTCATGATCTCATGGGTCCTGGGATTGGACCTTTCTTTCCTGCACCCACTTCTTGCTCAGTTTGGGATTCTCTGCCTCTGCCCCTCCCCCACTTGCTTAAATTAAAAAATTAGATCTCAGAATTAAGAAGTGATTCTCTCTTGACCTCCATACCGATACTAATAGAAATGAAATAGATCTGGGACACCTGGGTGGCTCAGCGGTTGAGCATCTGCCGTTGGCTCAAGTGGGGGTCCTGGGATCGGGTCCCACATCAGGCTTCCTGCATGGAGCCTGCTTCTCCCTCTGCCTGTGTCTCTGCCTCTCTCTCTCTCTCTCTCTCTCTCTCTGTCTCTCATGAATAAATAAATAAAATCTTAAAGTGAAATAGATCTCATTTTCCATACAATTTGACCACTACTTGCCATTAATAAAACTAAACAGCACTTTCCTCTGGCCCTCCTGTGACTACGGAACTCCAGGATGGAATTCCTTTAGTCCATTCAGATGCTACCTCCTCCATGAAGCCTTCCTTCATCTTCCTGGTTGGAACTGACCTTTCCTTCTTACAAACTACTATAGCACATCCTTTGTAGCTTTTCCTCTGGCATTTTATCACTTTTTCCTGTGAGTGTTCTGTCCTTGCTGTGGAGAACAAACTCCTGGTTCATAATCTATACAATGAAATAATACCTCTCTCTTGGGACTGTTGAAAGGATTAAGTTAAATAAATTATTGTATGGAAATTTATGCTCGGGAAATATCCTACTACATAGGAAGCATTCTAAAAATGTTATTAATTATAGCTTTGTGTCTTTGAAGCGCTTAGCACAGTGCTATGGACATAGGAATTTTCAAAAATATTTTTGAACATATGAATGACTGCAACAGCACTGTGCTTTGAAGATTAATATAACTGCGCAGCATATAGCAGGGGTTCCCATTACATTGCAGATCTTTGAATGTAAACTATTTGTTCTTCAGCGCTGCTATTCTCTGCCTTTAGGTGAGCCCCGAACCACCCTGTTCTTTTAGATGAGTTGATCTTGACCTTTTTATTTTTAGGCCAACACTGTGAGAATGACACACCCTCTCAGAAATGTGGCTAGATTCAATAGCAGCTCAGGGTGGGATGAATGAATGAGACCATGTATATTAAAAATTGTTCCCAAGAGAATTCCCGCTATACCTCCCTTCACCACCACCATCACCCCGTTTTGAAAAGTGTGTCCTCACTGGCCTCTCTTGAAAAGTCAGGACCTGTACATAAAATGCCCTCCTCCCTTATTTTCCCAACATGGGTGATACATTCTCTTCTTTTCGAGAGCCTGAGGTTTTGTAAAAACCAGTGGCAATCCAACAAAGACATCTTTTAGAGGTTTTTCAGTCCCTTGAAATAATAAGCAACATGGTTTGTTTGGTCTTAATCAGTGTGTGTGTACGGGCGCACGCATGCATGAGTGTGTATGTGCGTGCATAGGCAGCAGGGGGATGGGAGTGATTTTTCCTAGCAACGCTGAGGGAGGGAGTGCTGTTAAATCATTTCTATCCCCCTCACTATAAATGTGCTCCAGGGTGCTCCCCTGTAGACAAGGAGCAGCACCAAACCCCAACAATATTAGTTACAAAGGATATTTCTGTTCTTTGCTGCTAAGACCTGTGTACTGATGTGAATATTCCAGAAACAAAATAAGAGAGGGAGATGAAAGGAGAATGATAGGGAAAATGCATACGTTTTGCCTTTTGCACCAGACCAGCCTTGCAGCCCGGGACTGTGTCTGGAGATTTGCTAGAACAAAAGGTCTTTCATGGTACATGCAGGATAAGGGACATCTCAGCAGGGTCCTTTTGCTTTAACAAAACAAAACCCCAAACTGTTCTTCACTTGTCCCTGCCACACATTCCAGATGCAAGGAAGATATTACGCTTTCCGAGGCCATGCATTTTGGTGAGATCTTGATGCTGGACCCACTGAATTCACTATTTGAATCCTGATCCCTTCATCAGCCAATGAGCACAACTTTTCCTAGAAAAGACAGCCTCTGCAGAAGACCAGGAAATGAATCCTTGGAAGTCATTACAGTTTCTCCTCATGTCTGCTTAGGAGAGCAGATGACGCAGGTTAGGTCCTTGCCAGGGGAAAGGAACACCAGTGTGAACTCAGAGAGGACTCATGCTGCCCTGGGGACATGGGTCACAAGGACCAGGGCAAGCAGTGGGAACATCACCTACGAAACTCCTGCCAGGTGGCCCCTGACCCGTGGGCCTCGGCCTACCTGCTTTCTGATCCACACTGTCCTGGGCACCGGTTTCTGGTGAGAAAGAGCACAAGTGAAACCTGTCCCATGGATCATGCTTCCCCCAAAGGACAGAGCTCTGCTCGCTTGCAATCCTGAATCATCAACTCATGACAGCATTCTGCACGGTAGAGTGGAAAGTGGGCTAGGAAGTGTTCGCAGCTGGGTTTAGGTGCCTCTGCTCTCTCAGGAGGCCTAGGAGGAGCCTAGGAGCGACTGTCTGCACTCCGAGCCAACAGCTCAAACTCCCTGCCTGCTCACAAAAGGACCAGTCATCCTTAAATGGTCATACAGCCTGAGAAGGGGCAGGACAGCTCTCAGGCAGCTCGCAGGCTGAAGGCAAGGGAAGAGAAAGAAATGAAAAGACTTTAAAAGCATTCTCCTTCCAGCCCCCGCTGAGAATTTTAAATGCCTTCTCTGCTGACATTTTTGAAGTCTGCATTTTATTGTCTGTTTAACTTACCCAGCAAGCCTCTGGGGCAGGCGAGAGCTGTGTCCTTGCATGTTTGTGTCTAGTGTGGAGTGTGCTGTTGGCACTCAGAGAAGCAGAAAATAATATGCCTGAAATCCACTGCAGCAGTGGGTGGCCCGGGCCCAGAAAGTAAAAGCCAAGGGAGAAATGTGAAGAGGACATGAGATTGCCAAGGTTGCAAATGTAAATGCTAGGGAAGGAAGGTAACGTCAAATACTGATTTTCTGCTGGAAATCTACCTTGGCCTGCAGACTGGGAGCCTGGGGTGGGGTGGGGAGAATGGAGAGGCTTACACTTCTTAGGGAAGAAGACACAGAAACTATCCCAATGCTGACCTTGCTAGAAGATGCATGTCTCAATCAAAATAGGAGGTCCCTGGGGCGCCTGGCTGGCTCAGTCAGTGAAGCATCTGCCTTCAGCTCAGGTCATGATCCCAGGGTCCTGGGATGGAGCTCTGCATTGGGCTCCCTGGTCAGCGGGGAGGAGGGGGATGGGGGGGATGGGGGGTGGGGGGGTGTCTGCTTTTCCCTCTCCTTCTGGCCCTCAACCCCCAAACACCCTCCTTCCTCTCTTAAATAAATAAATAAATAAATAAATAAAATCTTTTTTTTTAAATAAATAAAATCTTTTTTTTAAAAAAAAAGGTAAATGAGATACACACAGTCCCAGGTGGAGCTCCTGTCCCAAGGGGCATAACTGTAGAAGATGCTAAATGCTAGGAATAAATAAATTGAATAACCTGATAGTCAGGGTCCTCCTGCTTTTCCCCACCCTCACTCACTAAGTCCCCTCTTCTGCTCATCAGTTTGAGATCAGGGAGTTGTCCTTGTCAGCCTTGGTCAGTTTTGGAGGGAAAATTGAGATCAATTTTGATCCCAATTGATCAACTGAGATCAATCCATTCAAATATATCATGCAGTTTGAAGATATCCATGATAAAGAGAAGAGGAAAAACATCGGAAAACAGAAGGGAAAAAATGGGACCCTCCATTTATTACCACGGTTTTATAGCTCAAAGCCCATAAGTTATCTTCAGTTAGGAATATACATGTCTGACTTCCCAAGGCCAATGCTAATTTGTCCAAATTCACTTTTGTTATTAGGCTTGATCACAATTCAGCCCCTGGAATGAATGATTATACATCTGGAAAAGACTCTCGGAAATGGAGTAGAAGGAATTCTTTATGGACACATTAAAGGGAGCTGCTACAAGAAACAAGAGGAGAAGTAATTATTTCCATTTATGGCATGTCTACCACATGCCACACATTACATGTAATTTCATTTAATCTTTCACAAGCAGTCCTTCCGGGTGGGTATTCTTCTTTTCTTTTCTTTCTTTTTCTTTTCTTTTCTTTTCTTTTCTTTTCTTTTCTTTTCTTTTCTTTTCTTTCTTTCTTTCTTTTATTCTTTCTTTTTTTTTACAGCTGAGTGAACTAAGGCTCAGAGAAATTATGTACCATACATAAGATTACAAAGCTATTAAGTGGTACAGCTGGGATTTGAACAATAAGCTAGTTTACTGAGTTCAAGATAAATTTGGAGGGAAAATTCTCCAGTTCCAGAATTGGGTCAGCAAAAAATAGCACTGAAATCTCACTGTGGAATCTTGTTTTGAGGTTTGTGGTGGAGATGGGGGTCTTTGGGAGCCATGTCCCATTACTGTTAGCAACCAACCAATCTTCATTCAGAATTTCCATTTTCCCCTTTAGAACAGTGCTCCCCATACTCTAGATCAATGCTTCAGCACCTGGGTCCCATTTGGTCTTGTTCTTTGCTCAGCCACTGATGTCATCTGTTATCGATTTCATGTAAAATGATTTGCATTATAAAAGGAGCCTTCTGGAGACAATGCTATACCTAAACTAGGGTGCGAGACCATGGTGGGATTTTCAGACACTCTGACAAACCTCATGGGGCCCTAATAGTAGACTATTCCCTTCATGAGCCTCAGGGTTCAGCTTTTTCCATCAAAATAGCAGACACTTAGAGTCCTGGATAGATAGGAATCATTCTAAGTGATTGAATGAGCTCCAGGGATGCTGAGGACACAAACTGCTAAGCCTGTGAAGGTCTGGACCCTTCTCTGTGGAACTTTTGAAACATGCCAGCTACCCATTCCTGATGTCATTTACTCTTCTCTGTATCCCCTGCGGCACCTTGAGAAAAAACTTCGTCCCCAAAGCAGGTGCTAGATACACAGACCATTGACAGTATCCTCTCATTGGTTCATCCTTTTTAGCCTAGGGTCTTTGTTGAAAAAACTAAGCCCCCAGAGGGTGGTGAGCTCTGCAATGTTGGCAGTATTCAAGTCAATGTGGGCTAGAGATAGGGCATGGGGAATTTGTGTTTTAAAGATTTATTTATTTATTATTTGAGGGGGGAGGCAGGGAGGGGCAGAGGGAGCAAGAGAATCTCAAGCAGACTCCCTGCTGAGCACAGAGCCCAAAGCAGGGCTCTATCTCATGACCCTGAGATCATGACCCAAGCTGAAATCAAAAGTTACTTAACTGACTTAGTCACCCAAGTGCCCCAGGCGAGTCTGTGTTTTAAAGTGTTGGATTGGAAGAACTATTGGTCCTTCTACAGTCCTGAAGGAGGCCCCAGTGGGCTCCTTGTAAAAATATAGAAATTGGGTACCCCTGGAAAGGGGCACTGTTAACAGCCAACCCATCCTAAGAGAACATCAATAAATAGGAAGACAAGGTGACCAGAGTATGATTTGAGTGGACATAATTGCAAATGATTTTAGCATTGAGACAGTTGAAACCCAATGAAATATAATATGTTACTGATAGGGATATGCCAAAAGGAGCAGAACTTATCAGTATTTACTTTCCCAAGGCTGTTCTAGGAAGGGAACTGCTAGCTCAGGGTCATGTGAACATTCTTTTTTAACCCAAAAGTGTGTGTTGTTGGTCAGGGACACTTCAACAGGAGTTTCTGTCCCAGATGAAAGGTCATTCAGGGCCATCCACTTCACTTTGCTCTAAAGCTTTAATCATTAAGTAAGCTCCTGATTATCAGTTCTATCTCCCTTATCCACTCTGACACTGGATAAAGACCTGAAAAATCTGGTCTCAGAAATGAGATATCCCCCACTACAAAATTTATATAGAGACATTCGAGTTTATATGTCAGTTTATTGCAAACCTGGTTATTATGAGTCAGTCTATGAAACCTGGACCTATAGAACAAATGACTGGTCTCAGGAACACAGTGACCACACCAAGGTCCTACACTATGAGAGACCTCACCTGAATGAAGTCTTAAAGCCTCAGCTACTTCCATGCTCTTCCCTTTCTGACTGAAGCCCTTTCCAGCTTTGTTATTCTGAGTCAAGAGTTGTCTGACTCCTCCTGAGATAGAGCCTAAGTGTGCCTGCATGGCCTGGGCATGCAATCTGACCAGATGAGGGGGCTTAGAGAGGAGGCCCTGGCCATCTTTTCATGAAAACAACCTGCTAAAGAGATGGAAGAGCCAGAGCAAAGGTTCTCAGAGACCTTTAGGAACAGCAGGATCTTTTCCATTCAACCCCCCCTTCTTGATATTTCTCAAAATCAGAAAAATTGGAAAATGTTGTAATGCCCTGAGGAAGACTTTTAAGCTAGTAAAAAAAAAATCTCATACCATTGGAGCCCCAAAGTCTATCATTCCCTGTGGATGGTGCTGTGGACAAGGAAAAAGGCACATTATGAGATGGTACAGAACTAAGGCTGTATCACCATGTGGTAAACCATCTGAAACTCTATCAAATGCCTGCAAACCAAGTCATCACGGATATTTCCAATCTGAGACATGAAAGTGGAGAAATACAACAGGCTTTTAAAGTAGCAGTTGACTCACCCCCATATTGTTAGGTTGCTGGTCTCAAAAAAAGAGATAGTATTTCCATTGCCATGGGAACCTCCACTTTGACTCACTGGTGTTCAAGCCTCCAGCTGGAAACATCCTGTTCCTGTCCCTAATTGCAGCTCATGACCTACTTCTACTTGCTTGAGCAAGAGGCCCTGCTGAGATACCTGGGAGCCAGGAAGCCCCAAACCTCCATTCTGGAATTGGCTTCCTTTCCTCTCTGGCAGACAACAAGGCAAGTTGCCTTGTTCAGTGTCACCTGGTTCAGTGTTGCCACGGTGAAATAAGGATGACAATATTAAGCTTTCTCCAAGAAATGTTTCAAAAATTTAATAGATAGAGCTTGAAAGGATAAAGCATATGTATACATAGACAATCCTTTCTCCCCACTGTTAGTCAGATTGGGAACCAATGCCCACAGGTTTTGAAAATTTACCAGAGCCTTACCCTCATCTTCAGATATCCTACTGCAACAGCAAATAGCTTAACTAGCCCAAAGAAATGAGGGGTGCCTGGGTGGCTCAGTGGTTGAGTGTCTGTGTTTGGCTCAGGTCATGATCCTGGGGTCCTGGGATTGAGTGCTGCATCAGGCTCCCCAGAGGGAGCCTGCTTTGCCCTCTGCTTATGTCTCTGCCTTTCTCTGTGCGTCCCTCATGAATAAACAAATAAAATCTTAGAAAAAAAAAGTAATAGAAGATGGGTATGGTCTGACTTGACGACAGAGAGATGAGGGGAAGGGGGAAGAAGGATGAGGTGTAAGACCAAATAAAGACTGGCAGTGGATATGGACACAAAATTTTCATCACTTTCTCAAGAAGATCATCAGATCCATTCCACTGCTATAATTTCATCCTACTTACCTGTAATCATCCTTAACTGTTTTCCTCTCTCCCATATCCAAGCCATCACCATATTTTAGCCATATTACCTCCAAATAATATCCCTGATTTCTCTATTTCCCTCAATCCCTACAGATACCATCGATGTCCAAGCCACCATTTCTCTTTGCCTAGACTTGTATAACAGCCTTCTCAGCACTCTCCTACTGCCAATTTTACTTTTATCCAATCCATCTTTCATACAGGGTTGGTAGGTTGAATTTTAAAACTACAAATCAGAATAAGTCACTTTTCTGCTCAACAAAGGCTCCCCACCATGCCTAACACATAAACCACAACCATTCTGCTCATCTGCAAGGTCCTGATGATCTGACTCTTGTCCCTTTGACTTTGGCTGAACGGCTTTCCCCATGCACCATTGTCCCACCACATTGACCTTTCTCTAACTCACCATGTTCCCTTCCTCCTCAAGGCCCTCAAGCTCTTTCCCCCATTCTTTCCCACCTGTTCAGATCTCAGTTTAAATGCCATTTCTTCAGAGAGGACTTCTAGGACTCTACTGATCTAAGTTAGGCCCCTCTGCTACAATCTCCCAGAACCCTCTATATTTTTGCCCCAGAGAACCTATCACAGTTTGTTATTATACATTAGTGGTTCTCCAAGTGTGGTTCCTAGACCAGCATCACCTGGAAACTCATTAAGAATGTAAATGTTGGGCCCCACTCCAGAACCAGAAACCAGAGTGTTTTAACAAATCTTTCAGAGGATTCTGATGCACACCAAGCTTTGAGAAACAGTGCTATATTGCTATTCCTGTGCAAATTGATTGACACCTGTCTCCCCAACTTGAATGAAAATTCCATAAGGTCAGTGGTTGGCACGGAGCAAGCCTTTAATAAGATTTTGTTGAGTGAATGAATTAATAAATATGCATTACGTGGGGTCATTGGGAGAAATGCTACTGTGGCCAAGATCAGAAATGTAGCCCTGGCATGGGCTCCTGAAGCTTGCTCTGTTCCACAGACTTTAATGGCTAACCCTCTAGCCAGATCCCAGCCCAGATTCTGCTCACAGCATGTTTCTGGGCCATATAGGTTGTTGTGCTATTATTGCATCCTATGGAGGCCCTGATGTAGAGACAGCAGATCTGCTGCTCCTCTCCCAGCCTTAGATACTTGAGGAAAGGTTTTTGGCAACCAGAGTTCTACCATTATTTCCTTTTTTAAATCCTTCTTCTGGGACTCTTAGAGCTGCACTGAGGGTAGCTGAGGTTCAGCTTAGTCTTCTGAGAGCAGCACCTCCTGCTTAAAAGCCAGAATTAATGGAGAACTGCTGCCAGAGAGGCCGGGCATCTATTACCAAGCACATGGGGCTAGTTAACTCCCAAAAGTTGGCAGGTACTGAGCTCTATGTGTCTGACACTACAAAGAAATGCAAAATTCCATATAATCCTCAAAACAATCCCATGAAGTGGGCTATTACTCCATTTCACATATATATATTTTTAATAGCCTTAAAGGGATTAAGTATCTTGCCTTTCATGACTCCTTTAGTAATGGTGGAACCAGGACTTAACCTGGTTCTGTCCAAACACTCCTGATTCTTAGCCATTAACTATGCTATTCCCCATTAGAGAGAGTCACAGACTCTTAGAGCTGCTTCTGGGGCAAACAGCAAGCCTATTGGGTGCATCTGAGCAGCTTGTTGGCACCATAGGCTTTCCACTCAGCAATGCAGGGGAGGGCCTTAGGATGCCAGCACACCACTTAGCCAAGGGTATAGTTTAGCATGTACCTGCTACATTACAGAGTGCAAAAACCTAGCATCATAACCATGTGCATTTGTCCTGGATCTCAAATCTTTTGTTCAAACTTGCGCTCAGACCTGACTCCCATCAGACCATGGACCCCACAAACACGAGGCTAGAGATAAGACCAACTGGATAAACCATGGGCTTGAGTCAAGTGGTTGTGACTGTGTTCACAGTATATAAACAAGCAGAGTTAACTAGCAAGGAAGTGAGAAATGTTCACCTTTGAAAGGTGCTAAAATGTCTTTGGGCTGCCAGGGGCTATTTATGGTAGTGGAAGATGGATTTTTCTAGATTGAACTGTATTTGTCAGAAAATGAGCCTCTAAAACCCCAACAACATTTCACTAACAGAATCAGGCCGACCGTTACAATTCATAGCCAATATTCTATTCAATTTCTGTACCCACAGTGGTCTGGGCCTATGCCATGTTCTATGGATAATATAAAAAATAATAAGACACACATTTGTTCTCAAAATGCCTATAATTGATGACTTGGGATAGCTATGGTGGAGGGTGGGGGTGGGTAGAGTATGGAAGATGTTAGGAGTAGAAAAAGTGCAGCTAATTAATCTAGGTACCACAACCAATTAGCTCAGGGAAAAGAGACATCAAACTAAGAATATTTTAGGGGTGCCCTCATGAAGACCACGGTTTTCTGAGCTGGGCCACAAAGGGTGAGGAGGAAAGAGGGAGGGCTTGAGCAAAGGTGCAAAGGTGAAATGTGTTTGCAACATCTTGAGCTGAGTGACCAGACTAAGACCTAGAAGACCAGACTAAGACCTAGAAGACCAGACTAAGACCTAGAAGCAAACCAGGGCATAAGAGGGAGTGGCAACTGCCAGAGAGAACTGTGGGTTATATGTACCTCATCACTTTTCCTCCCTCATCCTTTGGACTGATGATTTCAGTCTCTTAAGTATGCTGAGACTAAAATATTTCTAGAATATTCCAGCATGCCAAAGGTGTGCAGCTGTCCTCTTTTTCAGCCTTCTCACCTTCGGCTCTTCCTTTCTAGATGGCACTACATCAAAAGGTCCAGGGCACACCCTAAAGCTGGTGCATGCCCCCTTCCAAACCTCTCCTAATTCACTCAGGCTATGATGCATGAATGATCCGAAGGTAGAAGCATCCTGATGGTGTAGGGGAAGGGGAATGATCTCTGGTGTCTCCACCACTTGCTCTGTAACCTTGGGCAGATGACTTAACCTCTTGGTCCCCAATTTCCTCAACTGTAAAACAAGAGGATTAGATAAAGTGGTCTCAGAAGACTTTTCCCATCACAAAATGTTCTGACTCCTTCCATTTATCACTTTTTAAGAAGATTTTATTTATTTATTTATTTGAGAGAGAGAGAGAAAGAGAGAGCATGTGCAGGCACATGAGTGCGGGGGAGGGGCAATGAGAGAGGGAGAACCAGACTCCTGCTGAGTGTGGAGCCTGATGCAGGACTCCATCCCAGGACCCCAAGATCATGACATGAGTGGAAGTCAGAGGCCTAACTGACTGAGCCACCCAGGCACCCCTCCATTTTATGATTTGACTTCTCTTTGAAAGGGTCTAATCTCTTCTTCCTGAAGGGAAGAATCACGTAATCAAAACAAGATTTAATGGGATAGAATAAACAAAACACTTAAGGATTGGGAGTAGAAGGGAGGAGCTTGAATTACTTGAATAAAATAGTAGCAGGTCAGTCTCTGAAGCAGAGCAGGAATGTGCATACCTCACAATACAGAACTTGGCAGGTGTTCATGTGAACAAAGCTTGTGCAAGCAGACTAGCAGAGAATAGCTGGACAAAGATGGTACAATTAAAGTGTCATTATTTGTTGAGTTGTTTAAATATAAAAAGCTGGGCAGCCCTGGTGGCGCAGTGGTTTAGCGCTGCCTGTAACCCAGGGTGTGATCCTGGGGACCCTGGATCGAGTCCCACATCAGGCTCCCTGCATGGAGCCTGCTTCTCCCTCTACCTGTGCCTCTGCCCCTGCGCCTGATGCCTCCAGGGTGTGATCCTGGGGACCCTGGATCGAGTCCCACATCAGGCTCCCTGCATGGAGCCTGCTTCTCCCTCTACCTGTGCCTCTGCCCCCCCCACCCCACTCTCTGTGTGTCTCTATGAATAAATAAATAAAATCTTAAAAAATATATATAAAATGCTCTATCTTGATTTTTTTTAAAAAGTGTGACTTTTAATACCAATTACAGAACACGTGAAACTGATTTCATTAATTACTTTTATTATGTGATTTTAATAATTCTATTATGTTTCCAAAATATATCCTTTCTATTTTGGAAGTGGGGGTAGGGCATCTCCTGATTCCTTCAGGCCTCCTCAATGGCACATTACCAATGGATTATGTTAGGAAATAAGAACTTCTTTATAACACACATAGTAAAAAAACAAAAAACAAAAACACAAAAAAACACACACGTAGTACTGCCATTAGGAATCCTTCCATAAGGAGACAAAAGACTCTCTGGAAATGGAAGTCCCCTCTTTTCCCCATCTCCTCTCCGAGAGATAGGCAAGAGAAGAAAACATAATGGTATGTGAACCACCAGATTTGTTTGTCAGCTGGAATGACAGCTCATCCCGTCTTACACTGTGTGGTTTCTCTGGGATGAGAACAGAGAGCAGCCCTGGGAAGCAGATGCCAGTTGTCTTTGTTTCTTAGTTTCTTGGATCACTTTATATTTTGAGCCATGTGAGTTCTGAACTCTGTCCTTCCTCTGTGTGAGGCTGTACTGGGCACATCTTTTTCCAAGTATGGGAGAACAGGACAGAGGGCATCTGAGTCATATGTAAGGGAGGAGATGGAGTCAGCTCAAGGCTGGTGGGAACATTTCCCTTGGGGCTGTCTCCTTCCTGTCCTCTTGACAAGATCTGGCTCAGCAGTGGGAGAGGGACAAAGGAGAGATGTGTGAGACAGAGTCCAGTAGAAGTAGGATACAGGTGTGGTTTAAAGGCAGGAAGCACTGGAAGGCATTTGTTCTGGGAACTTTAGCCTGGATATAAAATTTTTCTAGTTACTCTTCCTGCAGAGAGACCTGCAAGATAATAACAGTGTTTTTGCTTCCAACATTCTAGTAACTTTCTTCCTGTATCTTTATTGTCTGTCCCAACCATACCCTTATCCTTATGTAAAAGTAACTGTAAAACATTGAGGTTTTGCTGGTTTTGCTGGTTTGGGGCTCTTTCCTGGGCTGTTAAGTTTAAATCCTCTAGTTATTCTTCCTGTAGAAAGACAAACCAGTGATGAGTCACTCCACTGTCCCTTATTTCTGTATCATTTCTGCTTTGCTCCCAGAAGCCTATATGATACATTTCAGAGCAAAGCTAACTTGATTTCCAAAAACCCTTGGAAAAGAAGAAATATGAAACCCACTTCACAAATGAGAAAGCCGCACTTCAACCAAGGAAAAACAGCCTGGTAGGGTTGACATGGAAAATTTGAGATGCACAGCCAATCTTTGCTCCCTGGGGTGAGATGATGGACATAGCTTGTCTTTTCACATCTGGGAAGATGTGACTACCTGCCTCTTCTTCTTCCTTCCTCTCCTGAGCCCCCAATCCCACCCACAGTTGAATTCTCAGACTCCACATCCACAAACAAGTCTCACCATCACCTTCCAATCTCCTAGAGGAAGGCCTTGGGGTAGACTCCTGTAAACATTACCTATCGGGAGTACCTGTCAGGAGAGCATCAGAGAGGTGCCTCCTGCAGAGCTAAGGTCTAGAAACGCCTGCCAGGTCATCTATCAAGATCAAATTACAGCAAATTTGCCCATAATGGAAAACAAGCTGAAGGAGCAAGGTAATGAATCTCTAAATTTGGCATTGTGCCCCTCACTACAAAGACTCTGGTCTGTGAGCTGCATATAGAAGACTGACTTTCTGAGTTTCCCAAGAAGCAAAATAAATACAGATGTCCTGGGTTTGTTTTGGTTTCTTTTTTGTACAAGTGTTCTTTTATTGGCGAAAGCATTATTATTAGCTATCTTTTCTTTTATTTTAAAAAGTAATGCATGATTGGGGATCCCTGGGTGGCTCAGCGGTTTAGTGCCTGCCTTTGGCTCAGGGCATGATCCTGGGTCTGGGGATCAAGTCCCACATCGGGCTCCCTGCATGGAGCCTGCTTCTCCCTCCTCCTGTTTTTGCCTCTCTCTCTCTCTCTCTATGTCTATCATAAATAAATAAATAAATAAATAAATAAATAAATAAATAAATAAATCTTTTTTTAAAAAGCAATGCATGATTGTAAAACATTCAAAATATAAGAATAAGGGAGAGTGAGACCACCCCTCCTTTTTCTTGACACTCCCCAAAAATAACCATTGTTTTAACTATAAATCTGTGAGAGGCTTTTCTACTCTTTACGTGATAGTCCCTAACCTCAGAGCCATGACCATGCATGTGTGTAGAAGAGGTAATAATAATAATAATAAATACTCTGCACATTGAATGTTCATTATGTACCAAACGCTGTTGTAAGCATTTTTGTATTCATAACTAATTAAATCTGCATACCATTCCCATGAGATGGCAGAGGCAAGATTCAAACCCAGGCATTTGACTCCAGGGTCTGGGCTAGACATAACTCTGCTCCACCACCGTGCTCATCCTCCACATCCCAATATTATCCATAGATGGCCAGCCACTACTTGCTCTCTACTTTCCAAACCAATCCTCTGGCTCTTAGCTCTGGAGTCAGACAAATCTTGGTGCAAATTCTGTCTCTATTACTCACTAGCTATATACCTTTGTATAGTTTTCTTTAAAAAAAAAAAAAGATTTTATTTATTCATGAGATATATAGAGAGAGGCAGAGACATAGGCAGAGGGAGAAGCTGGCTTCTCACAGGGAGCCCAATGTAGGACTCGATCCCCAGACCCGGGATCATGCCCTGAGCCAAAGGCAGATGCTCAGCCACTGAGCCACCCAGGCTCCCCCCTTTGTATAGTTTTCTTAACCTCTGTCTCAGTTTGCTCATCTGTAAAATGGGAGACTATGACTTTATGAGATGTCTGTGAATAATAAACGTGATAAATTCTAACACAACAGCAAAGTATCTCATACATCCCAGACGTTGGATAAGTATTCTTTAATAAATGAATAAATGAAAGTAGCAATAGTGGTCCTAGCACCACATTTACCTTTATTTTACCATTGTATTATAAAAGACATATTTTACTATATATGTATATGTATATATGTATATGTATATAAAAGATGTATTATAAAAGATATCTCCTATTGACTGCATACTCCTAGCACCTTAATCTCTGAGAGATATGTTAGTATTATTTTAATGAGTGATATATCTCACACTACAAGCAAAAGGGACATTCTTTCACCTTTCTGGTTGTTTATCAAGAACTTTATTCCCAAGCATGTCATGGATTGACACTCCCTACTATTGGTCATTTTATTGTTAAATCCTAAATCTTGGTACCAAGTGCCCAGTAAGTTAGTGTTTTTCCTAAGTATGGTTATCTGACACTAGCTTAAACCAACTCTCTGGCCTCAGATACGTATTTCCTAACAACTTTATCAACATTCAACTTATGTATGATAAAATTCACCCCTATTTTTAAAGTGTACAATTTTTTAAAAAGATTTTATTTATTTAGTCATGAGAGACACAGAGAGATAGAGGCAGACACAGGCAGAGGGAGAAGCAGGCTCCATGCAGGGAGTCTGATGTGAGACTTGATCCTGGGACTCCAGTATCACACCCTGAGCTGAAGGCAGACACTCAAGCACTGAGCCACTCAGGCATCCCTAAAGTGTAAAATTAAATGGTTCTTAGTGTCTTTACAGAGTGGTGTGTTTACCATGACTATCTAATTCTAGAACCCTTTTATCTCTTGGAAGAGAAATCCCATACTTCTCAGCAGTCACTGGCTATTCCTCCCTTCTCCCAGGCCCTGGCAACCACTACTTCCTGTCTTTGTGGATTTGTCTTCTGGACATTTCGTATGAATGGAATTATACAGTATGTGGCCTTTTGTGACTGGCTTCTTTCACTTAGCATCATGTTTTCAAGGTTGATTCATGTTGTAGCATGTTTGAGTATTTCATTTTTTTTTATGGCTGAATAATATTCTGTTATGTAGATACACCACAATTTATTTATGTATTTATCATTGGATGGACATATGGTTTCCACCTTTTGTGTATTATAAACAATGCTGCTATAAATATCCAGGTACAAGTTGTTGTGTGGACATATGTTTTCTTCTTAAATTTTTAAAACATTATCTTTACTTTAGAGAGAGAGAGAAAGAGAGCACTGGTGGGGGGAGGGGCAGAGGGAGATGGAGAGAGCATCTGAAGCAGACTCCCTGCTGAGTGTGGAGCCCGATGCCAGGCTCAGTCCCACAACCCTGAGATTATGACCTGAGTCAAAATCAAGAGTAGGATGCTTAACTGACTGAGCCACCCAGGTACCCCCGGACATATGTTTCAATTCTCTTCGGTATATACCTGGGAATGGTATTGTTAGTAAAATATGGTATCAATGTTTAATTTTTTGAGGAACCGACAGACTTTTCCAAAGTGGTGGTACCATTTTACGCTCCCACCAGTGATGTACAAGAGTTTCAATTTCTCCATATCTTCACCAATACTTGTTATTATTGGTCTTTTTTATCCTAGCCATTCTAATGAGTGTGAAATGGTATTTCACTATGGTTCTGGTTTACATTTCCCTAATGACTAATAATGTTGAACTTCTTTTCATGTGCTTATTGGAAATTTGCATAACTTCTTTGAAGAAATGTCTGTTCAAACCCTTTGCCCATTTTTAAAATTGGGTTATTTGTTGGCCTCAGATATTTTTATAACAGCTGTTTAATGAATGGAATGTTGGAAGGATAACAGGTTTACCTGTATTTGACCTGTATTTGATTCCAGCTCTACATGAACTCAAGGAAGAGTGTTTTATTTCTATGAACCTCAGCTTTATTATCCATAAAAAAGAGGTCAAACCTCTCTCCCAGGGCTATTATGAGGAACAAATGAGATGCAAAAGCATCAAGCACAGATTGGAGTACCCAATAGACACTCAAAAATGTGTTAGACTCTCTCATCACCCTACCCTTGCTGTGGACATGCTTTCCTTTAGGAAGATGTATTTGACCCTGGTGGACCAATTTCAACATGGCAAGTGGAGTGAATTGAAATTCAAAGGGCAAGTCCTCCAATTTGAAGAGGTCAGGGCATTTATTATGAGGTCCCCTCCACATACACACACAACAATGCCTTTCCTTTTGGGTGGAGGGTGACATGGTCCCACTGATCTCTGCATGAGATCATCTGAGCAAATATAAACCATCTTAGCAGCCTTAAAAAAAGGACATAGACACTTATAAAAGAAGGATTGTAACCCCTTATTCTAACACCAGTACTCTATACAATCTTCACAATTTTGAATAGCAAGACTTTAAGAATGGGTAGCCTGAGAAGGCTGGGTAACATGACATTCAGAGTCTGGCTTTCCATAAAAAGGAAGTCTGGCTCTTGCTTATTAACAGTCTGGTAATGCATGAGGCCTGTCATTTGTTCCTTCCCTAATGAATGGACAGGCTGTTTAATTTCCTAATGGACAACCTAGTAACTTTAGTCTCCTGCTTCAAGCCTTTGTCTGGCTTGTTCCATGTGCATAAAAACAACCTTCTTCCTCCTGCTATCATGCACTGTCCTTGCACTAAAGCTCTGCTTGCGGGTCATTATCTTTAAGTAGGATTCTCTATAAAAGGAGTCTAGGTCCTGAATGAGTGTGGCCAGACTGATAACTCTATTCAGCCATAATCCTGCAATCATTTAGTGAGCATGTACTATGTGCAAGACACCGTGCTATATAGTGGAAACACAAAAGGAAAGATGACATAGTCTGTGCCTTCAAAGAGCTCATCACGTTTTGGGTAAAATGAGTATATATACAGATATTTACCAAAAATACTGTATTTCAGTGATTGCCCTAAAGTGATTTTTATCATGGGAGTACACATGGTAGGGCTTGCAAAAATAGCAGACACTGAAGTTTCACCTTTCCTTGGTAGCCTAATGGCAATCCCTCCATTTGCATACAGCCACTAGAAGGGAAGAGAGAAAAAACATACACATGCTTTCATTTTTTGATGTCAAGGCTTACTCTGGAGAAGAGGACCACAAGAGAAGAAATTATATATGATAGACTTTTAAAGTTATTTTTCTAAGTAGAAATTAAAGGAGAAGTCACAGGAAAGTATTAAAATCTACTTACAGTGTAATTATGTCACATAAGTAGAAGCTGTTGTGGGGCACAGTTTAGATGAAAATCCTTGTTAGGGGGTGTGGGAAATAGAAAGCATTCTCCCTTTGCCTAAATTCTTTCTATCTCCCACATCCCCTAACAAGGGTTTTCATTTAAACTGTGCCCAATGACAGGATCCTCAACCTTTTCTAGATTTCTGTGTGTGCTCTTATTTATTTATTTATTTATTTGGTTTTATTTATTATTTGAGAGAGAGAGAGAGAGAGAGAGAGAGAGAGCAAGCATGAGCAGGGGAAGAGGCAGAGGGAGAAGCAGACTCCTTGCTGAACAGAAAAGCCCAATGTGGGGCTCGATCCCAGCACCCTGGAATCATTGACCTGAGCCAAAGGCAGATGTTTAAATGACTGAGCTTATATTTAAAATGAAGAGGTTGAGCCAGCAGGTCTTGAAGATTCCTTATAGTTCTGACAGCCTGTCAGAGTGGGCAGTTTATTCATGGGTTTATTTTTAGCTGGGAGAAAGGAAGAAAACAGGAACAGCAGGAAAAATGGAGGTGTCTTGATGCTTATTTGGTTGTTGAGGGCAGCAAAGGAGGGAGAAGGACCCTTTTCATTGTTTTCCTTTCTCAATGGTCAGGGCAGAACCACCGACCTGCAGCATTGAGCCCTAGGAAAACAGAAAAGGAAGCTCTGGGAGGGTTAAGAACTGGGGAAGACAGCAAACAGGTCTGGGGCAGCACAAATTTTCTAGATCACGAAATGTTCAATCAATAGTTTGTGGTAACCAGGCTTCAGGGTGATAGAGGAGATGTGGGTATAAAGAATGGGTTTTTAAAATAAGTAACAATGCCAGGTGGCCAGCAGCCCCCAGGAGGTGCCCAGGACATTGTGCCACATGAATCCCAGGTACAGGGCTCCCTGGGGGATGCTGGTCACGATGTCTGTGTAGCGAGGGCTACATGGAGCAGAATGCCAATATCACTCTGCAGGAACAGACTGCAGGTAAACCACCCCTGACTCACATCTCCAACTGAAATCATACCTTGGACCAGCCAATTTCCCTTCCCTCTCCATCAAGAATGTTTGTTCCCTTATTTATCTTGATCACATATATCAAGTTCTCCAATGTACCACTATACTCTGGGTCAAACTACAACTGCCAGAAGAAACATTTAGCACCTCCTTAGAAAGAAACCCAGGAATGGCTTCCGATCTACCGACTATTCACATGGCACAACTTATCCTTATGCAACTAACTCAGCATCTCTTTCCTGGCCTCGTACATTTATTCTCCCATTCATTCATTCAGCATTGTGCCTCTATTAGCTGTGGATCTTGGGCAAGTTGCTTAACGTCTATGTGCCTCAGTTTCTCATCTGTAAAAAGAATAATAGGATGACAGAAAAAGAATAATCTACCTTGTAGGATTTTTGTTAGAATTGAGTGAAGTTCTTTTAACCATGGGGAAGAAACCAAGGGTTTCTGGAAGGGAGGGGGGGGTGGGGGGATGGGGTAACTGGGTGATGGGCATTAGGGAGGGCTCTTGAAGTAATGAGCACTGGGTGTTGTTGTTGTTGTTTAATTTTTTTTAATTTACTTATGATAGTCACAGAGAGAGAGAGAGAGAGAGGCAGAGACACAGGCAGAGGGAGAAGCAGGCTCCATGAAGGGAGCCCGACGTGGGACTCGATCCCAGGTCTCCAGGATCACGCCCTGGGCTGAAGGCGGTGCTAAACCGCTGCACCACCGGGGCTGCCCCAAGCACTGGGTGTTGTATGCAACTGATGGGTCACTGAATTCTACCTCTGAAACTAATAATAAAGGTTATATTAATTGAACTGAATTTAAATTAAATTTTTTTAAAGAATTAAATGAAGTATTATATGTGAAATGCTCAGAACAGTACCTGGCACATATTGAGCACCATATTAGAATTATATATTTTTGTCATCTTACTTGTTTATCTTAGTACTATGCAGCAGGCTCAGTACTCTGCTAGTCTGGAGATTCCAAGATCAAAAAGAGCACGCGGTGGTGGAAAATAGTAATCTTATAAAAAATATTATCATTATTAATATTGAAAGGAAATGCATCTGAGACGTGGAAAGGAGGTAGCATTGAACAGATATCAATAAAAAAGATCTCAGAGGTGAGAAAGGTGAAGAGTGTGATGAGAGTACAAGGAAAACACTGATGCCATTGATACAATAAGCTGACAGAGGGATATTTAAAAGACAGATGAATATCCAGGTCTTATGCTAAGACGAGAGATCTGGAATACAAACATCAATTTGGGAGTCACTGATATGTCAACAATGGTAGGAGGAAATGAGAGCTAGTGAGAGGAAGCTGCAAAACATGAGATGGGCATCCAAGATGGAACCCTGGGGAAAGATCTTCATGAAGAGACAAAGAGGAGAAAGAGAAACCAGTGTAGGAAACTGAGATGGAACTAGGAGTAGGTAGGAGGAAATCTCTGGAGTGACAACCAAGAAATGCATTTGCCATTGTGAGCCATCAGGGAAGATGAGGGGCCACGTCCAGTCTTCAGTGAGTGTGGTTCTATGTGGAGGTGAAGTAGCTGCAGAGAGGTAAGAATATAAAACCTGGCAATCCAGGTAGGGAGAGAAGGGAGTGAGCAGCTGGAGGGGAATGCGGGATGGAAGAATAGTGTTCTGCTTCATTCTAAGATAGAAGGAACATGAGCACCTCCTACCTCTCCTCTCTCTCCTCACAGTTTATCATCCAGCCATAGTCAAGTGCAGAAAATGCCACGTTCTGAATACACTGTGTCATTTGTTACTTTATATCTTTTTAAAGAATTGTGGTAAGATATATAAAACATAAGATTCATCATTTGAACCGTTTTTAACCATACAGTTCAGTGGCATTAAATACATTCACCTTGTTGGTGCAACCATCACTACCACCCATCTCCAGAACTTTTTAATTTCCCCCAACGGGAACTCTGTACCCATTAAATAACAACTCCCTATTCCTTCTACTTCCCATCCTTAGGAACCCCATTCCACTCTCTATCTATAATTTTGACTCCTCAAGTTACCTCATAGAAGTGGAATCACACAATATCTGTCCTTTCATAGCTGGTTTATTTCACTCAGCATAATGTCCTCAAGGTTCATCCATGTGGTACCATGTGTTAGGACTGCCTTCCTTTTTAAGGCTGAATAATATTCCACTGTATGTATGGACCACATTTTGTTTTTCCATTTATCTATCAATGGATGCTTTGGCTGTTTCCACCTTTGGTTATTGTGAATAATGCTTCTATGAATATGGGTGCACAAGTACCTGTTTGGGTTTCTGCTTTTAATTTCTTTGGGGTATATATCCAGAAGTGGAATTGCTGGACAATATGGTAATTCTATGTATAATTTTTGAGGAACCACCATACTATTATTTGTAACAGTGGCCACACCATTTTACATTCCTATCAGCAGTGCACAAGGGTTCCAATTTCTCATCCTCGCCACCACTTGTTATCTTCTTTCTTTTTTAAATAGCTATCCTCATGGGCATGTAGACCTCTATGCCTTTTTGCATGCTAATGTTACCCAAAATATCCTCCTCTGCCACCCATGCAAAGCCTGGTCATCCCTCAATATCTTCTCAGGTATCAGTTCTTCTGGGTGGTATCTGAGAACCAGCCCCAATGAAGTTATCCACTCTTTATGCTTCAAGTTTGTTACTGATGTATGCTTACTTGATTGCACATATTACACAAAAAGCAGTTATTAATTTGAAAGTTTCTGTCCTCAATTTAGACAAGTACATCCTAGAGAAAGGAGACTAATTTAGACAAGTACATCCTAAAGAAAGGAGACCAATTCCTAGTCATGTTTATATTCCTATATCCCAGCTGGGATCACATCGGCTGGAATCACATTCATGCTTTTTCTCAGCTTAATAAATATAATTAAGGCATAGTTCCTGTCCTCAGAGAATTTATAACTTTAAGACAGGCACAAATATATGAAATCTTAAGTAATAGGAGCCCAATGCAGGATAAGCAATGCCCCAAAGAGGGATATCATTAACTTTCACATGAATGGTTGAGCAGACTTCAAATGTTTTTGATCACATAACTCAGTAAAAAGATTCTGAGCACAATTTGCGGGTTTTTTTTTTTTTTGCTTATAAAATGTATGTGTCTTATTTTACAATTGTGTTGTGTGTGTTCAAAATATACACTAAAGTAAAAATCAAAAGAAGATGAGATAAAAATATAAATAGGTTGGAAGTCTTTTTTCCTGCACTCCAATGGATTGTCTTGGCACATCATTCTGGAGACCAGCGATTTTGAACAACGCCATTTAAATGGGGTCCCCTGACCAGCGTGGGGGGCACAGTCATTTTGTTACACAATAAGCACAAAAATGGAGAGTAAGTAACTTTTATAGCAATTTGACTAGGCAAATTCATATCTGCTGGCTATAATAATTTAAAAAGTGGTCTTGTATTTTGTATCTCTTTGTTTCTTATTTCATTTTTCCAATGTATTTCTTTATTTACTGATAAATAAGTTTAGGAATTCATTTTAACTGTACTTCATCTACCCACAATGGATTGGAAATTTTTTAAAAAGTGAAACAAAATACAAACCTGATCTTTCACCATAGAGGGGCTGGGAAGTGCTAAGAGAGACGGTAAGTCTTAGAGCCCTGAGCTAGCAGGGCATTGGAAAGCTGTCTGCAGGTGGCAGGGTCATCTGGGTTCAGAACTGGGTGAGCCTCATGGCTGCAGTGAAGTAGGAAGGGTCTTCCGGGGCCCACACAAGGACACAAGGATAAAGGAGCCTTTTCTCCAAACTGCCCTCCCCACCCCCTGCCCTAGCCCAAGTTGTCTGCAACTTACTGAGTTCTATACATGACAATAAATGCTGTTGCTCTGGACTGATCTGTGGTGTCTGGGGGGAATTGCACGCAGGACGTCTAAAAGGACTCCTGTCCCCAGATCCAGCATGACACAGGGGCATTCTACTGTGTGTGACTGCTTTCTTTCCTAGCTCCATAACACCTTGTTAGCTGTTTCCTGATCTGAACTCTCAGAGCTTTGCTTTCCTCTCTCCCTTTTGACATTCCATAAATATTTGTGGGCAAGGCCAGTGAAAACATTAAAACACCATTCTCTTCTCAGACACACCGTGGTGTTGATGCCATTTAATTGGAGTTGTCCTCAATGGGTTCGTAATTCTTTTGTTCTAGCTTAACCACCAAATTCAGCCGCACGTCAGAGCTAGCAACTCATGGAGTGAGTAAGTGCAAAATGGGGCAATTTAGCAAGCAGTGTTCCATTTATAACCTTGGTGCTTGACATGGGCAGTGAGAGCTCTTCTATTAAAATGCACAGTCACCAGCCCATCCCGACAGCTGCCGAATCACACACAGGGAACTGTTCCAGACGCTGGCAGTGAGATCCCCTTCTCATGCAACCCTGAGCCAAGAGACAGGTGTATGCTACAAAGCTCTGCCCCTGGCTTCAAGGATCTCCCTGGAAAAGGCAAAGCTGGAGCACAAAAGAGCTCCCATTTATGGAGCATTTGCTATGGGCTCTGTCCTAAGTGTTTAACATGCATTATCTCATTCAAGCTTCCCCCAAATCCTGTGAGGAAGATTCTTTTTTTACATTTTTAAAGCTTTAAAAAAATATATATATATGTATATATATATAAGCAATATGGCCAATGCAGCTCAAGAGTTGCATGATCTACGGTCATGAGTCACGTGCTCTACCAACTGAGCAAGCCGAGCACCCCTCTTTCTTATTATTATTGTGGTAAAATATGCACAACATAAAAACTTACCATTGTAACCATTTTTAACTGTACAGTTCTGCGGCATTAAGGATACTCACATTGCTGTGCAACTATCACCACCATCCATTTTCAGAATTTTTTCATCTTCCCAATCTAAAAGTCTGTACCCATTAAACAATAACTCCCCATTTGATCCTCCTTCCCCACCTCCTGGCAACCACCATCATACTTTCCCTCTTTACAAATTTGACTACTCTAGGAATGAGGATAGTATTCTTATGATTACCTTCTTTACAGAAGAGGAAACTGAAGCACAGAGAGTTTAAGTACTTCACCCAAGGTAACACAGAGAGCAAACAGAAGAGCTCGGATTAGAACTTGGGCATTTTAGCCCTGGAGCCCACGAAGCCATGTGAAAG
Organism: Vulpes lagopus; assembly: GCF_018345385.1. Classification (NCBI taxonomy): domain Eukaryota; kingdom Metazoa; phylum Chordata; class Mammalia; order Carnivora; family Canidae; genus Vulpes; species Vulpes lagopus. Next base: position 169,437,985 of record NC_054824.1, on the reverse strand, counting down.
AAAATAGAAGTCTCTCTGGGAAGACAGCCAGAGACCTCGTGTCCTTAATGCCCCATCTGCACAAGACACATGGCTGCAATCAGAGCAGAAGCAGAAGATTGCCAAGCCTCTTCAGATCTAGGACTCAAGGTGGGAGGGGGAAAAAATTGGATGGTCCATATCGCTCACTTTAACTTCTCCTAGTACATCCCACCACCTGCGCACACCTGCACAGAGGCTGCAGTGGCTAGATTCTGACTTTGGAATTCAGAGATACCTGGGTTCCAGGCACAGTCAGTCATCAAGCAGGCACAGTCCCTGACCTGGAACAGAAACCCAGTCATTGTGAGCTCCCATCCCTTTCCTTTTCCGCTTCACCTTCTGCAGAGAGAAAACTGAAAACCCTCCATGAACACACTGGAGCCCAGCCAGTCTTTGGCTGCTCAAGTTAGCAAGTGTGCTGGGGAGAGAAGAATGAGGAAGGGGAAGAGGTATGGTTGAGGAGGAGTGGTTGAGACTTGTTAATCCTGGGGGAATGAAATAACATCCCCAGAAAAATATGTGCCGCCTCCTGCATCTCAAGTTTTGGCAGGAAAACTAGAACAACGGGGTGCTGGAAGGCCCACAATAATCCTGATGCTGCGAAAGGCTAAATCCCTGCCTGAACTTCCAGCCCTCAGTCAGCCAGCAGGCTGGACAGCTCCTGCAGAGCACAGTGGGCTCTCCACAGAAGCCCAGAGCATCTTGGGGTGCAGGCACACAGGGGGTGCTCAGTAAATAGCCACTGGATTAGCAGGTGAGCAAGTGCGTGGCACCTGACAGCAGTGCCTAGCACGTGTTTTTACTTAAGAAGAGCAAACTGCTTAGAACAATATTTTAGGATGGATTCCCCCTTGCCTTCCATGGGGAAGGGGGGAGGGAGAAAGCAGAGGTGAATTAGGTTTGGATTGATGCTTTCAGCCACCTGGAGCAGGAGACAAACTTCTCAAAAATGTAAATACAAGGAGCTGAAAAGGCCTGAAACTCTGGGGTGTTCTGAGCTCTGCTGAGTCTGCTGGCAGCTGGAGGGAAAGGAAAGAGGGAGCTGGGCTCCCCCAATTTCTTCCCTCCTTTGCAAGGAGCTGAGAGATTAAAGAAACAAAAGGTGAGTGCTGGAGAAACAAGGGGCAGGTCCAGAGGACATGTGAAACAGGTAACAAAGGCAAGCTTCTCAGGGAACCAGGCTGCTGGGCATGGGCTGGTGAAGCAAATTAGGAGAGAGATGCTTAGCAAACCAGAAAGACAAGCAATAAGGCAGAGGCAGCAACGGTGATGGCCGAGAAATAAACTCCACAGTACAGAAAGCCAGGGAAGAAAGTCAAAGGACAGAAGGGAACAGCAAGGCCATGGGGTGGACAGTGATTGAGGGAGAGAGAGCAAGAGGTCCGGACAGAGCAGGAAGAGAAAGACGGAGAACAAGCCTCGGCCTTCAGATTCAGAAAATGAAACATCATCTGTGTGCGGCCACCTGTGCGGAACAGCAGATGGAATGCCAGGTCCTTCCTGTTCCTCAAAATAAAACAGACCTTTTAGTGAGACTGAAGTTCAGAACCTACTGCAGAATTGCTCGGTTCCTTATCCTTCCCTTGGAATATTTTGCTTCTGCAAACAAAACAGCAAATACACCCCCTCCTTTTCATTTGCTGGCCAGGTAATTTCCAAGGGGATGCTGCAAATCAAAATTCAGACGTGGGATCCTGGGAAATGACGAAGCTGAACAGTTGGGTTTGAAGGGATGTTATTATAGGGATAGGATACTCTGTGACATCAAGAAAGAAGGGGACCCCGGTGTTGTCTCAGGAACTCAGCCTGGTAAATGGGACAGGAACGAGTCTTGAAGGTTAATTTCCCAGGTTAGCCCCGGAGGTGGAGAGATCCTCCCCAGATTCTTCTTGTGAACCAGAGGACACAACTGTCTTTCATCTTCTGGATTCCATATGGAAGGAAGAGCTCTTCTGGGGACACCACAGAGTTGGGGCCCAGATGTCCCACCCCTGGAGGACAGACTCTAAACAGCTACTTGGCCTGAACGCCTGGGATGGTTGCCGAGGTACGTGGCCCTAGGTTGGATGAGAAGGGCCTGGGCCATTCCCTCCAGCTCACCCACTGCACACTTCAGCTTCCCTGCTCACCCACTGCACACTTCAAGTGATCATTTCCTGGTAACCCTTGACAGGAAGTGGTCAGGCAACATTGCCAAATAAAGCACCTGGCTCTCTTTCTTTAAAAAAAGTCAGTACTCTCGGGATTCCTGGGTGGCTCAGCGGTTTAGCGCCTGCCTTTGGCCCAGGGCGTGATCCTGGAGTCCCGGGATCGAGTCCCACATCAGGCTCCCTGCGTGGAGCCTGCTTTTCCCTCTGCCTGTGTCTCTGCCTCTCTCCATCTCCTTCTCTCTCATGAATAAATAAATAAAATCTTTAGAAAAAAAAAAGTCAGTACTGTCTATGTGAGGCAAGTACCTGAAGTCCTATCTGTGGGGCCTGATTGCAAAGGGACGCTTTACATGGGCTTAATGCACCACCAGATTCTCCTCTGCTCTCCTCCCTCCAGGGACCCACTGGAGAATGTGAGCATAGATGTAACAGGATCTCAAGGTCTTGGGGCAGTCGCAGGACTGACTAGCCCCCCATTGGCCTCTTCTGCAAGAACTGCTGGTGGAAAGCTCCAGAATAACCATGAAGTTCCAGAGTCACCAAGGAAAGCACAAGTGTCTAGAATAAGGATCCATGATTATTCTAAGATTTCTACCTTTTCCTTTAAGATAGTTGAACTGCACTCTTTATTAATAATAAGAAAAAAAACTATCTTTTTTAGGTGCTCACTATGTGCCACTTTGCTAAATGGATTTCATGTATTATTTCATATAACCCTTTGCAATACCCCAGGTGCTGGGTGTTACCGCCCCCAAATCATAGGGATGGAAACTGCAGTTCAGAGAATTTAAGTAACCCTTCCCAAGGTCACACATCTAGGGATGAGGGTCTGAACTAGTTCTCTATAAGCTATAGTACCATTGAAAATTTTTAATGACAAGCATTAATTAAATTTTTAAAAAGCACAAATGATGAGTTCATCAAAAAGAAAGACAGACTCTGCCTGGGTCTGTTTTCACTCCCCTAGTTTCAGGCAACCTTACTGGGGCAATTCCACATCTGGCAGTTTGCCCACAAGAGGCCAAGGCCTGAGCACCTCCTACCCCATGGAGAAGAGCCTCTCTCCCCACATTTGTGGGGGATCATCTGTTTAAACTAGGCCAGAGTCATAATCATTCATTCCAGAAGGGGCTGTGATTCACATCTGAGCTTTGGAAAATAGTGTTAGTTTAATTTAAAGGGGAGAAAAAGCAAAATAAATGCTCAGATGCTGACGGATTTCTCCAGACCTTAATTTGCATTAGTTTTGCTTTCAGAGCATTTGATTTGTTTTTTTTATTTTCAAACTGTGTTGTACCACATGCAAGGAAAATAGATTTACTTAATCTGAATCCTTTGATTTCATTGTTTATGGATGTCAATACCGAATAGATGAGGAGTGCTAAGAAAGAAACATCAGATGGCTTTCCATCTTCCCTCTAGGAGGTAGAAATGAGAATCATCAAGTCTAGGACATTTAGACACATACAAATGTCAGGGCTGACAGTCATGCTACATGTCACCTCCCCAGTTCCTCCCTGGGAGCCAGGTCAACCTTGACACAAATGCAACCAGGAGATCCTTAGTCCCCTCCCTGGGAATAGGATGTGTGTTGATGTTCCCAGTGTGTGTTTAAGCAGGCCTTGCATTTAACTTGAGCGCTACATTCATTGACCCATAAACATTTCAAAAGAGGGAAGCATTCCAGCCTAACTTTTCACAGAAGCAGAAAATCAGGCCTTCCAGGACTGGGGGCAGGGAGACCATTTAGGACAATCACCATGGTTTCCTAACTCAGGTCCCACCTATGGTTGGTCTGGTCTCTCATGTGTCCTCCACAGAGCTGCCATCATAATGTGATCATGTTACTTCCCTATTTAAAATTCATCACCATTAGCTACTGCAATAAAAAAACAAACAAAATAACAACAACCCATATCTGATGCTGTCATTCTCTTATCCAATCACTTGACAAGTATTTATTAAGCACTGCTCCCTGCCAGCCACACTCTGATTCTGGCCAGCCTCTCCAGTCATACCTTCTAGTCCCTGTTCCTTCCACTCTATACGCCTTGCTCTCCACATTATGGCTTTTTATTTTCTGTTCCTGACCTATACTTGTCCTCCCCTATTCCTCTGCCCAGCCTGTTCCTGTGTGACCAACTCCTCTCCTCCACAACCTGACATCTAAGTTGTGTCCAGCCTCAAGGGCAATTCGAGTGCCACTTTCACTATGAAACATTATCAGATTTCCCCAAGTCAGCATTAATCACTTGTCTGTCCACCTGTCATTCCCTCATCCCCAGTAAGAAGTAGTCATTCCCTTCTCAGAGCTCCTTGACCAACCATGCTCTTCACATCTGTTACTCCTTTACACCTTGGCACTATTATTTCTTCACAACCATCCATCAAAACAACTCATGCTTATTCTCCTCCCTCTCCTTAAGTCCAAAACAAAGCAACCACTCAGAGTACTTAAGAATAAATGGGCATATGAACATTTTCTTCACTGTTCCCATGGCCAGTGAAGTATTATAACTACCTCTGTATGTAATAATTATAAACCACTTAAAGGCAAAACTCTGGTCTTATTTATCCTTTTATCTCTTACAGCATCTAAAAAAACCCCTCCTTGTCCAAAGTGGGCACTCACTAAATGCCATTAAGATGAAAAGAAATAAAAGTAAATGTTGCATCCTTCCAGGTGGACTTAGGGAGGCACATGGAGAGGATCTAAGGAGTGCTAGACAGGGCGTGACAGGATGTTAGTTCAGCTCAGCTAACATTTATTAGCAATGTATATACATGTATATATATATATATACACACATATATAGCACCATATATGTATATACACATATATTATTGTATTAATAATTAATATTAATATTTATCATTATGATTAGCTGAACGCCAATTGCATAGGCTACATTTGAGGGTCAAGTTAGAAAAATAACAGTGAATGTGACATGATCCTGCTTTCCAGGAGGTCACAACAAAGATACAGAAAACACAGCTACATGAAAAGTCAGCCAAGCTCTGCAGTAAGCCCATGAGCACTAGGCTGAGGGCTTGTGCTGATCCGATCCCGGATCTTCAGGATCGCGCCCTGGGCCAAAGGCAGGCGCCAAACCGCTGCGCCACCCAGGGATCCCAGCAGCCTTTGATCTATGATGATAAAGACAAAAAGTTAAGTTCACCTTACTGAGTTTTTCAAAGGTTAAATTCATTCCAAGTAAAGGATTAGTCAGTATTCCAAGACTACATCATTTGTAGTTTGGGGTGGGAGAGTTATGGTAGGGGTGGTTCTTTCATACTGAAATGATGTGATAGCAAAATGAGCACTTTTTTGTCTGAAAAATAAAAAGTTGAGAACCCCATGCTGATCCTTCTGATGACTTTTTGTTGTTGTTTTAATTATATTGTCCATGAACTCCAAACCTGGAATCCACTGTTTCCCATATAGGACTTTATGATTTTGAAGATGCATTTTGATGTGTGGTGTTAGAGTGTAGATAAGCTCTGGAAGATATTTTCTTTTTTTTTTTTTTAGATTTTATTTATTTATTCATGACACACACACACACACACACAGAGAGAGAGAGAGAGAGAGAGAGAGGCAGAGACACAGGCAGAGGGAGAAGCAGGCTCCATGCAGGGAGCCTGACGTGGGACTTGATCCCTGGTCTCCCGGATCACGACCGAGGATCACGACCGAAGGTGGCGCTAAACCGCTGAGCCCCCGGGGCTGCCCAGGAATATATTTTCTAATACCATGGCCCTACCTTCAGGGGCCCCAGCAGCCCCTTCATGCTGGGGTAGAGTGACAATCTCTTTGGGCCTAAGAACGGTTTGGAATCTTTAACTTTCATAAGAGTTCAATTCTGCTCAGTTGACTGTCAAAAATGAGGTTTTCCTTATAAATTATTTTCTCTAGGAACCCCATCAAGGTATTCCAAAGAATATTAGGGAGAACGTTCCTCTCATGGTGCTGGCTGAGGGAGAGCAAGAGCCGCTGCTAAAATCCTACCTCCCTTTCTTCTCTAAGGAAGAAGATCTTGGGCAGGGAGGATAGCAAAACAATAGTCTCAGAGCATTGGTGGAAACTCACAGAAGCTGGGGTAAAAATAGGGGGAAAAAAAGGGGGAAATTCTACCTCTGGTAGAAGGGCAGAAATACATGCTGGCTGCAACATTACATCTGGAGGAGTAAAAACATAATGGAAGAGTGAAAAAAAAAACAAAAACAAACAGACTTGAGAATCTGAGAGATATGAGACAATATCAAATACACAATATTAAGTATATGTGTATTTAGAATCCAAAAAAGAGAAAAAGAAAAAGAATGGACAAAAAAAATATTTGAAGAAATAATGGCCAAGAATTTTCCAAAATTAGTGAGACACATCAAATCATAACAGATCCAAAAAGCTCAAAAAGAAAATCTTGGAGTCAACCAGAGAAGACACATTACCTCGTTACCTACACAGAAACAATGCTAAGAGTTACACTACACTTATTGTCAGAACCATTTAAGCAAGAGGATAGTGGGAGTGCTATTTTGAAAGTGCTGAAAGCAAAACAACAACCAAACCAAACCAAACAAACAAAAACCCTGCAACCAAAAACCAATTCTTAATTTTATACTCAGCAGAAATAGTTCTCAAAAGTGAGGGAGAAATAAAGACTTCTTCAGATAGAGAAAAACTTAGGGAATTCACTACTAGAAGAGCCACTCTACAAGACTTGTTAAAAAAAGGTTCTTCAGGCAGAAGAAATATGGGTCGGAAATTTGAATCTACAGGGGCGCCTGGCTGGCTCAGTCAGTAGAGCATGTGACTCTTGATCTTGGAGCTGTGAGTTTGAGCCCCACATCAGGTGTAGAGATTACTTAAAAGTAAAATCTAAAAAAATTAAAAAAGAAGAAGAAGAAAATAAATTTGAATCAACAGAAATGAAAAAGGAAAAACATTTTTTTTCCTATTTTTAATTGTCCTAAAAGACATCTGACTGTTTAAAATGTAAAAAGTAACAATGTAAAAAAGTAACAATGTTTGTAGCATAGGTAAAAGTGAAATATATAACAAGAATGCCACAAAGGATGGGAAGGAGGAACTGGAAATATACTGTTATAAGATCTTTATATTTTACTTGGAGTGGTGTAATATTAAGGTAGACTCAGATTGTTTTAAAATATGTATTATAATTCCTACAACAATCACCAGTATAAATAAGTCAGGAGAGGAGATAAAAATAGAATTTCAAAAAAATTCTAATTAGACCCAAAGAAAGTAGGAAAAGAAAATATAAGCAAAGGACAATTGGAACAGGTAGAAATCAAGAAGCAAGATAATTTGGTAATATGGTTTGAATCCAACCATATCAATAATCACCTTAAACATGAGTGATATAGGGGAGCATGGCTGGCTCAGTCAGTACAGCAAGCAACTCTTGGTCTCAGGGTTGTGAGTTGGAGCCCCACACTGGGTCTAGAGATTACTTAAAAATAAAATCTTAAAAAGAAAAAGAGAAACGTGAGTGATGCAAACATACCAGTTAAAAGACAGACATTGTCAGATTGGATTATCTTTAAAAGACCCAATTCCATACCATCTTCAAGAACCCACTTAAAATATAATAAAATATGTAATATAAAATATAAAAACATAGACTAAAAGTAAAAGGATAGAGAAGAATTATGCAAACACTAATGAAAACAAAGCTGAAGTAGCTATCTCAGCTTCACACAAAGTAGGTATTAGGCCAAGGAATACTATCAGGGATGAAGAGAGACATGACAAAAGGATACAAAGGTCAATTCAAAACAAAGACACAACAGTCATAAATGTGTATGCAGCTAACAAGACAGCTTCAAAAACAAGGGTCTGTCCTTGGCAACAAAAGTCACAGACTCTATACTTTTACATGCTCTCGGATATTAACAAAAGATATAATCAGGGGCACCTGGGTGGCTCAGTGGTTGAGCATCTGCCTTTGGCCCAGGATGTGATCGTGGAGACCCGGGATCGAGTCCCACATCAGGCTCCCTGCATGGAGCCTGCTTCTTCCTCTGCCTGTGTCTCTGCCTCTCTCTGTGTGTGTCTCTCATGAATAAATAAAAAAATCTTCAAAAAATCTTTATTTCTTAATCTAGCCAAACCGTTAGGAAGCCGTACACTTGAACTTCACTCTTTAGTCCCTTACAGGACAGTTTTCTTCATTGTACTTTCCAGTTCTGCCAGCAACTTAAACTGCGCGATGCTGTAACAAACAGTCCTATAAACTCCTTATCGGGTTTAACATAGGTCATTGTTGAGAAAGCTGTCCTGCCTTAAGGCCAGCATTCTCTTCTTAAGAAACCATGAAAAAGATTTTGCTCAAGTTTCAGAACTAGGAAAATCTCTATTTCTCTGGCCATAATTCCCTACTTTCTTTGGCTGCTGGGAAATTTAATCAGAGGTAAATTTTTTTTAGCCCATGGAAATGTATGACATGCATGTTAATACTAATTTTATCTCTAAATTTATTTTATTTTTCCATCCTTATTTTCCCTTCATCTCAATTTTCTCATGTGTTTATTTTTATTCTGCTTTGCTTTTACTGTGTTTTTATTTTAAGATCAATTTTATTGAGGTATAATTTGCATGCAATAAAATAAACTCATTTTAAGTGTACTATTCAATGAGCTTTGACAAATATTACCATGTCATTTTTGTTAGCCATTTGGATACAGTTTTGAAAAAAAATTTTTTTAAAGATTTTATTTATTTACTTATGAAAGACAGAGTAAGGCAGAGACATAGGCAGAGGGAGAAGCAGGTTCCCTGCAGGGAGCCTGATGCGGGACTCGATCCCTGGACCCTGGGATCACGACCTGAGCCAAAGGCAGAGGCTCAACCACTGAGCCACACAGGTGCCTGAAAACAGTTTGAAGTAAGTAAAGGTAAAAATGGATATCACAAAGCAGGCTGTGCTGAGCATTATCATAAGATAATGTATGTAATATTACATACTGTTATGTACAGTAACAAATTACTATAGTAGTATGAGAGAGGATGAAAAATTCTGACTGGAGGGGTAGTGAATTGGGGGATGCAGGAGCTTGGGGGAAAAGTCTCATTTTAAAAACTAATATCTCACCTTAAATTTTAAAGATGGAAATTCAAGAGATAGAAGTAGCAGAAGAGGTTATTTAGAAAAGGAAATATTTTGAGTTAAAAGAAGGAAGCAGAGATATATAGATACCGGTTCCGTCTGGTTGGAGTAGAAGGTGAGCAGGAATGGAGTCAGGGGAAGTGAGCTTTCTGCTATGTTGTAGGAGGTTCTGAAAGCCAAATGGTGTCTTCCTACATGATTGTGATTGTAATAGGGAGCCATTGAAGGCTTTCAGCAGAGAAGAAACATAGAGATTTGTATAAGAAAGATCACTCCAGGGGCACCTGGGTGGCTCAGTTGGTTAAGTGTCTGCCTTCAGCTGGGGTCATGTTCTTGGAGTCCTAGGATCTAGCCCCAGATCAGGCTCTCTGCTCAGCAGGGATCCTGCATCTCCCTCTCCCTCTTTCAGTCCTCCTGCTTGTGCTTTCTCCCTCTCTCAAATAAATAAATAAAATCTAAAAAAAAAAAAAAAAAAAAAAAAGAAAGAAAGAAAGAAAGAAAGGAAAAGAAAAAAGATCACTCTGGAAACAGTGTGAAAACTGGATGAGAATGTCGGAATTACAGGTGGAGAAGACGGTGGGGAAGCTTCTTTAATGGTTCAGGAGAGCGATAAGAAGAACCTGGTCCAGCCATTAGTAAGGATCAAAGGGAGATGAAATGGGATGCCCAGTGATAGGAAATCTCTAGGAAAGGTCAAAGAATTAGTTGTAAGGATGAGTGAGAAAGAAATTCACTATGTACATGATCAGGGGGACAGGCATTCGCATGATTCATGTTCTGGACAGAAGATTGACAGGCCCTGGTATTCCCTTTCCCAACCTCTGCAGACAGAGGAAGTACAAGTTACAAAAGTACAAAAAACTAAATCCTGCTTTGCAGAGGAGAGGGTTTGGGGGAGGATAACCCAATTTGGGCTGGTCATGGCGGTCAATTCCTTTCTGGTTGACTACAGCCAGTACCATATATAATAATAACAGCTACTATTTTATCTCAATAAAAAAGAAGTATATAAAATGATAGTAACCCCCACTTAAAATTAACCATTACTCTGTATAAGATATTGTTCTAAGCCCCTCACAGAATTGCAGGAGTTGGAACAATTATATACCCAGTCAACAATAAGAGAATTGAGGCACAGAGAGAAGAATAAGAGTCTTGCTCCAGATCACAAAGATGGTCAATGATAGAATCAATATTAAAACCCGGCATCTGATTCCAGAGTCCGGGCTCTGTGCCATTATACTCTAATGTTGATTCCCCAAATCACATCCTCACCCAGAGAGGGAGTGTCTCTCACTGCCTTGAGGTAGAAAGCGCTGATATTCCTGGCTGAGAATAACAGAAATGTGAAAGAAGGCATGGAAGATGAACATCTATGATACATATTTGGTACCCTGCCAATCATGAGGTACGACAAGCCAAGCATCGGGCAAGACTTAGTATATAAACTGTGATCAAGACCACAACAGTATGAAATTGATGCAACAAAAATCTTGCAAGAATCAAAGCCCCTGGGTATATATGTGCCTGAGTGTACTTGCCTGTGTGGAAACCGTGAGCAATGGATGATGGAGGTTGGCTGAAGTAATGGCCTACAACCACGGATGGCAGAAATTCCCAAAAGAACATCCACCAACTATCTAATGATCTAAATATACACCTCTGGAAGACAACCTTGGAAGAAGGCAGGCGAAGGTCTAGTTGAGATAAACTCAAAGCAGATTACAGGTCCACAGATATGCTGAATTGGAGCATATTCTGTGAAGACAGGGGTATGGCCTGGCCCCAAACCAGAGCCCTGCAATGTAGAAAAACACTTCGAGTCTGGATTTTTTTTTTTTTTTCAGAGAAGCCTCTGCATTTAAGAGGAAGGCACTGCCTGTCCTCCATTCATCACCTCCTGTATGAGATTTGGCCACCCAGACATTTAGACGACAGATGGGAACTATCTGAATGTGTGTATATAGTTGGAATCAACAAACATTAAAGTCTGCATATGGCATCATTTGAAATTTGAACCAACTCTCTAAGATATTGGAATGATCCTTTATTACAGGAAGGATGAGTGACACGTATTTTTAATTTATTCCTTCAGGCACTGTGCCAAGGACTGAGGTCGTGAACAAGTCTCTGCCCTCAAGACACCTAATGTCTAGTTAGAGACCCAGACAAGTAAATGGGTGTAGATGAAGCCACTGATGGGAACTCAAGGAAGGAAGTCCTGGGTGCTGAGAAGACAGAGGCATGATACCAAGCCAGGGAATCTCTGGGAAGGAAGACATACTTCATGTCCATTGTGAGGACTGTACTAGGTGATGTAGGAAAGACATTAGGGTTCAAAGCCAACAGCCAAGAAAGAATTCTTGAGGCATCTTTGGTGCAGAAAGGTGGTTTTATTAAAGCATGAGGACAAGACCTGTAGGCAGAAAGACCTGTATGGGGGTCATGAGGAGTGGCGCATTACAGACTTTCAAGTTGGGAAGGAGTTAGGGATAGTTTAATGTCCCAGGTATTTTGGAAAGATTTCCAGGATCCTGAGAGGACTAGTTATTTTTAGGAAAGTTCACTTATTACTGTTTAGTAAAACTCAGTCATAAGACCCTTCAGATGTATATAGGTGGGTCATATGCTTGGGGGATGATTGCCAACATATAACTGGGATGGTGGGGGTAGAGATAAAGGAAGTTTCCAAAGGAGTTTTTATATGTTAAAGTAGACTTACAGGGTCTTGGGGTCGGGCTAAGATTACCTTTTGCCCTTAGCAAAGTATTAACACCAAGGCAGCTAAGTCCCTAGAGGAAGTTTGTTCTGTTTCAAAGACTTGTCAATGGGCTGTAGATAGTAAGGAAATTTAACAAGTATTCCTCTGCCTTTGTTTCCCACATCACTAGGGAACTGAAATTTTTTTGTTTTTTGTTTGTCTAACTCTGCTGTAGCATCTTGTTATCTAAGGGACTATCTTTTAAGCACAAATTATACCCACCTAGAAAAAAGCCTGTGAGCAAAAGGATCACAAGATGAGACATTATCAATGGGAAAGAAGAGACTATATATGTCCAAATATATGGTGTCTGAAAATATACTTATCTTATGTATAAATTCTTACAGTCTCTAATATTTTTGAAGCACCTTTTCAATTACTTTATTTTGAACAGCCATGTACTATTGTACTATAAGGGGGAAGTTATTTTACCTAAAACAATCATAGTCTATGTTAAGTTTGGGTACTTGCAGAAAACATTTGATGAAATTGGTAAAAAGCAAGGCAAAGAAATTTAACTCATGTATAATAATTAGTCCTGGGGATGTAACTTCATGATAACTGGGGTTGGATATTGTATACAAGATTTTTCAAAATTATCTTTTAGGGATCCCTGGGTGGCTCAGCGGTTTAGCACCTGTCTTCAGCCCAGGGCGTGATCCTGGAGTCCCAGGATCAAGTCCCACGTCTGGTTCCCTACATGGAGCCTGCTTCTCCCTCTGCCTGTGTCTCTGCCTCTCTCTCAATCTCTCTCTCTGTGTGTGTGTGTCTCTCATGAATAAATAAATAAAATCTTCAAAAACAATTATCTTTTAAAAAAAATAGAACTGTCCTAGGTATTTTTTCATAACTGAGGGTCATACTATATTTATATAATTATGTATCCTGCCATTTTCACTTGACCTTATTGTGTCTAAATTTCACACTAAATTAAAATTTTTTCCCAATAAAAAAGCAATACAGTGTTAGCTATTTTGTGGAAATTATGAGTAGCTAGCAGTAGGAAAAATGAAAAATCAAAACCACCCTTCTGTTATGCAAATGGACACTTGTAGCTTAGAATAAAATTTTATTATACACAGATGCAAAAAAAGGGCTTTATATCAAACCACTTAGACAAACATGAAAATATTATGTTCTGGAAAACTATTAGATGATTCTAAAATTCACTTAGCAGTGAGAAAGATATGGAGGCTGATGAGTTTGAATGCCTGTGATGAGCTTGAATGAAACTGATGAAATATGCATGAAGACAGGCAATATTTATAAATGAATATACTATGTCATATGGTATATAATGTTAAATATGCAAGAATAAATAGGTACATGAATTAAATGTTGTTTTAAATGTCATCTATAGCCCTAAAGGTTTGTGTATGGAAAAATCCCTATTTTTTACAACTTCTTACTGAGAAAATATGGATATCCTTGATTTGGAATATATGCTGTAGGTAATTAATTCACTCAGGTTTTCTTGGTGAATCCCTGGGAGCATCCAATAGATAAAACTAGTGGGTAAAAATGAATAACTCAAAATATTACAGTAGCTTTGGGCTATTAATGTTGGAGTAAACAGTCCTTACACCTACACACCTACATTATAGCAAAGAATAAATGTGGCTTCCCAAAAATCCACAAGGGTTCCTTGTTTGCCTGTAGGGTATAGTCTAACACCAACAACCATAACATTCATGTGCGTCTGCAATTTGTTCTGCTAATGTTTCTACACCTATCTCTTGGTCTTGACCTCATGCATCCAGTCTTCAGGCAAACTACCTCACCCAGTGACTCAATACCTGAGTCTGGCTTCTGTTTTTTCGCTCATGGAATTCTGGCTAGATAGCTCTCCCCTTCCTTCTCTGGCATTCCCAAATATCTGCATCTTCCCCATCTCCAAGATCCATCTCAAATAACCACTGCATTGTCATTTCATATGTCTCAGGGAAAAGTAGACCTCCTTTCTGAAAATCTGAAGTGCCAAGGCCTCAGCACTGGTGGCCTTTCTGCTTGGGAAGTACGGGCTGGTCTTGAGGGTAAGTGAGGTCAGTTCAAATAATAATAATGAACACTTAGGTAACACTAGAATAATAGTTGCTAAATCTAAATCTAAATCTGCTATGTGCCAGGTGCTCTTCTAATTACTTTACATAAATCAATTAATTTGATCTTCACGTGAACCCCATGAAGCAGGTACAATATCATCCACCATTTACAGACAAGGAGACTACAGCCTAGTGACACGCTTTAAGTGACAGAGCTTAGATACCATGCACTGGATCATTCTGCTTTTCTGCTCTGTCACTTAAAGCCGTGTCACATGTTTATTGGGGTGAAGCAAACGTCGAGCATCAAGAAGGCAGGGATATAGGAAAGTGAAGGCACAGAGTGGAGTCAATGGAAGGCTTTCTCCCACTCTAGACCAGGTTCAGGATCCTAAAGAAATGCACTCCTGCCAACTTCACTGGAAAGTTTATAGCAGTTTGGCTACCACCTCACCTTTTAAATTACCAACAAACCCGTCACATCTCCCCTATTAGCCAGATGATCCTTGAGAATCCATGTTCAATCCACTTCTTATAGGAGCTAGAGCTGGACTTTGCGCATGGTAATTAATCAATAAAACTTTGTTAAACAAATGTCATAAACCATTAGTTCTCAATTCTCAGCTCTCTCTTAATAAAGCAGACACGTGTTAAAAATATTGCAGGATGATTTCTATCCAACACTTTAAAAATAATTCTCTGTAGTATTTTTCCCTTAGAGCACTTCCTTGTTTGTTTTTTATTGTCTATCTCCCCCGACTAGTATATATATGAGCCACATAAGGGCAGAGACTTCATCCTTGTTTATCACTGTTATTTTTGGCACCCTAAAACAAAGCCTGGCACAAAGAAAGAACTCAGTAAATATTCATGAAGTGAATATTTGAAAAAGAATAAACTTTGAAAATGTTCACCAGACCCTTGTGGGCAGCTTTTGTTCATGCCAGCCAACCCTGAGTTAGTGTATCAATACTATTCCATTACCCTGGAAGCAAGTGCATGTCCCGAAGCATAAGGAAAAGAAAGGGTTTTGCTGGAGAGGGGGTTGGGAGATGGAAGAGAGAAGCAAACTCACACAGAGCACAGCATTTTCCTCCTTCCTAAATTTCCACTGGGCATCTCTGTGCACAGCAAGCTCCTGGCTTGCCAGCTGGCCATCCCTCTACCCTCTTACACTGCCCCCCTCCAGCATGGCAGGTCCCCAGCTGTTCTTCCTCTTGGATCTCTGTGCTCCCCTTGGCCCTGAATAACATAGGATCTCTAGTGTACCTCCTCACACCTGTGGTCCCTATTTAGCAAAACACATGCCCTTTGGAATCCATGCTCCTTAGAAGGAAATATGAACATTAAAAGTCATTTTTCTTTTTTTCAAATATCTTGATTACTTTTTCCTGTCACATGCAAAGACTTGAATTTGAACCCAAGTCTTTTTTTAAAAAAAGATAGTTTTTTTTTTAAGACTTTTTTTATTTATTCATGAGAGACACAGAGAGAGAGAGAGGCAGAGACATAGGCAGAGGGAGAAGCAGGCTCCCTGCAGGAAGCCTGATGCAGGACTCGATTCCAGGATGCCGGGATCACATCCTGAGCCAAGCCACCCAGGCGTCCCTGAACCTAAGTCTTTGATTTTATAGCTATGCTACCTCAATTAAATTACATCACATCTTTACCACCTTGGTCATCACATCTTGTAAACATGCGGATAAAACCAACTCGACAGGGCTACCATAAGAATTAAATGGGACAAAATAGACAGGAGCACCGGTACAGAGTAAGTATTAAAGAAAATGTTACTTCTCTTTCTGTCCTTGAAGTAAACTCTCAACTACCCAAAAGGATCCATGAACACGGAGAGTTGAGGTTTAGCCGAATCCAACATAGAAACTCATCATTATTTAGAACATTGTTTCTGTGGTCCCAGGGATAGAGGGCAGCAACGGCACAGGGCAGTTCCTGTGGGCAGCAGTGGTGAGAGAAGGTAGTGGAACATTGCTGCTTTCTCTCTGTGTGTAAGCAATAAGTCAGAGGTGACCAAATAGGGGGAACTGCATGCATAGCACTATGAAAACAGCTACTCAAACACACCCATGGTACCAGCCAGCACTGAGAGGGGAGACACGTGGATCTCTATGACACAAATGAATATGCTTTAGTATTTCTGGTGAGAAAATGTCATGTGCCAAGGTCATCTTCCCACCCTGATCCTGTCAGCACTTCCTCAGTCCTCAGTTTCCTTATTATGAGGTGGCTGAGGCGAGAAGGCACCCTATCCTGCTTTCGTTGGCATATTGTTAATGCCAAGTATGGAAAAGCTATCATCGCACATTACAATTTCCTGGCTGGTGCATCATAATTGCCTTACGAATACTTGTTAGCTGCTTGATTCTAATGGTAGCTGTACAAATTATACTGAAAGCCAGAACTGAACACTCTTGGCTGCTGTCTAAAAGGTAGTGATTCAAGGGAGCATTTAGAATTTTTAAAAAGATAAAGTAACTCAAGCTAGGAATGCCTGGCCAGATAAACCAAAGTCACTTTGGCAGGGAGAAATGCAAAGGATAGCACATTTATCTAAAACAAAAGAAATAAAGAATTCCTCTCCCAGGCCAGGATTGACTCCCTACCTAATGATGTGAAGGAAAAGTTAAGCCATGTACGCTGCATAAATTTGGAACATTTTGAAGGTCAGCTTGGGTCAGAGCATAACACTTTTCCTTGTTTCTTTGTATGAAGTCAGTTTTTGAAAAGACTGTGACAGCTCTGATAGCTCCCACAACCTAGAATCATTTGAATGATGCGCCAATGAGTTTTGGTTTCAAAACTTATGCCTAAAATTTGATAAAAACCTGACCGGGAAATCCTGAAGGAGAGACAGGGATAGCTAATGTTTTGCAGCAGAAAGCAGCACTGAGCAGCTCTCACATGAGCGCAGTGCAAAAGCCCTTGGAAAAACACCTGCACCACGTCAGTTATGTCCTGCCCCTGCTCCTGTCACATTTTTCTCTTCTCTCTTCAAACTCCAGTACTTGCTCCCCTATCCTCACTCTCACCTGATGACCTTCCTCGCTATTCACTGAGAAAGTAAGAACTCTCAGAAGAGAATCTGCACACTTTCACCAACATATCTACCCACCTTCCTGCATGTGACTCCATGTTCCTGGCTTTGTCTTCTTCTATGAGTGAATTTTCAGTGCCCTGAGGCAAGGCCAACTCCTCTATTTTGACCCAACCCCTCACCTAGTCAAGAACCTTCTTCCAAGATTCTTCTCCTCTCTTTCTTGTGTTATCAGTTTTTCTGTATCTACTGGATGATTCCCATCAGTATACAAACATGATGTTATTTCTCCCACCTCAAAAATAATTAAAAAATGAAGACGTTATTTTGATTCATGTCTCCCTCCAGCCATACCATCCTTCTCTGCTCCCTTCTGGAGTAACGCTCCTCAAAAGAGTATCTACATTTGCTCTCTCCAATTACTCTCCTTTTTTTGTTAGGGTCACTCCATCCAGCTTCTGCCCCCACCACTCCAGGAAATCTGTTCTTGTCAAAGTCTTCAATGGCCTTTGCTTTGAGACACCAACAATCAGTTCTCAGAGCTCATCCTAGTTGACCTCTCATCAATGTTTGATGTGGTTCATCTTGCCCCCACCCCTTGAAGCACCAGCTTCACTTGGCTTCCAGGACTTCACAGTGTCTTGATTTCCCTTTGCCTCTGTAGAGAGCAAGATGGAGTCACTCATGTCAAGCAGTGACTCATGTTAAACAATGATGTTAGTAGCCAATGGCATTGCAGCTAAGACCAGATATCACCAGAACCAGCACAGGCTGACAGCACCCAGGACTGATACCAACAGAATCAGAGGAGGTCTGCAAAAGGCCAAGGCCGAATAAATTCCTTTAAAAGCGGAGGACTTTTGCAGCAAATGGTAAACTCCCCAGAAGCTGACCCTTTCGCATCTGACCATGTCAAAAATGCAACTGCCACTAAATGCTCTCTGCCTGATTGATCTCTGACCATAACAGAGAATCTCCACGGCTTGAACAAAATAAGCTGCGTATGTCAGGAGCTGACCCGAACCATGGCCTCATCTCAACTGTGTACCCACGGACTGACTTCTTCACATTCGGTTCATTAACTTCCTATCCTTTTTGTTATATCTTGTTTGTTGTGTGACTTTGTGTTGTGCTTTGCTTTGTGTGACGTGAATGAAGCCAAGTTAAATGCGTAGCAAAATGTCATTGAGTTTGGAATCCTGAACCTGCTTCAACCTTGCTTTATGATTGAATAAAACTGACATTGTGGAAAGACACAACTCCTATGTGAGCCTTCATAGCATGCTTGCGTCAGCTTCACTGGCTATCTTTCAAAGTTGCTGCCTCTCCCCCCTACCCCCCCCCCCCCATATCCCAGTCCCTAACCACTGCAGTGCCACTGCACTCAGTCCTTGACCTCTGCCCTGGGGACACTCCCTCCCTCCATATTCTCAGCCAGTCTCATGGCTTTAAATACCAACTATGTGCTGATGACTTTTGAGTTATTTATTTACTTATATTTTTGGGCTCCTGCTGGTATATGCTTACTCACCATCTTCATCTGAATATCTAATCATCTTCTCAGAAGTAACATGTCCAAGGCTCAGCCCCTGATACTTCCTCCCAAACATGCTCTTCTTACAGTCGCACCACATCAATAAATGGAAATGTCATTCTTCCAGTGGCTCACACCAAACACCCCGACTCATCCTTGATTCCTTTCTCTTTCTCATCAAAAACAGAGCCATTAATAAATCCTATTGGAACTTTCTTCAAAGTACACCTAGAATCCTATTACTTCTTCCTACCTTTAACCTCCTTGGTCCAAACTACCATCATGTCTTTTCTAGACTACATGGCATAACTCTATAACTGTTTTTCCTGTTTCTATTTTCATCCCTGATGGTTTAGTCTAGTCATTGCAGTCAGAATGTTTCAGTGGAGGTCGGATGGTATTACACTTTTCTTCCAGGCCTTCAAATGGCTCCCCTTCTCCCTTGGAATAAAATCCAAAGTCCTCAAAATGTCCTTTACAGCCCCATACAATTTGGCCACCCATTATCTTTCTAACCTCATCTACCCACTTCATCTCTCCCTACTCTAGATACACTGGTTTCCTTGTTTTTCTCTTGGGTGTTTGAGAGAAGCACTCACCTTAGGACCTTTGAACTTGCTGTTGCCTCTGCCTGGAACACTGCCCCCAGAATCCATATGGCTGAATCTCTCACCTCCTTCAAGTCTTTGTTTAAATGTCATCATCTAGTGAGATCCCCACTGACTAGCTTTTAAAATTGGAACCCCCATCCCTGGTAGTCTCCATTTCTCTATTGTGCTTTTCTTCTTCTATGTTGTACTCCATGGCACTTATAAATCTAACACACTACATAATTATTTATTTTGTTGATTGTCTTTCTGCCTCCTCTAGACAGTAAATGCCATGAAAGCAGGGATTTTTAACTGTTTTGTTCTCTGAGGTACCTCTGTTTACACACAGTAAGTACTTAAATAAGTATTGGTAGTGAGGATGTTGGTAAGAAAATCATAAAGAGAATCTCTGGAAATTGTATGATCCCTAGCTGCTCCAGAAGTTAATTCATCTCAAGAGGAAGATAAATTCATTCTAAGGCAAAATATACTTTCATATACTTGCTATATGAATATTATACACCTTCAATCATAATAATCATAACAGTAATAACTCATATTTATATAGTGCTTTCCAGTTTATAGAATTCTTTCTCCCATATGGTTGTATTTCATCCTCAGGACAACTCTGAAATTGAACAAAGCAGAGAGTGTCGATCCCACTTTACAGATGAGGAGGATAAACCCTAGTGCAGTTAAACATCAGTTTAAGGGTCACTCAGCCAATGAGGGCAAAACTGGGATGAAAACCCCAGTCCCCTGAGTCTAAGATTGGGACTATTGCTTCTATAGCAGTCAATCTTGAAAGAGACAATTTGTCCTTCTCCAGAGTGCTCAAATGAATACCAACAGCATCTGGGATCTTCACTATCCTAATTTGGCTCTTGGTTTATTTAAGAAATATTGAGTCCTTCCTATGTTCCAGCACTGTTCTAAACACTGGGCATACAGTAAAGGCCGATACAGACCAGGACAAGGTTATGTTCTCATGGAGTCTATTCTTAGAGAAGAGATGTCAATTAACAAATAAATAACTAAACACCCCCTAAAATATGTCAGGGGGTGATAGCTCTATGAAAGGAATTGAGGTTGATGGGGAGCAGAGCAGATGAGCTAATGTTAGAGATATCCAACAATAACTCATTAACATGTTACCCACAAATCCTTCCTCTGGCGGTAGGGTGGACTGTGCTTCAAATTGTTGGGTGGAGATACTACAAAATTATACATTTGAATTACAAAGATGTGCAAGATTCCCAATCTAGATACCCAGATAATTGAGGGTGAACTTAAAGCTAAACAGAGCCTGGTTGGCAGTTTCAGAAGTTAGCACCAGAACAAACAGCTCCAAGTTATAAGAAACAGATTTTGCTCTTGAAAGGGAGCTTTCTAATAAAGCTGCCAGCAAAGAGACAGACTGGAAATGAGCTCTCTGTCATGAAAAGTATTCAATAAGTGACTGAGTGACCTCTAAAATCTCTTCCAACTCTTCCAAATCTGATTATGTTCCATTCTACAGAGACTCTCTCTATCCAAAGTCACCATTAGTTCCAATGGGTGATGTAGTGAGGACAGGCACAAACACCTGGCTCCAAATCCTGGTCCTCTTGCCAGCTCTCACAGAGGCTGAGCAGTCACCTGACTGTTGGCCCTAGATCTTTCCAGCAGCAGCAGCTAACTGTTCTGCAGGGAAGCCAGGGGCACAGATCTTCACCCTGCAAGATCTACCAAGGGCTCTCATCTAAACGAGGTGCTCTGCCCAGCAGGTACGGCCAGATGCCTTCAGCACTCACTCTATTCTCACTGACAGGTAAACCACTAGTGATTACAAAAAGAAGAAGACCAAATTGTGCTGGACAGGAGGCTGCCTCCCTGGTGACTTCTGGATGCTCACTGGCAATGTCCATACTTCTGCACTCGGCTCACAGCAGCCACTGATGTCAATTACCCATCTTCCTTTGCCTTTCTGTCATTTCCCAAATCCCCCAATAATATGGGCAATCCAACCTCTGGGGTGACTGTGTGTTGGCCCTAGCAAGGCATCATGGGAAAGACACTGAAACAATTGCTACTATTGCCCACATTTAGCCATCACTTACTGTGGGCCAGTTTGCTAAAAACTATGTGACAGGATGGGCTATAATCTTTATACATGACTGGGACATGCTTGTTGCTGGGTGGAATCTGACTAGTTGCTTTTGTATACCGAGTGGGGTAGGTAGGCTGGCCAAGGGATTGAGAGAGGTGGGAAAGATGATGGAGGGGCAGCTGACCCACGGAAGCTAAGTGCCAGATGGGTGGGGAGGAAACAAGAACATTCTGTGGGAAGGACATGGAAGGAGGGGGGCAATTGCTGGCAGAAGAGAGATGAATCTGTTACCATAAGGGGAAGAACCAAATTTTCTCTCCCTAGATTTGAGTGTGACATTTTAGAACTTGTTGGTGATTTATACTGTAACCCCTTCTATCTCTTTGTAAAATATGGAGTAAAAATCTACATTACTCAGTCCTTAGGGGATTGGATCTGTAATTTTGCAAGGGGTAAAATAATGTACTGGGACCCACAATGAAAGCTAGGCAGTCACAGAAGGTGTTATTACAATATATTCACCTCATTTCATTTAATGCTCACAATAGGATCCCAGTAAGGTAGGTATTATTATATTCATTTTACAGTGTGTGAGGGGAGGGAGGTTACTGAATAATTATCTATCAACAGTCTTGCCAACGACAATGTAAAAGGAGAGAATTTTATATTTCTACCTGTCCACTCTGACCCTGTGCCTTTAAGTTAACAGAAAGGTGAGTATGACTATTTCACTCTACTTTATAGTTATCACCCAGGGGCCTTTTTGATTTGCTCCCAATCTCCTGTTTCCCTCCAGTGTTTCCTGGTTCTGGGCTGAGCCCTTCTTTTTGCTCTTCCTCTGTCCTCTGGACTTGTCCACAGGTCTCCTTGGTGTTCTGCAGAATCCACACTTGGCTGCCTTGGGCAGGCTCCCCAGAGCAGTGATGGCCTCTCTGCACATGAACCCTGGCACTGGCCCACTTCGTAGAGGCAAGTGTCAGATGAGGCCTAGCCCGTATCTGCATCATCACAGCCTCTAATACAGTGCTCAGCATCCCTTCTCACTCAACAAATGAGCAAGGCAGCAACTTATAGTAGTTAAAGCAGTAACAAGAGTCACAGAGTATTGGGACTACATTTTTATCCACTATGGTTTTGCTGTGTGGCCTGACACAGGTTACCTAACCTCTATGATTATTAGCTGAATGGGAATGAAAATAGGTTTATTGCAAAGGGGCGCTTGGGTGGCTCAGTCAGTTAAGCACATTGGACTCTTGATTTCAGGGGTCATGATCTCAGGTTCCCGAGACTGAGCCATGGATGGGGCTCCACACTCAGTGGGGAGTCTGCTTGAGATTCTCTCTCTCCCTCTCTTTCTGCCCCTCTCCCTTACCCCTGACCCCTACTCCTGGACACACAGACACTCTCTTTCTCTCTCAAATAAATAAATACTATCTTTAAAAAAGATAGAATTGTTGTAAGGATTAAATGAGGTAAAACAAGAACGGCATTAAAACAGTGCCTGGAACAAAGTAAGTGCTCAATAAACGTTAGCTCCTGTTAGTTTATAGTGATTATTCATTGCAGAGGATAAAGAGGGTTGGTCACAGCATTGACCAAACAGAAAAATTCCCTGGTGTTAAGAATGTCTGGCCACTGTTGCTTCCTGCTTCCCCAGGCCAGGGAGAACCCCTTTAAGTGGTTTCATCTCCCACAAAAGCCTTTGGTCATTAACCTTCTGGGGATAGTTCACGCCTAAGGGGAAGGAAAGAGAAAGGAAGCTGAGAGATCACAACACAGACAAGTTGAATTTTCTTTCCTCTTCCCCATCCCTTTAATTTCCAAAGTTCAGACTTTACCCCAAAGCCACTGCCACACAATAAAACAACTCCTCACAAGCCATTCATTTCCCATTCCTTTTCCTCTTCAAGCACAATGTGTTTCTACATTTCTTTAAACAAACAAAAAATTTTTTGATCCCAATAGGCTGAAATTAACCTATTTGCATCTAAAAGAAATGCATATGTGTAAATGACTGTGGTTTGTACTGAATGGGGGATGGGACTTAGTAAAGGCAAGCATGCCGGAAAAACATTAGAGTACCCTGATGGCCATGTTGAGAGGCCCCACTCTGGAAACTGTCCTTACCAGCTTCCCATCATTTCTTCCCTGTCCATGGTCAGAGCTCTATACCACCACAAGTGAAACCATGAAGAACCAATCTTAGCAAAATAAGTGCAGATGGAAGAGCAAATTCCATATGGAGAAGTCATTCAAGCCTCTTTTATGAATATTCAGAACTGCTTGATTTACCAGGCAAACTGGGATATTGGGCTTCACATTCCCCAAGGGATTCAGCAGGGAGTTCTTTATTCACCGCATTTAAATGCAAATGATAACAAAACTGCATGACAATACACTTTGAAAAGTTGATTTAAAACACTGCAAGGGAAGGATTAAGGCACCAATAAGAAGGATTTTATTTTAATTTTCTACAGAGGTTAAAGGCAGGCCAAACAGAAGCCCAGAATTCAAATACTATCCCAGCAGCAAAATTGTCACCAAACAGAATTTGGTCAATTATTTTCCTCCTCTTATGAAGAAGTGGAAGAAAAAAAATCCCCGCCCACTGTCTTTTTTTGTTTTCATCAATAAAATCTATAACTACCAAGCAGGACTCCTGATCGGTATGGGCTTACCTCATCAAACTGATAACAATATAATCCAAAGCCCAGAAACTTGAGACTTAGCCTGTGCCATAATGAGGGTGAATGTATATGCTTTCTGGAAGCAGTTCCCAGACTTATCTTCTGATTTATGAGAAGCCCTGGTAGTTCAGAGTCCCCATAGTTGGGGTCCACTGATGTAGGAACATCTTCTAACACAGACATTCATCGCTTTGAACGACAAGGGATAAAGAGCTGAATGTTGTATGTCATGGAAGAAAGGCCTATTGTGTTCAGTGGGAGTCTGACTCTGGAGGGGAGTCTTCCAGGCCCGACATGATAGGAGAAAGATGGGAAAGGCCATAAATCCCTTGCTGTAAAGGTAATGCCAATGATAAAGCGTCTGTGGCTGTTGACTGGGGTGGAGGCATTATTATGTCTGCTCAAAGATGGAAATTAGTCATTGTCCCCCTATTTGCCCATCTGTAACTTGAAATGTCAAGCAAACAAACATGAACCGGGGAAGAGAAAGATCCAGTCTGTTAATGGAGGTCATATAGACAGAGAAGCAATTATGTACTCAGTGAATGGTTCTCACTTTGAAACAATAGGATTTGTCTGGGATTTGCTTCAAAAGGTTTGCTACGATTGGCAAAGAATTGATAATTATTGAAGTTAGATGAAAGGTTCTTTGGAGTATCATTGTTTACTTTCTCAAGTTTGGATATTGCCATAAGAAAAATGATCTTTAAAAAAAAAGAAAAATGAAAAATGACCTTTTTGTTATTTGTTTTTAAATTCCACCTGCCCAATTTAAACATGCCACTGCCCACCTCTGTTGGGACAAAGTCATCGTTGCTGGGAACAAGAGCATTTCTGCCACTCTTTTGGAAGCCCTGGGAATAGGGCAGTGCCAATGGCATAACCATGACCAGAAGAACTAGAAGACAAGATGAGAAGAAAGTTCAGAATTCAGTCCCCAAATCAGGACTTTTAAACATGGATGAGAGTTTACTTGGACCGCTCAACAGAATTCACTTAAAAAATTAACATACCTTGCAACAAAATTCAAGAAACTCAATAACTCAAGAATTCAGAGACTTCAGGTCTCAGCCCTGTCCAAGAACCTGCAAAGTTCCTTATTCTAAAGGCAGCATGTCACTCCCAATGCATGGTTGACATCTCACACAGCCAGGCATGTGCATTAACCTGTAAAGTTCCAGAAGATATTACATCTTGATAATATATCAGTCAGGTTTTTTGTTTGTTTTTTACTAGACAGATCTTTAAATAAATTGGACTAGTTTAGAAGCCCAGTCCACCTAATTGATTGGTTATTCAGCATGTCAGGACATTTTAGCATGCAGGTTGCAATAGCTTCCCTTACCTGATTTAATTAGAAAGAGTGCCATTTAAATAAAGGGAGTATCCAGTAAGGTAGTAAGCCCAGTAATAGATAAAACAACACACATCAGGCCACAATAGAATGCTGTATCATGAGCTGGACATAACATTTAAAGAGGAATATGGACAATGAAGTTATGATCAAAAAAGATAATCCATGGTGATATGAAGACCAGAAACACTAATGGATGACCAGCTGAAGGAACTAGAGCTCTTCTTTTTTTTTTTTTTTTAAAGATTTTATTTATTTACTTGAGGGGTAGACAGCGCAAGTGTATGTGTGTGTGTGGGGGGAGGTTGTGGCAGAGGGAGGGGGAGAAGCAGGCTCCCCTCTTAGCAAGGAGCCCAACATGGGCTCTATCTTAGGACCCCAGGATCATGAGCCAAAGGCAGATGCTCAAGTGGTTGAGCTAGCCAGGTGCTCTGGAACTAGCACTTTTTAAGCCTAAAGAGAAGCCTGGTGAGGAGGACAGAATAGCGGTCTTCAGCTATTTCAGTATCTCACAAGTAGAAGACAAATTAGACTTCTACCATAGATCCCAGGGAAAAAGAAACAGGAAAAGAACTCCCAACGTAGGAAAGTCTCAGGAAGGCCAATGTCAGCCTAATAGAAGGAACAATCTTGAAAAAAGTAAAATTGTGCCAAGTGCTCTTTGGCTGCTTTGGACAATAGTGCATTCCCTGGCCTGGGAAGATCGCAAACAGAATTTGGACAAACACTTGTGAAGACGTTTTAAAGGGGATTTCAGTATTGAGTATCTGGATGATTTTTGAAATCTCCTTCAAATGGGTATTCTGTGATTTCTGAAAATGAAAACTTACAATTGACAAACCAAGTTTTCTGGGTGTTTTTGTTTGTTTGAAGTAAACAATATACAAATCTTCCTTTGCCAGGTGCCTTGCGCCTAAAACCTGTTACAAACTGTGAATAAATAAAAATAAAACTTAACCCTTCTGCCCATCCTCCAACCCTCTCACCTCACTGAGAAAGCATTCCTAGATGTACCATGCATCTGACTACAGCATCCAGAGGACAGTTTCAGGATTCACCTTCATCCTTGACCCCATATTTTTCATTCCTGCCAAGTTATGTACTTAATAGCTCCCCCAAATGACCTGCAGGTTCCCACTATGGATATCTGGAAAGATTATACTCTGGGATAGGATTCCACCTAGGACACATGAGCCTTCCCATCTTGGGACAACAATCATCTCAATTTTGAAGTCCCTGAGTATTTATTATTTGTCCTATTTCCTGACTCTGTCATATTTGAATTTCTGTTTTCCCATATTTGCTGGTTCCCAAATTCTTGTCTGATTTCTGATCATCTATTTTATCTCTGAGAATTCTAAATATTCCTAACAGATTAGGATTCTAAATATTCCTAATAGTTCAATTTCTCTATTATTTGGTAAATATTTATAGTACTTTCCATGTGCCTAGAGCACTCTGCTGGGCACCTTAGCAAATACAAAATGCCATATGACCCTGACAGGGACCTAAATCTAAATCTGATGGAGAATATGAAACATGGACAGAAATAGCTACACCCCACAGCACAATGTGCTAAGTGCTATAAGAGAGGTACAAACCAAGTGCTATCAGAGTTCACAGGGAGGCAAGATGCTACAGAAAAACGAGATGTGACTGCAAGAGCAGCCTGCAAAAGCCTGATGCAACTGATGTGCTAATCTTTTAAAATCCTCAAATATAAAGTATAGAAATTATTAGATTTAAAGAAAGAGGTAACTGTGAATCAGGAAAAGGATGTTCTGGGAATCTTTTAAAATCCTCAAACATAAAGTATATAAATTATTAGATTTAAAGAAGGAGGTAACTGTGAATCAGGAAAAGGATGTTCTGGGAAAATATAACTAATGTTCAATGGCAAATAAATGTCCAACAGTAGCCAGAGGGGCTAATCAACGTCCAATGTAAACCAAACACCAGAAATTCATCCCCATTGTGAACACAATCATTTACTCAGTCAGCTAGAAAAATTACAATTATGAAATTGAAACAGCATTTACTGCTTAAACAAATCTTTTTGGAGATGTAGTTTAGACTGAAAAGTGTTCATTAAAGAGTTCCATTGGGTAATGGACTTCAACTGCACTTTATATTTTTGGAAACCTTTAGATGCACTTCCCATTCCAACCCCCAGGAGTAGGTTATACCAGGGATAGGCAAACTTCTTCTGTAAACAGCCAGATAGTAAACAGTTTCGGCTTTGTAGTTCATAAGGTTTCTATCGCATCTGCTCAGGTCTGCTGCTGTAGTATGAAAGTAGCCATAGACAATACACACATGGATGAGTGTGGCTGGATGCCAATAAAATTTTATTTATAAGTACTAAAATTCAAATTCCATAATTTTCACATGTCACAAAGTATTATTCTTCTTTTACACTTTTTCAACCATTTAAAAATATAAAAGCCATTCTTAGCTTGCAAGCCACATCTGGCCAGCAGGTTATATAGTCTGCTGACCCCTTGGTTATCTCAATCACTCTATTTACAGAGGAGAAAACAAAGACCAAAGGAGACTAAGCATATCCCCAAATCAATAGCAATTCAGTTTATTAATGTCCATATAGAGAGAAATAATGAAGCGATAGGAAAAACTAAGCCATTTACCCACTCTTTCTCAACATTACTCACAGCATGGGAAAATCCTATGTTATCTATAAATTTTGAGTCCCAGGGTATAATAAGTAAATAATTTTTAAACTGTGCTTTGGCAGATTGGTTCCTGGTAAATGAAGCCATTATGGCTTAAATTTATATGTATCATATTTTATTGTCTTAATTTATAATGGGTAGCAGTTTCTAAGCTAACGACAACAAAAAAACATTTGCCTAAAGATCTTGTAGTCCATGCAATGAACCACACACTGCCAAATATTTATCAGCACATAAATATTTCAAGAGAAATATGAATAGTTATTGATGTAGTTTAATCTGAGTGCTGCATGGAATGCGTATTCTACCTCACTGTGGGTACCAACACAAAGGGTTGGAAACTGTTGGAGAATAAAGCATTGGGAGACCCAGCCCCCCCACTGAAATTGTCACTTACTTGAGGATTTAAAATGATAAAATACTAAATTTCAAAGTCATGGAAACGCATAGTTTTATTTTAAGATTATATTTATTTATTCTTCAGAGACACAGAGAGAGACAGAGACATAGGCAGAAGGAGAAGCAGGCTCCCTGTGGGGAGCCCGATGCAGGACTTGATTCCAGGACCCCGGGATTACAACCTGAGCTAATTGCAGACGCTTAACCACTGAGCCACCCAGGCGGCCCGGAAACCCATAGTTTTATAGCAAGAGCAGAAATATACTTGTTCAAGACCTCCTAAAAGGATATGAGCTAAAAACAAGTGTCAAGGAAAAAAATATCTCTATAGTCCTTACTGTCCTGACAATTAAGCCTATGGAAGAGAGCAAGCATATGATCCAAATTCTACAAAATTATGGAGGATCAAACTACAGTGAACTGAGTTCACCAAATCTGAGGGTATTTGAACAATGAGAGGCCATCCCATTAACGGAAGACATACATTTAGAAAGTAGGTGAGAACAACTTCCATTTAAGGAAGAGGTTGGTTGTTTGGGTGGGTTGTACAGTAGTATTGTTTTTCATTTATTTATTCCTTCAGTAGATATGACTTGTGCAATAGACAATGATTCCATTTCAGAAAATAATAGATAAATAAAATCACATTTTAAGAGAAGAAAAGCCCTCCTTATTTCAAAGAGTGATACAGAAATAATTTCCGGATGCCTGGGTGGTTCAGTGGTTGAGCATCTGCCTTTGGCTCAGGTCATGAACTTGGGGTCCTGGGATCCAGTCCCATATCAGGCTCCCTGCAGGGAGCCTGCTTCTCCCTCTACCTATGTCTCTGCCTCTCTCTCTGTCTCTCATGAATAAATAAATAAAATCTTAAAAAAAAAAAAAGAACTTCAAAATAACCAGATAAAACCACAATGACAGGAACATTGACATTTGGTATACAAGGCCCCTTGCCCCTCACCCTTCAGGGGCTCACTAAAAGTGTTGGGTAAAGTCTGAACCCTTTGGAACTGCCCACCTCTTCTCTCCACCCAGCCCTGTTTTCTGGCTGTCTCATCTCCTGCCCTTACTTGTCCCCACCCACACAGGCATCTAGCAAGCTCCTTGGAGATTCCCAGAATGTCTTTCTCCATCCTGTGCACAGGGCAGCTCCTACTTTCAAGCTCACTCTCACTAATATTGTCTCTGATGGCCTTCCTACCTTGTCTTCTTCCTCTGTGCTCCCACTCTACCTCATTCTCACCTCTTTTATAGCACTTATGACTTGAACTGCTATGTTTAGCTTGTTTGTCTCCTGTATGGAAGATGATCTCCCAGGGGCATTGGAAAGAGTGACTTTAATTTTCACATCCCTGAGGCCTAGCATGGTGCCTGAAGCACATGCCTAACTGGATAAACTGCTGTTGAACGAATCAACTGCCCCTGAGTCCTCTCATGACTCTCTATCTTTCCTGCCACAAAAAGAATATAAATATGAGGTGAGAATGGTAGGTAATTCTAACATTTCATTCATTTAGTCATTCGACAGACATTTATTGAGCATCTGTTATGTGCAAGGCACTCTTCTAGGAGCCTGAGATACATTAGTAAGCAGAGTAAATGAAGATCCCTGCCCTTAAGAGCTCACATTCTAGCTGGGGACATTAAATAACAAACATGACAAATAAGGAAATTACATGCTTTGTTAAAAGGTAATAAGAGGTAAGGGGAAAAGATATAAGAAGAACAGAAAAAGGGGGATTGGGAATGTGTGAGCTTCAATTTTAAATTATGTGATCAGGGGCATAGGATCTGCCAAGTAGACAATGAAAAAGTTACATTTGGGCAAAAACTTTGAGAAGGAGGGTAAATTAGACATGGAATATGTGGCAGAGAGAACATTCAGCACAAAGGCTCTAAGGTTGAAGCAAGGAGATCAGTAAGGTTAGCTAAGAATGGGTGGAAAGAGCCATGTAGAGGTAGGGGGGTGAGAGGCAAGGTTGCAAATCATGGAGACCTTGTACGTCATTTTAAAGACATTGACCTTGAATGAGATAGACAGCCATTGGAGAATTTTGAGCAAAGGAGCAACATGATCTGACTTAGATCTGGCTTACATTTTAGAAAGGACTGCTTTGGCTATTTTTGTTGAGGACTGAGTATTGGGGCCAAGGGTAGAAGCAGGGAGATCAGTTAAGAAGCTATTGAAATAATGCAGATGAAAGATACTAGTGGCTTATATCAGAGTTGTAGATGTGGAAAAGAGGTTGGTCCTACTTGTATTTTGAAGATAGAGAGATCCAAAATCATTTGCTGACATAGATGGGTTGTGCAAAGAGAGAAGGATCAAGAAAGTTCAAGGTTTATGACCTAAGCAATTGGAACAGAAGCAAAACCATATGCATTTAGCCTTAGCTAGGAGCTATACTTCACTCACCCTCTTCCTACTGTTTGGTAAATATTAAATGAGGTCCACATGTAGCAGCATGGTTATCCATGTGGAGGTAACCGGATACAGAATAAAGTAGGAAAAAAGAGTGTTATTTAAGCTGCCACCACTTCCATGGGTTAGCCTCTAAGTCTTGCTCTTTTCTACCTCTTCCTTTTACCCCTATATCCCCAGAATTACAACAATTTTCCTGAATGGCTCACTTGTCCAGAACTAAAGAGAATTGTGCAATAAATTTAACAGAAAACAGTTTAATGGTAGTAGAGTTTACAGAAGCCTAAAGAAGGTAGTGCCACTATTAAAATGATAATGTGGAAGATGATCATGCTGGCAGTGGTTAGAATATTTGCCTTTGCTGCAGAGTTCATAGGTCATGGATATATCATACAGTACAAGAGGTGGAGGGAGGGACGCCTGGGTGGCTCAGTAGTTGAGGTCTGCCTTTGGCTCAGGGTGTGATCCCGGGATCTGGGATGGAGTTTTGCATTGGGCTCCTTGTGGGGAGCCTGCTTCCCCCTCTGCCTATGTCTCTGCCTCTATCTATGTGTCTCTCATAAATAAATAAAATCTTAAAAAAAAAAAAAAAGAGGGAGGGAAGATAGCAACGTCAGTGGGATGGCCTTGGTCAAACCATGTAACTTTTTTTTGGGCTAAAATATTTCTGAGGCTATCTGCCAAACTGTATCCAAAAAAAGCAAATTTGTTCCTTGCAACTGAATGCTTATAATGGAAAACCTCTGGCAATGGAAAACTTCCTTCCTTGTAAACGAATGCTGCATTTACATATGTTGAGATATGGAATGTGTCCATAAATAAAGTTATGTAATTCTCTATCAAATAAATTCCTATATCCCAGTTCTTAGTATTTTACATTGAATCCTTAGGAATTATTTTAAATGCCTTAACAAAATTCTGCGCATTGAATATTGTTTTTAAAAAGGTGGTATTAAAAAAATTTAAAAATTAAAGGTGGTGTTGAAAAATATTTAATGCATTTCTTTGTATCCTTAGGATCTTTTTGAGCAATTCAGGATGATTTGAAAACTTTAAAAAAAATGAACAAGAGGGGCACCTAGCCGGCTTAGTCAGTTAAGTATCTGCCTTCAGCTTATGTCATGATCTCAGTTCTGGGATCAAGCCCCATGTTGTAAGGCTCCCTGCTGAGCAGGGAGTCTGCTTCCCTGTCTCCCTCTGCCCCTCCCCCCCATTTGTGCTTTCCTTCTCTCTCTATCTCAAATAAATAAATAAAAAATGAAGAAGAACTTTACTAGAGATGTGTATTTTATAGTGTCATTAAATATTGATTAAACAATCACTACATTCAGAACATTGTATCTTTGGTGATATTATAAAATTTACACTTGAATCTTTTTTAAAGAAACACTTTTTATTTTTAAGATTTTATTTTATTTAAGTAATCCCTATACCCAATGTAGGGTTTAAACGTACAACTCAAGATTAAGAGTCACATGCTCTGCTAACTGAGCAGCCAGGTACCTTTTAAAGAAACATTTTTAAAAGCGGGCTTTTATTCTCTTTTCCAGTCATTCATATACTACTTTCAACAACTATTGCCTATCAATAGAAAAACAACAGAAAATAAAGATAATCCATCCAATTTTGCATGTTCCTCTCATGTCTGAAGATATCTCTGAAACAGAGAGGTCCAAGTTTGAACTAAAAACTATGTTTTTTAGTTTGCCTCCATACTTCTAGGCTGTTCATTTGCCTTGGTCTAACATTGGAAATGCGTTTGGAAATGTTTCTCTCGATGCGTGCCCGGGTGGCTCAGTCAGTTAGGCACCTGCCTTCAACTCAGGTCGTGGTCCTGGAGTTCCGGGATGGAGTCCCCCATCAGGCTCCCTGCTCAGCAGAGTCTGCTTCTCCCTCTACCCTCACCCCATTTGTGCTTACTCTTTCTCTCTCTCACTCTCTCTGTGTCTCTTAAATAAAAAATCTTTTAAAAACAAAAAGAGACTCATATTTTAAAGCATGTTCCTACTAAGTAATAATTTAAACTTTTTCCTAAAAGGCATATGAACCTCTAATTCTGATAATTCTAGCATATCTTCTTTTTTTTCTAGCATATCTTCTAATAAAAAAAAGCCTTAGACATGTAAAATAAAATCAAGTAAAACAGAAAGAGAAAAAAAACTAAAAATTAATATTTCTTCACTTCAAAATTATTAGAACATCAAGCCTCTTGGGTTTTTTTTTAATTTTTTTTATTTTTATTTATTTATGATAGTCAGAGAGAGAGAGAGAGAGAGAGAGAGGCAGAGACACAGGCAGAGGGAGAAGCAGGCTCCATGCACCGGGAGCCCGATGTAGGATTCGATCCCGGGTCTCCAGGATCACGCCCTGGGCCAAAGGCAGGCGCCAAACCGCTGCACCACCCAGGGATCCCAAGCCTCTTGGTTTTATCTTATCCCTTGGTTTGGGATGCATTCTAGATGGGATATTTGCCTCTCATAGCTAGCTTGTTCCACATGAAGCTCAGGTAATCAATTCACCAGGCGAAAGTAAACCAAACACCTGTTTATGTGAACAAAAATGTCCAAATTTTCTTTTCCAGGCATTATTCTCACGTCATGAGCAGATATAGTTCCTGCCAATGAAACTATCATGATCGATCCATAAGCTTTCATTAGTGGACTTGTAATTTATCAATGAGTTAGAATGCTCAAATCCAGCTGAAATTATTACAGCCATCACCACAGTGGCGGGCAAGTTCTAGAATGAACTGTACCAACTATTCCCAATTTCACAATCCTAGTATTAAAAAAAAAGAGTCAATTTTAGGACCTTGATTTTCTCCAAGTTCATACTTTTTAAAAAAGCAGCACACTCATTTTTATCTTTTTACATCCATAATATTAATGAATTTCAGTTCTTTCTCATATAAGGAACTTAGAACCTACTGGGAGCTTTTATTAGAAGATTCAGATGTCCTAGCTACAAAGACACTTTGAATTGAAGTATTTCCTTTTAGTGCTTGGTTAGAATACATATTTCCAAAATTTTAGAGTAAGTATGAATCTTCACTTTCCCCACCAACGCTAAATCTGCTTCTCTTCCAATGTTCTTTATTCACCTACCTTAGACAGAAACCTGAGAGTTACCCTGATCTACTTTGCCCCCACTGACCTATCAAGTCATCAAATAAACATCCCTTTTACCTCTCAAAATATTTTCAAATATACTCACTCTCCATTCCAGATACCACCAACCTGGGTGAGGTGACCATCTTCTCTTACTTGAGCTCTGTATTGCTGAAATAGGTGCATAGCTGGTCACTACATTTTTATTCTTGCCTTTCACCAATCTATATTCAAAATTTGACTAAATCATAACTTCAGAGATATTACAATGACATTCCTTTACTTTAAAAATCTTGCAATGTTTTTTCATTGTCATTGGGATAAAATTTAAATTCCTTAACATGACTTAGAAGCCTTCATAATCGATCAGACTTCCATCTCCCTTTCCAGTATTATCTCTCACTCCCCTTCTCCTTGAACCGTCCTTTGTTCTAATATGTCATGGCTCTCTATCTCGCCACCCCAGCCCTTTACCTGGAACAAGATTCTATAGACTCATTTATTTTTTTTTATTTACTCAACAACTATGATGGAGGAAAGACTTGCTATTTGCATCCATTATTATATTATACTATTATGGAAGGCCTACTCCATGCTAGGTACTAGGAAAGAAATCAGTAATGAAGCCAGGCATGGTTTCTGTTCTCCTAGAGCTTAAGGTCTAGCATGGAAAATAGTCATTAAGCATATAATGAGATGAGAGTTATGACATGGAAAGTATAAGGTGATGTGGGATTAAATGTCAGGGTAACCATACTAATTTAGAAGTCAGTGGAGGTTCCCTGAGGAAGTACCATTGAAGCTAAAATCTGAAGGATAAGTAGGTGTTAGTTGTGGTAACAGAAGAGTGGGGAGGAAGGAGGAAGTGGGAGACTGGTGGAAAAAATGTCCCAGCAACACAATTATATGGAAAATATATGAGTAATAAGAAAAGAAATAGCCTTTCCTTGTTATAGGATAAGATATTGGGAACAGATACCTTGTTGAATATATTTTGTTAGTGGCCCATGTTACCAAGGACAAAAATTCACAAGGTTCTCATTACCCTTTGTTAATAACTAAAGTTAGGTAACTCCTCCTTTCATAGGTATTGTTGCGATTAAAGGAATTCTGAGGCATCCTGGTTGAGAGACAAAGTCTAGATATCAGAAAACTAGTGTTATTTTCATTTTGCTTATGACCTTGACCAAATGACTTATACCTATACCTCTGTTTTGTCATTTGTAAAAGGGAAACGATAATATTATCCAACCCAATTTAACTTGCAGGGTAGGATCACATAAGATAATGCTGCCAAAAGTATAAAGTACTTTGTGCTTAAGCGCTAAACCGCTGCGCCACCCAGGGATCCCTAATACTACTTTTTTACAGGCATTTCAAGCATATTAAATAGTTTCTTGACATTTCTCTATATTAGTAGCAACTGAAATCCATTTTTCTTATGATTTCTAGTTGTAGCAATAGGGGCTGCATTTCCAACTCCACAGTAAGTAAAAAGCCCTCTTCACTACCCCTGAAGAGGGACAGAACTGGATCCTGTCTTTTTTTTTTTTCAAAGGACCCACTTGCTCAAAGTAAAAATATTTTGAAGTAGAAAAACTGAAAAATCCAGTTATTTTGCAATCATCAAAAACCAGAATAAGTTTCAGCTGTAATCAAGTTCTTCAATTCTTTATTTTTTACAACAAAACTTATCTGATCAGTCCTTTCTTACTTGTCTATTTAAACTTACTATCTAATTTCCCAGGGGTGAATTTACTGACAAACAGTAATATAAATGCAAAGAAAGTTAGACTGAAATATAATCTCTACCTACTTAATAACTAAATCTTAGGTATTAAAAAAAAAACTTCAGATGTCATGTTAGTCTCTTAATTAATAAGGCAGACCCATGAAATAATACACTGTTAGTTTATGAGTTTATTTTGCCAAAAATTTACTCATCCTTGAGTAGTTATAGTTAAGTATTTAAGTGTCAAATATCTCCATCACAAATATTAAATTTTTCTGTATGTTTCTATAGCCACAATTAGGAATAATATCAAAAGCTCATTCTAAAATATTTTACAGGAGTGCCTGAGTGGCTCAGTCCATTAAGCATCTGCCTTCAGCTCAGGTCATGATCCTGGGATCCTGGGATCAAGCCAGGTATCAGCATCAGGCTCCCTGCTCAGTGGGGAACCTGCTGCTCCCTCACCCTCTGCCCCTACTCTTGCTCTCTTTCTCTCTGTCAAGTAAATAAATAAAATCTTTAAAAAAAATTTTTACAAATATTGAGAACTGTACAAATACACTTCTCAGAGACAAAGAGTGGGTTTTTAGTTTTGAATGGCACATCTCTTTTTGTTTATAGTCTTTTTTTTTTTTTTCCTTTGGTAAGCAATTGGATTTCAAATATAGGAACTCTTAAAGATGTCTAATTTCAAAGTCCTGTTCGGATCTTTAAAAAAAATTCGAGGGCAGCCCAGATGGCTCAGCGGTTTAGCACTGCCTTCGGCCTGGGGTGTGATCCTGGAGACCTGGGATCGAGTCCCACATCAGGCTTCCTGCATGGAGCCTGCTTCTCCCTCTGCCTGTGTCTCTGCCTCTCTCTCTCTCTCTCTCTCTCTCTCTCTCTCTGTGTGTGTGTGTCTGTCATGAATAAATAAATAAAATCTTTTTTAAAAATTTGATTACAAGTTTCAGGAACCTTAAAGAAAGTTTGATAACTTTATTATCTTATTTCTGTACGGTTGTGGAGAAGATTATAAAAGCCATTTAAAAAGAGAAAATAGTTCATGGCTAACTGATTTCATTTCAGATGGAAAAAAAGCTCTTAAAGTGCATATTTAGGAATCTCATTTAGTTGATGACCAGTTTAATTCTAATCTCTGTTAGTATATGTTTGAAGGAAATAGAGTTCATGGAATTATGCAGTCAGATCAGTGAGCACTTGCTCCTGCATTTGGTGTAGGGCAAAGGCCTTTGCAAGCGGAATCAAGAATGTAGGCTTCAAGTCTCAACTCTGCCACCCACTCTTCATGTCACCTAAGCCTCTTAAGAAAGTCACTTCACCTCTGAACATCAGTTTCTTATTTGTAAAATGGAGATAACAATGCCTTTCTGGTAAGCTTGTTACTAAGAATGAGTGAGATGTGAAGGCTTGGTAAACTAGAAACTACAGAAGTAAATCACAAAATTTATCACGAGCTCAAAGATTCCCATAAGAAATTCTACAAAGAATAGTTTAATATGTATTTTGTGTTCTTGTTCTTGTTTCCTTTTCATATGTATATGTGCTAAATCCTTCATTAGGTTATAAGCTCCTTAAAACCACAGAGAGCAAACCATATCCTCTTCCCACGTGGCTCTCTGGATTACATATAACTAATGGACACTCACAGGCTTTGTTGATAGATATTCTTATTCCTCAGTTCCACTATCAAGCAAAGAGTCACTACTGTCAGAAAGCCTACTTTCACCCAATTCTATGTCTAAACCTGCGTGCTGTAATCCACGTCTATTTCCACACATTCTCTCCCCTAAACTCATGGAGAATTGGCAGATCAGTATTGACTTAACAAAAGCCTTTCTCGCTGTTAGCAGACTCTTCTCAGCTGCAAGATAGAATCCTCAGTTCTTGATTTAAATCTACCCCTCTTCCAATCCAAAGCTATAGAATTGACTACTTTAGACCCAGGGAGAAAAAAAGGAGAACCTCATGGCTCACTAAAGATTTCTAGAGCCAATGAGTTCCAGAGGAATGCCCAATCCTGCCTGGGCAATGGAGAAGAATAAATTACAGTGATGTGAAATGGCTAGAGGAAACGTGGACAGAGAAGAAAAGCAGGATTCGGGTAAAGGCACCAGCAAAAGCAGAGTGTTCCGAGGGTACCGATATTCCCTTAGATGAATGATGAGATGCTCTGGTATACTCCAGTGCTTAAGTAAAAGTCTTTATTTGATAGGTAAGTTAGCATTAGCTCCTAATAAGACACTTTTAAAAGCTGAAGGGATGGTGAGGTTGGGATGGCTGGTTCTCAGTCTCCCTCCTTGGATCCTATAATGTGCCTATCTGATCTGGCCTCGGCTCAAAGTAGCTCTATTTTCTTTTCATGAGGTTTTTAATAAGCGGGCCCAGTTCAACGCACCTCTTGCGTCTAAGAGAAGAGTAGTTTCAGCCAAAGCCACCTCGCTCTGTCTTTACCGGTATGGTGTTTCTTTCATTCAACAGCCCTTGGAGGGCTCACACGGTCCTCCGGCTGGAGGTGGACACGTGTGTCCAGAGCCAGCTCGGCGCGCCCTGCGCTTCAGCACCACCGCCTCTGGACAGCGCCTCGCCGGCCCGCGGGCTGGCGCAGGCGAGGCCTCCCCGGTCTCTCATCCACCTCCAGCGCGCTCCCCCCCCACTCCTTGTTTCCTTCAATGACAGAAAAAAGAGCACCCCAACTTCCAACCTCTACTCTCTGCCTGCTTCTGGAGTGACCTGGGTCGGTCCTCAGGGTCTGCCCGCGCTCGCCCCCGCGCCGCTGGGTCCTACCGGAGCAGCAGAGAAGCCGCGTCCACCGGCGGCCCGAGACCTCCGACAAGCATCCGTCGCGCCCCCCGTGGCCCCGCGGAATCCCGGGCCAGCAGCCGGGAACCACCGCTCGCCCCTTTCTCTCCACGCCCCAAAGCCTCCAGCAAACAAACGCGCGACGATGCTCGCGGCCCCCGCCCGCTCGCGCACACGCACACGCACACGCACACTCACACACTCGCACTCGCACTCGCACTCGCACTCGCACGCCGCCAGCCTTTCCGGTGCCATCGCCGCCCTGGGCAGAGCGCCTCGGCCAACTTGGGCCCGGATCCGTCAACGCCGGCGGGAGAAGGGCCGCCCGCAGCGCCGCCCCGCCCCGCCCCTCCCGCCCGGGCCGCGGGTCCAGCGGCCAAGCCCAGGCTGGCCAGCCCCCGCCCCCTTCACTCGCCGTCCACCCCGCGCGACCGACACACGGTGCACGACCCTCAAGAACATCCGCCCTGGGCCGCTCCGAGCCCTTGACCGAACCCCGAACGAAGCCCCTCGAAGCTCGAAGCTCCAGCCCTGCTGACGGTGTGCTCCGTGCGTGCGTGTGTTTGTGTCTCCAAGGCAAGGCATATGCATCATTTAACTCCTTCGTGCTTCCCCACCCGTCCTAAACAAGCAGCACGCCACCTCCCACCCCGTCTTTCCTTCTACCCCACCCCGACCCTCACCGGCCAAGTGTCCAAACTGCGGTACCACCGCGCCCCAGGTCCGGCACCCCAAGCTCCCGCCCGGCCCAGACCCACAGTCCCCTCCGGCCCGTCCCCTCCCCCACCCGGCGGCCCCCGGTGAGCCGGGTCTGGCCGGAGCCGGGGACGCCCGGGAAGCGCAGCCTGCGCCCCTCCCCGGGGCCCGGCCTAGAGGGGCTGACCTCCCACCCGAGGCACCAGCCGGCGCGTCCCTCCAGGCGGCACACGCCTTACAGTTCAGGCGCCCTGGAAAACACAGGTGCCGGGAAGGAGAGGCGGAAGCAGCCTCCGGGGGCGGGCGGGAGGACTCACCGAACATCTGAATGTGCCCTTTGGTGATGGGGTTGAAGCTGCCGCAGGCAAGCAGGATAACGTGGGTCTTGGTGGTCTCAGTCATGGTGCGGGCGGGTCCCTCGCGCTGGTTCAGGGGTCGCCTCTTTTTTTGTGTCTCGCTATGTCTGCAGAGGGAGAAAGGAAGGCGAGGCTCCGGCGGTGGATGCTGTGGACTCCAAGGAGCCGCTCCAGACGCAAACCGCGTCACTCCCCGCCTCCCCTTAACGCTTGCAGCTCCGGCGAAAGCCGAGGCTGCTTTTGTATTGCTCGGCTCCGTCCTCCTCTTTTCTCTCTAGCCCTTTTCACGTCCCTCGTCCTGGTCTCCCTCGCCTCCCGCTCCTCGCCCCCACCCGCCTCACTCCATCACGCTCTTCCTTAGTGTTTAGGTGCAGGGCAAGACACAGTATCCCAGCCCAGAGCCATGAATCCTCACAGCATGGTGTGAGCCCTTTCTTTCTCTTACCTCCTTCTGACTTTTCCTCCCACATGCTAACATTCTTCTGGCCACATCTACTTTCTCTAACATTTCCAACTCCAAAAGTGTTTGATCTTACGAATTTTTTTTTTTCTTCCTCAA
Source organism: Vulpes lagopus (assembly GCF_018345385.1). Lineage (NCBI taxonomy): Eukaryota > Metazoa > Chordata > Mammalia > Carnivora > Canidae > Vulpes > Vulpes lagopus. The sequence continues at coordinate 169,397,809 of NC_054824.1, read as the reverse complement.
AATTTTAAGTGAGAAATGGCAATCGTTCATGTCAGGAATGCTAATTTCGTTCTTTTCCCCCTCATCTGGTGATTTTGGACTGTTGAACTGAGTCCAGATCTTCACCTAGCGGTTGCCAAGAAATAGGGGGAATCTGAATCCTTCCCCTGGAATAATGAACCTTTTGTGGGTTGAAGCGATGCCGAGAACAGATATGGGGCAGAGTTACTGAAGCTGTATTAGGAAGCTACTGTGATCTTATGTAAGCTCCCAAAGTTGAGACAAAGATTTGCCCATTCAACAAGTGTTTCTTGAATGCTCACTATGTGTGAGGCCCTGTGTATAAACCCTGCCTGTAAAGCAAACTCACCCTCTTGATGGAGTTTACATTCTAATGGAGAGAGATAGGTGATAAGGGAGGAAAATATTAGATGGTAATTGTGCAGTGCACAATAAGGATGCCCTTCACTCTCTAATAGAACTAAAGGTGAATGGGGGAGAGGAGCCACTTTAAATCCAGTAGTCAGGGAAGGCCTCTCCAGGGAAGTGAAATTCAGATTGCAACCTAAATGGCAAGGAACTGCTAGTACACATATTTTGGGACAAGGAAGGGTTGATTGTGCTCATAGTTGTGAAAGAAGGCCAGCGTGACTAGAGTGCATGAAGGGGAAAGCGCTAGGAGACAAGATTAGACTGTCCTTCAGGACTGAATGAAGTAGGGCTTGGAGGCTAGGATAGGGACAGGGTGTTTTTCTAAGTGGAATAACTCAAAGAGGACTAACAAAAGGAAACCACTGAAGCTTTAAGTAGGGGAGTGATGAGTAATTTACATTTTTATAAGATTACTCTGGCTGGTAGGCAAAAAGTGAGAGGGTGAGGCAAACGTTCAGGAAATTCTGCTAGTAACCTAGGGTAAGGGGAGTTGTCCTTGGGCTAGGATTTGTAAAGGTGAAGTTGATGAAAAGCAGATGGTCTCAGGATTTGTTTGATAGATAGAATTCCTGGTCTTTCACATGGGTTGGGTGTGAAGGATGAGGTGAAGAGAGATCTAAGAACTTGTCTAGAAATTTGGCTTACGCAAAGAAGTGGGCTGAAATTGAGAAAATGGGGAAAGAAAGTTTGAGGGATAACCAAGTGTTATATTGTGATATCTATTAATTCTTGTTTTTTAATGGCCTTTTGAAAAGTTGAGGTATAATTGACACATAAGTTGTCTTAGTTTTAGGTGTACATAACAATTCCGAAATTAGAGATCCACAGGTACAAATATTTACCTTTCCTAGGCTTTGAGATTCCTGAATAAATTGCTACCCTATATTAGTGGGTTGTTGTTTCTTATTCAAGATCACGTAAATATTTGCCAAATTTTGCTAATATTTGCAGTAAATATTTACTAAGTTATGCTGAATAGCAAATCAGCCCTAATATGCACAAAATTTCTGGTTCAGATACAAAAGTCCTATGAATTGATGTATATTTATAATGGGGTTTGTATCTTCCCTGGCATGTGATGCAGGTTAGTGTGGGTAGAAAGTGCAAGAGATACTGAAGGGAGGCTGACTTGGGTATGGAACTCTGACACTAGCTGGGCAATTAGCATAATTATAGTTAAGCAATAAATATTTTATGGAGTGTCTGCCATGTGCAAGGCACTTGCTTTAGGGACTGTGAATAAAACAAAGTCCCTACTTTACTAGAGTTTACATGCTAGGGGGGAAAACAGACCATAAAAAAAAATGAATAAACATAATGACAATAGATACCACAATGAAAAATAAAGCAGGGTAAGAAGAAAAGGAAAGGGAAATAAATCCTCCTTTACACAAGGTGGCTGGGGATGCCATCTTTGTTAAGATGGTATTTGAGCAGGAGACCTGAAGCAAGTGAAGGAATATGTCGTTTGACTATATGTGCAGAATAGTAAGTGAAAAGAGTCTGATGAGCAAGAGTGTTAGGGAATGTTCAAGAAGCACACATACATGTATTGCTGGAGAAATGAAAGAAAGTGAAAAGCAGTTGAAGACAGACTAGAAAAGTAGGACAGACACATAGGGCCTTGTAGGCTCTGGCCAGGGCTTTGGCTTTTTCAGAGAGACATAGGAAGTCACTGGAGGGTTTTGAGTGGAGAAGTGACATGAGTTGACTAACACTCAAAAAGCATTGGTTTGGCAGGAGATATGAATTCTGGAGTCATCAGTATAGTTCTATATTTAAAACCATAGGATTAAATAATGAGGTCATCTAGGGAGTAACAGATGTATAAAGAAGAAAAGAGTCCCTCAGATTAAGCCGTGGGGCACATCAAATTAATAATAGTGGCTAACATTCATTGAGTACCACTAGAAGCCCAGGCACTATAAGCTGTTTACAGATGTGAATTCATTTAACATTCACAATAACTCTAATTGTGAGTTCATATAATTCTAATAAGTTCATGTAATTTATCCCATTTTAGAGAGGGATAAAGGAGCACGGAAAAATGACAGAACTGGTCCAAGTTCAGAAAACTAGTATGTATGGAGCCAGATTCAAACTCTAATAGTTTTTTATCAAAGGACCTGCTCTTGACCCTTATCTCATTGTGTTTCAATGTGCTATGCTATACTAACCACATTTGTAAAAATGAGGGTAACTATACCCACTAAGCCACAGAGATGTGAAGATTACTGATAATAGATGTGGAATACATAGCATATAGTAGGTGGTCAATAAGTGATACCTATTTTATAAATGAGAGAATGGGACTTCTTAGCAGAGGTATGAAGAACAGACTGAGAATTGCCTTACCACATCTTAGGTTTTTTTCTCTTCTTTATCCAGGAGAAATGGAAGAGTGGAGAGCAAAATTCAGTGTTAACTTGCTGGAATGACTGGTCACTCAATTCTACAAGTTAATTTTAGTAATAAAAAAAAAAAAAGAAAAAAAGAAAATATCCAATTCAGGATTCCCACACACAAGAGTGGTCAGTAAATATTTACTGATGAATTAAGATCAAAAACCTTTTTTACCAGCCCAGTGCCCAGAGAGTAACAATGACACATGAGTGTGTTATACAATGCAATTAATATTTTCAGTCTTGTAGGTTATGTCTTAAGTAATAGTTTAAATTCTATTGGTTAGATTAATTGGTTGTGATTCTAATTGTCTCTTGTCATTTTCCTTATGCTTATATCTAATTTCTGTATTCCCAAAGAGGGCTCTGGAATTGGAATATAAAAACATTGGGAGGGGTGTCTTGTGGCTCAGTCAGTAGAGCATGTGACTCTCGATCTCAAGGTCATAAATTCAAGCCCCACGTTGGGGAGAGAGCCTACTTACAATTAAAAAAGAAATTTAAAAAATAATAAAGACATGGAGAACAAGTTCTGGTTCTGCCACCTGTTAATTGTTTGGCTTTGGGCAAGTCATTTATTGCCGATTCTGTTTTGTCACCTGGAGCGACTTTAAAATGTGCCCTGTGTACTTTAAGGGATGCTATATGGATCAAATAGCACCATCTGTGAGTCACTGACTTTTTAAAAAGCATAATGTAAGCTTTTGGTCAAACTCCATAGTTGTTACCTACAAAACTCCTATTGCTTTTAAGTGTTTAGTTGTTTCTATTGATGGCTTTGTCAAAGAAGTTTCTGGAAGTTCTGATCTTAGAGGGTAATAGCTTTGGAAATGTGCCAGTAGTGTATATATTAACCAACAAAAGCAAATAGCCAAAAAGATACTAATAACAAATTTATTTTCAGGGAGGATTCCAAGGCTGGTTCATGAGATATAGAAATGGGAATGTCAACTCTTGCATAATACATGTACCTTAATATATATAGTGATCTATTCTCGGGAATGCTTATTTTAACTGAGGTAATATAATTTGGTCCAATATTTCAACTTTCCAACAGCTGGGTAATTGCTTTAGGCTGAAAAGTTACCAGAGTCATTCTCCCACAGCTTAAATCTTGCAATCTGCTCTAGCCAGTTTAGTTTCCAAATGGCTCAAGACGGACAGTCCAACCCAGAACTTTCCCTGCTGTCAATATTGGTTCTGAAGGGTAGGTAGAAGTGTCTATTGGGTCGGATTTGAAATGTACACATGTGAAGTCTAGCAGAGTGGATACACACGTTCCTTTCTCTCCCTATTCACGTAGTCCAGATTAATCATCCATTTATACCACAGATCAAGGGGAAACTATTCCATGTTTACAAAGCTGGTTACAAGCTAATATTAGGGGTCATCCTTTAAGGAAGAGCAGAAAGGCACACATGTTTATGTGGCTCCTTTAGTCCTTGTCATAAAGTCAGAAAGTGAATATTTAATGTTTTCCTGTAATATAAAAAATATTCTGAGAGAACCATGACTCCTTGGGATTCTCTACAAGCCTGTACATTTGTATAATTCTCTCTGCCTTTTCCACTTTTCTTTGAGATGAACATCTTCAAGGATACAGCTAAAATGATTAGCATTATTTTCCCCATCATCTCCAGAAGCAAGTATTTGTACAACTGTGAAGTGAAAAATGTCCCTAGGTCAAGATTCCCCTTCCTCTGGCTCTAAATCCCCAAAACCTCACTCAGATTTATAATTTTTCTTATCATTCAAATCAATTTTCACAAATTAAAAATGTTTCTAAAATCTAAAGTCTGGCTATCAATTACAAACAGCAATACTGCTGGCACCACAGGTTTTAATAACTGATAAACATTGTATACCATTAAAAATAAATTTCTTCAGCTAGCTCAGATATTTGCTGATTTATTCATCATGGTTTCTTTCAGATGGGGAGGAGGAGAAAATAAATCATTATTTTCATCTTGAGACTTAAGATCTCACAACTTATGAAGTTTTCCCAAAAGCAGCAATAGGAGGTAGAAATTCAGTTCTAGCAGACTTAGAAAGAAAGATAAGAAGGATAAGTATTGGGGTGCCTGGGTGGCTCAGCCAGTTGAGCATCTGACTCCTGATTTTGGCTCAAGTCATGATCTCAGGGTTCTGAGCCCTGTACCTGGCTTTGTGCTGAGCATGAGTCTGCTTGAGATTCTCTCTCTCCATCACCCTCTGCCCCTCTCCATGCTCATGCTCTCTCTCTCTCTCTCTCAAAAAAAAAAAAAAAAAGTTAAAAAAAAAGATATGTATTCACTAAAATGACATCTGAGAATATCTCTGCTTCTCTTCTTTACATCACCCAAATGGAAAACACATTTGGCTCCAGGGAGTGTTAAATAAAGGATAGACCACTTAAAATACAAAATATTTTTTCTCATTGTCAATACCTCACAATTCAGTTAAGTGAGATCGACCTAGAATTTCATTCCCATGATTCCCCAAACCTATGAAATGCAGAAAATAACAGTGGTACAGCTGAGCTACTCTTAGAACTTGCCAGTACTAACTTAACTGATTTCAGAAGAAATAGAAGCATAGGAAAAATTTGCTCCACTTGGACCTGTTTCAGTCTTCACAACCTGTATTCATTTTCTTGGTGGAGGTGAGGTGGCTCAAGGTGGTAGCTGCCATTTTTAGATTTTATAAGTTGCTTGGATTACTCAGGACTATTTCAGAAATCCATAACATGAACTCTATTCAAACCAGCTTACAACAAAGAGAGAATTTATTGATCTATGTGAAGGAAGTTGTTTTGTAGTCATTTATGAGATGGTCAGCCAGGTAGGGACAGAAGAGGAGACACAGGAGAGACCCAAGAAAACAAAACTTATTATCCTCACAGGTCCTAGAGCCTGGAAGCATGACATGTTTCTCCCAGCCACAGAGAGAAACACCAGGATGATTAGGAGGTGGAAGATAGGAGTGAGGAGAGAGCTTAGGCCATGGGCCTTTATTTCCACAGAAAAGGCAAGGCAGGGCAGAGTAGGTAGTTTAGGGAAGGCTAATTTGAATAATTTTGGAGGGCTTTGTGCTCTAGGTGTGGTCCCTGGTTGCCTGGTATTTTTGGCCCTAGGATAATTAAGGCAGATGATATTGCCCCCTGGAGTTTATGGGTCAGATAGAGGATGTCTGACTCTATTAGTTTGCCTTTCAAAGGCATGCCCTTTGTTGAGCACTTTGCTATCTCTAAGAATTGGCTAGCTCAGGGAAGGCTCTCCCCAGAGAGAGAGAAAAGTTTTTTAAGATACCGAAACATCATAATATCTCATATATATAACAGAAGCCTAAAGAGCAGACCTAGCTTTTGAGAAATCTGTATCCAAGAGTTCAAATAATATCATCATTATGACTCCATTTCTTTCTCTTACCATCTCTCCATTTACTTTCCTTTGTGATTGCTTTTTTTTCAGAAGGGTACTCTTCACATGAAAGCAGCATGGCTGCTGGAAGCCTCAAATGACATTGTCCTTACAGATCATAATCCCATTGAAAAAAGGACGCATCCTTCCAAGGAATGCCAGTAAAGTCTTAAGGAAGACGCCGATTATCTTGTACTGATCTTGTGCCCATTCCTGATCACTCACTGTGATTAGAAAGAGAAGTATTCTAATTGGCCCAACCTGGGTCATTTGTCCATGCTGGGTTCGAAGGGGGAAGGAAAACAGGAAGGAGGCCAATTCCATTCATGCTCGGCTGGGCAGGATTGTTATAGAGCACAGTAGAAAAGCTTGGCAAAATTATGTCGTCAAAGTTGCTATAAGAAGAAAATATATAGTGTAGACCTGTAGTTAAATAATCTGATTGAACCCAAGAGCATGTCTTGTTAATAATCAGAACTCCAGTTTCTTGTAGGGTGTAAGCTGAGACTTACTGACTGGTGGGAAGGTAGAAGCTGGTGGGAAAGGAGCAAAGCATGCCAAGGTAAACATAACCCTAGATGAATCCAGGATGTTTGTGCTGTAGCTTTCAAGGATTGAAGAGTGTTGGAAATACTCTTTGGAACATGAAAACTAAATACTCTCCAAGATGTCCTTGCCTGGCAACCAGAAGTTTTAAATTCCTTTTCTCTCCCTTTCCCTCTCTCTTTCCTCCATGTGATCTGTTGCCTGTGCCATGCATCAGCGTCATCCCTCTCTCTCCGTATACCAGGTTCTCTGAAGGGATCTTGGTTCCTGCTGTTCTGTAAGAATGATTTGGATTTTTATGGGCCACACCTTGACACAGACTATACATGAGTTCCAATCCCCAACATCCACTGACCCCAGTTTCTGTGCCTTAGTACAAGCTGTAGAGATATAATTCTATTAGCTCAGCTTGAGTCATGTAACAACTATCTTAGTCTACTCATCAGAGGCCAAAAAGTACATCTGCTTCTGCCCATTTATTCAGTTGGAGTTGTAAGGGGGCCCTGTCCCACTTCTACTACCCCAAACACATCAAAACAAAAGCTGGATGTAAATATAGTCCCTGCTCCATCTTTTTCCACATGGCCTGAAAATTTCAATATGAACATCTCCACTGTGTGAAATAACTAATATGGCACATATGCTTCTGGAGGCCACTATGATAGCATTGATCTGTTATCTTAGAAGATAAATTTGTTAAGGGATTTTTGTTTCCTAATTAAAATTAACAAAGAAAGCCAGCTTGGGGCTTGATCCCAGGACCCCGAGATCATAACCTGAGCTGAAGGCAGACACTTAACTGAGCCCCCCAGGCACCCCAAAATTCAAACTCTTAAAAGTTTTTTTTTTTTTTTTTAGATTTTATTTATTCATTACAGAGAGAGTGGCACAGACACAGGCAGAGGGAGAAGCAGGCTCCACGCAAAGAGCCCGATGCAGGACTCAATCTCAGGACTTGATCCTGGGATTCCAGGATCACTCCCAGTGCCAAAGGCAGATGGTCAACCACTGAGCCACCCAAGTGTCCCAAACTCTTAAAAGTCTTACAAGTCCCCTCATGACCTGGCTAATTGCCTTCCAATCTCATTCCACTCCCTCTGCTCCAGCAACACTGAACTTTCTTTAGTCATCAAATGTAGAATGCTCTCTCCTAGCCAGCAAATACCAACCCAGAATTTACTTAATTTATTTCCTGAGTCTCTGGTGAGCCCCCTAGGCTTGAATTAATGTCTCTCCTCATATGTGCTCTTTTTCTTGTATCATTTCATTATCAGAGTGTCCTGTCCTGTAATTGCCTTTTGATTTGCTTATACCCTTCACCAATATTTATTTAGACCTTATGATGTACCAGGCAGTATGCTTGGCACTCTACATGTGTTGTCTCATTTTCTTTTTACTATATCTCAATTAAGTAGGTTCTTTGATTACATCTGGCTTACACAAGAGGAAACTGGGACTTGAACAACTGAGAAGTTGTTCAAGCCAGACAGCTAATAAGTGACGTAGATAGGCTTTGAACCTGAGCAGTCAACCAGACACTTCTAATACCTCTGTCTCAACAGAACAGCTTCTGTCTTATTCAGTGTTCTGTCCCCAGTTATCTATCACAGTGTGGCCCATGGTAAGTGTGGAATCATTTTTGCCTTAATAAATGTGGAATAATTTTTGCTTATGGCTGACTCTCTTTGCATATTTTTTTAATTCTTATTCTGAGCTATGTGTCTTAAAAACCAAGAAGAGGACTGCCCCCAAATAAATCCCAACAGTTATTTGTAAAGGCTACAACTACAAGATCTGTGTACCTTTTCTTCCCCCATCCCCTCAAGCTCTCTTTTAGGTGATTATGGTGTTTACTCTGTAAGGAGTATGAAGTCAGTCTTGAGCAGGTAGGTTATTGTCACATGAAGTAGACATCCATTTCTAAAGCCCTGTGTGTACATCCCTGAACTTTTGGCCCTAGAAAGTCAGAAATGACATTTCTCAGAGTCCTTTGCAATGAGATTTCTGGATACTAATTAAAGTCTGCCAGGGCAATGCCCTTGTATGAGATTTGGAAGGCAGCAGTGAGGTAAAGGCCATCTTGCTATTGCTCTTGCTGCTAAGCAACACTTGATATGAGGTCAACCCACATTCCAGTAGTCCCCAGATTCTAGTTACTGAAGTCATGGACATTGAGAGGCAAATAGACAGCTGACCTCTGGACTACAGCTGTCGTGGTATGCCCTTAAAATCTAGAACTCAGTGGTGGCCCCTAACTTCAACTTAGTTAGCTCTTCCAGTGAATTTCGTAAGCACTTCATTCCTTGTTTTTAATCCCTTTCTGCTTAAAATACCTACAGTTGTTTGTTTCCTGAATTGAAATCTGCCACACCCCCTTAAATGCCGTATCTAGCTGTACCCACTTTTTGTGTGGGCAAGAGAAAATTATATGTAAATGTGGTTATTTTGGAAATGTAAATATGCAATGAAAAAGAAACTGATTGACAGGACTTAGAATAATGGGTGAACGAATTATAGGTTTTGTGCATGTGTGTTTCATGAGTAGGGGAAGGGAGAATGTGGGAAAGATGAATCAAGCAGAATGATAGATAATGATTGGGAAAAGAGAGATAGATGAGCAGAGGACTCCAGGATTCTGCAAGGGACTAACAGAGCATAGTTGTGATTAAGATGTTATTAAGAGTTTGATCTAATAATTGCTTACGTATATAGAGCCATTTAGCACACACAGTGCTCTTACATATGTTATTCTATGGGATCCTTACAATGAATGGTACTGTGAGCTAAGCGTTCACAGGCCCTGTTTTGGATTTTTCATGAGGAAAGCAAGCAAGGTTCAGGCAGTTTAAGTGACTTCCTCAAGGTTGTAGCCGAGTAAGTATCCAGAACAGAACCTCCAGGCTGCTAGCTACAGCAATTAGTTTTGGTTGAGAATGAGGGAGAATTGAAGATTTCAGACCATCAAAGAGGATAAGTCTGACTGACTTATTACTCATCACGGGAAAAGGTACTGGGGTGAAGTTAGAGACTAAGTTTTGGTTTGTAAGGTAACACTCTTTGGTTGCTCCTGTTGTGACTTAAGGTGAACAGGACACGGAGGGCCCCTGGTGTTTGTAACCGCCTCCCACTCATTTTCCCCTCAGCTCTTTCACTTCCTGTCATGTGGGCCAATCCTCCTTTAGGGTGCAGATAAGCAAGGGGTCTTGTTAGGAGACAGAGAGAGCTATTTCCACCAGGGCAGTAGGAGCTGCTCAGAAGTGGCCTCGGAGAGGGAAGGATGAATAAGCAGCCATGGGGGAACCAAAAGGAGTTGGCTCTATGATTTATTTCTTCCACCTGAAGGACACTATAGTACCTGGTGAAAGGAAAATAGTCCTCCATCCCTGGGTTGACCGGCCCCATGATACAATACAGATGCAGCTGATCTGACCTTGGAATTTGTGGAGAAGACTTTGGGAGACTATAGAGCTTCCCTACTTTTGCCAAGTCTGGTGGCATTTGCACTAATTAGTCCCTGTCTCAGCAAATGCAGGCAATAGTCACCCTAGGCTTATCTGAGCCCTGGCCCTGGGTGGAAGAGAAAATGAAAGCAGGAAGGAAAGAACTCACCTTGCATGCAGCTGTTTCTCAGGGAGGAGGGACTAAAGGGTAACTCAAAGAAGGAGGGGAGAGCCTGGGACTGAGAGCTACTGTGCATGGATATGTGTGTACAGACAGTTTTTAAAATTACTGGTAGATACACTCTAGAAAGCAAAGTGCAAGGACATTATAGAATGTTGGGAATCCATAAAAATACACTCTCAGTCTTTCCTCCCCAGCTTTATTGAAATAGAATTCACAGATAAAATTGTGTATATTTTAAGTAAATGACATGATTTTATTATATATACAGAAACACACACATATAGTAAAATAATTACCACAACCAAGTTAATGAACACATCCAATTCACCCTCAGTTTTAATGCTGACAGATGGCCATGTAGCTATTTGAACTAACCTTAGAAGATGCACCTAGAGGTCCTAAACTCTGGAAGGTCTGACTTTTCACTTTGTAAAGGTGGGGGTGTACATTCTATGACTCACCTTTATGGCTGCGTGTGATTAATGGTGTTCTCTTGAACTGCCCTTGCCTTGCATGTCCATTAGTCTGCACAGGCTACCAATTTTTCTCCTGCCATCCCTCTGGATGGGAGCTCTTCTCACTCTCCACACCTTTTATTTTTAAGTGAAGGGAGGAAAGGACATTTTGAAGTAAGCTTAAAAGTCATGTTTTCTGTATGTGACTCTAAACCTGGGTGTGTGGAGGGGGTTAGAGGTTGGCAGGAATGGTTCTCACAACTTTCCAAATGAGGAAAAAGTCAGGGGTATCAAATGATTTGCTCAAGATCATTCATTCAGCCACTACACATGGCAGAGCCAGAATTTGAACCCGTGCTTTCAGAGTCCAGGGTCCACTCCTGTTTCAAGGCTTCAGACTATCTTTTTGAAGGGAGACTGTAGATGAAGGTACACACCTTCCTGTATCAGCCACAGGACAATGAAGTAGGTAAGGGTCTTTTGGCTCTCAAACATGATAGCTAGGCTGGACAGAGACAGAAAGCTATGCCAGCCCACTCTGTAGCCCAGTGACATTTCTAGCTAAAGGCCAACCACATCAACCTATCCAGAAACGATTGCCAGCCAGAGTCCCAGGACTTGGAATTCCAGTGATATGTGGGGTAGGTAAGACAGCATTCATGGCCTATGACCACCAGCACCTTTGCTCTGCTTCCTCCCACACCAGCCCACCTCTGCTGAGGCTCTCTTCCCCTTCAGCTGTGAGACTTTGAAAGTTTTTTGATTCAGCGAGTCTTTGAACTTTCTCCTAGTTGGTGGATCCCTTAGTCCCAGGGGACATCTTTTAAGGAAGACTTCCTGACAGAAGGAAAGCATGGGCTGGTTTTGGTAAAAAATACTTTAAAATCTTCCTTTAGATCCCCATATGTTGAGGTGGTCTACAAGATGATTTGAGCAAATTCATCACAGTAGAAGAAATGTTATTTGCAAATAGTAAAGGGTTCCTTTCTTCATGTAAATAGCATCAAAAGGGTTCTTTGAAGTAATCAAACTTTGTATAATTAGAAATGATGAGTCTTTTGCTTTCTCAGCCTCCCCGGGAAAATGCAGGAGTCACAACATGGATTAAAATGAAGTATGCTATAGAAAAGGAGGCAGTCTCACAATGCAATGAATAAGAAGCTGCCTTCATGGCTGACTGTGACATGTTCTTACCACTGTGCACTTTAGTAACCTTAGGACAAACACTGAAAGAAAAGAACTTTTCACAGGAGAAAGACCTGGATCAGCTTTAATTTCTCAATCTTGGGCACGGAATTCAGAGGGGGAAGAATGAAGGTTGCTCACACCTTCTCCTAAAAGCTCCACTAAGGAAAAATAGGCAAGTTTGGACAAGATGGATTTTCTTTTCCTTTTCTTTTTTCTTTCTTTCTTTCCTTCCTTCCTTCCTTCCTTCCTTCCTTCCTTCCTTCCTTCCTTCCTTCCTTTCAGATGGACTTTTTCTAAGTGTAAAGTAGGGTTTGGTATATTTGTTTGATGTATGTGTGTGGAGAGAGGGAAGTGTCTTGATTGGGGAGCATAAAAACAAAAATTTAATTTTCCAGGGAAATTTTTGTTATAAGAGATGTGAGTACTATTGAAAATAATATAACTAAGGGAAACCAAGACAGAAAAGCATATTATATTTTAGCCAAACTTCATATATGCAAATCCATGTTTACATGTAAACAGGTAATTAGGGAGTGGTTATTTGACTATTGATTGATTTCTTGTTTTAGAGAAGGTGTCACAAATAGGATTTCTCTAAATACCAAGATTCCTTATAATTTAGGAAACTAAATTGAAAAGCCAACATTTGTTACTTTGCATTTCTTTTAGTTGCTCCCTTGATCAGCCACTCCTCCATTCTGCATACACAAAAAATATATATGCTAAACAGGGTTGCAGAAAAACAATGTTTAAGAAGCTTGGTAGAGGGGATCCCTGGGTGGCTCAGTGGTTTAGCGCCTGCCTTCAGCCCAGGGCGTGATCCTGGAGTCCCCGGATCAAGTCCCACATCTGGCTCTCTGCATGGAACCTGCTTCTTTCTCCATCTGTGTCTCTGTCTCTCTAATGAATAAATAAATAAAATCTTAAAAAAAAAAAAAAAGAAGAAGCTTGGTAGATCTATTTATATACAAAGAATGTTCTTTCCTCAAAGCTCCCTCCAAAGGATTCATTCTTGGCCTTTTCCAGCTAGCCCAGTTTTTATAGAGAAGGTGCAGTTTAAAGTGATAGACACACAAGTTACTAAAATTATTCTATAACCTTTTTATTTCAAACCAACTAAGACTTATCTTCTTTCCATTTAGTCTGAATGACTGTGGTAGTATAGAGATTACAAAGCGATTCAAAAAAATTCCAGTCAAAGAAAAGGGTGGTTGAGATGCTCTTTGCTTACTAGATATGGAGCCTGCCTTTGAAACAGAAAGTAAAAAAGAGCCTTTTCTTTTATGGGTGTGGTAGACACTGTTGGTTGCCAACTCTCTTCCTTTTTTTTAGGCAGCCATTTCCACCTCTCTGTAAAGCCAATGTAGCTATGTGACCTAGTTCTGGCCAATGATACATGAGGGAAAGTTGGCTGGGGTGGGAGGATGCAAATAATTTTTATTTCTGATAAAAACAGAGGTGGGATTTCCATACAATTGTATAAAGATGTGATCTTGGAACTGTTGCAACAATTTTGTTATCATAAGATGACCGTCCAGGGATAAACACTCAAGGATGTCAGAGTGGAAAGATTAAAACAAACAAAACAAAGCAAAACTTTAATGGCATCATTGAGCCACCTCCCAAACCTGGAACCATCTATCTCCAGATAAATGAGTTAATTACTTAAGATGTTCTTTGTCATATGCTCTGTGACTTGCGGCTATATGTATCCTGACTAATACAACAAACTTGGCAAAGGAAAGGATTCTTCAGCTAGGGCACCATTACCCCATTTGACATCTCTGCATAAATTAGAAAAGATACTTCTTCCTCTAGATGAATTTCAGGTCCCACTTCCTTTGCCAGGTGCCCTGGTCCCATTATCAATAGATCCTTCACCAACTCGCCCCTTACGAGATACATGGGAGGGCTGGTTTTGCTCAAAGGGCTCAGGTTGAAGTTGACAATGCAAATAAGGAGAGGGCAATGAAAGCTCCTTTTGCTTTGTCACTTGTTGACTTACTCTGATTTTTAATTGACTGGCTAAAATTCAGGGTGTTTTACTGATATTGCTTTGCATTTTAAACAGCGAATTTGTTTTTAACTCCAAATACAACATTAAACTGTCCATTTATTCAACAGTGCACCCCAAAATATAATTCTGAGGAAAATATTAGTTAAATCAAAATTATTTTTAAGTTCATACTACCATACTTCTGCTAATAATCTGTTAAAATTGGGTTGACAAAGACAATATTGAAGCAAAAATTTACTTATAGTATGAAACTGTTATGGTGCAGATTAATTTTCCTACTTCCCTATTTAAACTAATAGAGGCACTTCTTTTGCATGACATAATTTAGCTTTCACTTGATGCAAGTAAGAAATTTACATACTAGGTCAGCCACTACTCATTAGCTGGCACTAAGTCATCTTCATTATGTTTACCCAAAATTTTAAATTATTAAATAACTTAAGCCAAAGTATTTTATCTATGAAAATGTCTTTCCAATTATTATCATCACTGCAAAGCTTAGTTTTTGTCTACATAACTGGTAAAATTAATCAACATGACTACAGCAGCATGTGCAGGAAAATTAGTGTCCTTTTGACTTTAAGATGTGCAAATTTCCAGGAGTCTGACATGCTTTTCCATTCATTATATACTATATGCTGTTACTTTAGATATTCACTGGTACAAACTCAGCTAGAAACAAACATGAGGACTAACATTATATGACAAGATCCAGAATAATCTCATAATTAGATGATCATAAAATATAGACACAACATTTTAAAAATCATCTTTGAACTCATAGATGCATTTGAAAACTTTGAGATAATGCATTTTAAACATCCAGGCTGGCAGCTGAATAGACAACGCAATGATCATAAGTAAACTCAGATATGATACAGATGTTAGAACTAGATCGGGGAATAATATATATGATATATAATATATAAAAATATATTTACTTACACATATTTTCCTATAAATTTTATAATAAAATATATTTGTATGTGTTTATAGTTACATATTATATAAAATATGTATATTTTATATGTATGAAGTAAATATAGTTTATATATAAGTATATGTAAATAAATATAAACAGAAATAAATGTATGTATAAATATATATTTATGTTTAAGTATATGTATGGAGAGAGAGGAGTCATATTACTGAATTTTAAGATTTACTATAAAGTTATAGTAATCAAAATAGTATGGAACTGGCAAAGGGAGAGACACAGATCAATGAAGCAGAAAAACTCTGAAATAGATTCGTCAAAATATAGTCAACTGATTTTTGACAAGGTGCAAAGTCAATTCAATGGGGAAAGTATAATTTTTCTAACAAATGGTGCTAAAACATTTCAATATACATATACAGGAAGAAAAAAAAAGGAAAAAATAACATTAACACATGCTTCACACCTTATGCAAAAATCAACTAAAGTGGATCATATACTTGAATGTAAAATGTAGGCCTATCAAATTTTCAAAAGAAAATACAGAAATTTGCATCATCTTGGGTTTGGTAATTAGTTTTTGGATATGACGCCGTAAGCACAATCCATAAAAGGAAAAAAATTGATAAATTGGACTTAACTGAAATTAAAAACTTTGATTTTTGCAAAAAAAAAGTTTAAAAAAATGAGAAAGAGGTGGAGAAAATATTTGCAAATCACATGTCCAATAAAGCACTTGTAGCCAGAATATAAAGAACTCTTATAACTCAGTAAGAACATGAATAACTCAATTAAAAAAAAAAAAGACAACAGATACTTTTCCAAAGAAAATATACAAATGGAGAAAAGCACATAAAAAGATGCTCTAAGTCATTAATCATTAGGGAAATGCATATGAAAACCATAACATATACCTCTATTATAATGGCTAAAAAAACTTTTTTAATTGACAATTCAAATGCTGGGTAAGGTGTGGTGCAGCAACCAACCACTCCCTGTCCCTGCTTATGGAAATACAAAATGGTACAGCTAGTTTGGCAGTTTCTCAACAAAATTAAACATACATTTATCATATGGTGCAGCAATCTGAATCCCAGGTAATTATTAAAGTGAATTGAAAACTTCTATACACAGAAACCTCTAAGTGAATATTTATAGAAGCTTTACTCATAAACAAAACCTGGAAGCAACTGAGATATCCTCAGGAGGTGAATAGATTAATGAATTGTAATATATCCACACAGCGGAATACTACTCAGCAACTTTTAAAAATATTAACTATGCATTCACATACAACAATAAAGATGAATCTTAAATGCATTTGGTAAGTGAAAGAAGCCAAACTGAAAAGACTACACACTGTATGATTCTATTTATGTGACATTCTGCAAAAGGCAATACTATAGACAGAAAACACAGCTTAGCAGTTGCCAGGAGTTGGGAAGAGGTTAATTACAAAGAGACGGCACAAGGTAGATTTTAAGTGATGGAGATGTTCTGCATGGTACTGTGGCGGTAGATACATGATGGTGTGCATTTGTCAACATCCATCAATGGTACACCTATTCTAACAAGGTATAATTTTTATCGGGGGCTAGGACAAAACTAAGAGTAAAATTTACCGTATGCAAATTTTAAAAATCCATGAGGATGTGGGGGATTCCCAGGATGGAATGCAAACTAACAAACCTACCTGTATTAGAAATAACCGATCTAAAATGGATGGGGGAAGGACTGACCTTAGTAACTTTGAGGATGTGTTGGACTGGCTAAAAAGCAAAAGCAACTGTATATAAATGCTTTACCAGAGGGGTGTAAGTTGGTGAATTTGTTCTCACAGGGGTATAAGTCAGCAATTCTGAAACTACTCTGCATGTATAGTAGTGTTAAACAAACAAATAAACAAATTGTAGCTAACTGAAGCTAGGTTTCTCTAAGAAAGAAGTTACAAATAAAGCAGAGAAGGCTAGAATGATCCCTGTGGTTCTAGATTAAAGTTGGTATCAGTATGAATTCACTAAGTGTGCATTGTCACAAGCAGAAAGACATAGAAATAAGTATTAATATGTATGTATATATATGTTAGTAAACATACATTCGTTTCTTTGTCTATTTGCCCAAAGGGCCTAGAAGCAATGATACCACATTAGCAATGAGTGCCCAGATCTTGCTCCAATAAAAGAAACCATGTCTCCCTGAAGAAATGGCTGATTTTATGACCAGGACAAGGAAAATACAAGTCCGAAACTTCTTGTAGTGCCACAAAGATAGGAAGTGCTAATAAATAAATAAATGGAGGGAGGGACAGGACATGTTTGGAGGTATCCAAGGCCACTGACAAATGCAGTGCTGTGCTAGCAGAAGAACTCAAAGGATTCAGTTCCATTAATGGCGAAAATCTATTACAATGACACAGTAAGGTTACACAGCAAACTATTAAGGGGGAAAGGTGCATTAGGCAGAACTTGGATAAATCCATCCACAGACTTTCCTTCCCAGCCCAGGCAGAGGCAAACCAGGTGTGCCCTTTTCTGATAGTGAAAATGCAGTGGCATGTATTTAAATGTTTCTCCTAGGGAAGTCCGTTTGAGACTCAGAGTTTAGGGTTTTTATCGGGGGCTAGTAGTGTTGGCATTCTCTGCCTGGCAACTACCAAAATCCTAGTATCTCAGAAGAAAGCAGGTGTTCAGTGTTAAGTGGGTAAAACAACTTCAGCAGTGTAGAGAACTTTTCTTTTTCTTTTTTCTTTTTTTTTGAGAACTTTTCTTATCAGTGTGGGGATCTTTTCACAAGCCAAGTTCCCAGATGTCACCCAAGGACAAACTTGCAGGCTGACCCTTCTAAACATAGCAGCCTCTGACCTATTTTAACTCTTTCCTGTACAGGGCATATCAAAAGGACACAGGAGTTAACCTAAAACTACTCCCAAGGCCAAAACTGGAACAATCCAAACAACAAAATAAGTAATGATAACATTGGATTATAATCCAAAGAATAAAATAAATATTGATGAGTCTATACTGATGTACGTGAAGGAAACAAACAAATAAATAAAATTAGTGGTAGTAGAGTGTGTGTGGCAGGAACCAAATCTTTCTTACAGAAGAATTTCAGATAATAAATATAGGAGGAATCAGGGATATTGAAAATAACCATGAGCACACCACTGTGATAACTGCTGCAGTCAAGATCCCCTAAAATTAGAACAGAATATTTGCACAGTCTCAAAGTATCTCACCAAAAATATTAGTTAGTGATGGTTCAAATGTTTATAGGTCCACAAATTCTTTGATAATCATCCTTCTAAGAGGAGAAGCTTGAGTCCTGTTTCCTGGAATGAGGATTGGACTTACTGATTTGTTCTAACAAATAGCATGGACAGAGGAAAATAGTCATTTTACAATTAGAGAACCCTGGCAAACACCATTTTAAACAAGTGACCAAAGTTAACATCATTAGTAATAAGTCATATTGAAATCATGGTTCCCCTGATATGATGTGATGAAAAGGGCACTTTGCCTCTGTGATGTCATTTTCCCAAATCCATAAGCTCAGTCTAGTCATGAGAAAATATCAGGAAAACCTCAATTCGGGGATATTCTACAATATACCTGACCAATGCACTTCAAAATTGCCAAGGTCATGAACAGCAAGACAGAGAAACTATCATGGATTGAAGGGGACTTAGATGCAATGACTCAATGTAATATGGACTAGATTTCAGAGCCAAAAAAGGTCATTAAACTGGTAAAATCAGAGGGAAGTCTGTAGTTAATAGTATTGTACCAATGTTAATTTCACTGTGTCAGTCGTGTACTGTGGTTATATAACAGGTTAACATTTGGGAAAGCTGGATGTAGGATATCAGTAAGTTCTCTGTACTGTATTTGCAACTCTCCTGTAAATCTAACCTTATTTAAAAAACAAAATTTTTTAAGCATTTAGACTAGCACACACTAGTTGTTAGCTGATGTTAGCTTCTCTTAGTCAATTTACTTGATAATCATCCCCAGAGGGAGATAATGCTGGGAAATCTCTCATTGCCTCTACTCCAAATAAAGTGTTTCTAAGGATGAGTGATTTTAGTGGCATTCATAAGCTTGGGAAATTCCATTGCCCTTAAATGAACGATATCATGATGGAAAGTTACTAGGCAAACAGTCCTAAAAATTAGTATTTGTTCAATTTTTGAGTTGCTGGCATACTTTGGTTATATTGTACCAACATGGCTAGGCAGGAACTGGGTCTGGACTGTGACCACTCAGACAAGATGAGCGAGCTACACACAGCCTCATGACAGGCTGTGACCCCACCTCCCACCTACCCAGGGTATGTTCTTGTGGCTGTTTGGAAGTGTATGACCCAGGATGCAGGAGCCAAATCAACACTAAAGCCAGAAATACCTAAAAATGTGACAGTGTTAAAGTGTGTCAAGTGTGGCCTTACTGATGATCCTGAGGGCTCTAGATATTACTCCAATAGTGGTCAAATGAGAGGCAGGCAAGAGTGAAGGGGTAACTGGAATACGGATTTATTGTAAGCTATATTGTATTCCTACCTGTGCTTCATCCTATAGTAAAATGCTTGTTTTTCTCTTATTGGAAAAGAGCTTTGTAGTTTTACCCTGGCTAAACTCCTTGTTTGATGGCTTTTGTGAAGCTCCAGCAAAGTAGTTTTTGCTTATTATTTATGTTCTTACCTACTTCCAGAAGAGATATAAGATGGCTTATTCACCAAACAATTTTGCTAACCCTAGGCCTCCATTCTTTTCCAGACCATCTGTTCCTCTTCACCATGAAGTCATAGTACTAAATTTGTGACAGTACAATAATTTCCATGGTAACAGGATGTGGTCTTCACCACTGAATCCTGATTTCACTCTGACCAATATCAAGCAGCAGGAGGATTGGGGAGTATATGCTGACATTTTCTATTCTTTTTCAAGTTTAGTTTCTCTGAAATTCTTACTTCTGATTCTAAAATCTTAAACCCAGCTGGGATATGTGTTTTTGCACAGTTTACGTATGAAGCATTTGTCCAGTAAATGATAATATATATGTAAGTCAAAAAATTATACGCTGAGAAATATCACACAAACCTATACATACACACACAATGATGTATAAACTTGCTTGAAGGTGGGATGAATAGCCAAGTCCTGGTTTGTAGAGAAGAAAAGAGAACAGAGAATCCATTTAAAAGACATGAAACTTCTAAGCTAAGAAATTGCTTTGATGACTGTGATAAGCAGTGGGAGGCAGATGACCTAGTTCCTACTCAATGGTTTCCTTATCTCGCTTAGCACAAGTAAGACATAAAAGGGTCTTCCCATGTGAGCTCAGACCATCTGAGCAGAGGGTGATAGGCAGCCTTATTCATATGAATGACCAATATCTGGATATTTTGTCCATTTGCTTCAATCTCACATAGCTCAATTACACAATCTTTGGAGAGAACTAGTTATTGGAAATCAGAACAAAATACCTGATTAGTGCATTAATCTAGCAATTTTATAGGACAGACTGTAATGGGCAAGGACTATATATTGAGGCTTTGCTGGACATGTTACATAACATTATATACATGATATACATATGTGTTATATATATGTATATAACAGAGAAAAAGTATAACATGTAAGAATATTCCCTCCACTTGTGTTCTCCCTCAGCTTTCTTTTTGAGTTGATGGGGTAAGTGGGGGAAAGTAATGGGGAAAAAGAGTGATAAGGGATAGAAAGAACTGGAGAAGCTAAAATGATTTACATTAATTTTTTAAAAGATAAGGAATTGCCCACAGTGGAAAAGCTATGGAAGGAAGAGGAATGGGACAGAGAAAGTAGGATAGAGATGAGGGAGTGAGTGATTGAAAAGCAAAGAAGGAGTATTTGGACAGCAGCTGCTCTGTGGTGTGGGGCTTTGGGGAAATGAATAAGGATTTTTTTTTTAATAAGGATTTTAATTAAGTTCTAGATATGTGGGTGGCTCAGTGGTTGAGTGTCTGCCCTGATGTGGGATCCCGGGAATCGAGTTCCACATCGAGTCCCTGCAGGGAGTCTGCTTCTCTCTCTGTCTATGTCTCTGCCTTTCTCTGTGTCTCTCGTGAATAAATAAAATCTTAAAAAAAAAAAGTTCTAGATATGTGGTGTGATTCACTACTTTGCTACTTCAAGACTTCAGTGAAGATAAATGATCTTTCAAAGCTCTTTAAAGATGGATTTGTAATTATTCTTTTGGATGAGGTGAAATGTTCAGATGAACATTAAGGCTGGAGCAAGCCCTAGTTTGGTTTTACTTATATATAATCAGACTTTCTTGAGGAACATAATCAGTGGGCTACCATCTACTGCTATCTCTTACCCTTGGAGAATATGTTGGCCAGAGATGGGTAAATCATAATGGTCTGAAATTTCTAACTCTAATGAAATGTAATTTAAGACTTTAAGGATTTGGAATTTAGTTGAATCCACATGGAAAGGTAAAAAAATCACTATTATTGCTTCAGGGAGGCCTAAGACCAAGACCTAGGCCCAATTTTTGAGCTCTAAGAGAAGGCAAGACTGGATTACAGAGAGCATCAGGACACCTGAAGGATAGGATTACACTTACAGGGAGATACTGCGTTCAAGTCTGCTACTATCTGACATGGATCTCTCTGAGTCTTGCTACAGATTGCAGTTACTTTAGAAAATGCAGAGCCTCCTGCTGGTACTCATGCCTAGGGATATGGTAACAAGTGGTAAGGAAGACCCTGCATGAAGGTCATCATTACTTTTGATGTCATCATCATTTTCTAAGTATGAACATCATAATGGAGGATGTGTAATGATTTGAGGGAGGGTAAAGTAAGATAAGATGAAGGTAATTATCAGGATAGAAACAGAGACCAGGAGAAAAGTAGAAAGGATCAGCTACTCCCAAGTGTCCTATATAACATTAATCCATAATGTGTGTGTGCTGTGATTTAAAAAAAAGGTTCTGTGGGAAGATAATTTTGGGCACATTGCATAATATTTTTTTCTTTTGGGGAAATATATACTTGCATGTTATAGGCTCTGAGAGGTCTCACCAAGAAAAAAATCCTGCTTAAACTACTGTTGTTCAAACTTATTTAATCATGAAATACATTACGTTAGCAGCATCTATAAAGATCCAAAGAGGCTAGCATTATTCAGGACATACATTGATTAATATTGGTGTAGATGATGTATATGAAACCATTTTATAACAGGTTATATTATTCTTACAGGTTAAAAACAATGAGGACATAAGTCTATTGTCAACCTAAAGTCAATTACTCTGACTTTTGACCTTCATGTAATTTCAGTGTAGGGTTTCACTCTACTATATAGCCAGACATTGCTTTATAGAACCTAAATAAGGCTTGTATTTGGCACTCCATAAAGATGCATACTTTTCTCCATTTCTCCCAAATGCTCAGTACTTTCATTATGCTTGTTACTATACAGAAACTCTCATTTGGCAAATCTCAAAGGTATGATCCTTTGCAGGGTTGCATGTATCAGAGTTTTTTAACTCCCTCCCACCAAAACCAACCTTATTTCTAAGTTAACTATCCACTCCAGGGAAACTGTGAATAAACTTATCAGGTTAGCCAGGTTACATACGTGCAGCATAACAGGGACTTGCTGAAAATATGCCTTTACCCTAAAAGAGAATATTCAAGGTAGGGGTTTTCAGAACTGGAGCAAGTTAGCAGGAGGAAATTTTTTGAGTTAGATGGATCTTTAATGATCCATAGATTGTACCACTTGAGAGTCACTTTTTGTCTTCACGTGAAGGGACTCAATCTGTAGTATGATGCTTGACTTGAAAGAGCTATGCTTTGGGTGCCTGGGTGGCTCAGTTGGTTAAGTGTCTATATTTTGATCTCAGCTCAGGTCTTGATCTCAGGGTCCTGGGTTTAGATCCTGCCCTGAACTCTGTGCTGGGTGTAAAGCCTACTGTAAAAAGAAGAAGAAAGAAGAAAGAAGAAAGAAGAAAGAAGAAAGAAGAAAGAAGAAAGAAGGAAGAAGAAGAAGAAGAAGAAGAAGAAGAAGAAGAAGAAGAAGAAGAAAGGAAGGAAGGAAGGAAGAAGGAAGGAAGAAGGAAGGAAGAAGGAAGGAAGAAGGAAGGAAGAAGGAAGGAAGAAGGAAGGAAGAAGGAAGGAAGAAGGAAGAAGAAGAAGAAGAAGAAGAAGAAGAAGAAGAAGAAGAAGAAGAAGAAGAAGAAGCTTGACTGTGCTGTATTTGTTTTCAATAGTCCTAGAATTGCTGGTGCAGTGTTTCATATATACATAACATCAAGCATGGGAGAGTGTCTATTTACATTTAATGAATAAATAAATGGCTATTTGCATGGCTGGGGATTTTTTGTTTTTAATTTTTGTTTACTTTTTAATAGATAATTCATTCACATGAAATAAAATGCAAAGGGCACAAACAAGTATCATTAAAACTATGTTTCTTTCCTTTTTCTGTACCTCAGTGATTTCATTTTCTTCTCCAAGGGCAATCATTATTACTAATTTCTTTCTGGAGGTACTCCAACCTACAGCTCCAGTAGAGTCCAGCCTTGTCACTGTGCCTAGACATAGGAGTAAAAACAGAAAACAAAAAAACAAAACAAAACAAAACAAAACAAAAAACCCTGTCAGGTTACCAGCTGTTCAAGCCTTTTGACACCCTGAACATCATGAAGCTGAGTCAAATTATCCCTGACTTCCTACCATACAGAATCTGTAAGTATAATAAAATGGTTAATGTTTCATGCCACTATGTTTTGGAATGATTTGTTACACAGCAACACACTGACACACTACATTAAGGATGCACCTAATTAGCAATGTTAGAAAGAGAGAATAAAATGAATTGGTGGAAGTAATATTTGGGGAGATGATACTGAGAATTTTCTAAAGTTCTTGAGATGAAAGTATATATTAGGTGCAAAACAATGAAACTAAAATTCATACCTAGATGTGCTATAGTGAAGATGTCTAACATTGAGGATAAAGAGAAAATTTCAAAAGCCATCAAAGAGAAAACCTAGATTACCCATAAAAGAATCACAATTAGATGCCAGAATTCTCATCAATAACAAATACCAGAGGCTGCTATGGTACTATCTACAAAGCACTGAGAGGGAAATAACTGTCAACATAGAATTCTATACCTAGCTAAGCTATAATTTAAGAATAGTGATGAAATAGAGAACTTTTCTTTCAAAGTAGAGTTTACAACCATAAATTTTTATTGACTGAATTAACAAAGCATGTATTTCAGCAAAAAGTAAAGTGAATCCACAATGAAAGTATGATATTAAATAAGCAAATATTAAATGCAAAAATTGAGGAATTATATTGATAAAAATAATTATACATTGATTGTATAGTACCTGTTTTTTTTTTAAGATTTTATTTATCTATTTGAGAGAGAGTGAGCTAGAGAGAAAGCACGAACAGGGGAGAGGCAGAAGGAGAGAGAGAAGCAGACTCCCCGCTGACCAGGTTGCTCAACCTGGGGCTCAATCCCAAGATCATGACCTGAGCTGAAGGCAGACACTCAACTGACTGAGCCACCCAGGTGCCCCTGTATTATGCCTGTTTTATGTTATGTTTTAAGAAATATGGAACCAAAATTTTGATACCAATAAATGCCCAATACATTTGGTAGCTAAACATAGTCTTATGGGAACAGTAGGATAGTTGCATTTTAAAACTATAAATTGTTAGGAAAATACATGGCTAGGTGTTCTCAAAAATTTAAGAGTAGCTGCTTATAGCACAGACAAAATATGATCTGTAGTTTCCAAATCAGCAGAGGTAAAAGGAATAAAAAAAGTTTTCAATCTAACAAAGGCAGGAAAGACAAACAAAAAACCAAGGAGAAAACATTGTAAACATAAAATCAAGAGTACACATCAGTGATGATAGAGAATTTCAAATAGATCATATTCATATGAATTCAACTTCCCAGTTAATAAAGAGACTGTCAGGGTTGAAAAACAAAAAGCCCAGGTACATGCTGTTTACAAAAGATCTGCCAGTAATAAAATTAATAAAATAATAATAAGAAGAAAGTTTGAAAATAAAGAAAATTTGGGGTGCCTGGGTGGCTCAGTGGTTGAGCGTCTGCCTTTCGCTTAGGTCGTGATCCTAGGGTCCTGGGGTCAAGTCCCGCATCAGGCTCCTGCAGGGAGCTTGCTTCTCTCTCTGCCTGTGTCTCTGCCTCTTTCTCTGGGTCTCTCATGAATAAACAAAAACTTTTTAAAAAAATAAATAAAAATTTTAAAAAAGAAAGTTATAGTGAGCAAATGCTAACCAAAAGAAAGTTGGAGTAGAATATCAATATCAGACAGAGTAAATTAATAAGTATTAATAGTATCACATAATGATTAAAAATATTAAAAATAAAAAATAATAAAAAATCACCAAGAAGTTCTATCTAGCTAATCCTATAACCATGAAATTTTAAAAAAGCAACAGAAAAAAATAAATAAAAAATAAAAAGCAACAGAATTACGGGAAAAAATACGTAGAACAAGTATATTAGGAATTTTAAATATATCTTTATTAGAAACTAACAGATCAATGAAACAAAAATTAAGTTGAAGCATCCACTATGTTTTTTGTATTAATTTGCAGCTCATCTTAAGTGGTAGCTTTCTCTTTCTACCTACTAATTAGTATAGCCTCCATGTAGATCCTGAGACTCCTGACCCTCACCTCCAGTCTAGAACTAGGTGTCTCAGGGCTCCTGTTCCTTATCAGGGCTATTGGGAAACAGAGTGGCACAAGTCTTGATTTCTCTGCTTCCTTCCACTACCAGGGACAAGCAGCAGTTGGTATGTTTGTTCATTGTGTTTGTTAAACTCTAGCTCAGGGTGCAAGTTATAGCTTTTCCCAAATCCTCGTTTCATTGTGAGTCTGACCTAAAGGACCATACTCTATATGGGGTATCATGGATCTCCATTACTCTGAAGGACTCAAAGTCCTAGCCAACTTCTACCTGCTTTTGGACCCAATATATCAGGGCCACAGCTCTATCCTCACTAATTCAATTGCGTTGGTCACTCATCCTCTGATGTCGAGATAATTATCTTGCTAATAAAAAAAAATTATCTTGTTAATAATCCAGAGATATCTTTTAAATTTTTTTTTATTTATTTGGAGAGAGAGAGAGAGAGAGAGAGAGAGAATGCACAGGCATGAGCAGAGGGGAGCTGCAGAGGGAGAGGGAGAAGCAGACTCCCCACTGAGTGAGGAGTCCCACCTCCATCCCAGGACCCTGGGATCATGACCTGAACCACAGGCAGATGCTTAGCCAACTGAGCCACCCAGGCATCCCCCAGAGATGTCTTTTAATGAAAAATAGAAGATGTTTTTATGATTGAAGTTTTTGGAGAAAACAAAGAAATCCAAAGCATGAGCTCACAATACTACTTTAACTATTTTCCAGTGCCATTGTGGATATGAGGAGCTCTATGGTCTTTCTACCTTCTTTGGTTTTATATAGTAATGGGGATTGAAGTCTTTATTCTATTCTCAAATGCCAGAAATCTATTTAGAATATTTATAAGTCTCCTCAGGGCTTCTGGTTTCAGATGGGAGGCAGGGTACAAAGTCTCCTTGTTTTTTGCTCTCCTCTCTAATTTTCTGTATGCAATTAGAGGAATTATATATATATTCTGGTGCTGAAAGCCTTAGTCTTAAGTCATCAATCTTTGTCCTGGATTCTTTAGTCTACATGATTTTATAACCTTAAGTTTTGAAATCTATAAAGGCATGAGATAAAACAAACAGGGGTGAGTATAGTGGGAGGAAAACCCCACTAATACAATATCATTATTATTCTACTAGGAAAGAGATTTCCCCTCTCTGTCCTGTGTCCTGAAAATCTATCTTCTCCTGTTTCCTCAGAAGCCATGCTCCTCTCTACTTAGCCTCTCTTACCTATTAGTTTTCTATCCTGGATCATTTCTTACTGAAGTCTTCCACTTCTTTAAAATATAAAACCTCTCCTAGCTCTCCCATTTCATCAGCAAGCTTTCTGAAAACCCTCAAGTAACTTTAATTACCATCTACATGCTGATAATTCTGAATCTACAACTGTGGCTCAGATTTCTCACAAATTCTCCAGATCTACAAGATATTCTCAGTCCCAGGCAACTGTAGTTCAATGTGTCTAAAACAAATTCTTATCTTCACATCCATACATCTCTCCAACTAATTTCTTGTGTTTTCTATTTCCATTCAATTTCCCAAGCAAAAACCCAGGAGTCGCCTAGGTTTCTTCCTCTCCCTCTGTCATATCCAATAAGTGGCCAAGTCTTGTCATTATATCTCCACTTAAGGAATGTTTATAGCCAATCATTATTAGGTATCAACAGAGCCATAGCAATATAATGAATCAAAGATGAGGTTAAGTAAATTCTTTTAAAAAATTAAAACATCATTAGATTTAGGATAAAAAATAGTTTCAGTAAAGAAAATATGATTCATATTGCCCAACAAAACATAAAGTCTGAAAGCAGAAAAATTTACAAGAGGTTGTTAGATTTAGTTAGAAGGTTCCATGTAATCTGTTACCTGAGAGGTAAAAAAGGAATTTTTGTAGAGTATATAGTAGTTTAACAACAACTGTCTGGACTGTAATGTTTTTATTGTATTGTTTTTATTTATTTTTAACAATTAAAAAAATTTTTTTAAAAGATTTTAAAAATTTACTTGAGAGAGAGAGTGAGTGTGTGCTCATGGAAGAGAAGGACAGAGAGAGAGAAGGAGAGAGAGAATCTCTAGCAGATTCCACACTGAGCACAGAGCTCAACTCGAGGCCTAATCTCATGACCTTGAGATCAGGACCTGAGCCAAAATCAAGAGTCAGATGCTTAACCAACTAAGCCACCCAGGCGCCCCTGTATTGTTATGCTTTAAATGGTATTTTCACTCTTACCCAAATGCGTAAGAGTATGGTAATATTCCACTTTGTACCAACAGGCCAAATTCAGATGATACCTTTTGTTTTGGAGAATATCAGTCTTTCAAATGGCAATACACAAATTTCTTAAGGTGTATACCAGCCTCCTTGACCTAGATCATTATATAGAATCATGTCCAACTGTCACAGGTTATAGGCAGTAACACCAGATATAGTCTTATTCAGAAGACATAGACTGTTGAGTCTGGAAGTATGTTTTAGAAGTCACTAAGTCCCTTTCCTGTTTTTAAGATGGACTGGGTATCTAATCTCTTTTTAATATCTCCCATGGAAAGTAGATTCTAGTAAGAAGGTGGCTAAGAACTATTACTACCACCAGGAAGTATACTTCTTTGCTCATCCCTCAATTCTTCCTCTTGCTCCAGACTTTATGGTCTGTTTTTCTCTTTTTTTACTCTTGCTTTTTTCTCAATTCAGTTTTCCAGCCACTCTTTTTCTTTCTCACTGCCCCCCCTAAAAAACAAAAAAGCACAAATGTTGGGATTCCTGACTGGTGACATTCCTGAGAAATGAGGAAATGCGGTTGTCATATAACTGGGAGGGGTCAGAGGTGTGACCTAAAGTTGAGGGAAGAGAAGAGAAACCTAAAGGTAAAAGAAGGATGCCTAGGTGGCTCAGTGGTTGAGCCTGTCTTCATGCTCAGGTGTGATCCCGGGGTCCTGGGATGGGGTTCCGCATCAAGCTCACTGCAGGGTGCCTGCTTCTCCCTCTGCCTGTGTCTCTGCCTCTCTCTCTCTCTCTCTCTCTCTCTCTCTCTGTATCTCTATGAATAAATAAATGAAAATCTCAAAAAAAAAAAAAAGAAAAAAGAAAAAACAAGGGAAAAGAAGGCAGAAAGGTTAAGTAAAGATTTAATTTTGGATTTTTATTACCTAAAATGATTATTTTGTGAATCCCATCTAGGGCATTCCATCTTTCTCAGGTAGTGATGGTTCCCACTAGATCCAAAACTACCAAAGAGGGTCAGTAATGATGCCTTCAAAGATGACCGCCCCCATCAGTTTTTGGTTGTATGAAAATATCAGCACCTGGATAGTCCATTAGGCAAGCCTTGAGAATTGCTGATAATAAGATCTTTTTTCCAATCACCAGGATGTGAGAAGTTATTACTTTATCTTTCATCTATTTCCTTTTCAATTTCCAATGTTACTTTTAAACTCTTGTACTGTGGTCGATAGCTCAGGCATTCTTTAAAAAACAATGGCAAAAAATGAAACTCCTAACAATAATGGCAACAACAACCAACTAATCTACTTTGCTCGTTGGTTGGTGGAAGATGTTGAAAAAGACAAGAAATAAGCATCACCCATAAATAGCTCACCTCACAGAAACAACTGCTGTTAATACTTTACTGTATTTCTGACCATTCTTCTATGCAATTTTATTTTGTAGTTATACTTCATATGTTTTGAATTTTGATACAATTTTGTATCTTTCAGGTATATTTTAGTCTAAAATGTTTTTGGCTATAGTTTTCCATTACTTTTCTGGACAGTGGAACTGAATATATTACTTTTCCTGCTAAGCAACAGAATTTGAAACAATAAACTCTGTAAAATTTCATTCTGAAGGACTTTGTAAGTGGGTGGGACACTTAAGTGAATTATCTGGTTGCACGCCTGCACTTGATCTCAAGGTGGAATGGTTCCAAAGACCTCTACCACAGATTATTACTCTGTAATATAAGCGCCGTTTTCCTTAACTGTTCTCTAAACTCTGAGAGCAAGACTGTTATTGTTTACCATCACTTCCTCGGTGATGAGCATATGATCCAACACACAAAAAAAATTATTTTATTCTTTTATTTGAGAGAGAGAGAGAGAGACAGAGAGAGAGAGAGAGAGAGAGAAAGCGAGTGAGCACTAGCAGGGGGAGAGACAGAGAAAGAAGCTGCTGAGCAGGGAGCCTGACACAGGGCTTGATTCCAGGACTTTGAGATAATAATGTAAGCTGAAGGCAGACGTTGAACCGACTGAGCCACCCAGATGCCCCCTCAATGTTTTTGAAGATTAAATGAATGAAAGAATAACTAACTAAATGCTAAAATTCTAGAGGATCTACACCTCATCAAGCTTTCTCCTCAGTATCAGGATATATCCAGATTAAGATTCCCAGAAGTAAAGCACTGGTTTAGATTCAGATTTGTCTTGAAAAAGCAGTGAAAGCTAAGAATTGCTCATCAGTTGAACATTCTTCATAGACCCTAAACACATAACTCTAAGATTTCTACTTCCCTTTAATGCTAAAATTTGGTTATCCCACAAATACTTAGAGAAAATTAATTTCAACTTCTTTCTACCACTAGTAACCTCCTATATCACCTAGACGATTGCTGCCTACATTTTGGAAACTTTGGCATTCAATATTTGGCATGCACTACAGGACTTAGTCCTACCTCAGGGACATTGTTAAGGAACTAAAATGATTCATGTCCTCTTGGACAAAGGACTGGATCACTTGAAGGAAGGGAGATATATAATAGAAAGCTTATGGCCAATGGTTGAGAGAGAGTGAGAGAATGAGCCAGAGAGCCATTCTAGAGACTTCAGTTTGAAAGAGGGGAGGGGAGGGATACCTGGGTGGCTCACCGGTTGAGCACCTGCCTTTGGGGCCCAGAGTGTGATCCTGGAGTCCCAGGATGGAGTCTCACGTCAGGCTCCCTGAATGGAGCCTGCTTCTCCCTCTGCCTGTGTTTCTGCCTATCTCTTTCTGTGTCTCTCATGAATGAGTAAATAAAATTAAAAAAGAAATGAGAGGGTAGGGGAAAGTATAAGCAGCTGGTTTTGCTCCTTATGAGCCTCCTTATCCTCTTCAGCTTTGACAGACTCAGATCTCATCTCATTCTAGCATAAAACTGCTAATGAACTGAGACATCCTCTGTAAGTAGATGAAAGCTGTGTTCCCCATTGGCAATTTATACTTGGTCATATGATACAAACGGTCATATGATTTAGAGGCAGTGAACTAGTGTGTTTCTTTCTATAAATGTGATTCTACATTTCATGTTAATTTAAAAAAAAAACACGTTTAACCTGTGTTAGAGGATGAAGCTGAACGAGTGAAGATGTGATTCACCCCATATGGATAATAAGACCAGTACAACATGTTGGTGCCTACAAAATGCCCAGTACTACTAGGTATGATACATACACTATCTAACTGAGCTTGAGGAATCTGTCTCCAGAAACAATTTAAATGTACCATTTACTGTGAAATTGTATGTGGCCCTTTCCTTAACAAACTTAAATTCAATTTATTTAGCCCTATCTCATCACAGGAGAAAAAAAGTAGTAATAATGACAGAAATTTATAGGCACTTTTCTGATGAGAGATACAATTTCAGTGAGTTTTCCATTATTTACTCTGATTCAGATTTCTTTTTTTTTTTATGACAAGATTTTATTTATTTATTCATGGAAGACACAGAGAGAGAGGCAGAGAGACAGGCAGAGGGAGAAGCAGGCTCCATGCAGGGAGCACAATGTGGGGACTTCTGGGTCTCCAGGATCACATCCTAGGCTGAGGGCGGGGCTAAACAGCTGAGCCACCAGGCTGCCCTGATTCAGTTTTCTTTCTGAATTTTTAAATCTATTTTTTCTACCCTATTTACTGATTAGCTAATAGCCTCTTTTCTCTCCTGCCATCCAGCAGCGTTGTTTTTTGTTTTGTTTTGTTTTGTTTTTGCCACACAATAAAAGGGTTGACTGCTTTCCCTAAGTCTCAAATCAGAAATAAAAGTTAAATAAAAATGATTTGGATACTGAAGAGTTTTTTCCTACATTGAAGTATGAGACTTTGCTGTGAGATCACTGACAAGTTATCCATAATCTTGTAAGTATGCTCTTTACTCATTGCCTAAGTAAATTTCATTTAATTAAAACTTCCATCTTGTTAAATATCATTGCAGATTTCAATTCCCCAGATGGGTTGAAGGCCCAATGAAGTTCTTTTCTTATTGCTTAGGGATTACTTTTATATTCCATAGTTAGGTGGTCAGGAATTTTAAATATTTATATGAAAGCCATGGTCCAAACTTTTTCTTTCCCTAGGATTGATTCAACAAACATTTATTGAGCACCCCTTATATCAGGCACCCAATTAGGGGAGTGAGCAAAACAGTTCCTGTGCCTGCCCTTACAGACTTTATAGCCGATTTAGATGTAACAGACATTGAACAAAAAGAATTACAAACAAAAAATGCTATGAAGAAGGGAAGGGTGCTGGGGGAATATGTAATAGATGTAGCTAATCCAGCCTGATTGGGGGTGAGGGTGGGTAGAGGTGATTTTTCCAAAGAATTTCAAATTTAGGTTTGAAACATGAGAAGGGGGAAGATTGGTCCAGGAGAAATAAGGGAACAGTTTGTGTAAAGTCTTTGGGTAGAAAAGAATGCTACTCTACTACAGAACCTAAGAGGTCAGTGTGGCAAGAGTGGTGATGCCAGGAAATGTCAGATAAGAGGCAGGCAAGGATCAAATCACATAGGCCATCTTAAGGATTAGGAACCTTATTCTAAGGGAATGAAAAATCAGTGGAGAATTTAAGCCAGGAAATAAAAGTTTTATTTTTTCTTTAAAGATTTTATTTATTTATTCATGAGAGACAGAGAGAGAGAGAGAGAAAGAGAGAGACAGGCAGAGGGAGAAACAGCTTCCTGTGGGAAGCTTGATGCAGGACTGGATCCCAGGACCCTGGGATCACAACCTGAGCCAAAGGCAGATGCTCAACCACTGAGCCACCCAGGTGCTCTGTAAATAAAAGTTTTTAAAAAGCTTACTATGACTAAAATGTAGAGTACAAAAATATATTAATTTACCATTTAATTTGTTCTGGAATGTGTTCTTATCTCTAGTAATGATACTAAGAATTTTTATTAATATGGGACAAACTCTAAATTTCTGGTATGTGGAAAAGATCCTAGAATAGTTAAGCAAAGCAGAAGAGTCCTTGGGTATGTATCCTTAGTACGTCTTCAAGTGACAAACTTATATGCTGAGTTTCTCTGCTTTACATCTATATCATATCTTAACTTGAATTGCAAATAGAGGTGGTAAGATAATAAGAAAGGGAGAGAAGAAGGTCTGTATGTGGGTATGTGTTCATTTGTGGTTTCCCAGGGTTTTGAAGAAGATTAAATGACAAAGAATATACCACATTCTCTGTTCTCAAAAATATAGTCTATCCTAGAGAAATTAGGAAAGTACAGACAATAAAATATTAAGATTTTTTTTCTTTTAGTTGGTTATTTTAAGAAAAAAATGGCAGCTTCTGGGTAATACAACAGATTTTTACATGAAACACATTAATTTCACAACTAGGTACATCAAGATGGCTTCAGAAACATTGTACTTGTAGTAATACAGAGTTCCATGAACACTAAGGCCCTTGGACCACAGAGACTATAAGCAGCTAACATTTTAATTTTAATACTCTCCCATTTTTCCTATGAGCATTTCTTGTCTTCTCCAGATGGTCTGTGTCTATTAAATTAGCAGATAAGATTTTAAGATGTTTTTTCCCAGGGATTGGGAATTGGAAGAAATTCTTGAAGATTAATAAAGTTTCTCTCAGTGAATATTAGAATGGAGGAGGAGAACGAGCTCTGACTACCATTCTGTTACCTCACTGCCTCTCAAACCACAAATTTCTTCTCTAGGATTTTGGGCTGCAAGGCTTCATTTTAGGCTCAGTGACTCCTTCTTAGGAATGAGTGAATAATATATATACTTGGCAAACTGTTTGAGAAAGTCTGCTGACCCTTGGTCTAAGAAATCTTGAGCAACAGGAGACCTGAGTTTAAATGTCAGTTTATATCTGACTCACTATTTGAAAAGAATGAATCATTTCTTTTTGATTGAATCACTTAGCTCCATGGTCTGAGGTGTGGTACTGAGGACAGCAGGGATTAGCTTCACAAACATTGTATACTTGAATGCTACAGTTGATAAATCATTCTGTTCGTCAAAATAGAAACAAATTTATTAAGTACCTAATTGTGTACATGATTCGGAAACATTCAGAATATGTAGGCTAAATATTAAAATAAATTAGTGCTCATTATAGTTTCATGGGTCGGGTGAGATGTCTGTTATTATAAAAAAAGGGAGGAGGCTTGCTATGTATTAATTACCAGGTTTCTGAAGCTCTGGGTAAATTTGGTAGGAATGTTAAGAGTAGCTTCCTAGCAAGTACTTGGTGTCTGGTTGAAAACTGGACACTGTTTACTTGGGCCAAAATGCAGTTATATTAGGCTATTTTTTTAAACATTTTTAAAATTTTTATTCATGATAGTCACAGAGAGAGAGAGAGAGAGAGAGAGAGGCAGAGGGAGAAGCAGGCTCCATGCACCGGGAGCCCGACGTGGGACTCGATCCCAGGTCTCCAGGATCGCGCCCTGGGCCAAAGGCGCCAAACCGCTGCGCCACCCAGGGGTCCCTATATTAGGCTATTTTTAATGATAAACAGTTACTTAAAAATTTCAACCCTCCAGAATCGGACTCACAACATCCTGATACTGTATTCTTTGTGTTGTTGTTGTCAATTTGACAGAGAGAGAGAGAGAAAGAGCATGCAAGCACAATCAGAGGGAGTGGCAGAGGGAGCAGCAGATTCTCCACTAAGCAGGTGCGGGGCTTGATCCTAGGACCCTGGGATCATGACCTGAACCAAAGACAGGCACTTAACCAACTGAGCCACCGAAGTGGCCCCTGATATTGTAGTCTTTTCTGTGATCAGAGAGGAAATCTTTTAGCACTGAATAAGAATAGATTTTGGGGGATGCCTGGGTGGCTCAGTTGTGTCTGCCTTCTGCCCAGGGTGTGATCCTGGAGCCCTGGGATCAAGTCCCACGTTGGGCTCCCTGCATGGAGCCTGCTTCTCCCTCTGCCTGTGTCTCTGCCTCTCTCTGTCTCTCATGAATAAATAAATAAAATTCTTAAAAAAAAAAAAAAAAGAACAGATTTGGGTGCATGGTCAGACCTATGAATATTACAAAGAGTAGATAAGCTACAATTTAAAAACAATAATAGCTTGATATAAAAATAAGAGGGCAAAAAGAAAATTAACATTTGTCAAGTGCCAGCATTATATGTCAGTTATACTCAGTCACCTATATCATCAATAAAGTTCACAGAAACCTTGTAATAGGTAATGTTTTCATTTTGGTCAAGGAAGAAACTGAAGGGGACGCTTGGGTGGCTCAGCGGTTGAGTGCCTGCCTTTGGCTTGGGGCATGATCCCAGAGTCCCAAGATCGAGTCCCACACTGGGTTCCCTCCATGGAGCCTGCTTCTCCCTCTGCCTGTGTCTCTGCTTCTGTGTGTCTCTCATGAATAAATAAATAAAATCTTAAAAAAAAAAAAAAGGGAAGAAACTGAGGGTTAGAGACTAGGAGGGCGGAGGGGGAATGCACACTCAGGTGTGCTAGCTTATGCTCTTTCCACAAAATCATTTAGGCACAAACAAAAAACCCTTAAAATCAGGTCGGAATAGACAAAGTAAGTTTCTCTTTAATTTCTTTCGGTTTAGATGTAACGTGTATCTGCGGGGAAAAAAGTGAATAAACTCTATTGCATAAAGATACTTGTACTCTATAAGTCTTTTGATGGGGGCAGTAGAAAGAGGTGAGATTGGAAAATGTACTTTAAGCAATATGTAAATTCTAGGTCATAATTTTTCTGAGGTTATTGATTTTCAAAAGTCATTTTCAAGATGAGCATTGATATTATTATTCTATCCAGTTTGTGGGGACATCGTAAGGCTACTGAAGAACTGCATAAAACTCTTAGGAAAGCTGCTATAAAATATAAAGATTATTTATATTTCTGTGTACCCCAAGTACTTTGTTCTTACCTTAATGACAGCACCCACCATACCGCACTCTTAATCACTTCTCCACTCTCTGCTATGTCTACCAGAAGGTGGATTTCTCCAAGACAGGGACCCCAGGACCCTTTTTCACCATGGTGTCCATAGTAAACTGAACAGTGCCTGAAATATAATAAATGCTCAGTAAATGTCTAGAGAAAAAAGAAAAGGATTAGTCTTTAAAAAAAAAAGATTTTATTCACTTATTTGAGATAGAGAATGAAAGGAAGCAAGCCGGAGAGATGGAGAAAGAGCTAGGGGAGAGAGGGAGGGAGGGGGAGAGAGAGACAGAGAGAACCAGTGAGGGGGGGGGGGCAGAGAGAGAGGGAGCAGCAGGATTTCTGCTGAGCAGGGAGCCCAAACACTGGGCTCCATTTCAGGACCCTGGGATCATGACCTGAGTCAAAGACAGACACTTAACCAACTGAGCCACCCAGGTGCCCCCGGGATTCATCTTTCGGATCCCAGCTCCCTTATTTCTGAAATGAGCAGACAGTAATATTCTCCTAGATCCCTTGGCAGGGGTGTCATGACGAACGCTCAAATACTGTTTATTGGCGACATAAGCCAGACATCAAAGATGTTATTGCGGGGATTACTAAGGGAATCATTATTTTACCCAACAGAATTTTTTATTCTGGCTAAAGTCTTTTTTTTTTTTTTTTTTTAAAGACCTGACCAACACATTTCCGGAAGGAGACGCAGGGTATTTTAGGGGCCATGCGTAGCCCTCTCCATCCTCGGGCTCCAGAGCTGAAGGAAAGACGCACCTGCCGCGGGGCCGCGGCCCTCTCACTAGGTGGCTCCTTCCCCGCGTGGGCGCAGCCAGGGATCACGGGGCCCCCAGCCGCACACAGCACGCCAAGGGCAGAGTTCACTCGCCGTTTCGTTAATGATCATCTATCCTTGGGAATGTATTTCCTCCAAACGCGTGTATGTACGCGACGTCTCAGAAAGACACTGGTCTCCTCCTGTAATAGGTGTGGTCACGGGGAAGGATCCTGAAAGTCTGCAAGACAGCAGGAGTCTGACCCACACCCAGCGCAGACCACACAGCCGGGTAAACCCCACGTTAACCACGTGGCGGCCGCCCGGGGAGGCTGCACAGCCGCACGCCCGCACGCCCGCAAGTGCTTGGCAAAGCTGCCCACGGGGCGCCCCAGGACGCACCGAAGACCCGACTCGTCAACCACCCAGGACGTCCTTCAACGCATCAGGATCCACAGCATTACTGACCCCCCCCCCCCCATTCTTCATTTCTGCTTGTTAGCCCCAAATCTGATACCAAATGCAAATAACAGACTTTCAAAAGGATTTTTTTTTTTCCCCTTTTCCCTCGATGCCTTTCATGGGAAGCTCGCGCCAGGCAGGGCCCAGGGTCTCCAGGACACTACTGGGACCCGGCGGATACGGAGCGTGCAGGGAACCCCCGGGCCGAGTCCTCCGCGACGCGCTCGCCCACTCGCTCCGGCCTCCCCGCAGCGGGCGCGCGGGCTGCGGCGTGGGCGGCTCGGCAAGGGCGGCCCCCGCCGGGCAGCGCAGGAACGCGGGCCGTCGGGGGCCGCTGTCCCCCCTCAGGGCCCCCGGCCGGCCGGGACCCCGCCCCGCGGCGCCCGCCGCAGTCCCGGGGAAGCCCCTCGCCCGCCCGGCCGCCCGCCTCCAGCCCCGGGCCTCTCCTCGCCCCGCACGGGGAGGAGAGGACGCCGGGGGTGGTTCCCGCCCGCAGGCGGGTGGAGAAGCCCGCGGCGAACGCCTCGGGGTTCCTCCCCCGCCCCCACCCCGCCCCCATTGTTGCGGGAAGGGGAAAGGGAAGAGGAAGTGAACTTCACCGCCCGGGAGATCACCCGGATTCCTGACCTGGGGGAGGCTTTCAGGCGGAAGGGAAGCCAAGGGGGAACCCCGGGCACTTTCCCGGGAATCCATGCGCCCCGGGAGGGTCACCCAGTCCGCACACTCTGGTTACTATGACAATACAACCACAGCCTCCAGTTGCCATGGCAGCTGTTGATCCAATCCGACTGGTTTCCTTTCTCTTCCTCCCCGGGCTCCACCCCATCCCCTTCAACACTCTCCAGGCGTGCAGGGGGAGGGGCCCCCCAGCGGGGGAGGGGGTCCTGAGCGTCACTCTCTGCGGCGCGAGGGGAGACTAGAGTGGAGGGACTGGCGGGCGGAACTGTAGGAGGGACGGACAGCGTTTCCGGTAGGGAAGCGTGGAGGAGCGGAAAGAGGAAGCGAGGAATCGGGTGGAGTGGAAAGACGGGGGAAGACTTTGAGTGTAACTCCCGGGTGATTTGGGCTCGATGTGCCCGGCGAGGCCGGGGTTGCCCCCTCGCGCGGGAGAGGGCTGGACCGGCCGGAAGCCGCCAAGCGCCTCCGGCAGGCCGCTCAGCCGCCGAACAGGGGCCTCACGGCTAGCGGATCCCAAGAGGCAGCGCCACAGAGAAGCAGAAGTCACCGGGAGGGCCGGGCGCCGCTGAAATCTCGCGAGAGGGACCCCCACTTCCGTCCTCGGCTTCTCCCCCCTCTTTCCCCCCGCCCCCTTCCCTTCTCCCTCCCCCTCCCTCCTCCCGGGTCGGAGTGTCCCTGCGCCCCACGGGCCGGAGCAGCAGCGAGAGCAGCTTTCCCCGCTCCCTCCCCCTCGCCTCACTCACCCCCACCCCCCCGCCGAGCGAGGAGGAGCCGGAGGAGAGGAAGATGGCGGCGGCCGCCAGCACCCGCGGTGCCGCGGGGCCGCTTCGAGGAGCCTGAGAGACCCACAGAGGCTTCGCGGGAAGACGCGGCGGCGGAGGATGAGCCTGCAGAGCGCGCAGTATCTCCGGTGAGTGCAGAGGCCGGCCCCGGACGCGGGGGGAGCAGGTCGAGGGTCGGGGCACGGAGCAACAGACACGGCGGCGGGGCGGCGGGGCGGCGGGGGAGTTGCCGTGTCCTCTCCTTCCCCGGTGGGGAGGCGGGGGCTGCGAGGGGCTCCGCGGGAGGGGGCGGGGCGGGCACACTCCCACACTCCCGAGTGCCTGGCCCCCGTGGGCCCGGCGGAGTTCCAGCGCGGCCAGCTCGTCCGGGTGCCGGGAAGGAGGTTAGGGAAGCGTGAGAATGTGTGTGCGCGCGCGCCCCCCGGGGTCGCAGGCTCGCTGGGGGGGGGGGGGCGGGGGCGGGGGCGGGGGCCGCGACCCCGAGTGGGGGTGGGTCTGGAGTCTGCCCCCGGGGGTGGGGTGGGGCGGCGCGTGGGGCGAGGACGAGGTGGAAGTCCGCACACCTGGTGGGGGGTGGGGGTGGGGGGTGGGGGGGGAGACCGCTGGAAACCCCAGTCGAGTCTTTATGCTTAGGTTGAAAGTGCTGAGGAATAATGTCATCTGTAGTTAGTTGGCGGGGTGGAGGTGAGAGCATAAAGAGGGGTAATGGACGAGGAAGTGAGGAAAGAGGGAGGTACTATGGACGGTGTTGTTGGGTTCCCCAGAAGAAACTGAGTTAGAATTAGTGTAGTCGGAAGATACCATTCTGAGAGTCGTGTGCATTCGTTAAGAGTGGTGTAAGGAACTTGGGTGTCGGAGGTGGAGTGACGCACGGGTGCCGAGCGTGTGAGTATGGGATGTGGGTCTGGGGTGGTGTAAAGGGAGCGACTGACCAGCATTTTAGGAAGGGGCAGATAGGTACATCGGGACCAGGTACGTGGTGGTGAGGGCGTACCGAAAGGAAAGACACCAGCGATTGTGCAGCCAGGAAGGTTCCATGGAAGCAGAATGAGAGGTGTAAGAGGGTCAAAAATCTTGATGTCAGACAACTAAAAGGTTGTTAGAGCCCAAGGTTAATTCGGGAGAATTGCTACTTCTTAGAAAAAGGGGAAGGAAGATCTTAAAACGGATCCTTTTTGTCTTTCAGGAGCAGAACTAAGGCAGGCTTATGGGAAGATCTTTAAAACAATGGTTTCATACCTTGTAGAGGAGGGAATTGAATGGGGTGTAGAAGTCTGAAATGCGCACAAAAGTCACTTTAGCTGTGTAGTGAAGTGAAAAGTATTGATGTGTGTGATTGGCATAATCTATGTGCATATTGCAAGAGAAGGTAAGTAGTAAGTGTACAGGAGGGTGGCTGTTCTACTTATGAAAGTAGTAATAGTTGCCTTAAGCAAAGTGTGGAAAAGGGAGAATGATGAGATCTTTGGATTATACTTGAATGCCTGAGTTTAACAGTGACAGGATCCACACACGTGTGGCCAATGACCTTAGGGTAGTTGGAATGCTATCTTTCTATCACAGTCCTTTTTCTTCGCTGTTATCCTTTTGTTGTTTAACATATCAGGTAAACTTAATAAATATAACTGTGGGAAACGTCTATGGTAGATGTTGTAGAGGGGGGATATGGGAGCCATCAGGACAGTATTTAATTTTAAGGAATTTGCAGTTTAGCGTATTAGGCAAGTAAATTAATAATAGCACAGAGCAAAATATGGCACGTGTCAAAAAGACGCCAAGTGTCATGAGAGTCCAAAGACAGGAGATTACCTGAGCAGTTGGGGGGTTGGGGAGTTGGGAAAAGCTTCCTTTGTTCATTTGTTCATTCATACACTCATGATTCATCAGTCATTTTGTTGATCACCTATATGGGAGGCATTGTCCCAACTGCTGAGAATAGAAAAGAACTCCACCCTCTCCTTACAGTTTATAGTTTGTTAGGTTTCAAGGAGAGAATGGCACTTAAACCATTTTAAGTTACCTGAAGGATAAGTATAATTCTGACAGTTGTGGATTGAGAATGGGGAATCCAAATGGAAGGAAACTGAACAGAGATATGAAGATAGGAAGGCCAGGGAAGGTGTTTAGTCTAGTTAAACAATATAGGGTGATGCACCTGGAAAAACTTAAATACATTTTTTTTTTTAATAGATGAAGTGTGACCCCTTCATTTTACACATGAGGAAAGTATAGCACAATGAAGGAAAAATTGTTGAGGACCATATAGCTGGTACATGGAAGCTCTTTAACTCAAATGTAGCTCTTCCAACTCCGTATCAGCCATACTGTGTGACATGTCTGGGCTCATCCATTCCTTCCACAAATATGTGTTGAGAGCTAACTATATGTCAGTTACTCTTCTAGGCACTGAGGGTAGAATGGCGAACAAAAGAATAAACATAGGAAGGTATATTCTAGTATAATTATGCAATCAATAAACATATGAACTGATAACCGTGTTTGTCAGGTGGTGACAAGAACTAGGAGGAAAAAGCAAGATATGGTTATCTTGTTTTATGTAGACATGGTGATCAAGGAAGACCTATTAGATCGGGTGCCCCATATTTGAGAGTCTTGAATCATGATCTGTAGTTTATAGTTAAAATGGATGAACAATGAAGAATCTGAGATAATTTGTTAGAAGAGCATTCTCGTGTTCATAGGCAGTAGGGAGATGAATCTACGTAATGCGATAATGAGCAGTTAGGACTAGAGATAGTGGAATAGAAAGGTATGAAAAGCAGACTGAGAGAGGTGATAATTTTAATGGGAAGATTGGTTGGCTTTGAGAGGCTTCTTTGTTAATCTGTTTTATATTTCACGA
Organism: Vulpes lagopus; assembly: GCF_018345385.1. Classification (NCBI taxonomy): domain Eukaryota; kingdom Metazoa; phylum Chordata; class Mammalia; order Carnivora; family Canidae; genus Vulpes; species Vulpes lagopus. Next base: position 169,356,419 of record NC_054824.1, on the reverse strand, counting down.
ATCATCATGGTATTTAGGGAAGACTTATCCGTAGGTTGTGAAATCATTGGTAGTCCACTTGAGGTGATTTGAGTTCTTTGAAGAGGGAGAAAAGAGTAAGAATGAAACCATGTTTAAATAACTTATATTTTCCAGCTAAAGTTGAGTAAGCAAAATTGAACAGGCATAGGACCTGGAGTCTCTTAAGGATTCCTGAGAGCCAGTCGATGTAAATAAAGCAAGTCTTAGGGCTGGGACTTAGAGGGGAAGAGGTAATAAAGACTTGCATCAACCCCAATTTCCCTTTTCCTCTTCAGATAATCATTGCATTTAAAGTCTGCTGTGAGGAGGCTAGAGAATGTCTTCAGGGAAGCCTCATGTTCACTTTCTTTCTTTGTGGAAACCAAATCTTTGGTTTTTAGACAACTTGGGAAGGATGCTAGGTATTGCTGAACAAGTGTGGTTGGGGTAATAGCAATTATTCTTTGTGACCTTGACTTTAGGGAGAGTTTTGTTGCCTACCTTTCTCAGTGGTGTAAGACCATGACTGAGCAATTTTTAAGCTGCATAGCCACAGATCTTATGTAGATGAAAATTAGCTTTGTACCAGCTGAATTAATTTGTTGGAGTAAATGAGCTGAGGTGTCTGGTGTTGAAATGGCAGGGTGGTGGCAAACCAGGGAGTAAGATGGCAGTTTTAGAAGAGTGAGATAAGTAAAAAGCATCAGTAAGATGAAGATAGAGGGGGTAAAGTCAAAGGGGACTGAATTAGTCTTGAGTTGTAGAAATAGAATGGAGATGAAAGGAAAGAAAAACCTATCTTCTGTTTGGGAAAGAAGGTGATGTTCTAGGCAAGACAGGGTGATGACTTTTTTTTGTTGAAAGAGAATTGTCTTTTTTTTTTTTTTTTTTTGAGAAGTAACATATTTTGAAATAGACGGACAAGACTCTTATATAAATGAATAAGTTTGAGAATACTTACCCACGTTTATAAAAGTAAGAAATGGTCTTAAATATGAGGGTTCTAGACTAGATATCATTGGAAATTTATTACTCAAATTGAAGAAAAAGTCAATGTTTTCTCTTTCCATTTATGACAAAATAGATTTTTTTTTAAAGATTTTATTTATTCATGAGAGAGACAGAGAGGCAGAGACCCAGGCAGTGGGAGAAGCAGGCTCCATGCAGGGAGCACAACATGGGACTCCATCCTGGGGCCCCGGGATCACGCCCTGGGCCAAAGGAAGGCACTAAACCGCTGAACCAACCGAGTGTCCTGAAAAATAGATTTTAGGGATCCCTGGGTGGCGCAGCATTTTAGCGCCTGCCTTTGGCCCAGGGCACGATTCTGGAGACCCGGGATCGAATCCCATGTCGGGCTTCCGGTGCATGGAGCCTGCTTCTCCCTCTGCCTATGTCTCTGCCTCTCTCTCTCTCTGTGACTATCATAAAAAAAAAAAAAAAAAAAAAAAAAAAAAAAAAAAAGAAAGAAAAATAGATTTTAAAGACTTTGACACCTCTGTTGAGTAGAAGAAAAGGGTATATTGGATATTGTTCATTTAATAGGAGTGGGAGAAAGGTAACGATGACCATGGATGAGAGAGTGAGTGATGTATATCATGCTTTAAATAATAGCAGCCCAGGTGGCTCAGCGGTTTAGCACCGCCTTCAGTCCGGGGCATGATCCTGGAGACCCGGGATCGAGTCCCACGTCGGGCTCCCTGCATGGAGCCTGCTTCTCCCTCTGCCTGTGTTTCTGCCTCTCTCTTTCTCTGTGTCTCTCATGAATAAATAAATAAAATCTTAAAAAAATAAAAATAAATAATAAATAATAGTATTTTAGGGAATAGAAATATGGGAATTCATATATCAAGTTAGAAAAGCAGGTATGGAGAACGTATTGAAGTACCACACAGGGAAGACATTATCAAAGTTGTTAGGGAACTTGAGAAATTAGAATAATCATAGCCAGAGGGAATACCAGTCAAATAGGTCAAATCTTGTTCTAAAACATGGCACAGGTAGCACTGAATGACATCTGCTGCTGTTGTGGGAGACAGCAGTTGGTACTGTGTACTCCTTCCAGCTTTTCTCCTTTCCTTCCTTCCCTATTCTTGTCTTTTTGCTTTAATTTCTTCCTGTGCTGTAGGTTTTACAGGTCGATCCCTGGGGTTAGACCTCTTTACAAGGAATGTCTACAAATTGTTTTGTTAGAATTTTTTTTACATGATAATTCTGTAAGCAAAGAGGCTGCATTCCAGTGGCATACTTCTTTGTCAGAAACTTTTGTTGCCAGAGGTAGAAATAATGTAACAGCCACAAGGTGGTTTTCTGAAACAGCAGAAAAATGGTTATCATTTATATACTAATTAAAATATCCAGTAAGTTGTTAAGATAAAAAATGTTAATCTAAATATTGGGGCATGGGGAGATAAAAGGTAGAGATGAGGCTGGAGAAAGTAGCAAGCCAAAAAGCCTTTTAGCTTGGGGAGAGGAGCAGAGAAGTTAGTGGGAGCAGTTTGGAGGAATATGTATACTAAGTAGGTTCTGGAAGATTCTGGTAATTCTAGGCTGGGCGTGCACTAACTCTAGAAGCTTTAAGACATCCTGTAGCGCGCGCACGAATCCTATAGCATATGCTGTTTCTAATTCACGTGGTCAAGAAGTCTCCCCAGCCCCGCCCCTTCCTGCACAGGATTTAAAATAAAATATCTTTGGTCCCAGAAAAATCAGCCAAACATGACTGATTTACCAAACATGGTAAAACTGTTGGAGAAAAAATTTCCCTCTCTCTCTCTCTCTCTCTCTCTCTCTCTCTCTCGGCTTATAACTCTGTTTTTTTTTTTTTTTTTTTTTTTTGTTACAATGGTTTTTTTAATAGCATTTTACCTGCTTGAATATTGACTGGCTAAATTATTTTGGCAGTTAATTTCTGCTTCCCTTGTGGTTTCAGTTGGATTCAAAATGTATACTTCCTGTCCTAGACTATGTTTCGTTGCTGTCTAACAGCTGCTGTGTTCTACCTTCATGGTAGATGAAACAACTGCTGAGCTTTTGTTTTGTTTTTTTTAAGATGCTCTAGTAAGATCTGGACTCACTAGTGTAGCAAGTTTCTCGAGGCAATATTGGGGTGGATGGTGGTTCAGACTTTAAAAGAGCTAGTTTGTTTTATAGTGGATTAATACTGTTTGCAGCCTCCAACTACATCTCTAATGCTGTCTAGCCTTTCAGATTTTTGGTTTTAGTGGCATGAATGAGTACCTGAAAGTTCAGGCATGTTTGTTGACCTCATTGATCTTGTTCAGAGAATAAACTGTTGAGCATATGTCTTTTGGGTAGTGGATTGCTCATCTTTATGTGGGTATTTTGGCAGATAGTCATCACATGTCATTTAAGTTTTATAATCAAACTAATTTAGTTGTTGAATTGTTATGGACGGACTTATCAGTGGTTTAGGAGATTGTAACTAAGAACGGCTAATCAGTTGCAGGAATATACAGGGATGGAGTTTTGGCAAACCTATCACACATGGTAAGTGAGAACTTGTAACCCACTCCTTTCTTGTTAACATGTAAGAGGAGCTCCTTAGGAAGGTTGTTTTCACTCCCTTAGACCCAATTTTTAGTCATTAGGAAGAGTAGATATTTAAGAAATTGTTTAAGAAAATTTTAGGAGTCTCTAGATTAGGTAGCAGTTTTGTCTCAGTTTTTTTTTTTTTTTTTCCTTCTTCATTTCGTGTTTCTTAATTTGTGGCACTTACTGACATTTTGGGTTCAGACAATTCTTTGTTGTGGGGAGCAGTCCTGCACATCATAGGATGTTTTAGTAGCATCCCTGGCCCCTACCCACTAAATGCCAGTATCGTTCACCCCCATTTGTGACAACCAGAAATATTTCTTATGGCTACCAATTTCAGGTTTGCCTTATACTTTGTTTTTACTTTTATTTACCATCCGCCTTTCCTTAATCCTTTATAATTCAGCTATTTTAATTTATCACCTTATTGGGATTGGTATTTCCAAAGGTGCCAAAGAACTAATGGCCAGATTCAACCACTGATTTTTTTTTCTCTCTTATACTGACACTTTCGTTTTCCCTTTTCTCTGTTTCTCTGTGTCCCTCTGGTATGCATCCATTCATCCCTGCCACAAGTAAACATTCAGTTTGGGCCAAGGTATATATCCCAGGTCCCTGAGGATAAAAAGAGAATCTATTGTCAAGTAGTTTTACTAGGCCCCACAAACAAGTACGTAATTATCACTTAGTTCATTGATGCTTTGGTTTATACACAGGGGCCTTAGGGAAGTTCTTGGAGTCTATTGTTTCTAGCACTGAGATTCCATGATTCTGAATATCCTGCCTTTTATCTTATTTTGTTTTCTTGGTTTGCCTTGCCTCATCAGTGGCAAAAAAGAAATGCATAGCCCTATGCCTCTTTTTCTCTTCTTTCAGTGTTTCTTTTCCTCAGATATCCCATCCACTTGCTGTCACCACATCATCATTGTTTAAAATCTATCAAGTGTTTGTTTAGTATAAATCATTGTGTTAGGTCCTGGGGAGACACATGAATAAGATATCATGTCTGCCATTCAGAGAGTTTTTTAAAACTATTTAATGAAATAGGCACAGACATAAAATACTACATAACAAAGTAGGTTGAGTATAGTAGTTTAGAGCATCGTCTCTGGGGCAGAGCTGCCTGGATTCAAATCATAGCTTTACCGCTTAACTGGCTGTGTTACCTTGGATAAGCTCCTTAAGCTTTCTGTGCCTCAGTTTCCAGATAATAATAATAATCTTTATCTCGTTGAGTTATAAAGCTCAAGCAAGTTAACTTGCAAAGTACTTGGTATGGTTCTAGCACATAGTAAGCACAATGTGAGCATTAGTTATGGATAGTGCCTGAAAATTAGCCTCGGGCACTGACTAATCTGGTAATTTTGCATATCTATTTTCTGGACATTCCTAATTTTAGAAGTCTCTGTTGTAGCAAACTCAACACTTAATCTTTACTTTTCTGCCCATATCCCTCGTGCTTCTTCATTTTGCTCTTTGGTTTTGGTGTTGCCACTCCCCATCTTCCCATCCAGGTTTAAAGTCTTGCAGTCATCTTTGAGTTTTTCCAGTGCCCTCAGACTATTCTATACATAAACTGCTTTTGGAAATGATGCATTCCTGTTTCATGTCTGGCACTGTCAGTTCTAAGCCCCTGCTGTTGAAATAGTCTTCCACCTGATTCCTTGCCTACAACTCTTGCAAGTAGCAAGAAGAAAGCATTGATTAGGGTTTTTAAACATCACCCAGTAGTCTCTGTTTTTGAACTAACAACATCTCTGGGTCTTGATTTCTTTCTTGTTAAAATGGAACATTGATCTTACAAAATTGATGTTAGTGTTAAAACAATAAAGGTTTACATATGTTCAGCAAATTTTGGTTCTCTTTCACAATCCACCTGTCCCCCTGCCAGTTGATCTTTTACATTGCTTCTGCATTAATATTCCTGCAAAACATTTGTATGTCACTTTCCATTATTTAAACTCCTTAGTCTGGCATTCTGAGTCTTCCATAAAATGATCCTTATCTACTTCTGCCACATGATATCTTGTTACATTTTCATAAGAACTGACACTGCCAGCCAAAGTAATCTTCTCATTGCCTTCTAAACACAGTTTATCCATTCTTGCTTTTATCTCTCTTCCCAGACCATTTTCCCTGTAGGAAGTACTGTCCTGCACTATCTTAATTTTCACCTTCTCTGTGAAGACTTCTCTATTCTGGTGATTTCTGCACTCTTTGAACTTTGTAGTATTTCCTGTCTCTTAGTTAGTTGGTATATATAATTTCTTAAATTTGTAATGATCTGTTTTTTTATATAAGTGAATTATCTCTGCAGCTAGACTGGGTATGATAGAGACCATGTCTCAGTATTTTTAAGTACACAGTGTACGTAATGGGTATTCAATAGTTTTCATGCTTTTTTGTTTTTGCAAAACATTTATGGAATACTTACAGATGCCAGTGTTAGGCCCTGAGAATATAAGAATGAATGAACTGATTTTTGTTCCTTAGGATAGTGGCCTTCTGGGGGAGATGGATGTTACACAGATATTTCCATATAATGTGGTAAATAACTATGTTAAATGTTTTCAGAGATGCCAGAGTATACTGTGTACTGAAGGAAGTGGACCTTTTCTTGCCAGGGGAGTTCAGAGAAAGCTTCCAGAGTTGAATCTCTGAGCTCAGTCTTAAAAGATGAGTAGGATTAATGGGATGAAGAATGAAGGGAAGAATGTAGTAGACTGAGGAACAAAATGAGTAAAGAAATGCCTGGGGGCAGTGTGTTTGAGGAACTCTAAATAAAGTGTGGTGTTAGGAACGTTTGAGAGTTTGGTTGACGTAAATACCATGATCAGATCAGACTGTCAGGTTATGGGGTATAAGTTACAGAGATTATTTGCCCTAATTCAGCTTTTGTTTTGGAGTCTAAGGTTTTGTTTTGTTTTGTTTTCAACAAATTTGGTCATTAATCTTATGGGAATAATTTATATTTGAATGGCTGATGTTTGTTGTACATATTCCTACTAGAATAGAGAGACACAAGAGAAAGATACTGATATAATGCCTATAGTCCTTTCTTTGAGATACATAAAGATTTAAATTTCCTTAGCTTTGAAAGTAACTTCATCTTAGGTAAAAAAAATTAGCTACTTGAAACATTATTAAATTATTATGTAGGAGATGAAAGTTTTAGTGAATACATGTAATTCTGAAAAAAAAAAAAAATGAGTTGATAGGACTTATTTTCTAGAATCTTCATCTGTTGAGTCCAGAGATGGAATAAGGGTGTAGATGAGGGAAGAAAGACTATTGGGGGAAAAACATCCAGAACCTTAAGTTAGTGAAGTCTCTTCAGATTGAACTTCTTCAAGTCCTTCATAAAGAAAACAAAACATTTGAGACTGTTTTTGATGATTAATATTTTGTTCTCACAGTCCTTGATGGCATTTTTTTCCTGTAATGTCTGTCTTAAGTGAGAAGCATGATTCTAAAATCTCTTATATTTAAATACCTGCTGTACTTAATGTGTTAATATTCTCAGTCTGTTTCCTAAAATTCTACCGGTTCACTGAACCACATTAGTTGAGTATTTTTCCCTTCCCTCCTCTTCCCAGAAGCCTATTATTTCAGTGCTTAGTTGGGACACAGTATATTAGAATATGTTTTACTCTTAGAAAGGTCATCAATTTTTATGTAGTTTTTTATCAGGTGAGATACTATGTAGTGATGAGACATCAGTGAAAAGATAATCAGAGTAAAATGCAAGTGGAAGATGATATTCAAAGAAGAAATGAGTTAAAATGTATACTTATTTGAAATTTTTTTTATTGCTGATGGGAAAAGATAAAAAGTATAGTGTTAAAAGAACCATCACAGGATGAATTTAAGTATAAAAAGGGCATCTACAGAATTTTGTGCTTGTGCACACATATAGTTTGTGTAAGATATTTTAAAGTGAAAATTTTGTGTTTAGTATCTAATTCTGTGAAATACCTGTTTCTTTCTTCTTTTTTTTTTTTTAAGATCTTATTTATTCATGAGAGAGAGACAGACAGACACAGGGACAGGCACAGGCAGAGAGAGAAGCAGGCTCCATGCAGGGAGCCTGATTTGGGACTCGATCCTGGGACTCCAGGATCACTCCCTGGGCCAAAGGCAGACGGTCAACCGCTGAGCCACCCAGGCGTCCCTAAAATACCTATTTCTTAAACTCTGCTTATTTTAAATAATTAAGGTAATAAAATTTGTTTGCCTGGAATAGTCGTGAGTTTTGTTGTAATGGAAAAAAAGTCAGAACATTTAAGAAGCAGAACTCAATGTTAAGGCATGTTGGTCATAAATTCTGGTTTACAGTAGGAAAGGAAAAGAAAATGTTAGTGTATTAATTGCTTTCTAATTTAAAAATTTTTATTGATAGGGTTGTTTATAACTCCTTCTCAGGGGTCTTTTTGGTTTTCTAAGAAAGCAGGGTGGTGGTGAATGAAACAAAGCCTTTAAATTAAGTCTAGCCTAATTTGTGTTTATATTATCCTGAGTTCAGATCCCAGCCCTGCTCCATAAGGAATGTAACCTTGAACCTCTCTAGTTTTAGCTTTCTACTCTGTATTTTCCTTTCTATAAAAAGACAATGATATAATTCTTAGGAAATGAAAAAAAAATGTGTATATAGAACAGCATAGTAAAGAGCCTAATTTCTTCAGTGTATTCATTTTCTGTATTTCTGAATGTATCAATATTTAACTTATAAACTTGCTAAGGTAGTTTTTCAATTGGGTAGGAGCAATTGTTTGTCTATAGAGTGGTTAGTGATCTTTACTCTGAAGTGGGCTACTTTATTCCTCAAGGGTACTGTCAAAAATTTTATTAATGCTTTATATGTTTCAAAATACTTCTATATACTTGTCTTCTTAAGCTATTGTATACACTAAGTTGTATAGCTCACTTGATTGGCATATTGTAGAGAAGGAAAACAAGACTTAAGATACCTAATTATTCGCGAAGTTGGGATTGGCCCTTAGTCTGCTCTCTCTTATCCACTGCATGTACTTGGGCAGTACTCTTAAAAGTGAATTTTCTTTTTTGGTGTCTATATTTGCCATCAATGCTGTCAAATGGTGTAAGGTATGTAATTTAGATGGCTCACAATTAGTGGTGGAAAATTTCCGTTAAAAAGTGTATTTCCTAAGTTACTTTAATTTTTTTAAATTTTAGGTGTTAATGTACATTTGATCCTTGCCACTTTTGGCATCCATTGTTTGAAATGGAACAAAACAAACCCCAGAAAATTGTAAGACTGACCACATGACCATGAAAGAGAGTGCTGGGACAGGAGGCCTAAATCTGGACTGTTCCAGGCACACAGGAATATATGGTTATCCTACCATCCTGGATTGTATAGCCTTCCAGTTATTTTTTTATATGTATGGTAATGTATTCACATACTCATATATTTGAATGTATGTATATTCTTTAATAACTAGGCTTGTCTTAATATCATCTATTTTGGTAATCTGGCTTTTTTTGGACTTAATATATTTTTATTTTTCTAAAGATTTTATTTGAGAGAGAGAGAGAGAGAACACAAACAGGAAGGAGGGGCAGAGGAAGAAGGAGAAGCAGCCGCCCCCCCCCCCCGCCCGCTGAGCAGGGAGCCAGATGCTAGACTCAGTCCCAGGACCCTGGGATCATGACCTGAGCTGAAGGCAGACGCTTAACTGACTGAGCCACCCAGGCACCCTCACTTAACATTTTATTAAAGACATAGTTATAATTATATTATCTGTAGCATCATTGGAAACCTCAGTATATTGTTCTATTGTATGGGAATACCATAGCTTTCTAAACTGGTTTCCTAAAAGTGAAAATTTGTGTTATTCCCAGTACTTTTATTGTTATTTTGAAAAGTGCTATAATGAACATCCTTGTACATACATATCCCTGTGTATGCTTATTTGAATGACAGTGTATGCGCATTTAAAAATATTTTGTTAGATGTAGTAGGGAGAATAGCACTACCCCCACCCCGACTTCCAGAATATGCCTATGTCCTGATCCCAGGAGTCTGTGAATAGCATGTTAACACAGAAAGGGGGAATTAAGGTTGCTAATAATCAGCTGAGTTTAAATAAAATGAAGAGATTATCATGGATTATTTGGTGGGCCTAACTTAATCACAAGGGTCCTTTAAGTATGGAAGAGGGAGATAGAAGGATCACTGGAAATAGAGCATTCTGCTGGAATGGAAGGAGATCACAAGCCAAGGAATGCAGGCAGCCTTGAGAACCAGGTAAAGGCAAACAAAACTCTAGAGCCTCCAGAAAGCAACATAGTCATGCTGACACCTTGAGTTTAGTCTACTGGAACCCATTTAGGCTTCTGACTTTCAGACTTGTAAGATAATATTTTGTGTTGTTTTAAGCCATTACATTTGTGGTAATCTATTATAGCAACAAAAGGCAAGTGGCAAGTGATAATACATAGTAGATACTGCCAGAAAGTTCTCACTGTTTATTTCTGCCCTAACAGTGTTTAAAAGTATGTTTTCTTACATCCTCACCCATACTGAGGATTTCCTGCATCTCTTTCTCTCTTTTTTAATTGTTTTTTTAAAATTTAATTTATTCATTCATGAGAAACAAAGAGAGGCAGAGACACAGGCAGAGGGAGAAGCAGGCTCTCTGGGGAGCCCAATGTGGGACTCGATCCCAGGACCCTGGGATCACGACCTGAGCCAAAGGCAGACACTCATCCACTGAGCCACCCAGGTATCCTTTTTTGTTTTTTCTGAAGCAGACTCTTTGATGTCTTTGTATTACATGCACATGGGCAAATCTATCCAATCCTCTAGTGTTTCCAGAGTGCATTCCATTGAACATGAATTCTCTGAGAAATTCATAGGTGTTTGGATTCTCAGTGTTTCCAAGGCAAAATAAATTTAGAAATGTTGGGTTACATTGGATTCTTTATATGGAAAGCAGTTATCTCAGGGGATTTACCTTATTGATGTGTTACTTTCCTTTTAAAAGTAGTGCTATGTTATCAGAAAGTTTAGACTGATACTCCAAATGAGAGCATTGGCCAGATATGGCACTGAAAAGTACAGTGTTTTAAGAGCATGGCCTTTGTTTTCTTATAGCCTAGGGTTTGAATACTGAGTGTGTGATCTTCAATGAGTTACAGACCTCTTTGATTCCAGTGTTGTCAGTGGCAAAATGGAGCTATGTTTCTTATGGTTTGACAAGGAATAAATGAGATAACAGTAAAATTTGGTAACATGACACCTTATTCCTAGTTTTAAGAAAAAGCAATAAATGCAGTTATTGTTACTAATGTTTAGTAGTAGGGGTGTATTATTTGGTATATAAAAATCTCACAATTGCTTCTTACAGAGCAGTTGTCCTATATTATTGTTAATGGATTTCTTCAGTTTTTTTCTTTATTTGAACTTACTGTATATTCCAAGTTTTGGGACTGTGATAAGAACCCTGGATCAGGGACAAACCTGTGAGTACATGTGCATTTGACTTATAGCCATTTCGGTTTTTTTTTTTTTAGGCCATTTTTTTTTTTTAAGAGTTTATTTATTTATTCATGGTAGACAGAGAGAGAGAGAGAGAGGCAGAGACATAGGCAGAGGGAGAAGCAGGCTCCATATGGGGAGCCTGACGCAGGACTCGATTCCAGGACTCCAAGATCATGCCCTGGGCCAAAGGCAGGTGTTGAACCGCTGAGCCACCCAGGGATCCCCATGGCCGTTTTGTTTTTAATCTTCCTATAGAATTAGAAATAGAACTTCTTGTAGAACTTAGATGATTGTGCTTAAGGAAATTGGGATATGAGGATGCCATGATGGATGTTATAAACTGTCCTAAGGGAAACAATTCCAAGAGCCTTAGAAGATTATCCTGCCACGACATTTCCAGAAGAAGGCAAATTTGTTTTCTGAGAGGCAATCGTGACTTACGTTAAGTGTATGTGTGGAGGAGGGACACCTGGGTGGCTTGGTGGTTGAACATCTGCCTTTGGCTCAGGTCCTCATCTCAGGGTTCTGGGATCAAGTCCTGCATTGGGCTCCCCTGAGGGAGCCTGCTTCTCCCTCTGCCGATATCTCTGCCTCTTTCTGTTTCTCTCATGAATAAAAAAATACATTTTGTTAAAAAAAAAAAGTATGTGTGGAGGAATGGCAGGACATAGGCTAAAGGGTAGTCAGCTGAAAGTTATCAAACTCCGTGCAGTTTGAATTTGATTCTGAAAGCTGAGGCAAGTCGTAGAAAGATTTTAAACAGGAAAATGATAGAATCAGAGGGAGAAAGACCACATTAGTCGGTTGGAAGAAGTGATTAATTAGGAGGGCCCAGGTGAGAAACAGAGGGGCAGACAGAGTGACTAAATGTACTTATTTTATCTTCATACAATATCTTGTTGAAATAGGTGCTTTTCTTGATAAGAAATGAATTTTCTTTGAGTTTTAAAGTCTATTGTGGACATAATTTCTTTCTTTATGTTACTTGGGTCAGATCCTCGTATTCCCAAGCGAGGTAAGATGAAAATGAGAGAACAATTTACAACCTGGGAATTGGGGCAATGCGTTTTATTTTTTTAATTTTTTTTTAAAGTTTTTTTTTTAAATTTTTATTTATTTATGATAGTCACACACAGAGAGAGAGAGAGAGAGAGAGACAGGCAGAGACATAGGCAGAGGGAGAAGCAGGCTCCATGCACCGGGAGCCCGATGTGGGATTCGATCCCGGGTCTCCAGGATCGTGCCCTGGGCCAAAGGCAGGCGCTAAACCGCTGCGCCATCCAGGGATCCGGGCGCAGTGCATTTTAGAGTGAGTTTGAAAGTGATACAATGTAATACCTAGCTAATAAAATGATCTTCAAGTTTTCTACTTTCCTATATGTTACCTCCTCTGTTAATTCATACGTGAAATGACAGTCTTTCCACTATTTTTGGCAGCTGGTACAAAGCTACAAGTGATGGCAGTGCCCCAAAATATGTTACCATGAATATTTTTTTTCTCTGATTTAAAAATTTGTAAAGAGGTTTTCTCTCATTTTTAATGCTAACAGGGAATAGCTTTCTTTTGTGTGAGACTTTTTTTTGTGTTGCATTTGGGAGATGTGTGCAGTATTTTCTGATTTTTGTGGCCATACAAGTATACTTTTTAATATAAATCTTTGTGAAACTTTGATAGGGAATCTTGAATTAATAGTCTTTGTGTTAGGGGTGCCTGGGTGGCTCAGTCATTTAATTGTCTGCCTTCATCTCAGGTCATGATCCCAGGGTCCTGCCCTCCAGCCCTGTATCAGGCTCCTTGCTCGGCAAGGAGTCTGCTTCTCCCTCTTCCTCTGCCCACCACCACCCCTACCCTGGCTTGTGCTCTCACGCTGTGTGTGTCTCTCTCTCAAATAAAGAAAATCTTTTTTTAAAAATGGTCTTTATAATTGTTTTGGTGTGTTATTTTATTTAAAAATATTTTTAGGGATAATTTGATCTCCTTTTGTTTGAATGACTTCTTAATATATGTGTTCTAGACCCTCTGGTATATGGGTCTTCGATTAGCTTTCGGTCCCCTGTAATTTGGCAATACTACTCTAACTTTTGTTTTTTCAGTTCTAATATTGAGGCTTGTATAGAGTAGCAGTGAGGTATGATAACTTCGTGGAGAGAGGCTGCTGGTTTGTGCATTTGATTTAAGTAGTAAGACTAAACCAACGGTTTTATTTTGTGCCAGACACTGTTCCAAACATTGTATTTTAACTGGATCCTCACAGTATCCCTGTGAGGGGTATACTGTTGACTTCATTTAATAGAAGAGCAAAGAAGCAGAAGAGTTAAGCCTGGGGTCATGCATAAAGTAGCTGAGCCAGGAGTCAGGTTCCAGAATGCTTGTAACCATATATCATATGGACTCTACCTCTATAGTTTTATATTCTTATTTGCTTTGGATTGTAGGATTTTATTTTTATTTTATTTATATATTTATATTAGATAAGGTATTTCTATAAAACATTTATTATGCATAAATATATGTAGTATATATGATCTGAACAGACTTTCTCATCATTCTCAAGCTTCCTAATGCATTTATTTTTTACAGAAAATTAAGGGAGAGGGCAGGGTAGTTCTGCCAGGAAACTTATTAAGGGGAAAAGAAGGGGGAGATTGTTTTTCTTCTATTTGTAATAAATTAATATAGACTGCTTTGAAGTATCTTTCTGAATAATTGGCTTTCTGTTTTTCCTGCAGTTTCTGCCTTCAATATTGCTATATAAATACAGTATATTTTCCAAAACCTTTGGAAATATTGAGAACTAGCTACTATGGGGAAAAATAGTTCTGACCCACCTGGGCTAATAGGACAAGTGGAGGATGACTTGCCAGCTTTATAACTTAAGTAAAGAAGATGAAGATTGCCTTTTCCCTATGACTTATTACATAGAGGTGTTCAGGTATCCGCATGACACTAAGGATGGAATTTTTACATGTATGAAAGATTGCCTTTTCCCTATGACTTATTACATAGAGGTGTTCAGGTATCCGCATGACACTAAGGATGGAATTTTTACATGTATGAAATTCAAATCTTAGGTAATAAGTTGCTTCAGAAGGAAAATTCAGTGTGAATTTTTAAAAGCAAATTACTGAAGCTTTCATACATGGCCTGACATCTTTGAATTTACCATTTGCCTGCTTCAACACATAGTTAGCTGATCCTGGGAGAGTAAGACTATGGTTAGCTCCAGAAAAGGGACAACCTTCCTTTACTTGTCTCTCACAGTCTTAGCTTCTTTTATGTGACTTCTCATTATCCTTGAAAAGTTCCTTCTAGGGACACATGGGTGGCTCAGCGGTTGGGCGTCTACCTTTGACTCAGGGCATGATCCTGGGATCCGGGATCGAGTTCTGCATCCGGCTCCCTGCAAGGAGCCTGCTTCTCCCTCTCCCTATGTCTCCTGCCTGTCTCTCATGAATAAATAAATCTTTAAAGAAAAGTTCCTTCTTCCGGAAAGTCTTTCTTTGAATCATCTTAGAATTTTGTCAGATAAATGGCCAGATGTTTCTCTTTATTCTCAGTACTTTTCATTGGTTAACATTATTTTGTGTTTGTTCACCATTTTATTCCCATGTTAGCATCTGAGGGGAGGGCTTTCTCAATTATCTTAGTAACAACTTTAGAGCGATACTGACAATCAGTAAATGTCGACCAGAAATGTCTAAGATCATATTTACTGCATACATTTTGATATATGTTAATTTCTCAGAATGGTTGACATATCTTAGTCTTAAAGAGATGGTAAAATCTGAAAATCAGTATTATTCTCCATTGCTATGTAAACAAAACTAAGCACACTTAGGCAATGAGAAGAAGCAAAAACCGTGGCATTGTCCTTTTAAGAAATGCTAATGGGGGCACCTGTGTGGCTCAGTCTGTTGAGGGTCCCACTCTTGATTTTGGCTCAGATCATTATCTTGGTGTTATGAAATCAGGCCCCATGTTAGGCTTTGAACTCCAGAGTGGGATCTGCTTAAGATTCTCTGCCCGTCTTTCTCCCCCAGCCCCTCCTCTCACTTGTGTGTGTTCTCTCTCAAATAAATAAAATCTTTTTTTTTTTTTTTAAAGAAATGCTAGTAAGCTGTATAGGTTTATGGGTGGGAGAATTAGAGGAGTATATCAGGTATGTGAGCAAGAGAAACAATTGGCTCATTTAAGTGTGAAAGGGCTAGAGATCTAGATTTAACAGCTGCTGTAACAAATTACCACAAACTTGGTGATTTAAAACAACACAAATTATTATCTTTTAGTTCTAGAGGTCAGAAGTTTGAAAAGCACCTCACTAGGCTAAAATCTAGGTGTACTTCCTTCTGAAGGTAATAGAGGAGAATCCATTTCCTTGCCTTTTGTAGCTTTTGAGGCAGCTCACATTCCTTGGCTTATAGCCTCCTTCCAGCTTCAAAACCAATAATCCTATCACTGTGTCCTTTGCTTCCTTCATCACATTTCTTTCTGACTCTCTTGCTTCTTCCCTCTTGTAAGAATCTTTGTGATTATGCAGAATAATCTCAAAATCCTTAATTAATTTAATGATTTAATGTAAGTCCCTTTCACAGTGTTAGGTGACATATTCACAGGTTGTGGGGATTAGGATATGGACATTTTGGGGAGGCCACTATTCTGCTTCACACAACAGCTGTATAGTCTGGAGTATTACAACCTTAAAATTCAGTCTGTGAAGACACTCCTGTGCAGGACTTTGATCCTCTCCATAACTTACATCCCTGACCGACACCTGACATGCAGGACCACTGATATTGGGAATTAGATTTAGTTGCTCATGCTGTTCAGGATGGATTTTCTGCAGTACCTCTTCTCTCACTAGCTGTCATTTATATGTGGGGTTGGTGTGCTCCTTAAGTCTGGTTCATCTGTTTGCATCTTAGCTGCAAGGGAAGCTGGTAAATCTACAGTGGAAAGTAGCTTCAGCCTTATAAATTGGGGGATTTCTTAAAAATAGAAGGGGACGTTAAATGAAATGTTTAATAAGCTCTTTTTAAATACCTCTGATAAGTTTTTCTGTTTCATGTAATGTTTTAGAGTTGACCATTGACCTGTTTTATGTTTTACTGATACTTTAAAAATGGAAAATAAGCATAGTTAACTCTAACTTTTCACAAGGAAATTGAAGTTCAGAGACACCAAAGAGTCAAACAGCAAGGCTGTATTATTCTTTTTTGTATGTATGTGTAATACATACATATTTAATTCTACTCAAAGCAATATAAAGTGCCTAGGGTGCTAAGTACTATGTTAAATATTAAAATACTAAAAAGGCTAGCCATTCTGCCTTGGTCTGTGCCTTGTCTGATTCTTGCAGAATTTTTCAGCTTGAGTTGGGCAAGGGAGGCCAAATGGAACAATATGGGGAAGGAGCCTCACACTCCTATAAATGAATTTTTCTCAGGGCACCTTCCCCAGACTGATCCCCAATTAGTTTCAGAATATAACCCCACTAGATTATATGTAGATTTGATTTTTGTCTCCTCCTGCAACCCCTAATATAAAATGTAAATAAATTTTTTGATAGTAGGAACCTTGTGTACTTTCTTCACTGCTATATCCCAAATCCTAGAATAGTGTTTAAGATATAGCAGACCCAAAATATTAGGAAATTAATGGTATAAATTCTGTTTTATGGCTGCTCGAGAGGGTTTTTCCCCTGCTAAAATTTTAGTGGTTTTAGGAGTTAAAAGTCTTTGTGATATTTTTCTTTCATATAGCTAAAATAGTTGATCTCTTATAAGTGGTTTATACCTACATGGCCCCATATAGTAATTACTAGCCACCTGTGGTTATTGAGCACTTGAAATGTGGCTGGTGTGACTGAAAAGCTGTATCATAATTAAATTTGTTTGTTTGTTTTTTAGAGGGAACAGGCAGGAAGGGCCAAGGGGAGAGAAAGATTCTTAAGTTGGCGCCACACCAGCATGAACCTGCTACAGGGCTCAATCTCACGACCCTGAGATCATGACCTGAGCCCAAATCAAGAGTTGACTCTTAACTGACCAAGCCACCCAGGCATCCCTATAATTAAGTGTTTGTTTGTTTGTTTATTTATTTATTATAATTTTTTAAAAATTAATTTAAATTTTCAGAATTTATGCTTGATTGAGTTGACAGAACAATTTTGGTATGTAAATCTACCTTTAACAGTAAACTTTATGAAATCTAAATACTGATCAAATATATATCTCAGAGCAGGAAAGAGAGCATGAGCCGGTTGAGGGGCAAAGGGAAAAGCAGGCTCCTCACTGAGCAGGGAGCCCACTTGAGTTAAAGCAGGTGCTTAACTGGCTAAGCCACCTAGGTACCCCAGATCAAATATTTCTGATGAAAAATTAACTACTTAATTGACACATGCTGTTAATTGTGAACGTATACCACGTTTTAACAACATAGTGTGAAATAAGAAATCTTTAATAATTTTTTTATTGACTACATGTTGAAATGCTAATGTTTTAGATATGTTAGGTTAAATAATTATTTTCTCCTTTTAATTTTTACCTTATTTTTTTATTTTTTATTTTTTGGTAAGTAAAAGGAAATATGTGATTCACATTAGATTTCCTTTTATTGGCTAGTAGCAGTGTAGACCATAAGGAGTTTCCATCAAAGAATTTTTACTGTTAAAAATTTTTTTTGTGAAGTCATATTTGTAATCTTGAGAGGTTTTTATTTAACATATACTTTAAAATTACACAAATAATATCTTAGTTAACTACATTCATTCAACATATTTATTCAGGAAGACTAGATAATAAAGTACTCTTCCAGGCAATTTTAGGGTTATAGTATGAATTGCACTTCTAGAGATTAACTGAAAAAATAACATGTTAGGATGGGATGTAGTATGTTCTATAACAGGTACAAAATGAAGGGTTGACTTCACAAAAATGTGTTAGAAGGTCTTATGAAGGGTATATCATCTCCCTAAAATAGGAGGAATTTTTTTGTGAACTGGAGAAGGATATTCTAGGCAGAGAATATAGAAGTTTTTACATATAAAAATAAAAAGAGACAGTAGTGTCTGGAGCATAGTTCATGAAGAAGGAGGTTTAAGGAGATAAGGTTGGAAGCTAAATTGGGGGATACTGACTGACAGGCTACTTAGTTTGAGCTTTATGGATAAATGGAAATTAATGTTTTCAGTCTGGAAATTGATGTGTTTAGAATTATTTGGTATCATATATTTGGGAACTGTGCAAGTAAAGTCATGGAAGCCATTTGAGAAAATTGCCATAATCCATGTAAATAATCATGAAAGTCTGAATCAGGCTACTCAGAAGCATCTACGAGAGATAATACATCAGTGTAATCAATAGGATTTTGCTTACTGATTACATATGAAGAGAGAGAGGGAGAGTCATTGATGACATTGAAGTTGGCCATGGAGAAATGGTAGCGTTTTTCATGGAAGTAGGTAACAAAGATATGGGTGATGAAGGGAATATTTGATGAATAAATGCCAAACAGGCAGTTGAAGTGAGGACATAAGCTGGGTTGGAAAGAATTGATTTCATAGTTTTCTGCAATAATGGTGACACTTGAATCCACAAGCTGGGAAGGAATGATAGAAATGTATGGGTATCAGGTGAGCTACCTAGGGAACAGATGCTGATGATAATATGGCCAAGTTCCATTCTTTTTTTTTTTTCCCTCCATCCTCCCACTACCTCCCCTCTGTTGACCATCAATTTGTTCTCTATAGTTTAGAGTCTTTTTCTGATTTCTCTTTTCCATTGTTCATTTGTTCCTTAAATACCACATAAGAGTGAAATCATATGGTATTTGCCTTTCTTTGACTAACTTATTTCATTTGCCATTATACTCTAGGTCCATCCATGTTGTTGTAAATGACAAGGTTTCATTCTTTTTTATGGCTGAGTAATGTTCCATATTATACACATATCTTTCATCTATCAGTGGACACTTCATAATTTGGCTATTGTAAATAATGCTGCAGTAAACAGAGGTGCATATATTTTTTTATTTTAGTGTTTTAATATTCTTTGGGTAAATACCCAGTAGTGAAATTACTGGATCATGTGGTAATTCTATTTTTAATTTTTTGAGGAACCTCCATACTGTTCCACA
Source organism: Vulpes lagopus (assembly GCF_018345385.1). Taxonomy (NCBI): domain Eukaryota; kingdom Metazoa; phylum Chordata; class Mammalia; order Carnivora; family Canidae; genus Vulpes; species Vulpes lagopus. The sequence goes on along the minus strand of NC_054824.1, from coordinate 169,337,226 downwards.
GTGTCTACCCCAGTTTGCATTACCACCAACAGTTCATGAAAGTTCCTTTTTCTCCACATCCTCATCAACACTTGTTTCTTGTGTTTTTGATTTTAGCTATTCTGACAGGTGTGAGGTGATACTTCAGTGTGGTTTTGATTTGCATTTCCCTGATGATTAGGTGTTTCATTCTTAATGACATTGCAGTTCTGTATAAGTGGAAGCAGAGAAAAGAAATAAGAATGATCTATCAAAAAAGGTTAGAAAGGCTAAGAAAAGCTTAGTGTGTGGAAAGTTTTAATAAAGGGGTTGTTTTAATGCAGTAGTGCTTAAACTGTGGGCCCCAGACCAACAGGATCAGCATCATCTGGGAACTTGTTAGAAATACAAATTCTTGTGACCTCTCTCTGATCTGCCAAGTCAGAAACTGTGGGGGATGAAGTTCAGCAACCATTTTCAAAAACTTTGAAAGAGATCCTGATGTGGGCTGAAGTTTGAAAAAAATGCTAATACACTATAGTATTGAATACTACCTAGAGTTCAAGAAGTATAAGGACTGAGAAAAAGCTCAGTTTGAGCAGTCGTTAACTTTTGAGAAAATTTGCAACATTAAATTGCCACCAGTACTGTTCTTTTTATGAATATAGAATGTACATTTTATACAGTATATAGATAATACATTTTATTCAGATTATTATCATAGAGCATATACTTTCAAATCACATTACTTGAGGTAATCAACAAAATAAAACCACTCATTTTAAGTATACAGTTAATGAACTTTTATGAAAATATACCCTCTAACCACCACCCTGATCAAGCTATAGAACACTTCCAAATCCCCAAAATATTCTCCCAGACTCCTTTGCAGTGTGTCCTAACTCTCTGTGCCTCAGGCAGTCATTGTTGATTTGTATCACTATATATTACTTTTGCTTGTTCTAGAACATCATAAACTTCATAAACATATACAGTATGTACTCTTTGTATCTGAAATCTTTTGCTTGACATACTACTTTTTAGATCAGTCCACTTTGTTGCATGCATCAATAGTTTGTTCTCTCTTTGCTGCTGGGTAGTATTCCATTGTGTGATTATACTATAGTTTGTTTATCCCTTCACCTTTTGATGAACCTTTCTGTTTCTCATTTTTTGCTATTGTGAATAAAGCTTCTAGGAACATTCTGTAAGTCTTGGACACGTTTGCATTTCTTTTGGTAAATCCCTTAGAATGGAATTGTTGGGTCATATAGTAAGGGCATGTGTAACTTTACAATAAATTATTAGACTATTTTCCAAATCAATGACAACATTTTCTATTTGCACAGCAGTGTAGAAGAATCTAGTTTTCTATTGTAAAACTAAAATACTTTTTTTTTTTTTTTTAATTTTTATTTATTTATGATAGTCACACAGAGAGAGAGAGAGAGAGAGAGGCAGAGACACAGGCAGAGGGAGAAGCAGGCTCCATGCACCGGGAGCCCGACGTGGGATTCGATCCCGGGTCTCCAGGATCGCGCCCTGGGCCAAAGGCAGGCGCCAAACCGCTGCGCCACCCAGGGATCCCTAAAATACTTAACATAGTGTTATTAGTCTAGAAATAGATCCTGTTAATATATAAGAATTTGATATACTGCATGTTAAGTATAATAAATACCACTGTAAATCACTGATTTAAAAAACAGTTTAGGGATCCCTGGGTGGTGCAGCAGTTTAGCGCCTGCCTTTGGCCCAGGGCGCGATCCTGGAGACCCGGGATCGAATCCCACGTCGGGCTCCCAGTGCATGGAGCCTGCTTCTCTCTCTTCCTCTCTCTCTCTCTCTCTCTCTGTGACTATCATAAATAAATAAAAATTTTAAAAAAATTAAAAAAAATAAACAGTTTAGTTTTTCCACAGCCTCACCTACAATACTTGATATTGGTAGTCCTTTGATTTTCATCATTCCAATGAGTATGAAGTGGTATTTTATTGTAGATTTACATTTTCCAGGTGACTGAAGATGTTGAGCTGCTTTTTGTGTGCTTATGGACCATTTGTGTATCTTTTACAGTGTTTAAATAATTAGCCCATTTTAAAAATTGGATTACTTTATTGAGTTTTCTTTCTATTTTTTAAATGTAAATCCTTTGTGTACACACACACATATCCCAGTCTGGCTTTCCTTTGTACTTTCTTAATTATTTTGAGGAGTAGGAGTTTTAAATTTTAATCTAATTTATCAGTTTACTTTTTCTTTTATTGACTCTTGCCTTTATGGAATTCTTTATTTGGCCTGGGCAGTAAAAATTTTCTCCTATAAATTTTACAGATTTAGGTCTCTGATTCATTTGAACTAATTTTTGTGTGTGCTGTGGTGTATTATTTGAGGTTCATTTTTTCCAGTTTAAACATTTATCTCCAGTCATTCCAGCACTACCATTTAAAACATTTCCCCCCATTACATTGCCTTGACACTTAGGTTAAACATCATTCGGCTATACACACAGATAGATTCATACACATGTATCTACATGCATGAGTAGATGAGTCGGTTTCTGTACTCTGTTCTGTTCCACTGATCTTTATGTCTATTCTTAGACCAAAACTGTACTGCTTTGATTATTACCACACTAAAGTAAATTTTGAAATAGGTAGTGTAAGGTCTCCCAGGTTTATTCTTTTTGAACATTGTTTTGGTTATTCTGGGTTCTTCTATTTCCGGGTATATTTTAAAATCTATTTCCAGGTATATTTTAAAATCAGCCTGTCGGTTTCTACCAAAAACAGCCTGCTAGGGTTTTGATTGGAATTATATTCTAACTATAGATCAGTTTGGGGAGAATTATATTAATCTTTTAAAAGTTAGCTTTTATTTGTTTTCTATGTTTTTGTTTTCTACTTATCATTATTCTCTTTTTTTATGGCTTAAGATAGATGCTTAGATTAATACTTAGACTGTTTTTATTTTCATGTGAGCATTTAAAGCTATAAAGAGCTGAGCACTGCCTTCATTGCATCCTACACATTATGTGTTTCCATTTTCATTCAGTTTAAAATATTTTCCCAGGGATCCCTGGGTGGCGCAGCGGTTTAGCGCCTGCCTTTGGCCCAGGGCGCGATCCTGGAGACCCAGGATCGAATCCCACGTCGGGCTCCTGGTGCATGGAGCCTGCTTCTCCCTCTGCCTATGTCTGTCTCTCTCTCTCTCTCTCTCTCTCTCTGACTATCATAAATAAATAAAAATTAAAAAAAATATTTTCCCATTTCCTTTGTGATTTCTTCTTTTGCCCATGATCATTAAAAAAACATTCATTTCCAAATAGGTGAGGAATTTTCCAGCTCTCTCGCTGTATTGATTTGTAGTTTTGTGATTTTAATTCTTTTAAATTTCTGGAGATTTATTTTGTGGTTCCCATCGGTTTGCCTTGCTGAATGTTCCATGTGCTCTTGAAAAAATGCATATTCTTCTGTTGGGTAAAATAGTTTAGAAATACTAATTAGATCTGTTTGCTTGAAAGTATCAGTCTAATTTTCTAGTTTTTTGCCTACTTTTCTGCCTAGTTTTCTGTCAGCTATTGAATTATTTGAAATCTCCAAATAATAGATTTATCTATTTTTCTTTTCTCTGTTTCTATTTTTTATTTTATTTCTTCTGTTGGTTTATTAGGTATTCTCCCCTCCCCCATTTTTGGTTCCTCTGGGTTTATAAGATGCATTTTTGTATCATACTACTTTATAATATAAAATTTTAAGCAATATAATTCTATTTCCCTCTTCTTTTGTTTGTACTATTATTGTCCAAGCATTTCTATATTTGTTTTCTTTTTTAATTTTGTTTTTAGAGGGAAGGGAGAGAAGCAGAGAGAGAGGGGGAGAGAGAGAATGAGAATATCTTAAGCAGGCTCCATGCCCCGTGCAGAGCCCAACACAGGCCTTGATCTCACAGCCCTGAGATCATGACCTGAACCAAAATCAAGAGTCAGATGCTTAACCGACTAAGCCACTCAGGTGCCTCTTTTTAATTTTTTTTAGAGTTCATTTACTGGGGTGCCTTGGTGGCTCAGTCAGTTAAATGTCTGCCTTGGGCTCAGTCATGATCCTAGAATCCCAGGATGGAACCCCGGGTCAGCAGGGAGTCTATTTCTCCCTCTCCCTCTGCTCCGCTCCTCTCTGCTCTTGCTCTCGCTCTCGCTCTCTTTCTCTCTCTCAAATAAATAAATAAATAAAATCTTTAAAAAATAATAAAGTTCATTTACTTTTTTTTTTTTTTTTGAGTAATCTCTATACCCATTTTGGGGCTTGAACTCCTGACCCTGATATCAAGAGTGGCATACTTTTCCAAGTGAGCTACCTAGGCATCGCTCCCTTTTTTTCCTTTTTCTGGTTTAAACCCTAGACTACATGTTATTTTTGTTTAAAAGTCCATTAACTTTTAAGGAGATTTAAAAACAAGGGGAAAAATTATTTTATATTTACTTACATATTTTTTATTTCTGGCATTCCTTATCTCTTTGTGTAGTTCCAGGTTTCTGTGTGGTATCATTTTTTTTCCAGCCTCAAAGAACTTCCTTTTTTAAAATATTCCTTATGTATTGATCTGCTGGCATCACGTTTCCTCAGTTTCTGTGTTTCTGAAAATGTCCTTATTTCATCTTCAATTTTAAAGTATATTTTTGCTGAATGTAGAATTATAGGTTTGACAGGGCTTGGGCTTCTCTCTCTTCCAATATTTTAAAGATATTATTCCATTATCTTCTGGCTTACATTTTTTTCTGAGAAGAATTTGGCATTGGTACATCTATCTATCTATCTATCTATCTATCTTTCTTCCTTCCTTTTCTTTCTTTCTTTCTTTCTTTCTTTCTTTCTTTCTTTCTTTCTTTCTTTCTTTTGTTTTCAACCATTTGATTACAGTGCCTTAGTATGGTTTTCTTTTCTGTTTAAATGAGCAAAGTTTATTGAGCTTCTTAGATCTGTGGGTTTATAACTTTCATCAGATTTGAAAAATATTCTGTCATTTCTTCAGATATTTTTTATAGAGTTGATATGAGCCAGGTTTGATATGAACTCTTAACTTATTGGAGTCTGTTGCCCAGTGAACCAGTAATTTGATTTTGTTAACATGGTACAGAGTGGAAAATGTTACTATACATTTAGCAGATGAGGAGGGTATATATTTTTTTTCTTGTTGGGCAAAGAACTTAAAAATTGGATTTAGAGTAATGTTGGAATAACAGGCCAGGCCATATCTTTGCTTTTTACATTTTAGAGGAGCAGGATGGGAGAGTATAATAAAATTGTTTGATCTTTATATGTTATATCTAACATAACACTTGTATAGAGTGAAGATTTGTCCACAAAGATGTCCTTTCCTCTTTTTCAGTCATCTATTCAGGAACTTCTATGAGTAACTTGGGTCCTAAGCCATAGGGAATATTATTAGCAGTGATGACTTAGAGTCACTCTCAGGAACATTCTGCTGTTGCCACTGAAGTTTGTGCATTAATTTCTTCTGTATAATTCATGCAAGAAAATATAGTAAACCTGTCTTAACTGGAAGTTGTCTTATTAATCAGAATTTTCTTAAAATTGGAATTTTTGGTTTCATTGTGATGAGGAAGAGAGAGTAGAGAGAATAGCTAGAGAGACCTCCTGGGACAGAACCTATACTAGAGGCTAAAACCAGGAACATTTCCTGGAGAAGAGTTTTTTAGGTTTAAGGAAAAAGATCTGGGTGGGTCTTAGGTTGTTAAAAAGGCAAACTCAGAATAAATTGTAAGCAATAAAATATTCACAGTTTAGCTTTGAATATGTGAATTGTTAAAAATTGAAGTCTGTCATGAATCATTGAATAATGAATAGAAGGTTAGGTTCTGAAATTCTTATATTCTTGGATTTGAATCCTAGTCCTAGCACATACTATCTTTGTGATCTTGAGCAAGTTTCCTAAAATCTCTGAGCTTTATAAATTGGAAAAATAGGGGCGCCTGGGTGGCTCAGTCAGTTAAGCACCTGACTTTTTTTTTTTTTTAAAGATTTTATTTATTCATGAGAGCCACTGCAAGAGATAGAGACATGCCAGAAGGAGAAGCAGGCTTCCCTTGGGGAGCTCGATGCAGAACTTGATCCCCAGACCCTGGTATCATGACCTGAACTGAAGGCAACCACTCAACCACTGAGCCACCCAGGTGCCCCAAGCATCTGACTCTTGTTTTTGGCTCAAGTCATGATCCTAGGGTCAAGAGATCAGTCCCTGGGTTGGGTACCACACTAGGTGTGGAGCCTGCTTAGGATTCTTTCTCCATTTCTCCATGCCTCTCCTCTCCTGTTCCCCTCCACCCCATGCTCACACTAAAAGAAAAAAAAAGGAAAGAAAAATAGTAGTTATATAGTACTTATCACAGATTGCTATGAAAATTAAATTGAGGGATGCCTGGGTGGCTCAGCAACTGGGCATGTGCCTTCGGCTCGGGCATGATCCTGGAGTCCTGGGATCGAGTCCCACATCGAGCTCCCTGCATGGAGCCTGATTCTCCCTCTGCCTGTGTCTGTGCCTCTCTCTCCCTGTGTCTCTCATGAATAAATAAAATAAAAAATAGTTTTTTTTTTTTTAAATTTGAGAATGGTTTATGTGATTCACTTGCTATTTTGTAGGTTCCCAATAATTATTAGTTGACTTTTTTTTCTTTATATATTCACTTTAAATTTTATTCTTTCATTCAAGGACTTTTTGTCCTTGATTTAAATGTGCACTATTTAAACAAGCCCCTGTGGCATTCATGAGACTCTTCATCCTTTTGTTTTTCTCCCTTGCATCTTTCCCATGCTTATTCCCATTCCAGCCCATAACAAACATTTTACGTATCCCATCTTAAAAATTCTTTTGACTCTCATATATCCCTCCAGCTACTGCCTCTTTTTCCTTGATAAAGATGTCTAAACTCAGTTTTAATCTTAGTTTCTTTTCTGTTTTCTATGGAAGGCAAACCATGGGCTTATGCCTCCACTTCTCTGCCAAAATTGTTAAGATCCTCAGTGGTTTCCACATTACTAAGTCAAATAGTCAGTTCTTAGGCCTCATTTTACCTCATGCATCAGCAGCAGTATGGCTTCTGTTTCTCTTCTTGAAGCTCTTTCTTCATTTGGCTTCTAGAATACCACATTCAACAATTTTTCCTTCTAGAGCACCTGGCTGACTGAGTCTGTAAAGCATGACTCTTGATCTCAGTTTGAGCCCTACATTAGGTGTACAGATTACTTAAAAGTAAATTTTTTTTAAAGATTTTATTTATTTATTCATGAGAGATACAGAGAAAGGCAGAGACATACACAGAGGGAAAAGGTGGCTCCAGTGTAGGACTTGATCCCAGGGTCCTGGGACCAGGACCCGAGTCGAAGGCAGATGCTCAACCACTGAGCCACCTAGGTGCCCCTTAAAAATAAAATCTTAAACAAGTGAAAAAATTTTCTTCCTGACTCTCGGGCTGTTAGTTCTCAGTCTGTTTACTGTTCCTGTCTCAGTTTTGGTCTCTCAGACACACCTCAGAGGTGCTGTAGGTTCAGTTCCAGACTACCACAATAAAGTGAATATTGTAATAAAGCAAGTCAAATGAATTTTTGTTTCCTAGTGCATATAAAAGTTACACTACACTATAGTTTGTTAAGTATGCAATAGCATTATGTCTAAAAAGCCAATGTGTACAGCCTTAATTTAAAAATACTTTATTGCTAAAAAATGCTAACCATCATCTGAGCTTTCAGTGAGTTGTAAGTTTTTGGCTAGTAGAGTATCTTTCCTTGATGTTGATGGCTGCTGACTGATGAGGGTGGTGATTGCTGATGGTTGAGGTTGGCAATTTTTAAAAATAAGACAGTGAAGTTTGCCACATCAACTGACTCTTCCTTTCCAAATGATTTCCAAATGATTCCTCTGTCCCATGTGATGCTGTTTGATGATATTTTGTCTACGGTAGAACTTCTTCCAAAATTGGAGTCAGTTTTCTCAAACCTGGTCATTGCTTTATCTGCTAAGTTTATGTAATATTCTAAATCCTTTGTTGTCATTTCAACAGTCTTCTCAGTCTTCAACAGTATTCTCATCACCTTTATCAAGAGTAGCATCTTCACCATCTCAAGAAACTACTTTCTTTGCTTGTCCATAAAAAGCAACTCCTCCTCATTTATTGAAGTTTTATCATTGGATCATAGCCATTCACTCATTATCTTCAGGCTCTACTTCTAATTCTTGTTCTCTCTCTTTCCACCACATCTGCAGTTACTTCTTCCTCTGAAGTCTTGAGCTCTTCAAAGTCATCCATGAGAATTAGAATCACCCTCTTCCAAATTGCTGTTAATGTTGATAATTTGACCTTCTCATATAAATCTCGAGTGTCTTTAAATTTTTTTTTTTTAATTTTTATTTATCTATGATAGTCACAGAGAGATAGAGAGAGAGGCAGAGACACAGGCAGAGGGAGAAGCAGGCTCCATGCACCGGGAGCCCGACGTGGGATTCGATCCCGGGTCTCCAGGATCGCGCCCTGGGCCAAAGGCAGGCGCCAAACCGCTGCGCCACCCAGGGATCCCTCGAGTGTCTTTAATGACATCTAGAATTGAGAATGCTTTCCAGAAGGTTTTCAGTTGACTTTGCCCAAATCCTTCAGAGGAATTTCTATCTGTGGCAGTTGTAAGTAGCCTTATGAGTTAATTAATTTTTATTTTTTTAAGATTTTTATTTATTTATTCATGAAAGACACACACACACATACGGGGGGTGGGGGTGGGGCAGAGACACAGACAGAGGGAGAAGCAGGCTCCACACAGGGAGCCTGACATGGGACTCCATCCCGGGTCTCCAGTATCATGCCCTGGGCTGAAGGGGACGCTAAACCGCTGAGCCACTGGGATGCCCTGAAATATATTGTTAAATACAAAGTCTTTGGTCCATGGGCTGCAGAACAGATGTTGTGTCCGCAGGCATGAAAACAACATTAATCTTGTCCACCTCCATTGGAGTTCTTGGGTGACCAGATGCATTATCAGTGAGCAGTAATGTTTAGAGAGGAATCTTTCTTTCTGAGTGGTGGGTCTCAACAGTGGATTTAAAATATCAGTAAACCATGTTGTAAACAGATGTGCTGTCATCCAGGCTTTGGTGTTCCATTAGTAGAGCATATAGGCAGAGTAGATTTAGTATAGTTCTTAAGGGCCCTAGGGTTTTTGGAATGGAAAAGGAGCGTTGGCTTTAACTTAAAGTCACCAACTATCCCTTAACAAGAGAGTCAGCCTGTCCTTTTAAGTTTTGAAGCCAGGCATTAACTTCTCCTCTCTAGCTATGAAAGTCCTAGATGGCATCTTCTTCCAGTATAAGACTGTTTGTATGGAAAGTCTGTTGTTTAGCCACCTTCACGAATTATCTTAGCTAGATCTTCTGGATAACTTGGTACAGCTTCTATATCAGTATCTGCTGTTTCACCTTGTACTTCTCTGTTACGGAGATGGTTTCTCTCCTTAAACCTCTTGAACCAACCTCTGCTAGCTTTCAAATTTTCTTCTGCAACTTCCTCACCTCTATCATCAGCCTTTATAGAATTGAAGAGAGTTAAGGCCTTCCTTTGGATTAGGCTTTACCTTAAGGGAAGGTTGTGGCTAGTTTGATATATTTAGACCACTCAGACTTTCTCCACATCAGCATTAAGGCTCTTTTGCTTTATTTTTTGTGTGTTCACTGGAGTAGTGCTTTTCGTTTCCTTCAATAACTTTTTTAAGTATACAGGTTGGCTGCTTTGTGCAAGAGGCCTTGCTTTGCAGCCTATCTTGTTTTTCAACATGTCTTCCTCACTAAGCTTAATCATTTCTGAGCTTTTGATTTAAATCAAGAGACATGTGAGTCTTTTCACTTGAACACTTAGAGGGGATTGTAGAGTTATTAATTGGCCTAATTTCAATTCTGTGTCTGAGGGAATAGAGAGGCCCAAGGAGAGGGAGAGAGATGGGGGAGTGGCCACTTGGTGGAGCAATCAGAACACCTACAACATTTATTGATAAATTTCACTGTTTTGTATGGGAATGGTTTGTGGTGCCCCCAAACAATTGCAATAATAACATCAAAGATCACTGATCACAGAACATCATGACAATTATAGTAATAATGAAAAAGTTTGAAATATTACAGGGATTTCCAAAATGTGACACAGAGACACGAAGTGAGCAAATGCTGTTGGAAAAATAATACCAATAGACTTGCCTGATGCAGGGTTGCCACAGACCTTCTATTTGTAAAAAATAAACAAAAAACAAAAAAAGCCCACAGTATCTATGAAGCACAATAAAGCAGAACACAATAAAACTAAGTATGTCTATATGCTGATGACTCTGAAAATCTGTAGTCCATACCTTTCCTTTAAACCCCAGACTAACTACCTATCAGCTCATTCCATTGGATGTATAATCTCAAAGTTACCATTGTTATAAAAAATAATAGCAAGAGCTTATATAATACCATGTTATCCCAAAATGGACTCTTCTCCATATATCTACTTATTATCTTCCTTTTGTTAGTAAATGGCAAATCCACTGTTCTAGCTGACCAGGAATAATTTTTTAATTTTTATCTCTCTCTTTTTTTTTTTTCTTCACTCAACAAATGCTGTTGGTCAGAGTCTGGTGACAGCCATCTCTACTGCTGCCTACTGGTCCAAGCCATTAATTCTCAATATAGCAGCCAGGTGGAACCTGTTAAGATCTAGGTTAGATCATGTCACTTCTTTGCTCAGAATCTCGAAAGGTTTCCCATGTCTCAGACCATCTAGGTCAAGTTGGATGACTCAGTCAGCCAGTGGCTCAGCTTGACCTGAATGGTCTAAGACAACCTCACTGAAATGTCTGGACCCTCAACTGAGATGACTGTGATAGTTGGGAACACTGGGTCTCTTTTTTTCCAAGTAGTCTATCCTCCTTAGCTTTATAACATGATGATGGCGTTGGCAAAAGGCAGGCTCAAATGCACAAGTGCTTATCAAACCTGTTTGTGTCACATTTGGCTAACCCAGGATCAATGTGTAAAGAGAATTAATGAGGGTGCATATACCTGGCGGTGTGTGATTCTTTAGGGGCCATTAATATAATACTCTTCCATATGCCCTCCATGATCAGGATCCAGTTTCATTTGTTAAATTACTTTATTTTAGTATACAACTTCTTTCTTCAATCAGAAGACCACCTAGAAGTAGAGAGTACTATATGTACTATAATAATTTATAGATTCTTTTATTTAGGTAAGTCAGACACTGTCTTGTTGCTAGCTGTTGGAGTTAATTAACATCCATTTTGCATATTATCCCCCTACCCTATGTTGGAAAGTAGTACTTTACTTTTGCTTCACCTTAATTTATGTGGTGCTTTATTAAAGGCTGTTTGCTCTTTTTAAATCTAATTTTTGTTCCATGTCATCTATCAAAGCATACAGTCATATACTTGTTTTCTTCAAATCACCTCTGTACTTTGTCTTGTCATGTTGCCCTTATGTCCTTTTTTTCTCTTTTTGCCATTTCCAATAAATCTGGTCTGTTATTAATATTTATTTTAATTCTAGTGTCTACTCATAGTTTGGTTTTCATCTTCCGGTCTTTGTGGAATTCTCTTAACCTCTTACCATTATAAGTATTTGTAAGCATTACTTCATTATGTCTTCAAAGTAGTCTTAACCAGTCATTTATATATTCAGATGCAAATTTTATTAAAAATTGCTTTTCTTTTGGGGCACCTGGGTGTCACAGTCGGTTGAGTGTCCTTACAGTTGGTTTTAGCTCAGGCTGTGAGATCAAGCCCCGGCTTTGGGTTCTGTGATTAGGGCTGAGTCTGCTTGAAATTCTGTCTCTCTCTCTCTAAAATCAATCAATCGATTGATCTTTTTAAAAGATGGCTTCCTTTATTTTCCTTTTTTTAACCTTAAAGGCATTTAGTTTTTATATTTAGTGTATTAAATAAACAGTTTAATATAATCTTGTATTTTATTTTCAGAAGGTACAGAGTTGTTATATATAATGCATTTTTTTCTCCAAAGCTACTGTGTTCAGAAGAGTTGAAAACCATTGTAAAAATTGAATGTAAAATGTGAAAATTGAAATAAGGGGAAATAACCTTCCAATTGTTTGTGGCTTAAATCTAAATTTCTTGTTTCACTCATTTGGGTTATTGAATTTATCCATGTTCTGTTGAGGTTTCAGATTTTGTATTTCTTTTTTTTAAGATTTTATTTATTTGAGAAAGAGAGTGCACGCCCACTGAAGTAGGAGGAGGGGCAGAGGGGACTAGCAGACTCCCCACTGAGCACAGAGCTTGACTCTGGGCTTGATCCCATGACCTTGAGATTGTGACCTGAACCGATAGAGTCAGATGCTCAACCAACTGAGCCACCCAGACACCCCTCAGATTGTATTTCTGGAAAAGTATGTAGTATACTGTATATATAGATCCTGATGTGCAGAAAACAATCTGAATTTTAGACAGCCAAGTAAATGATCATGGACTTCTCTAACTGTATAAAATGGTAGCTTTTCTGAATTTAGACGGAAGTATGTTATTCTTGGTTATCAGATAAAAATCCTTTGAAATTGTTTTCCTGGAAGACTTTTAAGACTATTGTCAGTTTTGAGAAACTGAATTTTTCAGTGTATTGGCCTTTTGAGAGACTATGCAGTCCAAATTAACAAATTTATTTGATACACTTTAGTCTGGCAGGCATGGTTAGGCACTAGATATACAAAGTTGCACAGGACAGTCTCTAGTGGAGAAAATATCATCATCATGCTGTCTATGAGTGCTGAGATAGAAGCAGGCATTAAGATGCATTGGGAGTGTTTAGTCAAGCCAAAGCCCTCATACAGAAGTTGCTTAGTCTTAAGAGAAGGGGTTAAAAAAAAAAAAAAAAGAGAGAAGAGAAGGGGTTAAAAAAAAAAAAAAAAGAGAGAAGGGGTTAACCATACAAGGAAGAAAGGGGGCATTCCATATTGAGTGAAGGAGCATGAATAAAGATATTGAGGAACAAAATAGCTAAGAACTAAAAGTAACTTAGTTTTATTAGCTCATAAAGTATGAAGTGGGGAGCTATGGGACCTCACATGGTTTGCTAAGGAGCTTGGGTTTTAGCATGTGGTATTTTCTCAGTCTTTACCACCAAAATCATCTAAAGTCACTGGAGATTGAATACATGCTTTCAAAGGAGACAAAGTACACATAAGACCTCCTGCATATTTGAATTTTCTCTTAAGAGTGATGTTGTATTGTTAAATATTAGGAATACCTTTGTCTTTTATTCTGTGCATTATTAGTTTCGATTTCCTAATTATAGAATGAGAATAATAGCACTTTTATTTTAGGATTTGGGAGTACTAATAGTAACTATAACGATGATAACAATGACAAAATAGCTAATGTTTTTTGAGAGCTTACTGAAAGAGGAACAGTCTAGGTGCTTTATTTCTATTACCTCATTTAATCCTCAAAACATCTCGATGAGGTAGGTACATTTATCTCCTTCTTACTTTTAACAAAACTGGGGCATTAGAGAAGTGATTTTCCTAAGGTTACACAGGTAGTTGGTGGCAGAGCTTGGTTTGAACATGCGGTCTGAATATAAGGCACTTAACTATTACATACTCTCATTCTTTGAGATCATGTGTATAGAATATTTAGCACAGAACCTGCCACATAATTGTAAATGTAAACAGTTATCAGCAGCCAATAATATTTCCTTAACTTTGTTCAAATTTTTGAGTTAAATTGATGCCCCTAAGATATTTTGCTGTTTTTTTGTGGCTTGACTTACTCCCAGCCTGCCATTAAATGCAGAGTGTGTGACACACACACACCCATGCTTTTAACCACTACCCTTTATTGCCGCCTCCTTCCTTGTGGATCTCTGTCCACATTAGATTTTAATCCATGGCAGGGACCATATTTGTTAATCATTGTATACCCAGTCCTTCACACTGTATCTAGTACATAGACATGACTAAGTTATTCAGTGAGTAAATAAAAATCTAAAAACCTGCCATTTTTAGGTGATCTTAGAATTTAAACATCATTCATACTACCTATAATTGTGGTTTAATTGCTTTGCATGTTTTTCTGTTGGTAAACAGTCTAGTTTGGACCAGCCATCTGTTTCTGTGTTCTACAGGGCACTTTCACCTTGGAACTACAAAAACCCTGCTGGGTAACTGGTATTTGTTTGTCTTAGAGAGATCACTCAGCTTTTGGAGGGAGAAGGAGATTGGATAACATTTTGATCTAAAACTAGAATGTTAGAAATATACAAAATAGCATTTTAAAATGTGTAGTCTAAGAAACTTAATACAGAAAGAAAAAAGTACTTTTCATTTGCCTGTGACATTAAATCATTTCAAATAAAGAGAAAATAATTTAATTTTTTTGCAAAGGAATTTTCTGTTATTGTGGGTTAACTCATATTTTCCTCCTCTCCTCTATCTAGAATGTCTTAAGCCATTCTACCTTATGAGAAATTGGATGTTCTTGCAGATAGTCATTGTGGGAGAAAACGTTTCATATAAGTCCCAGATGAGGACCGGAAACTTGAAATCAGAGGAGCATCTGAAATCAAGTAATATTAGGTAGGATAAAAATTACAAGGGATTTTTACATGTTTGTATTCCTTTTAGAGATGTATGTTAAAGTATGCATATTTTATGAGCATTAATAGAAGAGTTAGAGACTTTGTGGAGCATTTGATATTGGTGAGGATGGGAGATGGGAGTGCTAAGATTATTTTTTTTACATGGCTTCATGAGAACTTTGACATATTTACTTTGTCATGAGCATTTGTATCTTGTAGTCAAAGGAAATTTTTTTTAAACATTTACTAACATAAATCTAAGACTTTTATATTTACGTATGAGGTCTTTGTTCATGATAAATATAGGTACATGTGATTCATCTTATAGATTATACTTTATTTTTATTTTTTTAAAGATTTTATTTATTTATTCATAGAGACACAGTTAGAGAGAGAGAGGCAGAGACACAGGCAGAGGGAGAAGCAGGCACCATGCAGGGAGCCTGATGTGGGACTCGATCCCGGGTCTCCAGGATCACGTCCTGGGCTGCAGGCGGCGCTAAACCGCTGCGCCACCGGGGCTGGCCCTAGATTATACTTTAGTATGAAAATTCTTATGTTTTAGGTTACATATATAGCAATTCATTTTGAGTGCAGGGAGCATCAGCTCTTACTTAGTTCTCTCTGTCTCCATGGATGCAGTCCAGCCTCCTAGATGCCTATAGAAATAGGTATATGATTGCATGCTAGTGAAGCCCTCTCTAACCACCTGGTGAGTTAGCAACTGTTGTCACAACAGCTGTAATGACAGTTGTAATGACAGAATGTGTGAAGGTGTCTGATCTTGGATATGTGGCTTTTTTTTTTTTTTAAAGATTTTATTTATTTATTCATAGACACAGAGAGAGAGAGGCAGAGACACAGGCAGAGGGAGAAGCAGGCTCCATGCAGGGAGCCCGACGTGGGACTCGATCCCAGGTCTCCAGGATCACACCCCAGGCTGCAGGCGGCGCCAAACCGCTGCGCCACCGGGGCTGCCTGGATATGTGGCTTTTAAATGAGAAGTGATAGTTGCCTCTAGAAGTTGATAGCATGATAATGACATATCTATAGTCAGGCCATTCCTGAAGACTTGCTTTACCATGCATTTCTCAAGAACTCTGGAACCAGACTATAGGTGGAACCTAAGCTCTGCCATTTCCTAGTTGTGTGACTTTGGGCAAGTTATTTAACTACTTTGTGCCCCTGTTTCCTCATCATCAAAATGGGGATGATCCTACTACTTACCTGATAGATTTTTTTGCATGAATTAAAGATTTAGTAAAATATGAAAGCATGTAAACAGAACCTAGCAAATACTAAATGATCCAACTCTATTATGAGTTGGATGAGGCTATTAATATGAGGCTATAGTTAATCCTTAACAAGAGTTCAGAGTCTGTAATCAATTATCATTAACATTTCTGTATTTTATAGTTTGCTCAATCTGTTATCAGGTTGAATATTTAGAATGTATTTAAGTTATGTAATCAAAACTAATGTTTGGAGAGAAGGAAAAAAAGAAACTTACAAATTATTTTGCAACTTTGATTATCTACCTCTGGTTTTATCTTCTGTATATACTAGTAATATGGTCATCATGACATGTAAACAGTTTCTCTTTCCAGTGTCCATTATATGGTAGTAGATGACAGGATTTTTAACCCCCATCTTGAAATGTCTGTTTCAACCCTTTGTGCTGCTTCAGAAAGGATCCTATGTCAGGAACCAGATTAGCAAAAGTAATTTGGTGGTCAAAGGTATTGGTGTTTTGTTTTTTTTTTGGTTTTTTTTTTTTTTAGGTATTGGTGTTATAATCAGAT
This sequence comes from Vulpes lagopus, assembly GCF_018345385.1. Classification (NCBI taxonomy): domain Eukaryota; kingdom Metazoa; phylum Chordata; class Mammalia; order Carnivora; family Canidae; genus Vulpes; species Vulpes lagopus. The sequence continues at coordinate 169,320,829 of NC_054824.1, read as the reverse complement.
TATAGTCCTCCCTTTTGGAGTTTTCAGTTAGGTTCTTTTGTGTAACTTACTGGTTCTCTTGTTTATTTCTTATAGCAACTCTGAAAGGGAGTTTTTGTTTTTTTGTTTCTTTTTTTTAGGGTTTTATTTATTCATATGAGAGAGAGAGGCAGAGATACAGGCAGAGGGAGAAGCAGCTCCCTGCAGGGAGCCCTTGTGGGTCTCAATCCTAGAACTCTGGGATCACACCCTGAGCCCAAGGCAGATACTCAACCGCTGAGCCACCCAGGTGTCCCATGAAAGGGAGTTTGTTTCCTTGTTTTACAGATGAGGAAATTGAAGTTTCTTGGAGAGAAGCTCCAGCGTAGCATTGCTAATATGTAGGAAACCCACATTCAAACCTGTCTTTTTTATTCTGTATAATTTTTCATTGTATAAAATTGCCTCTTGTATGATGCATATTTCACTGTTCACTAATTCAACAAAATTTTAGTGAACAGCTACCATATACCAGGTATTATTCTAGGTATTAGGGATACAGCCCTGAACATGGTCTTCTCCGGCATTCCCACCGGCTCTTCTCTTTATCTAGTTGAACTGTAAGCATATATCTTTATCCTTGTACTCAACCACAGTGTATTGAAATCATCCGTATATGTCTTTATATCTTCCAGTTTATCTAGAGTTCCTTTAAAAGTAGGACCTGCCATCATTAAGGCTAGCTATTTTTCATATTACTTTTCCCATAGTGTCTAATCCATATGACCTTGCATAACTTTTTTTCAATTTTTTTTTTTGCCTTTGGTGAAGCTCCCTTTCCTATTCATTTTGTAATTATCCCAGATATTCACCATTCTCCTCAGTTTATCTCCCTCATATGTTCAGACACTGATCTGATCTCCTATTGTATCTCTAAAAGTGAATCAGTGAGTGTAGCTGTGAATTCTCTTGGTATCTCTTCACTGTACACTACTCTCAGATTCTTTTAGCACATTGCCATTTAACGTTATCTCCCTCCAGTTTCATCCTGCCTCTTTTTCAAAAGCATTCTTGCCTCCTGTCTTATTAATCACATTCTCATTTACTTCCATGTCTTCCAGACCATGCTCTATCAATTTTCTCACTTTCTTAAGTCTTCAGCCTATTTCACTCTCCTAGCTTTATTTCTTCATTTTAAACATGTTTAAGTGTCTACCATTATAAAATAGAAACTTCTCTTTGTGATGGCATTCTTCCCTTTTTTCTCACTACCTAGCATTTTAATTTAATTTAAAGTTCTTCTTCTTTTTTTTTTTTTTCTTTTTTTGAGAGAGAGAGAGAGAAAGAGCAGGGGAAGGGACAGAGGGAGAGAGAGCATCTTAAGCAGGCTCCACACTCAGCATGGAGCGTGATACAGGGCTCAATCTCACAACCCTGAGATCATGACCTAAGCTGAGATCAAGAGTGTGACGCTTAAACAACTAAGCCACCCAGGTGCCTCTAAACTTCTCTTTCGTATTTGTTCTCTAGCTCCCTGCAATTTGACATTGTCTCTTTCCTGTCAGGGCTATTGTTGACCCTTATTTCACCAAATCCAGCTCACTTCCCAGTCCTTATAGTTATGTGCCCCTTAAAAATAGGTCTGTCTGACATCACTTAGCATAATCTCCTCTAGGTCCTTGGTTACTGCAAACAATGTTGCAATAAATATAAGGGTACATATGCATATATCTTTTTAAATTAGTGTTTTAATTTTCTTTGGGTAACTACCCAGTAGGAATTGGATTATGTGGTATTTCTATTTTCAATTTTTTGAGGAACCATATGATTTCACTTACATGTGGAATCCAAAAAAACAAAACAAATAAATAAACAAAAAAGCAGAATCAAACCTATATAAATAGAACAAACTGATGGTTGCCAGAAGAGAAGGGGATGAAGGGCCAGGCAAAATGGGTAAAGGGGAGAAGGAGAAATAGGCTTTGAGTAATGGAATGAACAAGTCATAGGAATAAAAGGTACAGCATAGGGAATATGGTCAGTGGTACTATAATAGTTTTATATAGTGATAGTAGGTACACTTGTGATCATAGCATAACAAATAGAATTGTTGATTCACTGTGTTGTACACTTGAAACTAATGTAACATTGTGTCTCAACTATGCTCAAATTCAAAAAACAAAAATGAAGGCTGAAAGCTAGCTTCTCTCTTCTGCCATCTGGGTAATTAATTTTCACTTAAGATTTTAACTACCATCAATGTGCTGGGCATTCCAGACTATACCCCTAGTCTTGGTGATTCCTCTGTGCTTGATACTTCCTCTAAGTTCCTGCTTAAACACTTGTATTTTCTCATATACCCAGCTGTCCAAGCTAACAAACTGGGAATGATTTGGACTGTTTTCTCTGCTTTGTCTTTCCTTCCGCTGATTTTACTTCCATGTATTTCTTGAATCTAGATTTTTTCTGTCCGTCTGTAGTTTTACTTCCTCCCTTCCAGTTTTGCCCTTTTAAAGTCTATCTTTTGTGCATGTTATTGTAATCTTTTAAAAATGAAATTCTGACAATGCTCTGCTCCTGCTTAAAACTCAGCACTGATTTCCTATTACTTAAAAGATAGAATCTGAGCTCCTGAACATGTCATGCAGGCTCTCACAGTTTACTGTTTGCCTTGGTTCTCCAGCTCATCTCTTTTGGCTTTCTACCTTATGTTCTATGTTCCAGTCTCCCACCTTTACTGACTTAGCTTTGATTATTGTGCCATTTTCTCTGCGTAGAATGATAACTACTTCTTTCTTTTGGTATTTCCAGACCAGGGTTGGCCCTTAATAAAACTAGATACACATTTTCAAATAATAGAAACCATAGAAAATGTAATATAGAACCTTGGGATGTCAGGAGACTTGAAAATTCATGACAAACTATGAAGTGCCATAGAGAGAAAGCAAATTAGTGCTTTTGTTGTTTCTTACTGAGAAGAACTCCTTTAGGAGCAGCATCTTCCCTAGATTTTCTTTTCTATGTGAAATTCAAGAGTAGAGCAGTATGATTCATTTATTTTTTAAATGAATATCATGAGACTTGGTAATGTCTTAGAGATCTATAGATTATGTATTTCTGTGCTTGCATGTGTATTATCTGGCTATTTTGCATAAATAATAATGATTAGGTTATTTTATTTATAATTGATGAATACTGTTACTATCCCAAATATCCTTTAGTACTCTATGAAAATAAGTAAACTAATTTGAAATAAAACCTGCTATGACTTTTATTTAAATTTAAAAAAAAATTCTAGGAGCACCTAGGTGGCTCAATCAGTTAAGCATCTGCCTTTGGCTCGGGTCATGATCCCAGGGTTCTGAGATCGAGCCCGGTGTCAGGCTCCTTCCTCAATTGAGGAGCCTACTTCTCCCTCTCTGCGCCCCCCACCCCCACTTGTGTGCTCTCTCTCACTCTGCTCTTTCTTTCTCAAATAAATAAAAATCTTTTTAAAAAAATTCTAGCCTCACCTCCCAAAACAAAAGAATCTGATTCACCTTTCTTCACTGTGAGTTTAGAAGATGTTGGCTTATTTTCCTGTGTTCTGCTTATAGGAGAAACAGACTTGGAAGTTCAGGTAGAAGGAATCTTCTGTGTCTGGCCCTGATTTGGAGTTATCTTATATTTTATTTTATGTATTTATTTATATTTAAGATTTATTCATGTTAGAGAGAGCATGGGCTGAGGGAGGGAGACACAGAGAGAGAGAATCTCAAACAGACTCTACTGAGCTTGGAGCCTGATGCAGGGCTCTCTATCCCAGGACCCTGAGATCATGACCTGAGCTGAAATCAGGAGTCAGATGCTTAACCAACTGAGCCACGCAGGCAGCCCTGGAGACTTCATATATTTTAAGCCACAAATCTTAATGTGTGTTCTTGAGAAAGATTACTCTATATATGTTACCTTGCATTGTTATGTAAGTGCTACATATTATCAAGATATTTGTTAAAGAAGATAACCATTAATTTTAGTGGGTTTTTTTCCTCTGACATTACAGAAAATTATTGTAAAATGTTTTAAGTATTGAAAGCCCTACTTCTGTGGGCTATTACTATCAAACATTTCATATTTTTTTTTCTTGCTGTCTTGTATAAGAGGAACTATGATTTGATGGTTAGGAGTTAGCCTCTAGAACTAAACTGAGGAGTTCAAATGCTACCTTTACTACGTACTAACTTGATAATCTAGGACATGTTACTTAACCTTTATTTCTGTGAGTTTCTTTGAAGTGAGGGTAATAATAGTTCATAATATGGATTAATTTATATAAAGCCCTTAGAACAGTGTCTGGCAGTAGTAAGTGCTATATATAGTATTGGCTATTTCAGTACCTAGTGCATAAGAATACATTGGATGTATTTATAGATCTTGATGATCATGTTGTCTCCAAGAATATTGTTTCAGATTGTCAGCTTTCAATGCATTGTTTATCACTGAACGTTTCAGATTTTATTCAGCCTTTTAATGAGTTTTTCTTTTTTTTTAATTGCTTGATAGAAGTGCTTAATTTCTTTTAAGAACTGACAAAATGTATTTAATATCTTGAAAACTTTTATTTAATAGTGCTGTTTTATTTTATTTTTAAAATTTATTCATGAGAGACACAGACAGACAGAAACATTGGCAGAGGGAGAAGCAGGCTCCCTACAGGGAGCCCAATGTGGGACTTGATCCCAGAACCCCGGGATCACCACCCGAACAGGAGCCAGACACATGCCACTAAGCCACCCCAGTTGCCCAATAGTGCTATTTTATTATTGCAGGCATGATGATTTTTTATTTTTGAATTGTTGGCTCATTCATTGTTTTCATTAATTCCTTCAGCGTAAAGTAAGAATTAAAAGGAACTCATGTGGCCAAAATCTTCTACCAAGAGAAAACATTAAAAGCTCTCTCTCAGGATGCCTGGGTGGCTCAGCAGTTGAGCCTTTGGCTCAGGGTGTGATCCCGGATCCCCAGGATTGAGTCCCACATCAGGCTTCTTGCATGGAGACTGCTTCTCCCTCTGCCTGTGTCTCTGCCTCTCTTTCTGTGTCTCTCATGAATAAATAGATAAAATCTTAAAAAAAATAAAGCTCTCTCTTTATATAAATATTGGCTATAAACTATAAGATTAAACTTTAACATTATTGGTCTTTAACAAAACCAATAGATCAGTTGAGTGTAGTAGAAAGAAAAGTAGCTTTATTTTCTTTCTTTGAAAGAAAATAATAGCCAACTATATGCTAATATTTATGAAAGCAGTTTCTATAAGATCATATATCTATTGATTTGATTTCCTGTATATTATGTATTATTAAAAGAAAATTGTGGGGCACCTGAGTGGCTCAGCTGGTTATGCATCTCCCTCTTGACTTCAGCTCAGGTCATGATCTCAGTGTCGTGGGATAGAGCCACATGTCGGGCTCTGTGCTGGGCTTGTACCCTGCTTAAGATACTCTCTCTCCCTCTGCCCTCCCCGCTATCAAAAAGAAAAAAATAAAGGAAAATAAAATTGTGTAGTGGGGGGGGATAAGGATTCATCTTCCTGTGAGATAATTCTCAGTTTAACTGTCTCACCTGTCTAAATGGGTATTTTTGGTACGCAAGAAAAAGGAAGAGTTAGTAGATAATAGTATATAACCCTAGTAGGGTTTTGAACAGTTTATAGATTAAGTCCATCAAAAAAATAGCATGCTTATACATAGTAACTTTACTGTTTATTACACGAAACTATATTTTTTAATATGGTTCTCTTTGTGGTAAGATTACATTGATAAAAATAGATCTTTACGCTGAGGAAACTATTATTGATGGTTCCCCATATGGGAAAACTGTTTGGTTTGGGAACTTTTTTTTTTTTTTTTTTTTTGGTTGGGAACTTTTATAGATACTTTACTTTGCATTTTTTGATCAAGTACTCCCTAGAGCAGGAGAGGCAAAGTTTACGGTAAGAGCCAAATAATAAATATTTGAGACTTGGTAGGCCATGTGGTCATTGTCTCAACTACTCAGCTCTGCCCTTGTAGCAAAAAGCAGCCATAGACAGTACATAAATGTATGGGCTTGAATGTGTTCCAGTAAAGTTTATTTATGAAAATAGATTCAGAGTGAAGGAAGGAATTTCACTCATTGGCTGACCACTGTACTAGAATATGAATTTTACTTCTTGTGGTAGAATTTATTTTCTACTTGAACAAATCTTTTAATTTAGGCTAGGTGACTTAAATGTTAGTGTTTAGCTGACAGAGTCTGTTAGCTTTTTAGTTCACAATTTTTTTAATTCTAATTTGAAAGAAGTAGAAATGACTGGACTTTAGAGTCAGAAAGAACTAAGTTTGTACTTAATTGTACCTAATTGCTTTGTGACTGTGGATAAATTATTTCAGAGCTTCAGTTTCCTTGTTTATATAAGAGGAATAATACTAGATATCTTCAAGGGATACCTGGGTGGCTCAGTGATCGAACATCTGTCTAGTTCAGGTCGTGATCCCAGGGTCCTGGGATCGAGGCCCACATCAGGCTCCATGCAGGGAGCTGCTTCTCCCTCTGCCTATGTCTCTGCCTCACTCTGTATCTTTCATAAGTAAATAAATAAAATCTTTAAATTAAAAAAAAATACTAGATATCTTCAAGTTATATTTTCCATTTAGCGATCTTTTCATCAGTTCAGTTTAGCAAGATTATTTTCGTCATTAATGTGTCTTTCAGAATCTAGGCAAGAACAAACAGTGCAGAGAATGAACACCTCTGCAGAGAATGAACACCTCTACTTCTGTCATACTAAGGAAACAAAACTAGAATTTCAAAATGCTTTAACATTTATGTGAGATAGCTTTTATGACATTTTTGTACTTTCATTAGTGCTTGAATTTTTAATTTTACAGTTTCTCTTAGATTATAGCATATAAAAATATAAAGTAAAATTTTGATCTTTATCAGTGGAAGCCTACTGCAGAATTGAGTAGACTTACATTAGACATTAGACTAAAATGATCTTCTCAAAATAAATAAATAAATAAATAAAATGATCTTCTCTTACTAACAGCCTATAGGAGAAGCAGATTATTAGTTTGTTTTAGATGTTCAATAAAATCTCTGACAGGAAGTTGGTATCCTCATTAGGCAGATGTTAGCATACTGAAATCGTATTTGTTCATTTTTATAAGCAAATCTTGCTTGGAATGAGAAAACAAACTTTAGGCACATAATTCTAAGATATCTGTGTATACTTGAGTATGAATTTTTTAGCTAATATGTGGATGCAGAATATATTCTTTGTAACTTTGCAGCAGAGGGACAGAATGAAAACAGTTGTTGAGTGTAGTAAAGATGCATAATTAGCAAAGGCTTTCCTCAGTATAAGATTCATAAATAATGCTCCAGCAGGATTGATTAATTGATTGATTTTTGGAGGGCTGTGTTGTTTTGACTTGGGTAGGATAGGATATATGGCATTCTTCCTTTTTTTTTTTTTAAGTTTTAAATTTTAATTCCAGTATAATTAACATAGATTGTTTTCTTAGTTTCAGATATACAGTGTAGTGATTCAGCACTTCTGTACATTACTCAGTGCTCATCATAAGTGTACTCTTAATCTCTATCACCTATTTCACCCATTGCACCATCCACCTCCCTCTGGTGACCATCAGTTAGTTCTCTGTAGTTAATAGGTCTGTTTCTTGGTTTGTCTTGCTCATTTGTTTTGTTTCTTAAGTTCCACATATGAGTGAATCATATGGCATTTGTCTTTCTGCAAAACGGACTTATTTCGCTTAGCATTATACTCTCTGGCTCCATCCATGTTGTTGCAAATGGTACGGTTTCATTCTTTTCTTAATGGCTGAATAATATTCCATTATATATTTATATTATTCCACATATTCTTTCACCATTCATCTATCAGTGGACTCCTGGACTGCTTCCATGATTTGACTATCATAAATAATGCTGTAATAAACAGAGGAGTACATGTATCCCTTTGAATTAGCATTTTTGTGTTTTTTGGGCAAGTAACCCAGTGGTGCATTCATTGGATCATAAAATAGTTCCTTTATTAACTTTTTCTTTAAAGATTTTATTTATTCATGAGAGACCCAGAGGGAGAAGCAGGCTCCCTGTAGGGAGCCTGATGCAGGACTTGATCCCAGGATCCCAGGATAACGACCTGAGCCAAAGGCAGACACTCAACCACTGAGTCACCCAGGTGCCCCCTTTTTTTAACTTTTTGAGGACCCTGCAGATTGTTTTCCACAGTGGCTCTACCAGTTTGGATTTCTACCAACAGTGCAAGAGGGTTCTTTTTTCTCCACATCATTGCCAAGACTTGTTATTTCTTCTGTTAATTGATTTTAGCCATTCTAAAAGATGTGAGGTAATATCTCATTGTGGTTTTGATTTGCGTTTTCCTAATGAGAAGTTGTATTGAGTATCTTATAATGTGTCTGATGGACATGTCTTCCTTGAGGAAATGCCTGTTCATATCTTCTGCCCATTTTGTAGTTGGATGATTTGTTTTTTGGGTGTTGAGTTGTGTAAGCTCTTTATATATTTTGGATACTAACCTTGTATCCAGAGATATGACATTATAGATATTTTCTTCATTCAGTATGTTATCTTTTAGCTTTATTGATCATTTCCTTTGCTGTGCAGAAGCTTTTTATTTTGATGTAATCCCAATAGTTTATTCTTGCTTTTAGTTCACTTGCCAAAAGAGCTATATCTAGAAAAAGGTTACTGTGGCCAATGTTCCAGAAATTACTGCCTGTGCCATCTTCTAGGATTTTTATGGTTTCAAGTCTCACATTTAGGTCTTTAATCTTTTTTGAGTTCATTTTTGTAAATGGTGTAAGAAAGTGGTCCAGCTTCATTCTTCTGGTGTTGGTATTTCCCAGCACCATTTGTTAATGAGAGACTGTCTTTTCCCCAATGTGTATTTTTTCCTCCTTTGTTGAAGATTAATTGACCATATAACTGGGTTTATTTCTGGGTTTTCTATTCTGTTCTGTTGATCTATGTCTGTTTTTGTGCCAGTACCATACTGTTTTGATTACTGCAGCTTTGTAGTATATCTTGAAATCTGGAATTTTGATATCTCCAGTTTTGTTTTCTTTTTTCTTTTTTTAAGATTGCTTTTGCTATTTTTGGTCTCTTGTAGTTCCACACAAATTTTAGGATTGTTCTAGTTCTATGAAAAATGCTGCTGGGGGGCGCCTGGGTGGCTTAGTGGCTGAGAATCTGCCTTCAGCCCAGGAGATCATCCTGGAGTCCTGAGTTTGAGTCCCACATCGGGCTCCTTGCATGGAGCCTGCTTCTCCCTCTGCTTGTGCTTCTGCCTCTCTCTGTGTGTCTCTCATGAATAAATAAATAAATTTTTTTAAAAAAATGCTATTGGTATTTTGATAGGGATTGCATTGAATGTCTAGATTGTTTTGGGCAATCTAGACATTTAAAAAATATTTGTGTTTCCAGTCCGTGAACATAGAATATCTTTCCATTTCTTTGTGTCCTCTTCAGTTTCTTTTATTAATGTTTTATAGTTTTTAGAGTACAGGTTTTTCACCTCTTTGATTAAGTTTATTTGTAGGTATTTTATTATTTTTGATGAAGTTGTAAATGGATTGTTAATTTCTTTTTTTGCTGCTTCATCATTATTGTATAGAAATAACAGATTTCCATATATATGACATATATCATGACACTCTAATGAATTCATTTATTCTAGTAGTTTTTTGGTGGAGACTTTAGGGTTTATATATATATATATATATATATATATATATTATGTTTTTTATATATAGTATTGTTATCTTCAAACAATGAAAGTTTTACTTCTTACCAATTTGGATGCCTTTTGTTTCTTTTTGTTGTCTGATTGCTGTGGCTAGTACTTCTAGTGCTATGTTGAATAAAAGTGGGAAAGTAGACATCCTTTTCTTGTTCCTGACCTTAGGGGAAAGGCTCTCATTTTTTCCCCATTGAATATGTTGTTCACTGTGGGTTTTTATTGTATGCCTTTATTATGTTTAGGTATGTTTCCTCTAAACCTACTTTGTTGAGGGTTTTTCATGAATGGATATTTTACTTTGTCAAATGCTTTTTCTCCATCTGTTGAAATGATCATATGATACTTCTCCTTTCTCTTACTGATGTGGTGTATCACATTAATTGATTTACAAATATTGATCCACCTTGTATTTCAAGAATAAATCCCACTCCATTGTGATGAATGATTTTTTTTTTTTGATGAATGATTTTTTTAATGTGTTGTTGGATTTGGTTTTGCTAGTATTTTGTTCAGGATTTTTGTACCTACATTTATCAGAGATACTGACCTGTAGTTCTCTTTTTTGTGTGTGATGTCTTTATCTGGTTTTGATATCAGGAATGAATAGGATGAATGAATTCGGAAGTTTTCCTTCTTCATGTACTTTTTGGAATAGTTTGAGAAGAATATGTTTGGTAGAATTCCCCTGTGAAGCCGTCTGGTCCTGGACTTTTGTTTGTTGGGAGTTTTTATTGTTGTTGGGAGATAGATAGATAGATTGATTGATTGATTTGGCAGAGAGAGAGCACACACAAGGATGGGGGGTGAGAGAGGTAGAAATAGGCTCCCCTCTGAGCAGGGAGCCTGATGCTGGTCTCTGTCCCAGGACCCTGGGATCATAAGATGAGCCCAAGGCAGATTTTTTTTTAATTTTTTAAAAAATTTATTTATGATAGAGAGAGAGAGAGAGAGGCAGAGACACAGGCAGAGGGAGAAGCAGGCTCCATGCACCGGGAGCCCGATGTGGGACTCGATCCCGGGTCTCCAGGATCGCGCCCTGGGCCAAAGGCAGGCGCTAAACCGCTGTGCCACCCAGGGATCCCCCCAAGGCAGATGTTTAACTGACTGAACCACCCAGGCATCCCAAGAGTTTTTTTTATTATTGATTCAGTTTCTTTGCTGGTAATCTCTGTCTGCTCAAATTTTCTATTTCTTCCTGTTTCAGTTTGGGTAGGTTATGTTTCCAGGAATTTAACCATTACTTCTAGGTTGTCCAATTTGTTGGCATGTAGTTTTTCATAAGATCTCTTAAAATTATTTGTATTTCTGTGGTATTGGTTATTTCCCTTCTTTGATTAATGATTCTGTTTATATGAGTCCTCTCTCTCTTTTTTTTCTTGATGAGTCTGGCTAGAGGGTTTATCAATTTTGTTGATCTTTTCAAAGAACCAGCTCCTGGTTTTGTTGGTCTGTTCTATTAGGTTTTTTTTTTTTTTTTTAGTTTATATATATATTCATTTCTGCTCTAATTTTTATTACTTACTTCCTTCTTCTGGTTTTGAGTTTTGTTCTTTTTCTGGTGCCTGTAGGTGTAAGTTCAGGTTGTTTGAGATTTTTCTTGTTTCTTGAAGTGGGCCTGTATTACTATCAACTTCCTCTTAGGCCTGCTTTTGCTGGATCCCAAAGATTGTATTTTCATTTTTGTTTGTTACCACAGAATTTTTTATTTCTTTGATTTCTTGGTTGACCAATTCATTGTTTACCAGCATGTTACTTAACCTCCATGTATTTGTGCTCTTTCCAAATTTTTTCTTGTGATTGTTTTCTAGTTTCATAGTGTTGTGGTCAGAAAAGATGCATGGCATGGCTTCAGTCTTTTTGAATCTGTTGAGACTTGTTTTGTGGCCTAATATGTGATCTGTTCTGAGAATGTTCCATGTGCACTTGAAAAGAATGTGTATTCTGCTATTTTAGGGTGGAATGTTCTGAATATATCTGTTGAATCCATCTCATCCAGTGGGTCATTCAGAGCACTGTTTCCTTGTTGATTTCATGTTTGGATGATATATCCATTGATATCAGTGTTAAAAATCCCGTATTATTATTGTATTACTATCAATTCCTTTATGTTTACTATTTTTTTAAAGATTTTATTTATTTATTCACAAGAGACACAGAGAGAGAGAAAGAGGCAGAGACACAGGCAGAGGGAGAAGCAAGCTCCATGCAGGGAGCCTGACGTTGGGACTCAATCCCAGGTCCCCAGGATCACGCCCTGAGCTGAAGATGACGCTAAACCGCTGAGCCACCCGGGCTGCCCCCTTTATGTTTACTATTAACTGTTTATATGTTTGGGTGTTCCCATGTTGGGTGTATAAATATTTATAATTGTTATATCTTATTGGATTATTCCTTTTATTATTAATATAGTGTCATTCTTTGTCTCTAGTTACGGTTTTTGTTTTAAAGTCTATTTTGTCTGATATAAGTATTGTTACCCCGGCTTTATTTTCATGTCTTTTTGCATGATGAGTTTTCTCCATCCCAGCACTTCCAATCTATGGGTTGGTATTGAGGTCTGAAATGAGTCTCTTTTGTAGATAGCATGGGTACATGTAGCATGTAGAATGGGTCTTGTTTTTTTTTAATCTGCTCTGTTACTCTGGGTCTTTTGATTGGAGTATTTAATTTATTTACATTCAAAGTAATTACTGGTAGATTTATATTTATTTTCACTTTGTTACTTGTTTTGTGGTTGTTTTTATAGTTTTTCTCTGATCTTTCTTTTGCTCTCTTTCACGGTTTGCTGGCTTATTTAGTGATATACTTGGATTCCTTTCTCTTTCTTTATTCTTTGAGTATCTATTACTGGTTTTTTATTTGTGGTTGACATTAGGCTTGTATGTAACAATCTTCTGCAGGATATGTGGTATTCTTTATTAAATTCTATGATCTTAGGTCTTAATGGTATAAGCCAACAAACTTTGTGAAAGTTTGTTTAAATGGCAAAAATGCTAGTAGCTTGTGATGGTGAGCATTCTTAAAATCTGTGATATGTACTATGGAGAAAAAAATGAGTGCTTTGAGAACATAAAATAGGAATATCCTTTATCTGTCAAGTGAGATTTCATGAGAAAGTAATGTCTCTGACTGACACAAATGATGGAGGTACTTCTAGGGTAAGGACTCTTCTTTTACAAAGACCCTGAGTGTGAAGGGAGCAAAGCACATTGCAGAAACCAGAAGTCCAGTAACTAGAGCATAGAAATCAAGGAGAGAAGAGAGTAATGGTAGAAGTAGTACAGACTCTAATTTTTACAGTGCAGGGAACTTCGTAGGACACTTTATTAAAGATTACAACTTTTACCCTAAAAGCAGTGGGAAATCATTAAAGTGTTTTTAATTGGCAGTTGGTAAGATCAGATTTGTATTTTTTTATTAGAGGTGAGAGAGGGGCAGAAGGAGAAAAATAATCTGAAGCAGGCTCCCTGCCCAGCACAGAGGGCAGGGCAAGGCTTGATCCTGAGATCATGAACACAATCAACTGAGCTACCCTGGCACCCCTCAGATTTGTATTTTTAAAAGATCTCTGAGACAACAGCAGAGAGAACAATAAAAAAGGGAAGAGTGAAATACAGATAATAATTTTGGTGGCATTGCATTACTCTAGGCAAGAGATGATTCAGAACTTGAGTGAGAGTGACTGAAGAAGGAGTAAAGGGCAATCAACAGATTCAAGATATATTTAGTTGGTAGAATTTTCTGGAATTGATTTGAGGGAATTGACCGGGGATTTGAGAGAATGTTGTCTTAAGTGACTTCCAGGTGTCTGCCTTTCACACCTGGAAAGCAGTGATACATTTGGTAAGGTAAAAACAGCAGAAAAAGAACCAGGAATAGGAGTAGGGGTGGAGGGGATCCCTGGGTGGCGCAGCGGTTTGGCGCCTGCCTTTGGCCTGGGGCGCGATCCTGGAGACCCGGGATCGAATCCCACATCGGGCTCCCGGTGCATGGAGCCTGCTTCTCCCTCTGCCTGTGTCTCTGCCTCTCTCTCTCTCTCTCTCTCTCTCTGTGACTATCATAAATAAATAAAAATTAAAAAAAAAAAAAAAAGAGGGATCTCTGGGTGGCGCAGCGGTTTGGCACCTGCCTTTGGCCCAGGGCATGATCCTGGAGACCCGGGATCGAATCCCACATCAGGCTCCTGGTGCATGGAGCCTGCTTCTCCCTCTGCCTGTGTCTCTGCCCCTCTCTCTCTCTCTCTCTCTCTCTCTCTCTCTCTCTGTGACTATCATAAATAAATAAAAAAATTTAAAAAAAAAAAGGAGTAGGGGTGGATCACAAGTTCACTTCAGTTTTGGACCTCTTGAATATAGGCAATTCTTGAAGAATTTGAGAGAGAAAAGAAGCAGCAGCCAGAGGAAGATAGACCAGGACAGAAAGATTTTTAAAAACCTGTGAAAGACTTGGGCATATTTAAAATAGTGAAGATAAGGAAGGATCCACTAGAGAGGGAAGTTTTCAAAATTATTGAAAGAGGGAGGGCAAAATTAAAGGAGCATAAATCCTTAATAAAGGTAAGCTAGAAAGAGCCTTCCTAAGTGGAATTACTGGTCTTAAATAAGAGATTTGTGCCTCTGCTGTTTTAACAAGAGAGAGAAAGAGAGAAGACGACTGTGAATGTTAGGGTTTAGCAACTGGGCATTGTTTTTGCTGAAATATGGAGCTGGTCTAAAGTAAACTGAAAGGGGGGGCTTCACGAAGGGGGCAGAAATCAATGTCTGAGGAGAGTGAGAGAGATTTGAGTTAGTTACAGTGAATTGAGAAACATAGGGTTTCCTGGCTGTATTGAGGGAAAATTTTTTTGTTTAATGAGTGTCATTTAATATTATCTTAATTTATCAGATTTGGAGGAAAATTAGCCAAAAATGTGAGCTCTACTCATAGAATTCATGGTGACCCTATATACGATTAAGTAATGGCATCAGTTTGCTAAGACGTAGTACTACCCTGGATATTATTAAAGCAGGAATACTATATGCTGTATCACATATGGAGGTGCTATACATCTTTATGTAGTATGTGATTTCACTTAACTTTAGCTTTTAGTGTTATTTATGTTGAGTAGGCCTACTTTATTTCTAATCGATGTTCTTTTTTCCATTTTTTTAGGCAGGCAGAAGTCCTGAAGGCTGATATGACAGGTATTGGCTAGCTCATTTGTTTTTCACACTTAAGGGAAGGGTCTAGTTGCCAAAAGGAATGATAACTTATTATTTACTTTAAATAATTATTGTTTTTTGTACTTTGAACTCTTCTATGATCAAGAATTTTATATAGTCTGTGCTACATTGAATTAAATATTACCCAATTTAATGCATATAATCATTTAATTTTTATAAACTATCTTTTATCATCAATTTAAGACCTAGAAAAAAGAATTTATATACCATATACGCAAAAATACCTTATGATATTAGGTTCATGTCTTCCTGTTTATAATTCCCCAAACTTGAATAATAAGTAAACCGTGAGAAAAAATGTTTGTAAGAAAACTCTACTAAAAGTCCTTGAAATTGAGTGAGCTCTCTTGCCGCATTTCTTTTCTCCTTTATCTTTTTTGTTTTGAATAAATAACCAGGGTATTTTTGAAAGAATGGCTGGAAGTCACTAGAAGGAGCAGATGATTTTACCTTTCTAAGATTAGGAAATTTATGACGTGACTGCATAGTAGTGATTAGTATACTCTCTGTAGCAACATATGCTATTCTAAAATGTAAAAGGAGATACATGAAAATGGATCTCATTCTAAGTTTTGAGAACTTTGGTTCTGAAGTAAAATCTGCAAAGAAGAGTTAAACTGTAAAAACTAGCATTCTGGCCAAAATTTACAATCAAGAAGAAATAGGGTCTTTAAAGGTCTTTTTCTTAACATTGCAGTCTAATGTTAATGTTGATACTAATGTTTTAAGAATCTGTGAATAATATCATTATCCTCTTGTTCAAGGAAAAGGGGGAAAAAGCTAAAAGCACTTTTTAGAGGTTTACTTAATATGGTACCTCAGTTCTTCCCATTATTAACCTGTCATCATTTTCCATACTATATATATCAGCGTCAGCTGTAAGCTACTGTATTATGCTTTTGAATTGTCCTGGTAGGCATAATATGCATCATCTGATAAAAATTGACATGGAGCAATGTTAGAAAAAGTACCATTTACTTTTTCTTAAGTATTGAATATCCCTCAGTAAGTAGGCTTAGGATTTGGCTTTTATAGGGAACATTTGACTGCCCGAGACATTAACTAGGATATTAAGTAATTTAAATGATAGTCTGTCTGATAGATCAGAGTTAATGATGCCTTATAATCCTTTCTCTGCTATCAATAAATTGAAATAAGATTGAATAAATCTATAAGCCTATTTACTTAGTCATTAAAAACCTACTAAGAGACCAGGAAGCTGATATTATACACTTTTTTTGTAGCCAGCAAACTCTTATGAGGATTAACTCAAATATCTAGGAGATTCTATTTTCAGGCTTAAAGAAGAGTAAAGATTATGCCATTGTGCTGCAGCAAAATATTAAATGTAACCAGGAAACCTAACTATTAAGTTTTTCTATTGAGGCAGCTCACCATCAATTATTTCACTTGTAAGCATAGTAATCAGAAAAGCTAACCTGTCTTCTAGGACTCTGGCAGACGCTATGTCCCCAGCTGGGTATTACATTTAGGCATAGCCTGACTTCCTTTCATCTTGCACCCAATCTCTCATTTAGCCTCTTAAGCAGTTTAATCCATGTCTGCTATGAATTCTCATTTACATTAAATGGCAAGTGTGGATTGCGCACAAAATTTCTTGGCAAGCAATTTACCAATCATTAAAATAACCCTCGCTGCTATGGCTTTATTGGGTTGACATAGAGAGGGTAGGAATAATAGCAGAATGTGCAAACAACTGCTGGATCATGAGCAGAAATGAAGATTCTGTAAGGACAATTGTGAGAATGATTCAAAATAAAAAGAGAAAAGCTGCTTCGGATAAAGAGATATAGTTATGATTAAACAGACCATCTCGGTAGTCTGTCATTTTATATGGGATGACTTCTGAGGCATATGGCTTCCTATGACATGAATTCATAGAAATCCAACTAAAGAAAAGGGTGCATCTTTCATTCTTTCTTTTCTAGCCTTTTTCATGTCATGGTGTTATTTCAAAGCTAAAAGACAAATGCAGAAGCATTTTGAACCAGATTTCATCATTAACCAAAAGTTGAAAGTCATTTGAAAATGTACTAGTATAAAACTTCTGCAGTAATTTATGCTATACTTAAAGCAGATTTTGCTTTGGGAAATGGAGAGGGAAGGAGTCATTGGGGTGGTATAATGATTTTAATTATCTGTTTTTCTAACTGTTTTGTCTTTGTTTTGTTACTCAGATTCTAAGCTGGGTCCAGCCGAGGTCTGGACATCCAGGCAGGCTCTGCAGGACCTGTACCAGAAAATGCTAGTTACTGATTTGGAATACGCTTTAGACAAGAAAGTAGAACAGGATCTGTAAGTATTATCATTTGGGATGTCCCTGTAAGAACAAGAGTATCACCAAGACTTTAGGATAGAAAAGAACATTTTGGTTATTTCTTCTTAAACTATCTCAGAGTAAGCTCTTTCAATGGAAAAAAAAATTCTAATACTTATAGGTTTTTTGAACAAAATATTTAACCATTGGTATTACTTCAGATAGTCTTAGGCAGCAAGAGGAGAAATGGTTAGAGTTGAATCTTTTTAAGGTCTTTAGGGCATATCATAAAAATAATTCTATATTTCAAGTACTAAGAGACAGTGTTTGGATTCTCTGTGTTCAGTCCTGCATTTAAGCCATGATTTAAAATAGAAATTCAATAGTAAGCTTTAGATAATTCTTCTTTGGCAAATATGATTCTATAAATTTCTCCCAAAGGAAAATGTCTCTGCATTGTAAGGGAAGTTCTTCCTTTTATAAAATAAGTAGGTATTCCCCTCCCCCCACATAAGACTAAAGAAAGATTTTGTATATTTAGGCTATTTCACTTGTTCTTTCTATGAGAGGTGAAATGAGAGATGACCAGATTCCCAAGTGAGTAAATAAATGTCTTTTGTAGAAGGCCTTGCCTTATAAATTGAAACAGGGGTATTAGGCTGATGGAAAATGAAAAATTGGTTAAGAATATTCTATTTAGTAATGGCTGTTACCCTAAGTTGTGGTGAAAATTAGTTTCTATCTTCTACGTGTTTCTTAGATACTTTATATTTTTAGAAGTTCTAGTAATAAAAGCTTAATCACAGCCTAAATCCATTTCTGTGATATTAGAGTCAAGGATAAAATGTCATCAAAAATGCTGAGGGAGTGATTGTCCTCATAAACCATTAAAAACGCCCAGTGCTCTTGAGTGTCAAGGTTGACGTTGATAAAGAATTAGGTACTTTCCAGGTAGGTTATAGACCTTTTATCTTTGTTTGCTTCCTTTAATCAAGGCAATAATAATCTCTCTCCATCCTAGTTCTGTTTTTCCCCCCCTGTGATTTCCAAGTTAAGGAATGACTGTATTTCACCATAACTGAATTTAAAATGATTCTTTATACAGCTTGATTAATGAAAAACATGTTATAATAGGATTTTGGTATGCCATATTTCAGCATTGTGTTTTTTCCTATTTTAAATAGTCAGAATTGAAATGTCAAAAAAATGAGCTTATATTTCAAGCTCTCAAAAAAATACTAACCTCAAGAGAAATAAAGAAAATATTAAATAGAATTAGAACAGAGTACTATGGGAAATAGATTTTATGGAAATAAGAGATATGACTTAATATTTTCAAAAAGAATTTTCCCCACTATACATGTCACTTGATAGGGTACACTCACTCGTTTCTTGGCATAATGTGTGACAATTTGTTAATAGCTTCCTTTTACTTTGGTCTTGCCACTGTAGTTCAGATTTTGTATTGGGATTCCTAAATAGGCTCTAACCCTAGTAGCTCTAAAAGATTAATAACTGAAGCCACAGTCTGATTATTCGAACATGTGGTGAGTGTTTACTAAGGTCAGTTGGATGCTACGGCATGTCTCATCTTGCTCAAAGAAGAGCATAAAGTTATTTAAATAAGTGAATAACTTTAATGCAGGTTTACTGTCTAGTGTGTTATAATTATAACAAACAGTTCTTTCTTGTTCTCAGGGGGACCAGTGTCTGCCCAGTGAGTCACTGCTATACCAAATAGAATTACATTTTGTTTTCAGCTGGAATCATGCCTTTAAGAATCAGATCACAACACTACAAGGCCAGGCAAAGAATCGAGCAAACCCGAATCGGAGTGAAGTTCAGGCAAACCTTTCTCTGTTCCTAGAGGCAGCTAGTGGCTTCTATACTCAGGTGAGTTCTGTGTTGTATACCAATTTTTCTATGATTAGTTGTGAGTGTTCATATAAACACTTTTTGTTACAACTACATGGGCCATCCAGGAGTTGATCATCTGTAATCTTACATGAATAAAAATATCCCATATTGTTTGCCATAAGACCTTTAAAACAATAAAGATTCAACCAGAAAAGGTTGATGTTTGGCATAAAGATTGGAGTTAAAATTGTGTGAGTAGAAAATGGTAATGAGTAGAAAAGCTATATCTTAGTGAAACACCAAAAGTAGTTATAAGTGGTATTAGAACAAATGTGAATTTATGGGTATAGGTATAGTCATTATGAAAGTAAAAGCTATATTGTACCAGGCAAAAATTGTCAAACTTTGTGATATCAAGTGAGTTTTCATAGTATTATGCGTTCAGTAGAATTTATCTAGGGGTTTAAATGCTATTAAACTACTTAAACGAAGTAGATTTTTTTCTGCTTTAATAATAAGCTATTATTTATCATCCTCAGAGACTTACCTTGTACTTGGTTACATCTTTCTATAACTTCTAAGTCAGGCAAGGTAGAAGAATAAATAAATCTTTGGTTCACCTGGGTGAATCAGTTGGTTAAGCTTCTTCCTTCAGCTCAGGTCATGATTTCCAGGTCTTGGGATCAAGCCCCGCATTGGGCTCCCTGCTCAGCAAGGAATCTGCTTCTCCCTCTCTTTCTCTCTCTGACTCCACCCCATCATTCAGTCTCTTTTAAATGAATAAATAATAAATAAATAAGCTTTTAAAAAAAGAATCTTTCTGAACAGTGAATTTTCTTTAAGCAGAATCTTTTAGAAAACTTCATCTCATCCATTTGTAGTAGCATTCATAATTTAATTAATAAAAACTGTATAAACTTTCATCTTAGAATGGCAAGATGAGATTTTAGACTAAAAGAAATCTTTGGCCATTCTCTCTATGCTGCTGCTTGACCATTGCTACCTATATTTTGGCTCCAGGATCATGACCTGAGCCAAAGGCAAACACTTAACCAACTGAGCCACCTAGGTGTCCCTCAAAATTCATTTTTAAATAGATGCCAACTTCTAGCAGTAGAAGTTGACCCTTCTGGAGGGAGGGATTGTGATGTGCCACTAACTAGCCTTTAAAGCAGATGTTGAAGATTATTAACTCATCCCACAAGCTTTTAAAAGCCTACTGTTTGTAAGGCACAATACAGATACTGAGGATACGGAGGGAAAAGACATTTTTTTTTCCTATCCAATTTAAGTGAAGAGATGGATACACTATTAGATACTTTTTTTGCTTTCTGATTATAAAAATAATGCATACTAATTTCAAGAAATTTGGAAGTTACATAGAAATTAAAGATTTTTTTAATTCTCCCATACAGGATAAATTATACTTTAGTATATATCCTTCTGGCGTTTTAGTAATTTTGTACATAGTTGTACATCTTGTCTTATATTTGCTTTATAAACATAATGTAAATTTTCCCTTGTATTAAACAGTTTGATAAGCATCTTTGTATATAAAGCATTTTTCTCTAATACTGGATTATTTCCAGTTCTTCACTGAATGATGAATGAAATCATTGGATGAATGAAATTTTTAAATTGTTGATACATCAGGGCGCCTGCGTGGCTCAGCAGTTGAGCATCTGCTTTTGGCTTGGGGCGTGATCCTGGGGTCCTGGGATCAAGTCCCGTATCTCACTCCCTGCAGGGAACCTGCTTGTCTCTCTGCCTATGTCTCTCCCTCTCTGTGTCTTTCATGAATAAATAAATTAAATCTTTAAAAAAAAAAACTGTTGATACACATTGTTGTTTTCCCAAAATATTTATCATTTATATTTTTGTAAATTTAATTTTTAAAAATTTATATTTTAATAAATTTTAAAAATTTATTTATTTGAGAGAGAGACTGAGTGAGCGAGAAATGGAGCAAGGGGAGAGGGAGAGAGAAAAGCAGACTCCTGCTGGGCAGGGAGCCCAGCATGGGACTCAATCCCAATTTCAGACACTTAACCAACTGAGACACTAGGCACTGCTCTCATTTATATTTTTTGCATTTCCATCAGTGGTATGCAAGTGTCTATCTTGATGCATGCTTGCCAGAATTAAGTGTTTGCAGTAAAAGTGCAAAAAATTAATGATTAAATGAATAATTTACATTTAATACATGGAAAGTAGTTTTTCATTTAAAGTTTAATGTCTGGGTTACTAGTGTTGAACTGCATCCATATTTTATTAGATATTTGTCTTTTGTATAAACCATCTGTTTACTTTTCCTATTCATTGTTGGACCCTAATTTTTCCATGGTGATTTGTCTGAGCCCCTTATACATGAAAGATACTTGTTTTCTCTATTATTTTTGGCAACTACCTCCCAATTTCTTCTTTTGTTTTTTTTTTTTTTTTCATTTTAGAGTTTCCTAACGTTACCAGGTTCTTTTTATTTTATGTTTTTGTAATATAGGTTTTTCTTCGTCCATAGATCACTGAATAATAAGGAAAATAATATTTATATGTAAAAGAACAAATAGGTATTATAATTCAAATAATAAAATTTAAAAACATCAGTATTTTACAGTAGAATAATGATGAAATAAATTATGGCATATCTGTAAAATGAAAATTTATGAAACGATTATGTGATATTTATGAAGTTTTTTTAATATGAAAAATTGTATTACTCTTGAGTGAAAAATCGTATAAAATTGTGTGTACAGTATGACTCAGTATATTTTAATTGAGGAATCTCAGCTCAGGGTATTAACAAAAATATTATCCCTTCTTCCCTCCCTCCCATTACTACTTTCAGCTATGCTTTATGAGAGACACCTGAGAGGCAGAGACATAGGGAGCAGGAGAGGCAGGCTCCCTGCGGGGAACCTGATGTAGGACTCCATCCCAGGACCCCAGGATTGTGCCCTGAGCCAAAGGCAGACCCTCAAGCCACTGAGGCACTCAGGCATCCCTTAGCTATATGCTTTTTTGAATTCCAGATTTCTGTCATAACTTCATAGAAAGATTCCGTAACATTCTGGTTTCCTTTGGGTTTTTGAAACATAGTCTAGTTTTAAAACTTCAGTTTAATTTCTGATTCAAATCTGTTTTCCTTCCCCTCTCTATATAATAGAAACTGGAGTTGTGAATAAGCATAGCTGAAGTAGGGGGAGCAGTAGGGACCCTTAAGCATCTGGCCCTCGTGGAGGGAGAAGGGAGGCATCCACATGTTGTGATACATTTTTATAATAGGCATTACATAGATTGGTTCGTCCCCTTGAAACATGATTCTTAACCTTTTTTATGGTATAATGTATATGTAACACATTTCCAAAGCTTAAATTGCACATTGATGAAACAAATGTTCAAAAGCAAAAGAAAAACCATTTTTATCAAAGGAGTATATTTGTTAAAAAAAATATTTATGGGCAGGTGAATAATAATTCAAATTATTTTATAAGGAAAATACGTGGAAAATCTAATTTTGACATTTTTTTCAATTTTTATAATCATTGTTGTTCTCTCCCTGCATTCTGTAGGCAGTGGTTAAGCAATTACAACAATTGTAGAATAAGCATTAATAAACCTTCAGATATTAACATTAATAGGACTTTTTACTTGGATTTTTATGTTGTCTTGGTTTGATCATTGAAACTGTTAATGATGTTGTTAACAATAATGTCTTATACATTTTTCTTGATTACATGCAGTGCAGATTAAACCATCAGAGAGCTAGACCAAGTCCAGATCATTGTAAACCTTACAGGCCAAGATGCGTTTTGAATTATAATCTTTAAGTGTAGTTGCAGGCCATTGAAGAGGAAGCTAGGGAGTAACATCATAAAGTTGGCATTTTTAAAAGATTATCCTGGCTCTTGTATAGAGAATGAATTGGTGGGGGTCAGGAATGGAAGCTAATCAGAATGCCACTATTGTAATAGAAAGAAAGAAATTGTTGGATTTTTGAAGAATAGCCAATAATAGGCTTACTGATAGATTGGATTGAATATGTGGAATCAGGATAGGAGAAGAGTTATCAAATGACTTATCAGATTGAGCAGCTAGTTGACTGAAATGGGGACTCTTGTTCCCATCTGTGTTCGTGTTAAATGAGATAGCCTATTTGAGACCTAAGCGCAAACATCAAATAGGAAATTGGATAAATAAACTTGGAGCTCAGTATAAAGGTCAGGGCTGGAGTAAATTTTAATGATTACAATAAAGAACCCTGACTTAGTCTGACATTAGTGTTTGGTATTTAAAACCACAGGACTAACAGAGTTATTCAAAGGAGCACATGCACCCCAGTGTTTATAGCATCAATGTCCACAATAGCCAGAATATGGAAAGAGCTCATATGTCCATTGGCAGATGAATGGATAAAGATATGGCATGTGTACATACACATGCACACATACACACTGTGAAATATTACTCAGCCATTAAAAAGAATGAAACCTTGCCATTTGCAACAACCTGGATGGAACTAGAGGGTATGCTAAGCAAAATAAGTCAGTCGGAGAAAGACAAATACCCTATATTTTCACTCATATGTGGAGTTTAAGAAATGAAACAGATGAACATAGGGGAAGGGAAGGAAAAATAAAATGAAAATTGAGAGGGAGGCAAACCATAAGAGACACTGAACTCTAGAAAACAAACTCGGGGGTCACTGGAGTGGAGGTGGGTGGGGAGATGGGGTAACTGGGTGATGGGCACTTGATATAATAAGCACTGGGTGTTTTTAAAGATTTTATTTATTTATTCACGAGAGACACAGAGAGGCAGAGACATAGGCACAGGGAGAAGCAGGTTCCCCGCAGGGAGCCTGATGTGGGACTCCATCCTGGAACTCTGAGATAATGCCCTGAGCTAAAGGAGCCACCCAACCACTGAGCCACCCAGGCGTCCCAAGCAGTAGGTGTTATATGTGACTAAATTCTACCTATGAAACTAGTAATAAATAAATAAATGTTTAAAACCACGGGACTAGGTGAGAACACGTTAGCACAAGTGGAACCACCATTGCAATAGTAGAAAATTAGATACTGATGACTTTAGAAGCCAAGAGAAAAGCATTTCACTGATGAGCAGTGATCAACTCTGTTGAATACTGCTGAGAAGTCAGATAAAATGATTAAACAGTGACCAATTAGATTTGACAACAAGGAAGTCAGTGGTGACATTAACAAATACTATATTCATTTCTAAACCATATTTTATATTTTAACATCTCTAAAACAGATAAATCACAAAAGATTGTAAGTCACCATTTAATTGGCAGTTTTTTTTTCTTTTAATGTTGTGATAAATAATAGTTCATCTTATAAGTTATGGTATCTTAGATTTGATGCAGTGTGTCTTTGGTAAATAGTGGGGTTAGAAGGCTAATTGACATGGATTGAGAAGAGACTGGTTACATGTCATCCTCAGTTATATTTTCTGTGAACTTCTAAGCTATCATTTTGTGAGCCACTTCGTGGCACCTCCCCGGCTGGAACAAAACTCCCAAAGAAAGATGTAACATTCTGCTATAGGTTTTTTGAAACTTCTAAGCTATCATTTTGTGAGCCACTTCATGGCACCTCCCCAGCTGGAACAAAACTCCCAAAGAAAGATGTAACATTCTGCTATAGGTTTTTTGAAAACATCAAAGAACCGAACAAATAATTATTACTTTAAGAAAGTGAGAGCCTAAAAGAAAGTATTAAGTTTCTGTAGGATATTCTGTATCTTCATAGTTCTCCATTCTTAGCTTAAGGTAAAGAGCTAAGGGGCAGTGGAATAGTTTAATACCGAGTTTTCACAGAATAATTGCCAAATATAATTCTGCTCAATTTATGGAACATCTGTTTCTCTTCTTTAGTGCCACCTTGTTTCTGCCTCTAAACCCACTGGAGCTCTCTCACCCAGAATCTTTGAGTCAGCAGGAACTTTTCTGGTGTCTCCATCTACAGCTCCTGGGTTCAGGCAAAAATTTTATTACAAGACATTCCATATGGTGCTCCAGCCATGTTTGTTTTACTTTCTGTGAATATTCTTTTCTCTTTTTGATAAATGTTCAGCCTTGCCTAGTTTTCTAGTTTGTTCTTTCAGTACCTACCAAACTCCATTCTGCACCATTATGTTTCTTCTGCCATCTTCAGCAATCATCTGGTTTTGGTGTGGGGTTTTGGTTTTGGTTTTCCCCATCTTTTTTTGTTCCTTTCCTATACATCTTGCCTTTTATATTTCCTGACTCTAACTATTGTGGGCTTTAATTTGTTTACCTAATTTTATGTCATAGGCCCATAACAAATGTATAGGTATAAGTAAAGCTGTGATATATACTTCCTATGCTTAGTTAGAAAAGGTACATGGAACTTATATTTGGTTATTAAAGTGGTTTTTAGGGATGCCTGTGTGACTCAGTGGTTGAGCGTCTGCCTTTGGCTCAGGGCGTGATCCTGGGGTCTTGGGATCAAGTCCTGCATCTGGCTCCCACAAGGAGCCTGCTTGTCCCTCTGCCTGTATCTCTGCCTCTCTCTCTTTGTCTCTCATGAACTCATGAATAAATAAACAAAATCTTTAAAAAAAAATAGTGGTTTTAGGAAAAAGGTGGGACATTTCAAATCCTGAGCAGGGTCCTTAGGATGTCTTATTTTATGTTGTGAATTCTGCACATGTTAGAGTGGTGATAGAACCAAAGTATTTCTAATTCTGTAAGTCAGATCCCTTGATATTTCTGTTGCTTTCATAGTGTCATCTGAAAAAAATGGAGCTTTATAACTACATATACTATATTGCTACTAGTTTATCACAAGGATAAGTGAGACAGGTGTATCAAATACCTTAGGGAATAACGTTGACTATACGTTTAGATAATTCTGCTAGCTATTATGTTTGATATCCCTTGCCACTCCCTTTTCCTTCTTTTCTCCAACCCCACTTTATATACCTGTCTTGCTCATTTGGCTGTGAGGTATTTAAGAAGGTAGATTTTCTTACTCATCTCTGTTGCTTACCATGGTGTGTGATACAGTACCCAAATATTGGAATGAGTATATTTGTAAGTAAATATTTGAATGAATGAGAGTAGAATGAAAAGAACTGTGTGGGGGCCAAGAATGAAACCTTTGGGGAGCAAGTTGGGGGGAGAAAGCCTTTGAATAAAGGGGACTATAAAGGAATGATTGGTAAGACAAAACAAACCAAAACAACTAGCAAAGCTCAGTGATCAGCCATAAAGGTAATTGTTTAAAATGCAGCAAAGAAGTGTCTAATAAGATGATGACACCAAAAAGTGCCCATTGTATTTGTTTATTTGATACCTGGTTATCATTGTCACATGGACAGCAGTTTCAGTAAAGTGTTGGTAGGTAGTCAGATGGGAAGAGGGGTTTGTATGGAAAGTAGATCATAATGGGATCCCTGGGTGGCGCAGCGGTTTGGCGCCTGCCTTTGGCCCAGGGCGCGATCCTGGAGACCCGGGATCGAGTCCCACGTCGGGCTACCGGTGCATGGAGCCTGCTTCTCCCTCTGCCTGTGTCTCTGCCTCTCTCTCTCTCTCTCTGTGACTATCATAAATAAATAAAAATTTAAAAAAGGTAGATCATAATGGATTAAGGAATAAATGGGAGTTGAGAAAGCAGATAAATAGCACACATGTGGATCCCTTTGAAAGAATTTGATTAAGAAGAAGAGACAGAGGGTTGCTGCAGGAGGAATCTAAGGTCAAGTGGGAGAGTTCCAGTTTTGAGGTTTTATTATTATTAATATTTTCTGTGGGTGACACTATTTTTAGGTCACAGCAAAGAAACATGAGAAGTTAAAAGTAGATAGAAGAGTGAGGCAGTGATAGGCAGGAGGCAGACAAGAATGAAATAGGTATGCATAGGGAGAGGAGTTAGTTCTGACCAGGAGGAGATACCTCTAATAGTGAAACTATAGAAGAAAGGAGGAAAAAATGTGTGGTCTACATAATGTCAAAAGTCTCTTCCAGATCTATAATACCATCAGATCTATTATGTATGCAAAGATACAAACTAACCTGGGGCTTAAGAAAATAAATCTCATGGGGGCACCTGGGTGGCTCAGTCAGTGAAGCCTCCAACTTGATCTCAGCTCAGGTCTTGATATCAGGGGTTGTGAGTTCAAGCTCTACATTGAGCTCCACACTGGGCATGGAACCTACTTAAAAAATGTATCTCAAGGAACTCCTAAAGTCTCACAAATATGTTGTCTTGCTTTTAAGTCATATTTGTAACCACCAATCCTTAGTGATTATTGTGTTTCTTTTTTCAAAGATATATTTATGTATTTGAGAGGGGGTAGGCGCATAAGTGGGAGTAGGAAGAGGGAGAGAGAATCTCAACCAGACACTTACGTCACTGAGTGCAGAGCCTGAGGCGGGGCTTGATCCCCTGAGGTCACGACCTGACCAAAAACCAAGAGTTGGTCACTTAACTACACCACTAAGGAGCCCCAGTTTTTGAGTGTTTCTAAGAGGAATAGTCAATAGATAATTTCTTAAAGTTGCTAGCTAAATGTGACTGAATACCCTATTCAGGTAAAGTCTTTTAAAATAATGTTTCTGATTGATTGATTCATTCATTCATTTATAGATTTATTTACTTATTATTTTAGAAGAGGGGGGAGCAGAGTGAATGAGAGAGAGAGACAAAAAGAATCCCAAGTAGACTCCCTACTGAGTGTAGAGCCCACCACTGGGCCAGTCTCAACAGTCTCAACAACCATTGAGATGACTACCTGAATCAAAATCAAAAGCCAGATATTTAACTGACTGAGCCACCAAGGGGCCCTGTTGTTCCTTCTATTTATTTATTCGCTTAAAGATTTTATTTATTAGAGAAAGAGAGTTTTTGCATGTGTACGGAGGGGGAGGGGCAGAGGGAGAGAAGCAGACTCCCTGCTGTGTGTGGAGCCCAGCTCAGTGGGCTTGATTCCAAGACCCTGAGATCTTGACCTGAGCCAAAATAGAGTCAAATACTGAACTGACTGGGCTACCCACGCGCCCCCACTTGTTCTTTTAGACACACATCGTAGATCGCTGTAATAAGTGAGAATTTAAAAGATACGATATATAATGTTACTAGTTATCCTATCCTATTTTCTTAGATTCTTTGCTCAAGTTTCATGTATATGATATTAGGTACACATGTTAAAGTATATAAACCTAACTGTTAAAACACTGCCGACTTACCACTAAATCTTGTTCGTATTTCCCTTTTAGTTATTACAAGAACTGTGTACAGTGTTTAATGTAGATTTACCATGCCGTGTGAAGTCTTCCCAATTGGGAATTATCAGCAATAAACAGACGCATACCAGCGCCATAGTGAAGCCACAGTCTAGCTCCTGTTCTTATATCTGCCAGCACTGCCTCGTCCACCTTGGAGACATTGGTGAGCCTTTGGTGTGAAGGAATTGCTAATACATTCATCCTTTTTTTTGGAGTAGTCAAAAAGAAGCTTTTTCTTCAAACTGAGCATGCACAAACAATTTAGATGGTCATAAGAGGAAACTATAAAATGGATATTAAAGAACTTAAATTTTCTCAATATTTAGGGGTTGGGAAAGGATCTTGAAGGTATCAACTATCATATTAAGATTTATATTTTATTCAGACTTATGCAGATGTAAGCAAATGAATGCCAAAAATGTAATAATACTAAATTTTTTCAAAGTGGTGCCATAATGTCTTCAAAATTAAAAGTCTATACTCTTGGGGTTGCAAGGTTAATAAATTACTCTTTCTGAGGCTAGATTATCTTCTTTCCTTCTTATCAGTGTATTAAAGCCTCTTTTTTAATTGTTTCCATTGTACAGTTAAATTTATATTTCTATTTTATGTATTTTATCTGAGGGTGTTATGTAACTTATTCTTGTTCATCCCTTTAAGGTTGACCTAAAAAGGTTGTAAAACAAATTAACTATAGGATTATGTTTCAACTGTCCTCAAATAACAAGGAATGGAGAACATTACTGCTTTAAGTTGGAGGATGATTTCTTGATGTCATAAATCATTGACTCCATGAGGGGTCACATTAGAGTAAGCACCAAGTTTTGCACGGAGATTCAGTGCAAGGTGGATTTAGGTTGTTTTTGCTTTCATTGTATTCTGTGCACACACATACTTAATATTGCAGTAGGTATGAGGCATTTTCCAAAATCACTTTATAAGATATTGCAGAAATACATAATTTTCAGATCATATTGTATAGTGTTTTTTGTTTTGTTTTGTTTTTAAGTGCCATATAACTCACCCCTTCTTGTGGGCCGGCTCCAGGTCACCAGCATAGTCCATAGTGGGAGCTGGTGATGCATGACACTGGAGGACCTGAAAATGGGGGCTAGGTAAGCTTTAAGATTGGTTACATGCTGAATGTCCCAAATAGGGAAGGCCAGATGGACATTTCACACATAATCCTATAGTTAATTTGCTTTAAAGTATTTTGTCTTTAATTATTTTAAATTAATTTTAATGTATTTATTATCTTTAGAATTGAAAACTGTAGTTGCTTTGGAAATATTACCCTACTAGTTTTTTTATTCATTTGTGTGCTTGTTTTTAAACTAAATTTTCTTTTTTCTTCTCTCAGCTCGATACAGAAACCAGACCAGCCAGGCAGAGTCCTACTATAGGCATGCAGCTCAGCTTGTCCCCTCTAATGGTGAGTGGACCTCATGTCATTTTGTGGTTGACTGTGATACTTTATAACGATACAGAAAATAACTTATGGCTCATCTTCCAAGTTTTATGAAAACAAAAGATTTCAGAGTTCTGGTATTGAGTTTTGGGGATTTGGTATTGATTGATTTGTTGGAGTTTTGGTCATATTTTTTCTTTTAATTGTATATTCTATATAACTAGAAATGAAGTTTTAAAATAAGATTATTATTGTCAGTAAACCAATATAAATAGATTATCCCCTAAATTGTTCTAACAACTCTGGCTTCCTTAATTACTTATAGAATAATTATCTCGTAATACAACCATTTCCTTACTAGGAGAATTGTTTTTTTTGTTTTGTTTTGTTTTGTTTTTTTTTTGAGAATTGTTTTTATTACCTAAAAAAACAGGGCTTTTGTCTTTTGATGACCTCAGAATCAGAATTCGCAGTGATACAAGTCATTCTTGTTAAGCCACGTTGAAATTCTTTTAGATTCTAAAAGGAGCCCCTTTGAAGCAGAGGTGGCACTGTGTATACTGTTTCATATTGTCTGTGGTTGCTTTCCCACTACAGTGGCAGAGTTGGAAGTTGTAATAGAGACTCTTAGGCCCATAAAGCCAAGATTTGCTGTCTAGCCCTTTCTAAAGTCTTAACCTTAATAGTGTACTCTTACCTAATTATGTGCTTTTTAACTAAACATAGTATGTTCTGTTGAGGGAGTGTGCTATTTTAAATTATCCTCATTTGTAGAGAGGAAGTCATGAGATTTACTTTATAAAATACTCCCCGTTATTAATTTATAGATTTAAAAACTGATCATCTGTATTCTAATAGCAAGACTGCATCTTGGGTTACTTTAGAATCTTCATTTTATCCTTTAGGTCAGCCTTACAATCAGTTGGCTATCTTAGCTTCTTCCAAAGGAGACCATCTGACCACAATTTTCTACTACTGCAGAAGCATCGCTGTGAAGTTCCCTTTCCCAGCTGCCTCCACGAATCTACAAAAAGCACTTTCTAAAGCACTGGAAAGGTAGGGTTGATTTTTTTCAAGAGGAGTTGGTATAACCTGGTAACCTTCACCCATAAAATTTGGGTATACGAGAACTAGTAGTTACCTATACTTCTCTTCTATTTGCCTAATTTCTAAAAACACAGATATATTTTTAAAGTTTTGCGTGTAGTCATTGCTGAATTTGAAGCAATCTACATCTGATTTGTTCCCAGTAGAGGAGTACAGGCTGCCGAATACTGATGACTCCTCTGAGTATGTTGCAGATGAAAAGTTAGATGCAGAATCCTCTCCTTGTGTATCAGGCGCTCAAATAATGTGTTTTTGCAGACTGAAACCTCTTTTAAGAGGTGTTAGCCATTTTGGTGCTTAAGATTCATGGAAATTTTTCTTTCATTTCAGCCGGGATGAGGTGAAAACCAAATGGGGTGTTTCTGACTTCATCAAGGCCTTTATTAAATTCCACGGTCATGTGTACCTGAGTAAGAGCTTGGAAAAGCTGAGCCCTCTTCGAGAGAAATTGGAAGAACAGTTTAAGGTTAGATTTTAAAAACAGGTGGTTTTTTTTGTTTGTTTGTTTTTGTCTTTTCTAAATCAGGAAGCATAAGATTTGGAGGAAGCTGACTCCTAGTTTTTATGTCGTTACTTAACTATGAACTGTTGGTAAAAATTAAATTTGAAACTTATGGAATTCTCACATAGAGCATCCCCTCAATTTAAACAGAGATACCATCTATAAAGAAACATAGCAGCAGTGTTTTCACTAAGTAGCTACCATTTGGCAGAAAGTACCAAAGTGGGAAAAAACAACTCCTCTTTCCTTCCTTCTCAGATCAAGCACCTTTCTTTTCAGTTTTGAAAGTAACTACTTTTGATACTTTTTATATTCTTAGGTAGGATTCTGTACCTACCTCATAGTATTTCCATTCTGTAAACTTAACTCTTTATTTTCATTGTGCTTTGATCCATCAGGATTTGTGGTGGTTTAAAGGAAAGGAATGAGAATTTCATTCAACAGGACTATTATTTTACTAATTTGTATACGGAGATAAAATTAAGTAATCTTTGTTCATATGAAAATGATCTTTGGGGATCCCTGGGTGGCTCAGCAGTTTAGCGCCTGCCTTCGGCCCAGGGCGTGATCCTGGAGTCCCGGGATCGAGTCCCACGTCAGGCTCCCTGTGTGGAGCCTGCTTCTCCCTCTGCCTGTGTCTCTGCCTCTCTCTGTGTGTGTTTCTCATGAATAAATGGATAAGTCTTAAAAAAAAAAAAAAAGAAAGAAAGAAAGAAAATGATCTTTTATTAGTATGTCAGATTAGCAGTTTAGATGTAGTATAATATATAAAATATAGGAGGAGTCAAGACTAAATATTAACTTTATTTTTAAATCATTTATTCAACAAATATTTGACTGCCTGTTGTGTCAGTCACTGTTTTGGTCACTCAGATCAACAGCAAACAAGACAGTCTAAAGAACATTTTCTAGGGATGCCTGGATGGCTCAGCGGTTGAGCGTTTGCCTTCGGCCCAGGGCATGATCCTGGGGTCCCAGGATTGAGTCCCACATCAGGCTCCCTGCATGGAGCCTGCTTCTCCTTCTGCCTATGTCTCTGCCTCTCTCATGAATAAATAAATAAAATCTTTAATTAAAAAAAGATTTTCTATTTCTTAGTTACTCCTGGGTATACCAAACACTTGGGGGAATTGTGTATAACTGCTTTATAGTTTTATAAGTATTATAAAAGTAAAACATTCCAGAGATTGTAGAACTTAGATACTTAAGAGACATAAATTAGCCAAATATACTCAATGCGAAGTAGTTTTTACAGATAATTTTGCAGTTGACACTTTTTATGTATAAGATTTTGTACTAAATAATGATAATAGTTTGTTTTAAAATAACTTCTATAGTCACCTACTGTTTTCTGCTTCTTTGGGTGGCCTATTTAAACGTTTAGCCCATGATTTATAGAGAGTACATGAAAGGAGCAACTAATTTTTATGTCCTAAGCTATTCTGCCTGGACAGAACAAACAAGTCTAAAATAGTTTCATTTGAAGTGTTCAGATATATGAAAGATTATTTTTAAATAACTTATATTCATCTTTTCTGAGGTCAGAACTGAAATTATATCTTAAATCTAGAGATCCATAGGGGGTTGCTAGGGATTCTCTCCTTTGAGATCTAAAAATCAGGTTGACAGCCATCTTTTTTGGATGGTTTAGGTACAGTTCTATAAAATAGGAGGGGATTGGACCAGATGACCTCTTGAGATTGTCCTGACTCTATGAAAGATATATTCCCTAAGTGGAGAGAGAGGAGGAACCTACCTTAATGAAATCTTCTCTATGTAAGTTATTATGGTCTAGAATCTAGTCATTTTGCATTTGATTCAACCTCAAACACTGATATTCTCTTCAAATACACACACACACACACACACACACACGTATTTTTTTAAGATTTTATTTATTAGAGAGAACATGTACACAAGTGAGCTGTAGGTGGTGGGGGTGCAGGGACAAGTGGACTCCGCCCTGAGTGGCTGAGGTCAGAGCCCAGTTTGGGACCTAATCTTAGGACCTTGAGCCACCTGATCTGAGCCAAAACCAAGAGTGTGACTGATGCTTAACTGACTGAGCCACCCAGGCGCCCCTCAAATATATATTTCTGTATGTAAAGTTATAGAGTGGGGGTTATGTAGGCAGTTGTAAAATACACTTTGAAGTAATTATTCTGATATTCTAAAGTTAAATAGTATGAAGCAGATCTGTTTTAAACTCTATTCATTACTGAAGTATCAGAAGAACATTGTTGGGTAAAATTTTAGCATAGTTGAGTATTCAAAAGTGTTTCTAAAACATATGTAGATCATTAGTATCATTTACATGTAAACTTCAGTGTATCTCTCTAACTATCAGTCTTCAGCTCCTAAGTTGAGGTTCATTGAAAGATTTAAGGCCTGGGGTTTAGGAAGTAAGACACAAGGCTTTTTTTTTTTTTTTTTAAGATTTTATTTATCCATGAGCGACACAGAGAGAGGGGGTGAGTGGGCAGAGACACAGGCAGAGGGGAGAAGCAGGCTCCACTCAGGGAGCCCAGAGCCCGATGTGGGACTCGATCCTGGGTCTCCAGGATCACACCCTGGGCCACAGGCAGCGCTAAACCACTGTGCCACCGGGGCTACCCAGCAAGGCTTTTTATATATGTTCACTATGTGCTATTTTTTTTAATGGTATTTAGCTCAGTATGTTCCTCAACTGCTGTTGAAGGCATCTTTGAGTAACAGTATGTCAGTTTCGATCTGATTTTGTTCCTGATGAGACCCTCTATTTATGCAGTGCAATCTAAATTTTATAAAATTACAACCAAATATTTACACATTTACTTTTAAAAGTGTGGGTTCACTGAATTACCTATTGAGTGAGTGCCTGCTGTGTACCATACACTTTTCTAGGCTCTTGGAGTAGAAGGGAGAGCAAGACAAAAGTCATGAAATTTTACATTATCATTTGCTAGCATTTAGGCTGCACTCATGTACATTAATGCTTCTGTGCAAATACTAGAAAATCGGGCAGCTCCGGTGGCTTAGCGGTTTAGTGCCGCCTTCAGCGCAGGGCGTAATCCTGGAGACCTGGGATCAAGTCCCACATCAGGCTCCCTGCATGGAGCCTGCTTCTCCCTCTGCCTCTCTCTCTGTCTCTAATAAATAAATAAAATCTTAAAAAAAAAAATACTAGAAAATCCTTTAAAGGGCTGTGATTGTCTCCTATTGGGTAATGCCATCTAAAATAGAATGTCAGTGGATTAATAGATAACATTGTTAAATTTTACTCATAAGAAAAAAATGTTTTTTTAAAAAATACAAGTTAATATTCTCATTTTATGCCAACATTATATATTTGTGTAAATGGTCAGTTTATCTAAAAGGTTGGATGTAGAGATTGAAGGTGAACTTTTATGGAAGAAATCAGAAGAAGAGATAAGATTTCAGAACATTGTGAAAAAAAGAAAAAAATGGTTGATGCCTTTGGAAAAGGAATAAGCATTCTAAATGTATAGACTGGAATGGCAGATGGCAAGGAGGCTGAGAGAGAGAAAGTAGCTAAAGTGGAATTGAATTGTACTTTTCTGCCATGGTAATATAAAAGACCTTGCTAATGAAATCATAAAACTTACTCTGGATAGTTCAGATTCTTAATATAAATAGAAAAAGACAGTCTCTGGAGTTGAACAAAGACCGCTCTAAATTTCTGACATGGTAGGATCTCTCGTCACTGCTGGTAGACTGTTAAGTAAGGTTATCTGTTTCTCACTGTAAGGCTAGTGACAGTGAATCCCTTTCCTGAGAGGGAAGGAGGTTGGCTATGGCTAAAGGGTAGGGTGAAGCCAGGATATCAGCTCTAGTAGCTATCAGCTTTGTTAGAAACTTATGTTTGAAAAATATTTTATATGAGAATAAGCTAAAATAACTACAGATATTAAGATAGGGTGATTAGGTTGAAGTAGGTTCTTATTATATACCTCATATATAAATAAATTTCTTTAAATGTGTCAAGCCTTTGAAAGAGTAAATTTAATGACAAATTTTGGGAGTCATACTTTTTTTTTCTTTTCAAGATTTTATTTATTTATTCATGAGACACACAGAGAGGCAGAGACACAGGCAGAGGAAGAAGCAGGATCCCCACAAGAAACCCGATACAGGACTCAATCCCAGGACCTGGGATCACATCCTCAGCTGAAGAAGATGCTTAACCACTGAGGCACCCAGGCATTCCTGGCAGTCATACTTTATGTATAACTTATGTATGGCCAACAGTTCAAAAACATTTTTTAGTCTTTTAGTTTGAAATTTTCCTTTTAATGTGTATATCTGCTTTCTTGTCATTTTTTTAAAAAAGATTTACTTATTTATTCATGAGAGAGACAGAAAGAGGGAGGCAGAGACATAGGCAGAGGGAGAAGCAGGCTCCTTGCGGGGAGGCTGATGTAGGACTTGATCCCGGATCCCAGAATCACACCCTGAGCCGAAGGCAGATGCTCAACCACTGAGCCACACAGGTGTCCCTTGTCATTGGTTTCAATTTAATATTTTATTATTTATGCATCTTTTACAAAATTGCTTCTAATGGATTATGATGTATACATTTACTGACTGATGCCCAAAACTCTTTTCTCATATTAAAAAATACACAGTATCTCAGGGGAAAATAGTCTTGTGAAAAAGAGCTCTGTGGTGACTGGGCTAATTGCTTTCAAGGCGAAGAGTCGACATGAGAAACATCAAACCACATCAGACTCATTTGAAGTCTTGGATTAAGAGTGGGGACGTTTACTCATCTATCTCTGTTAGTCATGTTGCTCTAAATGCAGACCATCAGTTTAATTCTTGTGTCTAAGGTGGTTCCCGTTCTTGATAATATATGCAGTATCTCTGTCTTCTTTTACAGAGGCTGCTATTCCAAAAAGCTTTCAACTCTCAGCAGTTAGTTCACGTCACTGTCATTAACCTGTTTCAACTTCATCACCTTCGTGACTTTAGCAATGAAACGGAGCAGCATAGTTATAGCCAAGATGAGCAGCTGTGTTGGACACAGTTACTGGCCCTCTTTAGTAAGTATTAAATCATTTAATTTACTATGCTATCTTTGGTATAAGCATAATCTTAGGTGTTTTCATCGTTGTAATGGTACTAGTGACACGAAAATGTGTCCTATATTTCCTAATACTGGATCAAGAGGCCTAAACCCTAAATTCGATCCTTTTATCTACTGACATCTTTTTTAAAGATTTTATTTTTAAGTAATCTCTAAACTCAGCATGGGGCTCAAACTCACAGCTGTGAGACTCGTGTGCTGTACTGACTAAGCCAGCCAGGCACCTCTAACATTTTTAACATGGGAAAAAATGCCTTTTTAGAAAAAAGCTGTGAGATATTTGTGTTAACTAGGATATAGCAGAAGCCTCATAATGATAGTTTAATTTGGACTGGTAGAAGTTTCAAATATCTTATGCTTTGTGAATACATTTTTTCTTTAAGTGTCTTTTCTTGGCATCCTGTGCAAGTGTCCTCTCCAGAACAAGTCTCAGGAGGAGTCCTACAATGCCTATCCTCTTCCTGCAGTCAAGGTCTCCATGGACTGGCTGAGACTCAGACCCAGGGTCTTTCAGGAGGCAGTGGTAGATGAAAGACAGTAGTAAGTGTTTTAGAATTTCATGTTTGTTTGTTCGATATTCATAGATATGTAGAAACCACCTTCTAAAACACAACATTTGAACAATGGGAGACTGTATTTTCCACCTACTCTCTGGAAATTGAACCGAAGACCTCTTTGTGTGCTTTTCATTTATTTGTTTGAATTTCTCATGTGAGGCACAATCTTAAGGATTTCTGGCTTCCTGTGTGTTCCTCATTCCTGGCTGCTATCATGGAGAAAAGGCATTTTTTACATTTCAAAATGAAATTGAAGTAAACCCAGTTTGTTTCTTACCCATTACAATATGCTCTGATTTTCTGTTTAGAAGTTGCAGAGAAGTGATTTTTTTACTTTTTCCATATTTTACGTACATAAGCTGTTTGATACTCCCTTAGAGTAACACCCAATTTGAGTTATATTTGCTTGTTTTAAGCATAGAAGATTGGAAATTATTTTAGCTTTCACCATTTTCTCTGTAATCTCTACTCAGAATAATTCTGATGTTTCTTAGGAGCTTTTGATTTTTATGGTGACAAATGAAAACTTACAGTTTACCTTGACATTTTAACAATGTGTAGACTTTTTTGTACCATAAAGAAAAAGCCATATTATCACTTTGAACAGAGACTGATTTGTATATGGTGTCCCCATGCCCTGTCACAGATGAACTTGCAATGGGTTCCATAACTGATAATGTATTTGACATCTCTATCAAAACATAGCATGTTATTTCTCTGGTCAGTGTGTTTTAGTAAGTATCAATTATCAGTGTTTATAACGGACAAATTATTTTCACTAGTTGTTAAATTAGGAGCCTGGAAAATGATCTGCAGTAGTAGGTCTCTGCTGTGCAAATTTGACCCTTCCAGTGTATCTTTTATCTAGACATCTTTGAAAATAGGTTTTAGGAAATCATACAGCCTTTAAAATGCTGAAGCAAGGGGAAAAAATACATAAAGTTTTCCCCTATAGATAACATTTCATGGCTTATTATTGTTCTGGTTTCTCTATTTTAAACAAAGTCTGAAATGTCTCTTTAATTTACAGCATTTGGCCCTGGCTAATTTCTCTTCTAAATAGTTTCCATCCCCATGAAGAGGATCTTTCAAGTACTAATGGTAAGGGCTACCCTTAACCTTGTGTTGTGGACGTTGTTCTCTATCACTTATACTAGGCTTAAGGCCAGAGGGGGAAAAAAAGGCTTTTGTTAAGTGTTTGACTTTAAGTTCAATATCTCAGCAGTGACTTTGAACTCCATGCTCATCACTATTAAGAGGATGGAAGTAGCGGTAATGTGCTAGTTCTTCTAGCAGCATCCTCTCCTGTTTAGCTACATTTGAATAGGAGTCCAAGCATGCAGTACTTTTAAATTGTCTTCATCCCTTCCTTCTGATTCTTTTTTTTTTTTTTTTTTAAAGGACTAATGTGAACAGCATTTTTCTGTTAAAGTAATACCTGCTTATTATAGAATATCTGGGACATTCAAACATTAAGAACAGGAGTTCACCCACGGTTCTCTCGTACAAAGATACTTTGTGCTATTCACATGTAGCGTATTTCTTGGGACATTTTTCTTACGTGTACATACACACACCAGCCTGTGATTGATGTCAGATACTCAGATACAGATTTATGCCTGCTTCTTAAAGTTAACATTATATTGCTATTATTTTCTTTTGCTTTTAAACATTTTGAAACATAATTTTTACTGGCTGCATAATATTCTGCCTTGTGGCTATGCCATTTTGTGTTTAATCATTGTCTATTTGCTTTAAAAATGTCCCCATTATATATAATTCTGCACTGACCAATCTTTTTTTTTTTTAATTTTTTTTTTTATTGGAGTTCAATTTGCCAACATATAGCATAACCCCCAGTGCTCATCTCGCCAAGTGCCCCCCCTCAGTGCCCATCGCTCAGTCACCCCAACCCCCCGCCCACCTCTCCTTCCACTGCCCCTTGTTCATTTCCCAGTTAGGTGTCTCTCATGTTTTGTCACCCTCACTGATATTTTCACTCATTTTCTCTCCTTTCCCTTTCACTAATTTTTATATTCCCCAAATGAATGAGACCATATAATGTTTGTTCACTCAGTATAATACCCTCCTGGTCCCTCCATGTCGAAGCAAATGGTGGGTATTTGTCGTTTCTGATGGCTGAGTAATATTCCATTGTATACATAGACCACATCTTCTTTATCCATTCATCTTTTGGTGGACGCCGAGGCTCCTTCCACAGTTTGGCTATTGTGGACATTGCTGCTATCAACATCGGGGTGCAGGTGTCCTGGCGTTTCACTGCATCTGTATCTTTGGGATAAATCCCCAGCATGCACTGACCAATCTGTAGTTGACTCTTTTTTGATTATTTTACTCCTGTTAGATCAGTGCTTCTCTCTCTCTCTCTCTCTTTTTTTTTTTTTTTTTTTTTTTAAGATTTTATTTGTTTATTCATGAGAGAGGCAGAGACACAGGCAGAGAGAAGCAGGCTCCATGCAGGGAGCCTGATGTGGGACTTGATCCCAGGACCCCAGGACCACTCCCTGGGCTGAGGGGAGGCGCTCAACCGCTGATCCACCCAGGGGTCCCTGATCAGTGCTTCTCCAGTGTTAATTTGCAAATGAATCACCTGGGATCATGTCAAAATTCAGATTATGGTTCAGTAGGTTTGAGATAGAGCCTAACATTATACATTTCTTACAAGTTCTTGGGTGATGACAGTGTTGTTATTCAATATTTTGAGTAACAAGGAGATAATCTAAACAATGGGATTATTGGATCCAAGGCTATGAATTTTTAAGGCTTCATTTGGGAGGTGGGGAGTCCCACCATATCCATCCTCCTCAACATTGAGTAGTAGATAAGTAGTAGGGGACAATGTCCAGGGCCCAGAGGCAATATGCAGGGACTTGGCAGATGAGTTAGGTTATCAGGATTACTACATAGAAGAGCAGAGAACTAAGAGTATTATAAACAACATTTTATTTAGTGAACAACATTCTGCTGAATGAAGTTTTTAAATTAAAATGTTTACAAATCTTGCTTTCTACCCTTCTGTAGCTACACCACTTCCAGAGGAGTTTGAATTACAAGGATTCTTGGCTTTGAGACCTTCTTTCAGGTGGGTGGCAACTGAAGGAGGCTTATTTCATTACCAGTGATTATAGTATTAAAATGAGAAATCAGGCTTGGGTGTAGAAAAACCCTTGATCTATCTCAACTTTGTCTTTTCCTAACAGCAACTAAAAGTGGAAGTTTTTTGATATGAAATGGATTTATATATGTCATGCCTTTACTTGCCATGTAATACCAATACTAAGTGCTTTTACAGATATGGGGGAAAGGAAGAAAAAATTACTGCTCCCAAATGTTATTTATCCACTGGATTTTTTTTAATACTTTTATACTTTGTTGAAATTAGAGGGAAAGTCTCAAAAATGAGAATCAAATGTAAACCAAAGGCTGTTGCTTGACATTTTTCATAACAGTAATGATGACAAAGCAGTTTTTTACAGTCATTCTTCTCCTCCTTTTAGAAGAATAACTTCTAATTCCTTTCAAGTCTAACTCGTTCATCTGTGTCCTTGATAATATCCCTTCTTGTCTCCCTACCTGTGATGCTCACTCTGTGTTGTATTTCCAATATCCTTTTATTTTTTTTAACAAACAATTCCTTCCTTTTAGCCTAGTAACATTCAGGTATCCCTTGTTCTCTTTAAAAAGTAAAATTCAAAAAAAAAAAAAAAAAAAAGTAAAATTCACTGCCCCATCTTTCTCTGATGTTGTCTTTCCTCTTCATCATCAGACTTCTTAAAAGGGTAGTTAGTGTCTGCTAACATTACTCACCCTACTTCACTCCCAGTCATTTCTCAGCCTCCAGCAACTGAAACTCTTCAGTGCCTTCCTGGTTACCAGACACCACTGACTTCTTTATAATTTCATCCTATTCAGTATTCTCTAACATTGAGTCTGTTGATCCCATTCCTTCATGAAGCCTCCTTTTTCTTAGCTCTGTCATCATATTCCATCTCTTTCACTTTCTTCTGTACCACATGCCTCAGAATATTATCTTCCAGGGTTCTGCCCTGCCCTTCCCTTCCCACCTTCTGTATTCTCCCTGGTGATCAGATCCATCCTTTTTTTCTTGAGCTTTCATCTCTTGCATAGTAAGTAAGTATAAGATTTTCAGCTCTGACTTTTAGAGTTTGGACTTCTATTTGAATCACCTGATCTCCCTTATGTATTTCCGACTTTTTAATATGACCCAAAAGGGCTTTTATCTGGTCAGCCAAAAATGATCTTTCTCTATTTATCTGTGTGCCATTATCTATGTACGTGAACTCTAAAAAATCCTTATTCCCATTAATTTTTCTCACCAAATCTTTGTCATTCTGTGTCTAAAATGCCTTTTAGATCCATCTCCTACCATTTATTTCCCTGTAGTTCAGCCTTTTATAACCATTAACTTGGAGTATAACAAGCTTACTAATCACCCTCCCTAAGAGTCCCTTTCCTTCTATAGCTCAGTTCTGCCGTGCTTCCATGATTATATTTTAAATATAGACCTATTAACGTCCATTACTAACATAAAGACTTCAATGCACTCACCCCCAGTGGTTCCAGTATCTTTTTCGCTTCATGTCCGAGTGCTTAGTTTTTCAGCCATATTTTCTGCCATCTCCACCCTTCTTTCCCCTAATACTTAACGCATTATACATTCACTGTGTCCTATTCTTGAGTAACTCTGCTCCAAGACTTTGTTCATTCACTGCCTAGAACAGCCCCTTTCCTCCTCTGCCCTTCCTTTGCCGACCTGTACACACTTCCCACACCTATCAAAATCCAGCTCAGGTAGCACTT
Source organism: Vulpes lagopus (assembly GCF_018345385.1). NCBI lineage: Eukaryota > Metazoa > Chordata > Mammalia > Carnivora > Canidae > Vulpes > Vulpes lagopus. Next base: position 169,278,930 of record NC_054824.1, on the reverse strand, counting down.
ACTCCATGAAACCTTTTCAGAACTTATCAGAAGGAACTAGCCCTCTTATTACTATGCTTATTCTATGCGTGGTTTTATTATAATACTCATCAGATTGACTCATAATTATTTCATCCTTATGGCAGAGACTGTTTCTCTTTATTTGGCATTTGGCATCTAGTCTACTACCTGGCAATGCTTAGATGCATTAAAAAAAATACTATATTTAATGTGGAGAAATCTGAAAAATCCTTTTTTTCAGGTTGATTTACATTTCTAATGTCAGTGAGATTTTCACTCTATATGTGTATGTTTTTCAGACTTAAGGCCACCTACAGTACATAGATTAACACTGTTTGTTAGAATAGGCATACTCAGAGACCATTAACATTGAAATGGTCATTTCAGACAAATTACATAGAATGCAAGGTAAGTGTTAATGAAAACTTTTACAGTAGAAGTGTTTTTTCTTAATAACAGGTTGTGATTTATTTCAACTCATTTAGAAAGTAAAATCTAAGTAAAAGAATGTAAACGTAATACGTTTGCATGTTATTTTTTTTGCTTCGTTTCAGTGTATTTAAAATCTTTGGGAGCATACATTCAAATGCAGTTGATTACATCAAGTAGCTAGTCCGTATGGAAAAATCTGAAACCATTGTAGTTAAATAGGTGAGTTTGGTTGCCTGGACAATATCTTCAGAAGTTTAATTTTGTATAATTTGCTTATATCAATTTTAGGAACTTGGATTTTTCCAAAGGCCATCAGGGTATTACAGGAGACAAAGAAGGTCAGCAACGACAAATACGACAGCAGCGCTTGATCTCTATAGGCAAGTGGATCGCCGATAATCAGCCAAGGTATTTATCAGATACATTTACATACCCCACATGTGTTCAAGACTATTGATTATAAACTGTTAAGTCAGAATGTTGGTAACACATCAAATTACCATCCTGGTGATCATAAGTATACTCTTCATTTAATCTCTGTTCTCCCCGTTACACTGCCTAGTGTAGAGAAATAGGCCTTGTCATTCTTGTTAATCCTGAGCTTCTGCTCTAATTTATAAACATCTGTGTAAGTCTAAAGGGTATGTTCACAGGGTGATTTGTATTGACAGGGGCATGGTGGTCAGTTTTAGGACAGATCAGAGTCAGGGAAGTTTCTAGTTCTGCCACTTCCCAAGATCTGTGTCCTTAGGATCTTCCAGTTGATTATATAACCTTTTCAAAGTCAGTAACTATTTCATATTCATTTCTATATTCAGGCTCTTGTCATACTGTAAGCACTTAAATGGTTGCATGTTTGAATGAACTTATTCCTTCTGAGGTCTAGCTTTCACACCTATAAGAGAGAAATTACAAATTGCCACTTTAAGGATCTAGTCTAGTGCCTTGTACTTAGGACATGCTCAGTAAATATAAAACTATAATTAGTAGAAAAGGCGTTAAAAGGGCATGGGATTGTGTTGTGGGGATACTAAGCAATTATGAGAATCTGAGTTTTTCTGTAACTGCTTTTTACGTTCTATAAAAATAGATATGTTATACTGTGAATACACCCTTGTCTCCCAAGCCTTTGGGACTAGTGATATACTGACTGTTGGGTCCAGATGCAGTTCCATTGTTAGTGTTTTTTAGGTTTATGGTTTTTTCATATATGGATTTATTTTTACTTTTTTAGGCTGATTCAGTGTGAAAATGAGGTAGGGAAATTGTTGTTTATCACAGAAATCCCAGAGTTAACACTAGAAGACCCCAGTGAAGCCAAAGAGAACCTCATTCTGCCAGAAACATCCATGATAGAGTCACTATCTGCAGACGGGAACCCAGGACTGAAATCAGTGCTGTCCACGGGCCGTAATCTAAGCAACAACTGTGACCCCGGAGAGAAACCTATGGTCACCTTCAAAGAGAACATTAAGCCGCGAGAAGTGAACAGAGACCAAGGAAGAAGTTTTCCTCCCAAAGAGGTGAGAAGGGACTATAGCAAAGGAATTACTGTAACTAAGAATGATGGAAAGAAGGACAACAGCAAGAGGAAAACAGAAACCAAGAAATGCACCTTAGAAAAGTTACAGGAAACAGGAAAGCAGAGTGTGGCAGTGCAGGTAAGCTGTATTTGAACTATAACTCAGGTAGAGGAAGGCTCACACAAAAGGCAAGATTTTTCATTTTGTTCCTAAAGCTTTGAGAATTGGCTATTCTGGAAGCTTGAATGCATTCTTTAAATGCCACACAGTAAGGTCATGTAAAGAGCTATGGTAGGTGGTTATTCCATCAACTCTTAGAAATTGTAATGTGAGTGAAAAACAACCTGATTTGATATTTTTTATCAATCCTCTTCAATTTAAGTGATTTGAAATGACCATTTGCAAACCTATTAACTATATGAAGAATTCTATTTTCTTTGGAAGGTGTAATTGCCATTTGTTAATGTTATATTGAGAAATTTGAGGTCCTTTATAGATCCAGTAGAACCAAAAATACATTAAAGCTTATAGGGTTGTTGTTTTTGTTTTTGTTTTTGTTTTTGTTTTTTCAGATTCACTAAGAAATAAAAGATATTCTTGGGAAAAGATGAGGCTTTTTTTTTTCTTGACATTTATACCTGTCCCAGCCAGTAGCATTATATCACTTAAGTGTTACCCAGACTCATGGGAACTTGTAAAGCAAGAATTTAAGTCTCTTGCTGGGAAAAGGTAAACATTGCTCAATTATTTGTGACTTTGTTTTTCTTAAACCTTCCAAAGAGATAGAGATGATTCCATATAAACAGAAAAGGTCTTTGCTCTGTGCCAGTTTCATTAATACCATTAATGTTTGAACAAAGACCTAAGTGGCCATTTGATTTGTTAACGCATTTTGGCAAGTGTACTTGTTTGCTGTAGGCATGAGGACCCTTAACATTATTGAAGGCTGCTTGCAAATTAATAGCGCCTTCAGTGTATTTCATTTAGAGTTTTTTGGGGAAAGAGAGAAATAACATAATAGTTACATTTTAGGATTAGTAATAGTAGGGGGAGAAACAGAGAAAGAAAAACATGGTAGCAATTGAGAAAAAAAGGCATGAGGGGAGAGAGATGCAGGGGAAAGCAAAGAACAAATCAAATGAGCTGTAAAGCCGAAGGACTAGTGTTTTAGGAAGGAGTCCAGTATTTCCTGCCTGCTCTGCCTCCATTCTCTGCAACTGCCTCCCAACAAGAACCAGATTGAAGATCTTTCTGGTCTCTCTTCCTCTTAAATCTGCTTCTAGATGATTAAAGAAAGCTTGACAGGAGTCAGTATATCACTACTTTCTACCTCATCCTAAGGTCTCTGTACAATGTTACCGGTTTTCCTTCATTTTACTTGTTTTGAGCAATACATATGACATCATATTCTCTGTAGCTCATTGTATAGGATCTTGGGGCCTGTTTCTTACTGCTGAAAGTATCCTTATTTATTCTAAAAGGGTGTGAGCATAGAGGGTGGATGCCTGACTGGTATGCTTAAGACTTCCCAGATGAAATTAAACTGAGGGCCAAAGTATCTCCCCTGTGGGTTAATCATCATTATTAAATTATAATTCATGTACGTTGTTTAATGAATTCAAGTAGAAGGGGCCCTGGGGCCCAAAATAGGTGGCTTAAGATTTTAGGCAAGTTTTTTAACCTGTTGGTGTGAAGCCTGTCATTTGTAAAATACATGAGCTCTCAGATCCTTTCAGTATTTAGTAGTTTTATGATTTTGTGAAAGGAAAATAATTATACTAGTAAAATAATCCCTTATATCTTTTATTGACAAGTAAACAATTTGTTTTGATTTTTCCATTTTTAATTTAGGTAAATTTAATTTAGGTAAAGGAAAATAATTATACTAGTAAAATAAGCCCTTATATCTTTTATTGACAAGTAAACAATTTGTTTTGATTTTTCCATTTTTAATTTAGGTAAATTTAATTTAGGTAAAGGAAAATAATTATACTAGTAAAATAAGCCCTTATATCTTTTATTGACAAGTAAACAATTTGTTTTGATTTTTCTGTTTTTAATTTAGGTAAATTTAAATACCTTCATTTGCTTTTTTTTTTTTTTTTTTTTTTTTGATAAAATCCTAAATACTTTCTTAGAGTAGGTGCTTCTTTTTTAAACATTTGAGTTTCAGATTATTACAGTTTTACTTCTGTTGGTCATAGGTAAAATCCCAGACAGAATTAAGAAAGACTCCAGTGTCTGAAGCCAGGAAAACCCCTGTAACTCAAACCCCAAGTCAAGCAACTAACTCCCAGTTCATCCCCATTCATCACCCTGGAGCCTTCCCTCCTCTTCCCAGCCGGCCAGGTAAATATACATTTTAAACTTTGTTCTACTTCATCTCATCTTTGTAGGAGTTTCTGTTCACTCGTTGAATATTTTATACTGTATTATAGTTACATTACTAAACCATAATGTTAAAAGGTAGAAGGAAGTTTGCTTTTCTCTAATGCATATGAAGTTATTTTTGAGCCGTTTCTCTGTAGTTTATCGACAAATGCAGGTTTGTTACCATGAAGGAATTCCCATCACTAAACCTGGCACTTAAGAAACCACCTTCAAAAAAAAAAAAAAGAAAGAAAGAAAGAAAGAAAGAAAGAAACCACCTTCAAAATACTCCCATTGCATCAGTGGTGGATAGAAGTAGCTACTGTCCACTATTAAATACTCCATAATTAATTCTCAAAATCAAGTTAAAGATTGGTGCTTGATCAGTCTCACTTGATGGTTGATCCCTGTCTTTTATAATTGACTGAGGACCTCTTCTCCACCCTAACCCCACTTCCCCCTCAGATGACTTATTTTTACCTTTCTTTTGTTAATAAGTACCTGTAGAACTAAAGCTGCTGTGTTCTTCTATTTTGAAGGGTTCCCGCCCCCTACATATGTTATTCCCCCTCCTGTGGCATTTTCTATGGGCTCAGGTTACACCTTCCCAGCTGGTGTTTCTGTCCCAGGAACCTTTCTTCAGCCTACAGCTCACTCTCCAGCAGGAAACCAGGTGCAAGCTGGGAAACAGTCCCACATTCCTTACAGCCAGCAACGGCCCTCTGGACCAGGGCCAATGAACCAGGGACCTCAACAACCACAGCCACCTTCCCAGCAACCCCTTACATCTTTACCAGCTCAGCCAACAGCACAGTCTACAAGCCAGTTGCAGGTTCAAGCTCTAGCTCAGCAACAATCCCCCACAAAAGCTGTGCCGGCTTTGGGGAAAAGCCCTCCTCACCACTCTGGATTCCAGCAGGTAAGTGATAGTCACGTGTACTCCAGCTGAAATAAGGAAGGGGGAAGACTGAAATTATTCAGTGTTTGGCTAATTAGAAATACTGGCTAAGCTTTCAGATGCCTTTGCTGTTTGAGTATGGGAATGCAAAAATACTCTCTTTGCTGTTTAGGAGAGTTCAAATGTTTTCCTTTCTCCTCTTGTAAAGGATAATAGATGTTAAGTACCATTCTTTGCTGCTACTACTTCATCTCTGTAGAAAAGGACTTTGAATAAATAATCCTCTATTTGAATATAAACTACAGAAGGGAAATACAATCATAATCCTGATGAGGTGCTAGGGATATGACACCATTCTTAAGATATTGTCAGCCCCACAGCACTTGAGGCAGGAAGGAGGAACCACACACACATACTCACTTGTTCATTAAACCTCATAAATAAAAAAATAAAAAATAAAAAAAAACCTCATAAATAATTGAATTGGAAGAGAACATGAATTCAGTGCCCATTATCTGTTCCCAGAAAGCTCTGTATTGAAAAACCTAAAGGGTAAAGGACTGCTGAGTTTTGTTAGTTGTAAAATCTCTCAAGTTCATTCTGTGATTTCCCGAGTATTGAATGTAACATGCATTTTATCCTCATCTTGATGACAAGTATCTCTTTTTTAGTATCAACAGGCAGATGCCTCCAAACAGCTGTGGAATCCCCCTCAGGTTCAAGGCCCATTAGGGAAAATCATGCCTGTGAAACAGCCCTACTACCTTCAGTCCCAAGACCCCATAAAACTGTTTGAGCCGTCATTGCAACCTCCGGTAATGCAGCAGCAGCCTCTAGAGAAAAAAATGAAGCCTTTTCCCATGGAGCCATATAACCATAATCCCTCAGAAGTCAAGGTCCCAGAATTCTACTGGGATTCTTCGTACAGCATGGCTGATAACAGAGCTGTAATGGCACAGCAAGCAAATATGGACCGCAGGGGCAAACGGTCACCAGGAGTCTTCCGTCCAGAGCAGGATCCTGTGCCCAGGATGCCATTTGAGGTGTGTGTCCTTTCCTGTCACCAGACACAGTGGAGATAGGTCTCAGGCTTCATATCTTTTTGAATTTCTCAAGTAGACGTTTATAAAGGCCACTCTGATTCATTAGTGCTACAGCATGCTGCTGAGTGACTGGCATGGCTCTCGGTCTCCTCCTCACAATTGCACAGTATGATTTGGTCTGGGGGAGCTAAAGAATTCCGTTACTGATGTGGAACTGTGATGGTCTGGCAGAGAGATGGTGCAGAAATCTCTAACACAGCATGTTAGAGAATTCTGAAACAAAGCTCCTCTCAGTTGGGCTGAATCATCTAAGTTTAAAAATAGGTTTACTGCGTATTTAAACAAATTGCTTTCTGAGAGGAACAAAGTCAGCCAGTTATCTTTGGTAGTGGAGTTCCCCTTCCTTTCTCTTTATTCATGAGAAACAGGTGTGTTTGTAACTTTTAAAAAGAGCTGTTTCTCTGTTAGCCCAAGATATGCTAATCACTCTGCTCCACTGCATTGTTTTACTCACAAGCCACATTAACCTTTTATGTTCTGCTCCCTGTTTGTCAGTGTTTTTCACTTCTTTCTGTTATCTTGATCTTTTCGCCCCTTTGTCCTTGTGTCACTTTACTTTTGTTTCATAGCCTTTTCTTCCTTGTGTAATACTGTCTACTGTAATTCTTCTCCTTGACTTTAGTTGCTTGTGTCCCCCTAATCATGCTGCTACTCCTGTGTGCTTTTGTCATCCCTTATTGCATCTCACTGTGATCCTTTCTGTCACTAGGACCCCAAGGGCTCCCCTCTGCTTCCTCCGGACCTGTTAAAGAGTCTGGCTGCCTTGGAGGAAGAGGAAGAGCTGATTTTTTCTAACCCTCCTGATCTTTACCCAGCTCTGCTGGGGCCTCTCGCCTCTCTTCCTGGACGGAGCCTCTTTGTATGTATTTGACATAATTCTTGCTCTAACCCCGGCTTCTTTCCTGAGATTTTGGAGTCCTTGGAATAGTTGGTTTCTTTTTTCCGGAGCTTTCCTTCTTTACAGAATTGTACCATTTATTTCCTCACTGCCCAGACTAACCTTCAAATGGTGGTAGAACATGGCAAAACATTGCTAGTTGTAAGTCTCAGAGTCATGGCTTTGTTATATGTATTATCCAGAAGCATCCTTCAGGGTTGTTCACATAGGATGCGATGCTGGCAGATTTTAACTTACTTTTTCAGGTGGCATGTCCATCTAAACCCAGAAATTTCAAGGATTGTTTAATCTTGCTTAGGAGCAGTGAGATTTTTCTTCATGTACTGAAAATATGAAATGAAATATATTCTAGATTTTTTAGTGACGTTATTGAACGATATGTGGCTCTTTTCTGTTTGGGTAACTGAGAGCCCTAATCTAAATTCAGAGCAAGATTCATAAACAGAATGAGTAAAAATGAAGTGACTTCTATTTATAAACATTGTTGGAGTGCCATAAATTAGTGAATTCAGAGATAAATAACCAGGATGACATAAAATAAAGTCTTTAGTACTGATTAGTGGTATCTTTTAAAAATAATCCTCTAGAAATCCCTCTGCATTTCAAAGGATGGCATTCTATATGCTCATTAATGTTGCTATCTATTTTGCTGAGGTGGGGGAGAATGAAAAGACATGCTGTGAAGTTTTCCTCTCCCTTCACTCCATCTTAACAAAACATAAAACAATTCTAATTATTACTTTTTTGCTGTTTCTTTCTCATAAATGTAAGAAAACATTGATAAGATTAAAACACATTAATTTTAGCATTAGGAGAAATAAAACTGAATGGCACTCATGACAGAAGCTGCCATCCCTGGCACTTGAAGTTCCAGAAGAATTTGCCTGGGTGAGTGGCCAGAGAGACCTCCCACTTTTCCTCCCAAGTTAGAGAAATAAAAGGTCCCCTAGAAACTTGAACAACATGAGTGCAGTGACAGCACCTCAGGGCTATAGAAAGCCTAATTTAGCAAAACTGTTGGCATTTGTTGGCCTTGCTTGCTGCTTCTCTGCTGGTATGGCTTGAGAGCCAGGGGGAGTGCTTCTCTCCGCACTCGTTTCCTCCTCCCTTAGCTCCTGTTTTTCTCGCCCCTCCTCCATTCAAAATGGAGCTGATGGGAGAACGGGTGAGTGTGGAGAGGGGGTAGTGTTTTAGGGTGGGGTTTTTTTTTCATGCTTACAAAAGAAGCCTTAACTGTAATCCTTTCTGTATTTAACATTATCATGGTAATAATGTGTGTGAAAGTGCCTTGCATGTAGTAGGTGTTTAATAAATGCTTTGTTGACCAACTATTTAGTGACAGTGAGCATCAGAGATTCAGCTTTTTTTCCTGGTAATTTCCTTAGGGCCAATAAATGTAAGTTCAACTTTAGCAACTATTTTAATATATACTACAAATAGAGCTGCTTAGGAACTGTGTTGACAAAACCAGTTGTCAGATTTGAAAGGCTTTATTTAAGTCATTAATGTGAGCATTTTAAAAACTGGGGAGACAAACTGCCAGATCAGCACAGCATCTTGTTTGAGAGTATTTTAAATGCAATTCTTGACCAACAGATTCCTGAAGGCTCCTGCTAGTAAACACTCAGAACTGCTATCTTCCAGGGTCCCTGGTCCCTGCCAGGGTATCTGTGCTAGATGAGAAGTATTAATCCAGGAGCATTGTGTCTGACTTGCCTATGGCACCTGGCACTTAGCTGGTGTCATGGTATTAACATTTAATTCACATCCCTGAAGCCTTACATTGCACACGATGGGTATGTACCAGTATGCTTAAATGGTGGTCTTCTACTTTGGTTGTACAGTATCTTAAGGTTAATATTAAGAAAATGGAGGGCATAATTTAACTACTTTTCTTTCCGGGACTGTGAAGAAATCCTTGTTGGAGAAGCCCTCGGAGCTCATGTCCCATTCCTCCTCTTTCTTGTCCCTCACCGGATTCTCTCTCAATCAGGTGGGTAAACAGTGGAGAATCCTGCTTTGTGTTTTTATAGTAGGCTAGTATTTCCTTTCCCATTCTATTTCCGTTCCCTTATTTTTCTCTTCCATCCTCTTCCATATATTGGTGTCATCCAGACATTTTATTTTATCCTCTCTCCCTCTGATTCAGATAATGAGATACTTGTATGTTATAATTTTGAACTCTTGAACTTCTCATTAATACAGAACCTGTTAGGGCTCTGTTGTTCAGTCAAGTAAATTATTTAGGCGTTTAAATCTGGGTGGTTTACATAGATAGAGAAAATAAAGAGGGAGGGAAAGCAAGCTTAAGAGAAAATGAATGTAACAGGAAAAACCAAAAGAAACTGAAAAGCCAGGCAGCCCCGGTGGCTCAGCGGTTTAGCACCACCTTCGGCCCAGGGTGTGATCCTGCACCTGGGATCGAGTCCCATGTTGGGCTCCCTGCATAGAGCCTGCTTCTCCCTCTGCCTGTGTCTCTGCCCACCCCCCTCTCTGTCTCTCATGAATAAATAAAATCTTAAAAAAAAAAAAAAAGAAACTGAAAAGCCTTCAGAAGTTTGTCCCATTAAGAAAAGCTTGGTACACTTAAAATGGTTAAGTATATCAAGCATCCAAGAACATTAACGTTACATTTTCTTAAAGGTCTTTCTTTTGAGTGAGTTTATAACTTGGTTGTCATTGTCTTTCAGGAAAGATACCCAAATAACAGTGTGTTTAATGAGGTATATGGGAAAAACCTGACAACCAGCTCCAAAACAGAACTTAATCCTTCACTGGCCCCCCAGGAGACGTCACTCTACTCCCTCTTTGAAGGGACCCCCTGGTCTCCATCACTTCCTGCCAGTTCAGGTATTAACTAATCTTCATATTACAGACCTTGCATTTCCTATACACTCAAATTGATGATGAATTAGTATGATTTTGTGATTATAAATATGTTAGGTTTTTGGGGATCCCTGGATGGCTCAGGGGTTTAGCACCTGCCTTTGGCCCAGGGCGTGATCCTGGAGTCGCGAGATCAAGTCCCACATTGGGATCCCTGCATGGAGCCTGCCTCTCCCTCTGCCTGTGTCTCTGCCTCTCTGTGTGTGTGTGTGTGTTTCTTGTGAATAAATAAAATCTTAAAAAAAAAAAAATTAGGTTTTGGATGGTTTTTTTAAAGTAGTTTCTGAAAGAAAATAGGAAAAAAAAAAAAAAAAGAAAATAGGAAAAAAGCTTGATGAGCTGGTTCACATAATAAGTGCCACTAAAAGAGCTTTTTTGCATCAATAACCAGCAGAGTTGTAAGGGAGAAAAATAGAACCCATATCTTAAGATTTGTAGCTGTTCTTTAGTTTTGTTTGTAAATACTCATTCTTTGTAGGAAAAGGTGCACTTTTTAAAATAGAGATTTTTTTTATCCCTATTTTATAAATGGAGTTTGGTTTAATAGTAATTCCTAAGATTAGGCAATTCTGTTTCTGATAGAGAAGACCAGTAGATACTTACCTGAAGCAGTTATGCCAAAATTATTTGATTTTGCACTTTTTTTTTTTTTTTTTTAAAGGACTGTGTCTTAGAAATGTGCAGTAAGACAAACTAGCACATCTGGCAGGGTCCCTTTGGGGGCCCTTATTCTAATGTCTTTCTCCCAAAGTCCCGTGGTTATCTTTAATAGGAATTTAAGTGATCAGATCCACAGGAAGCTTTAATTCTTGGTTTTGTTTGTGAAATACCTGTTAATGACTTGTGTTGTTGTGATTTAATAGATCATTCAACACCAGCCAGCCAGTCTCCTCATTCCTCTAACCCAAGCAGCCTGCCAAGCTCCCCTCCAACACACAACCATAATTCTGTTCCATTCTCCAACTTTGGACCCATTGGGACTCCAGATAACAGGGATAGGAGAACCGCAGATCGGTGGAAAACCGATAAGCCAGGTGAGATCCAGACTTCATTGCCAGTGAAAGTGAAATCACTTTGTCCTTCTCTAGTGTTTGGTATCGGACGATGACTGAACCTCTTGAATTCTGCTTCTCTCTCTTCATCCCTTAGCCATGGGTGGGTTTGGAATTGACTATCTCTCAGCAACATCATCCTCTGAGAGCAGTTGGCATCAGGCCAGCACTGCAAGTGGCACCTGGACAGGCCACGGCCCCTCCATGGAGGATTCCTCTGCTGTCCTCATGGAAAGCCTCAAGGTGAGTGCGTTTCAAGAACAAGAACCACGAGAGATGTGTCTGCTTTTGTTCCTATAAATAGCTAGTCTTATTCCTAAGGCCCTTATAGTTGACTCATTCATAGCACATATCTAGCAAAGTCCTAGAAAAGTGGTCTGCCTTATTAATAAGACTCTTAAATAGGATTTTTGTTTTTTAATTTGTGAACTCACTAGTGGTAAAAGACTGTTATCTTCACGGGGGGGGACAGAAACAAAGGTTTTAGTTGCATTGTAAGGTTCAGACAATTCTGATTCATCTTGGAATGTTTGAAGCTTTTGGTGAACAAGAAGTAAAAATATCTAACTTTAGAGCTGTTTTGCTTGTCTAAAATCTTTATAGTAAATATTCTGTGGTCCCACATGGCACTGAGTTTTAGTAAAAAGTATTTCACCTTTTCTACTTTAAAATAATCTTAGTGGGAACTAACTGGTTCTGAGGATAGTTTTATAATAACTTTGTCTAATAGCTGGGTCTTTCAGGGGATAGGGATCTTGGGAGATGAATGCCTTAATATTTGACGAGGATCAAGAAACAAATCCCTATACAGACATCCAGGCATTCGACCACTGCTCACAAGCTCTGGGCTGTTTTTCAGTCTATCTGGTCCAGTTCCATGATGCATCCTGGACCTTCCGCTCTGGAGCAGCTGTTAATGCAGCAGAAGCAGAAGCAGCAGCGGGGACAAGGCACCATGAACCCTCCACACTGAGGCCAGAGTGGCAACCCTGGGAATGAAGGCTCCATAAACCATGGCATGTTGGGTCTGCAGGACTGGCCCATACAGTCCCCTGCAGGTGGCAGCCCTCTTTTCTGTTTCTTGCTGTCGAGAGGGTGTAAGTGTTCCACCGGCGTGCTGGGTGTGCACGAAATGTCGCAGTGCAACAAAACGAAAACAACCATCAGGAACTCTCCGTCCCCCTGGGGCCTTCCGGAGGGAGAGAGGAACTGCTGTTTGTCTCACTCAGTTACCTGGTACCACCGCCTCTCACCTTCTCCATCGTGCATGTCCCCAGCCACAAGGGAAGTGAAAGCTGAGAAGGGGAGGCAGATGGGAGAAGCCAATGGGAACTTCTCAGTCCTTTTTTCCTCTTTGGGGAATAAAATAGGAATCCATTAATGATTGCTTTGCTGACTGAGAATGTAGTTGAAATTATTCCCGAACATCTTTTATTATTGTTATTACTCTCAGTAGTAAAATATCACACTGAATTCTTCCACACACAGATGTGCTTCTTCTAGTCAGTGTGTAGCAAGGAAAGCCCCGGGCACTGCTCCTGTGAGAGGTTGGTGGTGACAGGATGGGGAAACTGACCTCTTCAGCCAGTGGAAGTGTTCCATGAGGGAGAGTCCAAGGCCTCAACTTTCACTCGGAAGGTTCTGGCAGGCCCTCCTCTGGCCTGGAGACTCCAGCAGGAAATGCCCTTCACTCTGTAGGTGCTCGAGCCCCAATCGAGGATGCAGTGTGGGTGGTGGTGCTGGGCTGGACTGGCAGATGACTGCTGTAGGATTTTAAATTAATGTTTTTGATTCCTGTACATTTTACGGTAGCATAGCAAGCAGTCTCACAGAAGGCAGGCTGGTCCATTCGTGGCCTGACACATTTTAATAGGTAGAAGCTTTCAGTGTGGTTCTTTTCTGTTTGATTGGTTTTTGTGACCCTATCCTGCTTACCACCCACCTCCTCTTGTCCCTACCTCCATCCCTTTCCTACCCTATGCTGTATGCTAGTAACTGTTTCTATTCCTAATGTGTACAACATCTCGCCAAGAAGCAACAGCATGGGGTCCAGCAGTTGGGGCCCGAAAGACAGTCTGAGGAGGAAGGAAGCAGTGGCATCCGCATAGTGCACAACAGGCCAGGCCCCTGCCCAGCTGCGTCTCCTGACTTCCACTTTCAGAGTGAAATTCAAGGCAACATGGACACATGTGCATCATGCACAGAAGAAAACACAACGAAGTCCATTCTGGAAAAGGCGAAAGAAAGGAAAATAGACTTTTATTTGGTATTTATTAGAAGGAAAGAGGACTGAACATTCTCTTGTGTAGAAACAGAAGGACAGCATTTCTGTTAGTTCCTGGAAAAAGTAATATTTTAAGGGGAAATTATGGAAACAATCTAAATGTCCAATTGCTGTGCTAGTGGTAGGGTCTATTTCTGGGAGGTCTCTCCTGTGTGTGTGTGTGTGTGTGTGTGTGTGTGTGCCACGCGTGCGCCCACGCGTGCGCGTATACGTGCGCGCATGCCCAGCTGCTCTCCCTGGGGGGAGGGGGAGTGTGTGTGAGTGTGTGGAGTCAGTGTGGGACTTACAAACTGGAAGACAGCTGCAGAGCAAAGCACATCCAGGAGCCCCGGTTGTCACTGGAGTCTGGGCAACCCCAGCAATGGAAGGGGTGAGATTAATGCTCATTGCTCTTCAGAGAGTGGTTGGAGCCCCGTATGCTTACATTATTGCTCTTTAAGTTTGACATGGTGTTTGGGGTTTTCTGTTTTGTTTTTGTTTTTGTTTTTGTTTTGTTTTGTTTTGTTTTTCCGAAAGGTCTGAAAGGGTGAAGCCCCCCACCCAATGGCAATATGAAACCCTTTGTGCTTCTCTCCAACCCCTTCCCTGTGTCCACCTCTCTCCCATCCCTGCCCTTCCAAGCCTCCTTTCCTGCTACCTTGACCCACTTTGTGTGTTTGAGCTCTGCATTCAGGCAGCTGCAACATTCCAGTGTTTGAGCTGTCCCTGATTCATGCACCCTAGATGAGCTAGCCAGGTTCACTGTCTCACTCCCGGTACTGCCCACGTCCCATCTGCAGCCCCGTTTCTGCATGAGAATTTGGTGTTTGGAATGTTTTCTGATTCTTGGGGCGGGGTTCCTCGCCTTATCATCCTCAATGTGGAGTGTAATGAAGAGGGAGAGGAGAATCTTCATCAGAAACTGGTTTTGTGTAGTAAACTTTCTCTTGTGTTTTTTTTTTGTTTTGTTTTGTTTTGTTTTCTGTTTTGTTTTGGTCTGTCTGTGCAAGACCTGCAGCTGCTGAAATCAGCTTTGCCTTTAATTAAACCATGTTCTCTCCAACCAGATCTGTGTGTACGTTGTTTCCTTTCTTACCTGAAAGAATATCCTACTTAAAAACAAAACCCCAAGTGTTTAAACTACTTACAAGTCAGCTAGGGGAAAGCAGAGATGGTCAAAAATTGAGTATACTTCAGGGTTATTTATGCTTTTAGTAGCATTCCAAACCTGTGTGCATTATTATGGAAAGGGATGGGTAGAAAAAGCTGTCAAAATTTTTTTATCTAATAAGATTGGCTTATGCAAATAAGTTAATCACCCTCCATTTTTATCCTTATTTTTACTGTCAGTAGGGCAATGCAGAGATAGTTTCTCTTTCTGGTCTCTAAGAATCACTAAGTCTTGGGCAGCCCAGGTGGCTCCGTGGTTTTGTGCCACCTTCAGCCCAGGGCGTGATCCTGGAGACCCGGGATCGAGTCCCACGTCCGGCTCCCTGCATGGAGCCTGCTTCTCCCTCTGCCTGTCTCTGCCTCTCTCTCTCCCTCCCTCCCTCTCTGTCTCTCATGAATAAATAAATAAAATCTTAAAAAAAAAAAAAAAAAAGAATCACTAAGTCTGATTAGCCCCAACAGTAATTAGTGTTCTTAGCTTTGAGGTTGCATTTCTTTAAGATGTGTCCAAAATTTCCAGTGGTAGCCTGCCAGGCCTGCAGCAGCATGTTGGAAGTCAGGGCCGTGGTCTGCCAGTCTGTGTGTTCACATTGGTCAGCAAGCCTCTCACTTCTGTGTTGATTCTGTCTACACCTTGTCTCCTAAACTGCTTTTCACAAGCACTTGGAGAGAGGGAGGGAAGTGAAGGCTAGGTTCTAAAGTCTAGTATTTGTTAATCCTGAGTTAACCCTAGGAAATCAAGCCATTTGGTTAAATGATAATCAGAATAAAACCATAGCATTCTATCATGTATATTCGTGTAGTACATATTCTAAAACATTAGTCAGCAGGGTAGTCCTGACCAAGTGGCTTCCCTAATGCGGCTTCTCTACGTCACTTAAGTGTTAGTGCACATACTCAGTATCGAACTCAACAAATGTCCCTTTCTGAGAAGGTATGAGAGGATGGAAGACCAGTATTTTAATTCTGAATGGAATTGAAAACACTTCCATGGGAACCTAACTCAGTTTAGGTTCTGTTTAAGCGATAAGACTTTTAATAAAGGAAAGTTAATTGTGTGTATTCCATCTGAATTACCTGTAAGTTTACTTCAGGCCCAGGAACCTGTGACTGTAGTGGTACAGGAATAAGGGTATTTATACTTAGGCATTGGGCCTGCACTCTGGGTGTCTTATTTTTGTAAGTTTTTTTATTAGGGTATCACATATATAGAAGTACACCAATAATAAATTTACATACAGCTCAGTGAACCTTTACAAAGTGAACACATTTGGGTAGCCAGCACTCCTAGCAAGAAACATTATCAGCACCCTAGAAGACCCTCTCATGCCCTCCCAGGCACTTCCACCCACTCCCACCCCCCTTCGCCCATAGTAATCATCAGGATAAATGCTCACATCATTGTCTACTAGATTAAATTTTCAGTGCAAAAAGTGGATTAGTTAACATTTCTAAACAGTGCTGTCGGTACAGAGTACTGCAGGGACATGCTAAACTTCACAAATGATTATAGTTACTTTTCTCCAACTTTGGAGGTTATGGAACATCTTAGACTCCTCTAGGAGAGCTTTCCAAATCGGTAGTTGCATGTTCTTCAACAAACGCTTTGGGGAAAATGCCAATTTTCCCTTTGCACTCTCCTTCCAGCCAGTCTTCGTTCACTGGTAAAAGGAAACATATATAGGTTTCTAAAACCAGTACAGGAAGATTATCTCATCTGGATATGCCACACAGATCTTTGGCAGTCCTTCACCCCTAGTAGTGCCAACAGGGAAAAGTCCATATTGGAAAGTGATTTGAGGGAGGAGTCAACATAGGACTTCCACCATCTTACTGGTTTCTGTCTTATGTATGATAAGGAATAAAATACAGAAAATCAATTAGATCTTTCAAAAAGTTGCCAGTAAAATAAGATGAAAAAAAAATTGAACAATAAGTCTTGAGATAGTATTTTTTTTTTCTAACAGAAGAGTTTGATCCCTGTTAGGAATCTTTATTCTGACTATATTGAAAGGGGCATACCGTTAATTCAATACAGATCTTTGTGGTGGCTTAGTTGGTTAAGCGTCTGACTTGATTTCAGCTCAAGTCATAATCTTAGGGTTGTGAGATCAAGCCCTGCGTTGGGCTCCATGCTGTGTATGGAGCCTGCTTAAGATTCTCTCTCTCCCTGTTCCCCTACCTCTGGCTTGCTCTCTCAAAAATAATAATAATAATAATAATACAGTAGATTGTTGAACAATCTCAGTTTGAGGTATGAGGGTCCACTTATACACAGATTTTTTTGATATAGCACAGTGCTATAAAGGTATTTTCCTTACGATTTTTTTTTTTTTAAGATTTAGAGAGAGGATTGCGGGGGGAGGGGAGGAGGCAGTGAGTAGGAGAAGCAGAGGGAGAGAAATCTAGCAGACTCCCCACAGAATGGAGACTGAGGCAAGGCTAGACCCCAGGACCCTGAGATTACAAACTGAACCAGATCAAGAGTCAGACACAGTAAGGAATATGCCACCTTTTTTCTCTTCATATCTACTTAGAAGGTTTTCTGTGTGTTCCTAGTTTTTATCTCATCCCAACCCCTCCCCGCCCCAAAAAAAAAACAAGGACAATGTAGCTGGTTGGTTGATAGTAACTCTCAGCACCATTTTTAAAGTATCACTAAGCCCTAACAGAAGATAGGCACTGCCAGTGTACCCTGCCTCTTTATTACTCGTATTTTGAGTCAATTGCCACACAATTGTATACCTCACTAGCTTTAAAAATCTCATTTCTTAATCTGTTGGATTTTCTGTCATAATTTGTAATGGTATTTGTTTTCACTACTCTGCATTACTAATGCATATTTCTCCCATTTGAACAAAACTTTTGATGGGATTCTTACTTGTTTTGAAGCATAGAAATAAGATTATGTCAAACCCTGAATTAGAGCAGTGCTTCTCACAGTCAAGAGACAAGCATCACACTGGAAGCTTGTTAGAAATGCAGACTTGGTGGGCCCCACCCCACACCTGAATCAGAATCTCTGGTTGCTGGGCCAAGAAATTTTATTTAACTCTTGAAAGGGTGCTTGGGCATACTGAAGTTTGAGAAGCTCTAAGTTAGAACTCTCCACTTACACTGTTCCAGTGTGTAGTGTGTTTGATTCCTAACAGGGTCAGGAAAGTCACCAGAGACACAAAGCAATGTCGAATAGCTTCTTCTAAGGCAAAATCTACCCACTTCTTCCCTCGTCCTCAAAAAGTACATCAATTCAAAGAACTACAGTTTGGAGAAAACTATCCGATGGCTTTGTGCAAAGGCAAAATGATTTCCAGCCACCTTCCAGTTGGTTCACTTTGGGAATGCGCATGCATGGCTTCCAAGACAGCCATCTTTAATGATCAAAATGTTACTGAGTGCCATTTGTTGCTTCTCTGCCGTTGGAGCAACAGATAGAAAGGCTAAGCACTCCATTTTGCTGCTTCCAGCTGAAAGCTAGGAAGGAGATTGAAACTACTGGCTAAAGTTTGGTTTGTAGGTTATTAATGTTTCTCTCTTCCCTTGAATTTATTGCTGCTAACATGGGAATTAGTTTCTATGATCCAGGAGTACTACTTACCCATTGATATAATCTGGATTATGTCCCCTTGCTGAAACTCCAGGTCTTCTGGCTGGGTGGCCTCATAAGTGAAGAGTGCTACCACATGGCCTCCTTCCTTAAGCGTAGGTTCTGTTTCCTGGTTATTAGCTTCAGATTTTTCACTTTCGTGGGGCTCATCTGGAAAGCCTTGGTCACCCTGAAATAATAAAAGGTCTGTTAGTTTTCCTAACTTTTTGGCCAGTGAACATTGAACATCACTAAAGGAATCAGTGAAATGGCAACATAGCGCCTAGGATATAAACTCACGAAGGCCAAGTTTGTGGTCAATCCTTAGCATAGACCTAACGTGTACTTTATGAATATTGGATGGTTGGATAAATGAACCCAAAAGGTCTGCAGGACCATATAGTTTTAAACTCTTACAGAAATCCTGAAAAAGCTCTAATCCTATCCTACCGATAGGTACTACTGTTACTTCTTTGCAGTTGGAAAGAGATTGAGTCACAAGCGACAGAACCCAAAGTCACCTGAGTTTCTAACTTGGAATCCAACACCTCTCCCCAGCACCCACAACACTAGGGACCTTGTTAAATATGTAAATTCCTGGCCCCATCACAAACCTATTAAATCACAAATTCACAGCATGTGGGGCCCCACCATCTGCTTTTTAACAAGCTCTCTAGGTGAGTCTCATACTTACGAAGGTCTGAGAAACCCTGAAGAGTACCATACCGTCTTTTTTTTTTTTTAATTTTTATTTATTTATGATAGTCACAGAGAGAGAGAGAGAGGCAGAGACGTAGGCAGAGGGAGAAGCAGGCTCCATGCACCGGGAGCCCGACGTGGGATTCGATCCCGGGTCTCCAGGATCGCACCCTGGGCCAAAGGCAGGCGCCAAACCGCTGCACCACCCAGGGATCCCCCGTCTTTCTAAGATCATGAAAAAGGTTTTGTTTCCTCATATATGTAACGACACATCTTAGTTGCTATTTGATCCACAAATGTTGAAAAAAGAACGATGCAGTTTCTAGAGATGCAAATCATAGGATTTAACAAACCTGCATTAGAAACCCTGTGGGGGGGGGGCACCTGGATCAGTTAAGCATCTGCTTTTCAGGTCATGATCAAGCCTCACATGGGGCTCTGCTAAGCGGGGAGTCTGCTTCTCCCTCTGCCTTCACCCTACTTGTGCGTGCACCCGCTCTCTCTCTCTCTCTCTCCCACTCTATCTCAAATAAATAAAATCTTTAAAAAAGGAAAGAGGGAAGAATGGAAAGGAAAAAAGGAAGGAAAGAAGAAAAAAAAAACCTTCAAGGGTACATGCTGTACTGAATATTCAAAGTTCTCACTTCTGAATGTTGCTTGTTCTCGCTTGTCGCTTGTTCTCTTGGAAGGCAGGACAGTGAGATGGAAATGGCCCTAAGGAGTCTAAAGGCCTGGGTTTGTATCCCAGCTCCGCTGCCCACAAGCTGTGTGTCCCTGAGCAAGTGGTGTACCCTTCTGAACTTCCCTCACCTGAAATAGAGGCTAGAGGAATGAAGTGATACGATGTAGAACGGTAATAACTAACAATTATTTTTTTTAAAAGATTTTATTTGAGAGAGAGCACACGCATGAGTCAGCACAGGAGCCTGATGCAGGGCTCCATCCCACAACCCTGAGATCACGACCTGAGCCAAAACCAAGAGTCGGATGCTCAACTGACTGCACCACCCGAGCACCCCTAGCTAAAAATTATTAAACACTCTGACAGAACTAGACTATGTATATAGACATCTATAAACTTGGTTAATGGTAAGTGTTCCTGCATAGAGTAGATACTTAGCAAATGATTGTTCATTTTCCTGCTCTTCTAGTAAGTGAAGGAGAACATCCTGACTTGCCGTTTCCAAGAGTAAGGGGTAGTGATAAAGAATGCTCAGCAAGGACCTCTGAAGCTGGATTGAGTCCCAAAAAGACTGTGTTGGGAATTTAGCCACGTATAGCCACTGATTAGACTGATGCTCTCTTCAAAGAACAAAAATTAACGATAATTAAAAACAATAAACCTTTCAAGGGAAGTAATTCACATTTAGAGCAGGACTGGTAGGCGGAATCCTTTCAAGACACTATGGAAAGGATTACCCAAGACAGACCACGGAAAACCTTAGGATGACCTTTCAGACTTCCAAGGGCCCCTTGCCCTGGCCCCTCTTAGAACAACCCCCCTCCACCCCTCCCCCACCCAGGGTCCTGGGGCCTGTCCTCGCAGGTGAGTCCAGGGGCCATCCTTCCTGAATGCAATTTTCCGAACTCTTAGATACCACCACGCTGGGGCTTCCTCCAGGCCCACCCTCTTTACTTCCTCCTCTCCCACTCACTTGTCTTTCCCAGCAAATGTGTCTGATTTCAGTGAGACTCTACCAAAGAGACCCTTCCCTAACTAAGCAGGAGTTCCTGCCCAGCTGTGGCCATGAGGATTTAGAGAGGGACTCTGCCCCAACAGGGCCCACGGTCCCAGCCCAGATGGTCTGCGATAGCTTTGCCATTGTGGTCATTTCCATGGTGCAAAATCCATTCAGAGGTGAAAACCAGTAGCTCCCCAAAGGGTTTGCATAGGACCTGTTGAATTTTAGACCCCCTACTGATGTAACTGCAGCTGCCACCATCTAAAAATGCTAAAGCAGGAAACAGGTGAGTGGGGGAGCGAGGGGAGAATGAAGGTGTCCGAGGGAGGACCCCAGCTAACAGTGGCTTTGGTCAGTGGAGACTGTGGTCTCCTTGACTGTGTGTTGGGACTCCCCAGTGTGAGGGCTGTATCCACACTGGGGACCAGCCAGCCAGCCAGCCTCCCAGAGGCCCCCTCGCCTTGCTCTTATGCCCCTGAATCATCCATCCTATTTTCTCCCCTGCTCACCTCATCCGAGTGCAGCAGGTGCAAGACCTTCCATGATGTGGCCCTGCTGCCTTGCCAACCTATCTCCCAGATCCCCCTATTGTGTCTGGAACCACTGAGCCCTTCACCCACTGCCAACTCTTAGGGTCTTCCCTCTGCTCTTCCATCTATAGAAAGCATCCTAACCACCTCCATCTTGCTAGTTTCTATGTGCCATTTTAAGGCTAAGCTTCAAGACAATTTCAGCATCGTTTCCTCCAGAAAGACCATTGAATATTGCCTTGTCCCACTTTCCCTCAGCATTTTTGGGTGAGACACCCATGTGCTTACAGTACTCCATTCTTGCATCTCCATCAGTTTACTTACACACGCTTTATAATCATGTCCTCTCTTGTCTTTCCCCCAAGAAGAGCCTGTGTCTTGTTAGTGTTTCTATCTCCAGTGCCTATCTAAAGAGTAGTAAAGCTCGACAAATGTTTGATGAAGAATAAATGTCACTAGACAAACACTGGAAAGAATCCAAATGCCCACCAACAGGTGAATCAATAAACAGATTATACTGTGGAATATTGTGTAGCAATACCATTAGCCATCAGAAGAAAAGGACTATTATAACACAAAAGTATATATAAAAATGGGGATCCCTGGGTGGCGCAGTGGTTTGGCGCCTGCCTTTGGCCCAGGGCACGATCCTGTGGAGACCCGGGATCGAATCCCACGTCAGGCTCCCAGTGCATGGAGCCTGCTTCTCCCTCTGCCTGTGTCTCTGCCTCTCTCTCTCTCTGTGTGACTATCATAAATAAATAAAAATTAAAAAAAAAAGTATATATAAAAATGGAAAAGTATCTACTGAAGTGGACTATTAAAGCAAAAGTTTATATGTACAGCATATACATATGAATATATATACTGTACAGCCATCTATATGAAATTACATAAAAGGCTAAAAAAAAATATGTTGTTATGTTGACAATACAGGTGGATGATTTTCAGGGGCCATGGTTGTGGGAGGGAATTAACATCAACCACAAAAAGAAATAGCAACTTTTCTCCTTGGAGACAAAGGGACAAAGTCAAGAGTGTTAATGTGTAGCTACTACTTCTAGCCTCTAGCTTTGCCCCTAACTCCCTTAATCTTACTGGCCAAAGAGTTAACTCTATTCTAGGCCCTGGGATCTAGAAACAGGTTCAAGAATATAGGCTCTGGAGTCAAAATACCCATCGGGCCGCAGTTCCATTACCAACCAGCCATGTGATCTTGGTCAAGGTGACCTCTCTTTGCCTTGTTACCTGAACTATGAAATGAGATAGTAATACCTCACAGAGCTGTGGAGTCTACAAGGACGAATGCTCCGCATGCACTTAGCACGGTGTCTGGCCCATGGGAAGCTCTCAACAGACACTTGCTGTTAGTAGGATGTTGTAATCCAAATCACCTCTTTGTGAAATAAACGCTCACTCTTATCTTCCACCCTCAAGTATTCTTCCCCGTGGAAACTCACAGTGCAAAACGGCTTTGTGCTCGGCCTCCAGCTAGGATTTCATTCCGCCCTTGCCTGATCGTGACGGGCCTAACCTTGGAACAGTTCGGTGCCAGCAGAAGGGACTCAGAGGCTTTCTGTGCATTGTCGGGCCTGCTCTTGTCTTGCGGGGAACCCTCTCCTGGCTGCAACCGGGGTGCGGGTGAAAGGGAGGCAGAGCTGTGGCTCGTGACCCCCCGTACCCTCGACACCAAGCACGATGCCAGGCTCACGGATGGTGCTCGGTAAATGCTGGATGGTTGTCGGGGAAGTGGCCCGACAGACGCAGGACCTTGGCTGCCCTTGGCCTCACTGCACTCACCACTGTGTTCTCACACCACAGAGTCAGGCAGTAGTTTCTCACTTGGCCCCACGCAGCCTTCATGTTATCTTCTGAAAGGGGCTCCAGCTCATGGCTGTCCGGAGGCCGATAGCTGGGGAGAGAGGAGTAAGAACCACGCCAGAGAACGTCAGTACCAAAGCGTTCTCCTCCGTCCTCCAGGCCAGCACAGGCCCCCAGTGGTACCCCTAACCGCTACCTTCCCGGACTCACCTCAGCTTGGTGTGTTCCGGTAGGAGCTCCAGCTTCTTAGCCACCATGTCCCGGAGCTGGCTGTAGGGGAGGTCGGCCTGAATCTCCATGACCACCGTGTACTTGTAGTGCACCTTGACCGTGTAGGGCATGGGAACGCTGAGCTTTACGTCCTGAGGGGAGAGGAAGCAGAAGGAACTCCTGAGCCTCTGTGGCCTCCTCTTAGCCACATCCTGATCGCAGGGAGCATTCTGTGCGGCAGGGAGAGGCCAAGAGCTAACGGGGTTCACAGTAACGTAAAGGTCAGAGGTCCTTAGCCCCACTGTCGCCTGGATAGGAATTCCTACTGAGCCAGGAGACCTGGCCCACGCACTGCGGGCCAGTAGGAAATGTGTGCACGGAGGCGGGGAAGTAAGTCACTGCGGGAGTCCCTAGCCCATGGACTGTGGGTGTGCATGGAGGTAACTGGTCCACCCTTCCTTTGGGACTCTTCCTATATGTAACCCAGGGGGACATGCTCACGGTGGACAGCCTCAGCTTTGCCTTTCTCTACCACTTGAAATAGTACAAGGAAGAAGCTTACCTTGGGCTCTTTTTCTTTTTGACCTAAATGGAGAAGTTAGGGAGTAAAACAAAAGAAGATGAATGAAGACTCCTGGCCAGCCCCTGCCTTCCACAGAACGAAACTTCTTAGATCAGGACCTAATCCTACCTTTACTCTCTGGGGCGATTCCTAACCTTAATAAACTGCGGGGGAATCACACTCAAGGGAAATGTGCAGGGCAAAGCACAAACACACAGATGAACCCAGTCCCTGCCTTTAGGAAACACACAGCATGTGGGGTTAGCAGGGACCCCGAAGTCCAGTTAAACCAGTGGGCTCTGAGCAACGAAAGGAGAGAGTGCAAGATGAAGCAGGAGTCACAAGCAGCATTAGAACCACCTATTTTTACCTTGTCCTTATTTTGGTGCATGTTACCTGATGTGCATGATGCATTAAAATGACAGTATGCACATAATTTATATAAGAGAGGTCTACATAAAGATACTCACGTAGAGGAAGCCTGATCAAAAACAAAAAACAACCACTGATCTCATACCCAGCCAATCCTCAGAACTACTTGGAAGGGTTGTTTTGTTTTGTTTTTTTCTAGAAATATAGATTCTGAGGCTCAGTGCCAATTCTAAAAAGATTCAGAATCAAAGGCCTGGGAATCTATATTCATAACATTTTCCTAGGTTAATAATATGTGATCGTCGATGGGCCTCTGGACAGAAAAGTTAAAAACAAAAAAGCTATCGAGGATGTTTTGAGGGGTAATCGGGGAAATGTATACACTCTATAATATTATATTAATGTCCAATGCCCTAGATATAACAATTGCGCTGTGGTTATGCAGGAGACTAGGATAATGCTCACGTGTAGGGTGAAGTGCCATGAGTCTGTAACTTCCTTTCAAGTGGTTGGGGGTGGGGGAGGAGGTCAAGTACCTGGTACAATTGGTGAATTTAGGTGAAAGGATTCTGTTGTTTCTTGTACTACACTTTCAACTTTCAATCTGTAGGTTTGACAGTTTTCAAAATAAAAATGTCGGTGTGGAGAGCCTCCCAAAGGGTTCTGGTGCTCTCCAGGCTAACAATCATGGATCTAGAATCTGGACAAACGACCTGTTGGATGCATCTCTACTGAGCACTCATCCAGAATCAGGTTAAGCTGCCAATTTGTGACCCAAAGCCCCTTACTTCCCAACGCAGCCCTCTCCAGACATCAGGAGAACGTCCTTTCACATCAGCCCTTGGCTCTTTGTCTATCCCTCGGGGCTCTGCAGAGCAGTTCTTTTCCAGAGAGAGCTCCTTGGACATTTGAAAACTGCCACTCCAGCCCCCTCTGAGGTAAGCATGTGCAGTGACTTCAGCCTTTTCTGCTGGGGCATGATATCCGTACCTACGGACTGAAGGGTCTGGACACTCCCTGCCCCCCAGGAACCAGCTACATTTACCCAAGCCTGTGGATGTTCTGGAGTAAGTAGGGAGAAAGGGAATCTACTTCCTAGGTTTCAGGTGGGTGGGTGGCACAGGAGAGAGGGGCCCTGGGGCTGTGTGGTCCTAAGCTGAGCCGTATGCTGGGTGGAGAAGAAACCAGAATTTCCTAGAAGACTAGGAGAGCAATGCTGTCAGGAAGCAGCCCGGAGTGTTCCCACACCCAGGCCAACGATGTTGTTCCAGGAACACCAACCTGGTGGTAACTGGGGTCTTCCGGGAGCACTGGAGCTGGGAGGAGCTGGGATATCAGACTCTGGGGAGGCTTCCTCCTGGAGGTGACAGACATGGCAAGGACGTTCAGATAAAGATCTTAGGTAGGAGTGGGGGGGCGGAGAGAGGGGCCATGGAAAGGAGCCAGAGGCAAACGACTTCCTAAAAGCTGGAGCAGTGGCAACATTCAGGGGAGACTGAGGAAAGTGCTGGTTAAAGGGGAGGCAGGGTTGGCCTGGTGGAAACCAATCCCAGGAGAAATAAGAACCCTAACCCCCACCTAAAAGGCCCTTGCTGCCTACCTACCCTTCTCAGCCACACTGGAGACCTGCAGGAGATGAGGTAAGTAGGGCCCTGAGTCTTGTCTTAGTTCACCCTCTCGCCCCACATCTGGCCCCTTCAAAGGAAACAGTCCCCTTCTCATTTGTGTGGCATTTAAAACATTCCAAGTCATCGGGGTACGGTTAACTCCAACCAGGGAGGGCCAAGCCCACGGAAGACACTGGCTGCGCGGTCTCCAGAGGGACAGGCTCCCCTGCAATCGGTCACCTACATGGCGGCTCAGGTCCAGCCAAGACCCCCGACAAAGGGCAGGCCTCTGAGGAGTGATGGAGAAGCAGGGGCTGTGAGGCCTACTCTGACTCCACGCTCTAAAACAGACTTCCCTTTGGCCATGGCATTTCACCAGCCAACTCGCTGACTGTTCCAAGTGAAGAGGACATTCCCGGGAAGATGTGACCTTCCTATACAATAGTCTTTGGGTCCCGAGTCACCCTAGACCGGGAGGAATCAGAGAGGTGGGTGGGCCCAATAGGTCCCAGACACCTCCACTCAGCACATCTGCATTCTCCTTCACCCCCAGGTTCAGCCCTGGGCAGCTGGTGCCAACCCCAGGTGGACTCTGGACTGGTGACAGGACAGCACCCTTTCCACCCTGCCCGTGCCCCCTCTCATGGCAGAGTCTGGCGGGGATGGGGCCAGCCTTGGCACCCTGTTACCTGGGGCTGCTGCTGAGAATGGATCCGCAGCTCCACTGGCTCGAGGTAGTTGCAGGGAACGAGCCCCTTCTGGGGTGCAGCATCCCGGAATCAGAGGGGGGGAAGACAGAGTTGCATTCATTAGTACCCATCGTCCCCGTTGCACCAAACAGCCCAGAGCCTGGGCGAGGGGTGGGCTTGGGGTGGGCGAGGGGTGGGCAGACAGACGAAGGAGGGGAGGCCGCCTGCACGGAGGCAGCGGGGAGGGCTCCTCGGGAAGCTTTGCCATTTGCTGCCACATCGCATGGCCAAGGACCCACCCCCTGGTCCTCCGAGTACCTGCCCGTTGAACATGACCGTCGCCCAGTTATCATTGCCCTTCTTCAAGACAAAGACGATGTTCCCTGGCATGACCTGCAGCTCCTCCGGCGTCTCGGGCACAAACCCAAACAGCACACGGTGAGCTTCCCCTTCCAGAGCCCTGCGCGGGGAGGCAAGCAAGAGCGGCCGTGGGGCCAGCAGGCACCTCCGGGCACCCCTCGCTCCGCCTCTGGCTGCCCGGGGCGCTGAGCAGGACCGGGCCTGAACCCGCGTGTGAACAGGCCCATGAGCACACAGGCAGGGGGACAGGAGTGAATGACACGAAACAACCGGGACTCTCAGGCCCTGCCCTCCTTGCCCTCCATTCCCTTCTGCGGAGGAAGCTCCCTGGGGGCGCTGGGCCGGATGGAGGGGGACACAGAGGTGGGGCAGGTGGCAGCCAGCTGGGCGAGAGGGGGAGTGGGGCCCAGGGAGGCCGAGTCACCTGGCGGCACAGCCAGCGGCCCACTGGAGGAGGGTGAAGAGCAGGGGGCCAGCTGCGGGGAGTGGGGGGTGTGCAGGTGTCCTGGGGCCGCCAGCTGTGTGCTAGGCCATGTCGTTGCCCCTTCACCATCTCCCCCAGACCCACTTGGCTCGTGGAGGCTCCCGGGTGTGTGTGGGCCTCCTGGGACCGTGTGACTGCACCCCGCTTGGCCGCTGTCTGATGCACCTGCTCTGGCTGGAGGCTCCCGCTCACTCCCCCTCCGCCCCCCTCCCCTCACCCCACTTTCTGTTTCCAAACACCCGGCTCTTTATACACGTGGGGGAGACAGACGCCTCCAGGGCTGTTAGCGTGAGCTCCTCGGCCCCCTCATTTTCATAGTCGCTGTGGTACGTTTTCATTCTTTACGAAATCCTCTTTACTGGGTGGGGGACCCGCTTGCCTCTCTACTTAGAGCAAATTCTTAAGATAGCTGGAAGTTGTGTCACTCTGGCCTTCGCATCCCAGAGAAGAATGGCTTCTTTCTCTTGAGCCCTTCCTCTTACTCCTCCAGAGGCCACGTGTCCACAGGGAGGTGAAAAACACCCCCTCGGGAAAGGACACACCATCCAGCTCCCCGCTTCGCTCGCCGGGCTCCAGAAAGCTCTGGCCTCCCTGTCTCCTGAAGAGGCTGCAGCCGGCTCCAGCTCTGGCCAGCCTTGTGGCCCCCGAGGGGCTGCGTCCCACGGACACTCCTGTGCTCTCAGCAGTGGCCCTCATCTGTGGGTGGCTGTGCACAGGGACCTGGGGGCACAGGAGCCACCACGTAGCCATAGCCAGACCCCGATGGTCAAGACTCCCGTGCCCCCCACTCATCGCTCCATTCTAACCTTGAGAACAGGATGGGCGCACACCCTAGGCTACATTGCACAGGACTTAGCCCCTGACCCCAGTTTCATCTTCTTCACCCCCCTTTATGCCATCGGTGAAGGCTTGGGGCTGGGACATTCTGCGTCCTGAGCTAAATCTAACTTACCTGAAGATCTCGGGGGTTTTGGGTCTGGGTGGAGGTTCAGCGGCCTGTTGGACATCCAGGAGGGATGGAGGGAGCGGCAACAGGGGAAGGAGGGGGGACAGAAGAGGCTGTTAACGGAAATCTGAGCCTTCTCCCGGACCAGGAGGTCAAAGAATGCATTTCGAGCTTGGTCAGAGCACCTGGACGGGGAGGGCGCCGTGCACCCTGACCAAACCCTGGAAGAGAACCCCTCCCACCACCCCCGGGTGCCGGGCCTCACTGGCACAGCCATTCGTCTCCAGCCACTCCTGGTTTCTGGCGAATTTCAGCCGTCACCGAGCAACACGGCATCCCAAGGGTGCCGCTTACCTTGAGCTCCGGCCCTGCCCTAGGACAGTTTCCAAAAGCTCTGTTCTAGAACTAACGTCTGCTGTATCACGTGACACCTGCGGGTGTTTAGAACCCCCCCCCCCCAGCATCCACTGGCCACCCAGAAACCTCCCTCCAGTGCGTGTGCCCTGCTCTCCAGCGGGTATCAGGGGTCCACTGGCCTAGGCTTCTTCCTCCCGTTGGAGTCCCCAGCTGCCCTGCAGCCGGGGTGTGGGGGTGCAGTGGGGTGCAGGCTCCTCCACAGGCCTCTCTCCAGTTTCATTGTGAAGAAACACATCAAAGGACCCTGAATCTCTCGGTCGCCCTTGGCTCATCCCACCCCCCGGGGCCCGGCGCTGGTCACCTTCCGGGCCGGCAGCCGTGGTCCCCCTGCCCCTGGGAGGCTGTCGGCGCTGCCGGCGGGAGTGACCCGGTGGGTGCAGCCTGGAGGGGGGGTCACGCCCGCGCCCCCCGCCCGGTGCCAGGCTGGGCCCACCTTCCTCTGGGCCTACTGTCACCATCCGCTTGGAGCCGCGTCCCTGAGCCCAGACCGGGCCAGGCCGTGGCTCACTCGGGGCACCCCCGTGCCCCAAGGGTCCCCTGCTGCGGGACCAGCCCACAGCCTCGAGCCCCGGGCCCCACAAGGCCCCCACGAGCCCCTGCCTCTGCCAAGATGCCCCAACCTCCTCCGCAGCTTGTGCTTCGGCTTCCCGAGAGAACAGTCCAGGCCTCGGGGAGACCGTCAGCAGCCGCTCCCCTGGAACGCAGACGCCTGAGGACCGGGGTTGTGGGGGAAGCAGGAGGGTGGGTTTCTGGGAACTTGGGGTGAAGCCTAGAACCGCCTTGTTCTCCTAGCAGTCATGAACCCGCGACCACGAGGGACCCCGCAGCCCCGGCCCGCGGCCCGACAGGCCCCTCGAAGGAGCCCTTCAATCTCCCCGGGGGGCTGCTCCCCAGAGAGCTCCGGAGACCTGGATCTGGCGGGGGGGCTGCCTCACCTGGGGCTGCAGAGGGGCAAACCCCGAGAAGCTGTCTTGATCCACCACAGATGCCACCACCTGGAATGGAGGGAGGAGGGCGTGAGGGCCGGGCCAGCACTGTCTCCCCAGGCCGCGTGGTTCTCCCCAAGATCCCTCCTTTCTCGTCCCCTGGACCCTCTCTCACCGGAGCCCGGCCCCAGAGGTGGACGGACAGTGGCAAGGGAGGGATCGCTGGCCCCCGGGGTAGAGGTGCCAGCACCTCGGGAACTAGCACCTGCCAGCCCTGCTAGCCTGGCAGGCTCGCTCGCTCTCGTTTTCTCTCTCTCTCTCTCTCTCTCTGTCCTTTTTTTTATTTAATTGAGGTGAAATTCACATAAGATAAAATTAACTTATTTATTTATTAAAGATTTCATTTATTTATTCATGAGAGACACACACAGAGAAAGGCAGAGACACAGGCAGAGGGAGAAGCAGGCTCCATGCAGGGAGCCCGACGCGGGACTCGATCCTGGGACTCCAGGATCACGCCCCGAGCCGAAGGCAGATGCTCAACCACTGAGCCACCCAGGGGTCCCAAATTAACCATTTTAAAGTGAACAATGCGGTAGCATTTAGAACATTCAGACTACTGTGCAACCACCACCTCTAGCCAGTTCTGAGATGTGTTCCTCTCCCCAGAAGATAACCCCACACCCACCAAGGGGTTAGTGCACAGCCCCCTTCTCCCAGCACCTGGCAATCACCAATGTGCCTTCTATTTGTGTGCGTTTACCCATTCTAGATCGTTCAGAGACATAGGATTAGGTCACAGGTGGCTTCTGTGCCTGGCTTCTTTCCCCTAGAGTGATGTCTCCAAGGTGAGAACATGCTGTCACTTGTATCAGGGCTTTATTCCTTTTGTGTTTTGGGGTCTTTTTTGGTTTGTTTTTAGTGGAGGAGGGGGGAACAGAAGGAGAGAGAGAATCCTAAGCAGGCTCTATGCCCAGCACAGAGCCCGACACGGGGCTCAATCTCACAACCCTGAGATCAGGACCTGAGCTGAAATCAAGAGTCAGATGTTTAACCAACCAAGCCACCCAGGCGCCCCAAGTACTTCACTCCTTTTTATGGCCATTCCACCGTACGGCTACATCACATGTTGTTTATTCACTCATCCACTGACGGGCTTAGGGGTGTTTCCACTGACCCAGGCGCTCCTGAATGCTGCTGCTTGCCAGAACCAGCCACCCAGCCAGTGGGCAGCGTTAGCCTTACGGACATGTCAGAGTCAAGCGCAGCTTTGTATCTAGAGTGTTGGATCATCTCTGAGAGGATTTAAGACCTGGATTTAAAGGAGCCCAGTTTGCAAAGCAGTCTAATCACAGGGCTGTGGAAGCGGGGCTAGAAGGAGCATCAAACCAGGAGTATGCTGTGCTCGTTTCTCGAACCCGGTTCCCCATGCTTACTGAGTGCCTCGGAGCTGTATGTTCTAGCCCTGGCTCAGTCCCTGAGACTCAGCACCCTGTGACTGACTAACCCTGTGGCTCTCACCCAGGGTCAGGCGGGAAGGGAGGAATCTGAGAAACCTAGAGACAGCAAGCTGGAGGCATCTGCCCACCTTTCAGCGAGAGCCCCACACTGGATCCAGTCTCAGGCCGCATCCCGGGGCAGCACCACAGAGGGGGTGCCCTCACCCCAGGAGCCTGTCCCAGCCCGGTCTGCACAGGGCCCACAGCACAGGAGCCTCAGGCCAAGCCGACGGAGCCTACTTACTGTCGCCTTGCCTAGGTAGTCCTTCTTGGCCAGCTGAGCCACTTGCCTCTCATTTGGTCGAAACAGCCTGCCCACAGGGATCACCACTGGCTCGTAGAGCTTCTGTTTCTACAACACAGGAAGAGAGCACCTATTTTCTGACCTGTAAAACGGGAGTGATGATGCTCATCCTGCCTCCCTCCCTGAATGGATGCAAAGGTTCACTGAGACAACCTCATAAAAGCAGTTTTTCTAAATGTGTAAAGACAGCATTTATTATTTCAGAGTGTCTACGGTGCGAACGGTTGGTTTCAATATGGCCTTCCCCTGGGACACTGTGTGGACATCTGTCTGTGTCATTCGTTCAGGACCCTTATTCCCTAGGGGAGCCGCCCTTGCCCCCACCCTGCGCGGCTCGGGCTGGCCTGGCACTCAGCAGGGGAGACACCACAAACACAGGGTGGCCAGGGTCCAGCAAGGCCCGTGACAGTGCCATCCTGTGGCTGGCCTCGAGGACTCAGAGGTGAGCAAGCAGGCACAGCCTCTCCCCTCCGGTGCTGGGATCCAGCCTCTGGTCCCCTGCTCCCCGCAGTGGCACCACAGAGGTCCCTGAACTCCAGGCCTCAGCTACTCAGCACTGCCAGGTTCAAGATCCTACATGGAACCCCAAGATTGGTGTTACCCAGAGCTCAGAGAAAGTAAAAGCGCCACTTCTATGGTTTCTCAATCCACATGTCCACAGAAACAAATAAAAATCAGTGAAAATCCTCTGGCCACCCGCATCACCCATACACTTACCCAAACACATTCCATGGCTTTGTCAATTTTAGTATGTCTCGGCTCAGACTTCATGCTCATGGCCAAAGCTAAATGTTCTTCAGCCTTTTTCCACTCCTCGTTCTTGCCATACATGAAAGCAATATTATATAACACCTAGAAAAGCACAGGCCACAACACAAAACTTGAGGCTGCTCCAAATCTAGGCACCAGGGACGAGCTAGCCTGTGTGCTCCTGGAATGTTGCCTGGTGACATTCCTCCCTTTCTCAGCTTTCCTGGGAATATCTAAAATATAACACCATCAATCTTGCTACCGAGTTATGCCGGGCTCAAGGACAGTGTTAAGAAAACATCAGGACGTAATGCATAAATCCAACATCATGTGCATTATTCTTTCAACAACCAAGTAGTTCGGGAGGGGACAACAGCTATTATGTTGCTGTAGGACCGAGAAGCGTGATGTGCCCGAGCCTCCTTGAGGAGTGGGGAATAAAACATATGTGTGTGGACTCCCGATCCACTGAGCCTAGGCTGAAAGACTGGATGGTGCAGGGTGGGGAGAGAGAGAGGGTTCCAGACACAACATCTTGCACCAGCGCCAACAGAACGTGGTTATGAGTGACAAGACTGCGGAATAGTCCTAGGGGCAGGAGGAGACTGTGGGCAGAAGCGCAGTGAAGCTAGAAAGAGATTCAGCACAAACCAAGGCAGCGCTCCCCCCAGGACAAGAGGGAACAGCACATTCACCAATAATCATGATTTCCCAGGTCTTGAGTTGGGTGGTTCATACGTGTTTGCTTTATTATTATGCCTTACATCTTACTCATAGAACCAAATCATCTTTTGGATGCATTGGCAAGAAAAAAAAATACTCGGCTAAGTGTAATAAACAGATTCCCAAGCAAAGATGGGAAGGCGACAGAGAGTGAAGATCAAGGTGACAGCTAACAAAGAGGGTTTACTTTACTTTTTTTCTTTTTCAGGACAATGCAGTGGAGTCCTATAGCCCCTACGACACCTGCCTGTGTGGAGGACGGGCTGAGCAGCCAGGAGCTGCTGCAAGCTTTTCTCAGGTGTAAGTTAGAGGAATCACAGCCTGATGTCCCCCCGGCCCACGGGGTGGGGGTGGCTCTCCAGAGCCCCAGAAAAGAGATAAAATTGGTCAGCGGAGGCCTAGGAGGGAAAGAGGTTGTTGGCCTTCTCTACATCGTGGAGGCCGTGCGGTGCAGGGGTGAAGGGCACAGGTACCCCAGGGCTGGTTCTAATACGTGGCCTCCCCAGCTTCAGTGTATAATGGTGGCAAGAACGTTGCCTGCTTCCAGACTGTTGTAAGGAATAAATGGAATAATTCACATAAAGCTCGGAGTTCGGTTGCTTGGCACCAATATTTAGCACTACTATGACTGTTATTTGCTGTACTACTGTTGGGGCTGGCTGGCGGCTGAGCAGAGAAGGGCTTTCATCCCCCACGTGCTGCCTGTCTCCTCAGAGAACCATGCCCACATGCTTTCCGGGAAGACGGCAGGGCTGGTTCTGCAGACTGACGCCACCCGGGGATGCTCTGTGTTTATAATCGAAAGGCTAAAACCATGGAGGACTTTGTGCTCCTGGAAATTGGTGTTGCCTGTTGGTGGCAGAGTCACTGTCATGCTCATTGCCATCCTCATCCTCACTGCTGCTGCCCACTGACTACCTGTTATAGGCCACTTTACCTGCATTACCTCTCACCCCCGCAAGCACCATGTGAGCTGGGGCCTCACTTCTGCGCTGCCATAGGTTTTCCATTGCGATTCTCTTGTCCTGACCTCACCACCTCACATTACACGTGACCCTGAGCTTCTGGGGGCTGGCACCTTGTCTTATGGAGCACTGGACCTCTGTTGCCTGACATTATAAAATACATAGATTTACTAAGGAATGTGTACGAGGTAAGTACTCAACACTTCTTTACAGACGATAAGGAGCCTGAGGCTCAGAAATGATGTCTAACTCACCTAGGACCACACAACTGCCAAGTGTTTGGCTGGGATTTGATCCCTATCTACCTGACTCCAAAGCCTTTGCTGTAGCCAGCTTCCAAGATAGCCCCCAGTGATTCTCGCTTCTTGGCCCTCACCCTCCTTTGCCCTCTAACATCCAATGGAGCTGAGTTGGATCGCCAATAGGATATTATGGATATAAGGGGGTGTGGCATCTGAGGCTAAGTCATAAAAGACATTGGTCCTCCCTATTACTTTCTCTTGGATCATTATGTTCTCTGGGGAAGCCAGCTGCCATGTCCTGACAAGACTCAGACAGTGTTATGGAGAGCTTCATGTGGCAAAGAATGGAGGCCTCCTGCCAACAAGTGATGCTACCTTGTCAGACCCTTAAGTCATCTTAGAAGTAGAGGCCCCCAGTGCCAGTCAAGCTTTCAGATGATGGCAGTGCTGGCCAACATCTTGACCACAACCCCTTGAGAGCCTCTCATCCAGAACCACCCAGCTAAGCCACTTTTGGATTCCTGAGCCCCCAAACCAGGAGATAATAAGTGATATTATTTTAAGGCACTGCATTTTAGAGTAATTTGGTATTTGACAATGGATAACCAATGTACTTTGCCTCTACAACAGTCTGCCACCCACATCTGCAATTTGGTTCAGGGCCTTGGCCAGATAAAAAGAACAGTTTATCAAGGCGAGTACAGGACTGTGTTTCCACGGAGTTAGTGGCTGGTGCTGGGTGAGGGCACCGGGAGCAAACCCAGAAGCAGAGAGGTCTAGATTCCCTTCCAGGCTATTTCTGAGCCTCAGTGAGCTTTGCCTCCTGCACACCTACTTGACTGGCCCCGGCCAGCCCTGGCCACGTGTGCAGGAAGGGAGGAGAACTCAGGTCTGCTTCAATATTCCTATTTGGTTCCCTGCTACCTTCTCTTAAGACCTTTTCCCACAACAGATTTTAGTGACTCCATGACTAGAAAAGCCTAAGACTGTTTGAAAAGGATGATGTGATTTCTCAGAAGCCAGGGTTATACCCTGGCAAGAAGAGAGGGGTGGCATTATATATAGGAAAATGACACGGTCTCACATGGCATAAGGACATCAGACCATGAAAACTCCAGCTTCACCTGCAGAGAGGCCCATTAGGCCAGTATTTCCTGCCCTGGGGTCATTTCAAGTCCAACTACAGGGGATGATCATATCTCCCATGGGATTCTGTTTGGATGCCAGTGTGTTTTTTGCTTTTTAAGATTTTATTTATTCATTCTTGAGAGACACACAGAGAGGCAGAGACATAGGCAGAGTGAGAAGTAGGCTCCCTGCCGGCAGCCTGATGCGGGACTCGATCCCAGGACCCCGGGATCACAACCTGAGCCAAAGATGTTCAACCACTGAGCCACCCAGGCATCCCAGATGCCACTGTTTTATGAGGTACTTGGACTCCCAACCCTTTAATCTGTGCAAGTGGTTCTCACTGGCAGTGGGGGGGGGAGGGGCAGGGGAGGTGATTGGCAGTGTCCAGAGATATTTTAGGTTGTCATGTGGTGGTGGTGGTGGGAGGGGGGCTACCAGCATCTGATGGGTGCACAGAACCGTTCCCTACAACAAAAAATTATCTGGTCCAGCACATCGGCAGTGGCATTGTTGAGAAGCCTCCCTCTCAGGGGCTGGCCAAATGCCAACCAATTCCCTGCAATTCCCAAAGCCTCATCTCCCTAGACTGTGAGAAGTGAAGGAAGTTGCTCGCCTGCTGCAAGGCTGGATGGGGGCACAAGTCCCCAGGGGCCTGGGCAGCTGGGGGCTCTATTATTAGTCCTGAGCCACCCTGGGAACGCATGGCTTCTCCTGCCTGAGAAACTAAAGCAAGGGGACTTTTTTATCAGCAATTCTTCTAAATAAAGATCTATGATATTTGCAGGGCTTTCAGTTTTTAAAGCTAGTGGTGTATATTTGGAGTTTAGGAGGGGGAGGGGGAGGGCTGGTTGGAAAAAGCACAGGAGCCTGTGGAGTCAGAGCCAGTCATGTTTCTCCCTTTTGGTAATAGGGAAAATAAGTTATCCTTCTATGGAAACCTTCCCTAAATTTGTGCTTTGAGCTGTTCTTTGAGCTGGGGAGGACAGATTTGTGCCAAATTGCCCTCACTCTTTCTTTGGGTATCAACCAAGTACACAAAGCCAGAGCCGTTAATAGCAAAGAGCGTGGTCTGTAACTCAGGAACTGAGCAAGGTCACAGCAGGTCCCGCACGCACGGATAGTGAGCCCACGATTTTGGATTTGTTAGTAAATGCTGAGCAAAAGAGCTTGTCAACCGGAATTATGCAAATTATTATGAATACTTTCACAGGCCAGCATGCCCCGGGTCCAGCCTCCCCTTGGAGAGCCCAGCAGGCTCATTTCCACATGGTGCTTTGAGCCTTATGTTAATAAAATGCGTGTCCTCAGTGGCTTGAGGCCCTGGGATGAGCCTGAAGTTCTTGATCTGAGTCTCTTCTCGAGGGGAACGCTGAGTCCTGAGGCTTAGGGGCCCTTCCCAAGCTCACAGAGGTGTCAGCAGCTGGCTCTGCACCTGCATTGGCACCCCTGCCCTGACTGGGCCCATCCCCCTTACCTCACAGGCAAACAGCTTGAACTGCAGCCCCAGGATCTTGTAGTCTATCAGCTGGTTCCCTCGAAGCTGAGTCAAGGCCTCTTTGAGGTCTTTAATGGCCGAGTCATATCTGCAGGACAGAGGGATATGAGAACACGGGCCAGGGCACAGAGAGCAAATACAGGGTGGAATGTACGTCCGCTTCCCTTCCCTGCCCCATCTCGCTGGGACAAGAGGCCTCTCCAGTGCCTTTTGGCTTGCTCTAGCTCTTTGCCAAGCCTGAGCTCCAGTACTCCATGTGAGTGGTGCCCCAGAGTGGGGTGTGCATCCCAGCACCCCTGGGGACGACTGCCAGACTCAGGCAATCATGGGTATTTTCTTCTTTCTGGGTTGCCTCCAACTCCTACCTCTCTGACAGGCAGCTTGTCACTTCCCAGTAGAACCCTAGTCCTCTCCTGAGGGCTCCCAGCAGAGCTGGCACCTGCTGCCCCTAAGTCCCTGTGCAGCTGATTTGGAGCTCACTCCCCACTCCCCACCATCCATCAGGCCAGCCTGACACAGCTCCTGGGACCCCTTCCACTGCCAGTGACATCATCCTCCTTCCCCGGAGTCTTCTCCTTGGCCTTCTTTTGAATCCAAGTTAGCTCTTGGTGTCATGGCCTTCTTAGCTTCCTCTTCCACCCTCTCCCTCCACACACTTCGGAAAACAGAAGAAAGAAACCACCAATTAAGCCAGATGGCATTTCTAACACTGCTCCCAGCACTGCCCTTTTGCTTTGTTGGATTGGCACTGTGCTGGCTGGCTCAAGGTGTACAGGGCTGCTGTCACTGGATTCGTGACAAGACAATGGGGCCGGCCACGTCAATAGTGCCCACCAGGACGCGGGCAGGACCTGGATCAGGTAGGTCTCCTTGGCCTGCCCTTGACCTCCACAGAGGCCCTGGTGAGAGCCGCTGCTAGGCTGTAGCAGGTAGGAGGCATGAAAAACAAGCTGCTCCCATCTCCTTAGCTCCCTGGCCTGGCAGGGACAAATTTCGCTGTCTGGTCGTGGTTCCATCTGGGCAACCGAAACGAAGGTGGTGAGGCCTAGAGCTGCCACACGCAGCTTCTCTTGGAGGCAAGCCTGGAATTTGGACACGGACTGGTGGTGCATGGATGGGGGGCTGAGAGAATGGGACCAGATCCATCAGCTCTGCTCTTAACCAGGAGACCCTGGCAAAGTACTTTTCTGGCCTCAGGTTCCACATCAATAGCGTGAGTGTATCAAGTACAAGGGGCATATGAGAGGAGGAGGTTGCTAGAATGTGGTCCCAGATCTAATTTCTGGACTCAAAATCCCTTGGATCTGAGTTCTAGCTCTGCCACTTACGATCTGGTGACAGAGAGAAAGTTATTTAATTTGTCTGAGTCTGTTTCCTCATCTTTACAATTAGAGACTAATAGTAGCACGTGCCTCCCGGGGCTATTGTAAGAGCAAAGTGAGGTGAAGCACCCAGGTGCTCAGGACTGTGCTTGGCACACACAGTAATTTACTGTTGTTGCTGATTATTATTATTATTATTATTATTATTATTATTATTATAGCTCTGAAATTCTGGCAATTAAATTCATACACCAATCATTTATTACATGTTTAACACTCTACAGTGAATTAGGTATTATCTGTAGATAAAACCCAGTTGTGGAAGCTGGAAATGTGGTCTCAATGGGCTGACCAGGAGGGTGGGCTGGTCCAGGGTGACTGGGGCAGAAGCTAGATATTTTGTTTCCATTTCATTTTTTTAAAGATTTTATTTATTTATTCATGAGAGACAGAGAGAGAGAGAGAGAGAGAGAGAGAGAGAGGCAGAGACACAGGCAGAGGGAGAAGCAGGCTCCATGCAGGGAGCCCGACGTGGGACTTGATCCCCAGTCTCCAGGATCAGGCCCTGGGCCCAAGGCAGGTGCTCAACCGCTGAGCCACCCAGGCATCCCTCTGTCACCATTTCTTTGAAGTAACTCCCACAGCAGCAGTGGCTCTAGGAGCAATGGGAGAGGCTGGAT
This sequence comes from Vulpes lagopus, assembly GCF_018345385.1. Lineage (NCBI taxonomy): Eukaryota > Metazoa > Chordata > Mammalia > Carnivora > Canidae > Vulpes > Vulpes lagopus. The sequence goes on along the minus strand of NC_054824.1, from coordinate 169,240,333 downwards.
CTGAAACAGGAGAGTAGCTCTCCCTAGCACATCCCAGTTGTTAATACAGAGGATTGTAAAACCTGCTGGGGGCGCTTGGGCGGCTCAGTGGGTTCAGTGGCTGCCTTCGGCTCAGGTCATGATCTGGAGGTCCAGCCCCACATCCCCACATCCGGCTCCCTGCTCATTGGGGAGCCTGCTTCTCCTGCTCCCTCTGCTGTTCCTATCACTTGTGCTCTCTGGTTCCCTCTCTCTGTCAAACACCTAAATAAAATCTTAAAAAAAATAAAAAATAAAAAACACTCTAAAAGCACACAGGCCACTCCTTAAGAAGCAAGTAGCATGTTAAGTAGGTTATGTGTTCAGGGATCCCTGGGTGGCTCAGCGGTTTAGGGCCTGCCTTTGGCCCAGGGCGCAAAACTGGAGTCCCGGGATCGAGTCCCACGTCAGGCTCCCTGCATGGAGCCTGCTTCTCCCTCTGCCTGTGTCTCTGCCTCTCTCTGAGTCTTTCATAAATAAATAAATAAATCTTAAAAAAAAAAAAAAGTAGGTTACATGTTCTCACAGACATTGCCTAGCAGGGGAGAGAGGAGGCCTGCCTGCTTCTTCTCTCCAAGCTGGGAGACCGGGTGGCTGGTTGGGATTCACAGAGCCAGGAAGGAGGAGCAGGTGGAGACGCAGGTGACCCCGCCTCGGGCAGCTGCAGTTTCCACCGTGTTGCACCGCCTGTCTGTGAGGTAGGTCCTCAGCTGCCACGTGTGGGGCGCGGTCAGCATCCACCCTCGCGTGTGCCCTCCTCCCTGGCGAGCAGGTGAATTTTATTTTTTAAAGATTTTACTTATTTATCCATGAGACACAGAAGAGCGAGAGGCAGAGACACAGGCAGAGGGAGAGCAGGCTCCATGCAGGGAGCCCGGCTCGGGACTCGATCCCAGGACCCCAGGATCACGCCCTGGGCGGAAGGCAGGCGCCAAACCGCTGAGCCCCCAGGTGCGCCGAGCAGGTGAATGTTAGCTGTGAAGTAACCCTGCCTGTGTCCACCTGGTTCTGAGCGAGCCCAACAGAATCCGCAGGATTCTCTCCTCTGGCGGGCTCTAAAGATCTGGGCCCCTGGGAGAGAAGGAGGGAGAAGAAAGCCGACAGAGTATCCAAAGTGCTTGTTTTGTGTTAAAAAACGGGGTGAGTGGGCAGCCAGGAGGCTCAGCGGTTCAGCGCCTGCCCTCGGCCCAGGGCGTGATCCTGGAGTCCCGGGGTCGAGTCCCACGTGGGACTCCTCCTGTGGAACCTCCTCCTGTGGAACCTCAGCGACCGGAGGGCCGCAGGACCACATGCAAAAGTGGGGGAAACAGGAAGAACGTGCATCCTCTTATCACCCCTAAAACAAGCCCCACTGTAATCTGGGGGGATTCCCAGCCGGCTCACCACGAAGTCCTCTTCCTACATCCCCGTGGCACTTGTTTCAAAATACTCCCTTTCTAAGCACTTGCCCCTTTCTGCCTTGATTATACTTACTAGGGTTCATGTCCCGTTTCCCCTTTTACCTTGTAAGTTCCTTAAAGCAGAGGGTATATCTGCTTGCTTTTACTGTGTTTAATTGATTCTATAAGCATTTTTTTAAAGATTTTATTTATTTATTTATTCATGAGAGACACAGAGAGAGAGAGAGAGAGAATGGGGCAGAGACACGGGCAGAGGGAGAAGCAGGCTCCATGCAGGGAGCCCGAAGTGGGACTCGATCCCGGGGCTCCAGGATCACAACCTGGGCCAAAGGCGGCGCTAGACCGCCGAGCCCCCGGGCTGCCCTCAATAAGCATTTATTAACTACCAGAATAGACATGGAAATACAAGAGTGAATAAAGAAAAATTTCTTCTCTCAGGAAACTCACCAAGTAGTGGAGGAGACAATTATGCAAGCCAACATCTGTCACAGAATAGGCAGATGTTATTTTAAAAGGCACAGAAGAGGGCAGCCCGGGATCGAGTCCCACGTCGGGCTCCCTGCATGGAGCCTGCTTCTCCCTCTGCCTGTGTCTCTGCCTCTCTCTCTGTGTCTCTCATGAATAAATAAATGAAATCTCAAAACAAAACAAAAAAGGGCACAGCAGAGAACCGCCTTAGGGCAAATGCATGGAGGATGAGTGAGCAGTTTGGCAGCCGCTGGACCACATAGGAACAGGCCAGGGAACTTCATCCTATAGGATTGGGATCCACTGGAAGTTCATAAGCAGATCACATTTATTTTCTTAAAGATCACTCTGGAGTAAGATAAGACTAGGGCCTGGGAAAGCAACTTGGAAGTGATTTCAATAGTCCTGGTGAAAATGAGAGTGTAAACCTTATAGTGCTGGTGGAGAAAAATGGGTCTGGGATTTAAGATTTTGACAAGGTTTGGGAAAAGAGACACTCTGGGCTAATCCCCGTTAGAGATTTAGCAGCTGGCTGGCTACAGGTGGAGGTCAATGCTATGGAAAAGGGTGAGATCCCTCAGGGTTCACTCATGGAATTTCAGGGGATAATGAACCCCCTGAAACTGTACACAGAAGTATGTGCTTGTGTGTGCTTTTCTGGAAAGACAGCCCATACGTTTTGCCATTAAACCACCACCTTGGGGCGCCTGGGTGTCTCAGTCCGTAAGCAACTGACTCTTGGTTTTGGCTCGGGTCATGATCTCAGGGTTGGGAGATGGACCCCAGAGTTGAGCTCTACCCTCAGTGGGGAGTCTGCCTGAGGTTCGCTCCACCCCACCTCCCCCCACTCTCTTTAACTCGCTCTAAAATAAATAAGATAAATCTAAAAAGAATACTCAACCACTGCTGTTGTGATAAAAGGGGAAAAGGTCAAGAGCAGAGCCTTGGGAAGTGGGGACACCAACGCATATGGGTGAGCAAAAAAAAAAAAAAGGAGGCGGCTCAGAGTGCAGACTAGTGCCTCATTTACAGTATTTCCTCAATAGATAGTTGCAGACTCGAAGATGAACCGTGGGAAATTTTTCTCTCGAATTTAACTATTATCAACCACAGACTAATTAAGCCTCCTTTCTAGCTCTTTCTAAGATCTGTCTGCTTTGCTCAGAATCTGAGCCTTTCGGGTTCTGGGACTTCTGGGTATTTTTGTGTAGACATTTCTTCTGGGAGCATTCCTTCTTAGTTGTCTCCCCTCATTATAGGCTGTGAGAGCTGGTTAAAGGATGGCCTTAGAGTTTGCCATTTGAGATTTAGGATCAGCTGGAGGATTTGTGCTCTTATTTCATCCATGTGGAGAATTCAGGGATGAGGTAAGGGGGAAGAAGAACTTTAAGAAGGGAGACAGAGGCAGGACACCGCCAGAAGGTAAATGCTTGTGGGTCTCTTCCCTCTGCCCCAGGCTTTCTCTCCCTAGATAGCCTCTGTGTCTGGGGGGGGGGGTGCGTGTGTGTGTGGGGGGGGTGCTTCTTTGGGAAGACTTCTCTCCTGCTTTTCCTCATTCAGGTGATTGCATCTACATCTTGCAAGTCCTCTGAGCTTCCTGTGGTTGCCCCTAGCAACAGTGGAGCACTGCAGCTCTCCGAGCTGCTTCTGACCCGACCCTGGAATCCAGGCATTTCAAGACTGCACTGGATGAGAGCCCTAGTGCCCGGATGTTCTCTGCCATCCATCAACGCCCTGCGTCACCTGCTGCCCATGCTCACACACAAGTGTGTACACATGTGTGTTCACACACATACACGCACTGCACCACCCACACGGTGCCCCCACCCTCATTTTCACTGTTTGAAAGTTCTTCCTTAGGTTGAGCCAAATTCTCCTTCCCTAGAACTTGTGCCCACTAATGGAGCAATTTCTACAACGGGAAGTTTGCCATCCTCTAAAAGATTTTAAATTGGTGCTTAGAAGAGTTTTCCTTTGTTATTTGTAGGTCTCTTTGGGGGGTAATTGGGAGCAAGGAGTGAGAATTAACTTTCATTTTCTATTTCTTTGGTTTTATACTAATGGTTTCATGGTGACTGTAAAGACACCAGAAAATACAGATAGGCTGACGGAGGACAATGGAAATCCCTACAATATTACCACCTGGAAAGAACTGCTGGCAACGTTTTGGCCTAAGGCCTTCCAGACCATTCTGCGAAACAGGAATGGGATTGTATTATACACACTGTTTTGAAATCTGTTTTAAATTTAACACCTACTATGATTTTTTTCCATATTGATATATATGCCACTTATTTATCTGTATTACTATATCCTTATACGTATGATAGTTTATATTCTTATCTTGGTGGCTAAATTATATGTCATTGAATGGATTAAACCAGGCTTTTGAAAACAACATCCTTTAGGAATGAAGGAAGGGGGATCCCTGGGTGCCTCAGCGGTTTGGCACCTGCCTTTGGACCAGGGCGCGATCCCGGAGACCCAGGATCGAATCCCATGTCGGGCTCCCCGTGCATGGAGCCTGCTTCTCCCTCTGCCTCTCTCTCTCTCTCTCTCTCTCTCTCTCTCTGTGACTATCATAAATAAATAAAAATTAAAAAAAAAAAAAAAGGAATGAAGGAAGGTCTTGATGTGGTTTCATGATAATCCTCATTGTGAAATAGCTCACTACCTCCTAGTAGAAGACCATCATGGGTGTTCCCTTAATGGCTAAAATATTTCCAAGCAGCATTGCCCCAAGCTATGACCCATCAGGAATGCTGGTGAGGTGCCACAGCAGCTGTATGGTGGCTACGTAGTGCGCTGTGACACAGTTGATTTATAACTGGGTGACAGGCCTGCCTTCCCTCCCTCCTTCCCTGGGGAGGGCCTCTGCGTCCTGCTGATGTATTTCATAACTGCCCAGAGAAGGCCAGTCACACTTCCCAAGAGAAGCTGGAAAGATACTTCCCAAACACCAAGCCTAGCAGCACCAAGACCATGTCGGGGCTTCTCCGCAAACTTCCCCAGCTTGAGCAACACTGGAGCACTTACTTCTCCATGTGGTAATAGAGCATCCCTCTTTGGAAGTAGGCCACTGCCAAGTGCTTGTCTTTGTTAATGCTTCGGGTGAAAGCCTGTGGAGAGAAGAAGGGCCTAGCTGTGGTCAAGGGGCCAGGCAGTGGGGAAGGTGAGATGAGCCCAGAGGGAGAGGCAAGAAGGTTTAGGAGCACAGTCGCTATCTTGATGGTGAAAGAGACTTAGAGGTCAGACACCTCTGTAAAATGGAAATGTTAATATCTACCTCTCAAGATAGGTGACTGGAGTAAAATCATAAAAGTAACAAAACGTGAGTATTGAGTAAATAAATATTATGCAATTAAAATAATAAGAATGCATATAAAATGCCAAGAGTAGGGATGACGCAGGAAACCAAAGAAAGGCACAGTGAATGAGGGCCAGAAGCAGAACGTGAGGACTACTCTAGCACAGTGCGAGGGAGGCCTGGCAGTGAGCAAGGGGAGGTGATGGCCACCCAGGGCCGTTCCAGCTTCGTCCAGCAGCCCCTGCTGGCATAGCTGTGCCTGGACTGGCTGCCGCACTAGCCCATCTCTCTCCCCAACAATGTGCACTTTGTCTCCAGCAGCCCCCGGAATCTGGGGTGCTATTGGCCCAGCTCTGAGAGGAGGTGGGGCCTGTGGTCCTCCTCCCACCAGCCCAGCCGTGAGGCCCTCTCCTGCTCCCATCTGCCCACCCCAGGGCCCATGTGGACTCAGCAGGCCTCCTGAGTATTCCAGTAGCTTCTCTCTTCTGTCTTTGCTCACTGGCTGGTCATGGTCACGGTCAGGATGGCCGTGGGAGGAACTGGCTGTCTAAGGATTCTGGGGAGTCAGTCAGCTGTCCGCACGCCCTTGCAAAGACTGGCAGTAAAAGGGGAAAATAAGAACCACTATTTACATTTACATTTAACAGTGGATGTTACCCAGCATTTAATAGTTGGTGCCTCGTTTCATTGTCTTGCTCTTTGCCCCTCAGGAGCTGAGAGCCAGAAGTCTACATGACCTGCCAGAGACCAAGGTCCAGAGACAGAGCTGGGACTCTGATCCTAGATCTTCTGCTTCCAAACTCCAAACCGTCCCTGGCTTAGGCTGGCCAATCCAAAAAGTGATCCCTGAGAATGCTCAACCCCATACAAGAGAACATGAGAGAGAAAAAAAAAATATTTGAAAGAAATGCTGGGACACCCCCATAGCATGCCCTAGGCAGACATCATTAATCAATCATGGTAAGGTTCCCCTGTGCCAGCCTCAGAATCCTAAAAAAAAAAAGGGCCCTGCATAACTGATCAGGGTTGTCACTTGAGAGGAAACCCGTTTTCCTCAAGTGCCTCCTCTTGATCACTAGGGCAGGCAAAGCTCACCGAGGTGAGATGCCGGGAAAGCCAAAAGACGGCCTTCCTAACCAGGTGTGCAGCCTTGAGATGGACATCCTGTAGCCAGCAGGAGCTGATAGAAGAAAACATCACTAGGGGAGTCTTCACAGAGGTGTTAAAGAACCACTCCAGAATGATTTGAATGTAATAGATGGAGAGGAAAGGAGAGCATAGCCCACAGCTGATGGTTCCCAGCCAGTGCCCAGCGGAACCACCTGGGGAGCTTGTAAAAAAAAAAACAAAAAAAAACAAAAGGATGGTGGCTCAGGCCCCTCCCCAGGCCGATTCAATCAGGATCCCGGGGGGTGGGGCCTGGGCAGCTTTTGTTGCTTGAGAGCTCCCCGGAGGTTTCTAAAGCACAGCCTGGGGGAAGAACCGCTAATTCCCGGGGGCAGGGGAGGGGAGGCCCCAGGGAGAGGCTCCTCCACTCACCTTCTCCGCCTCGGGCATGTTTCCCAGGATGGTGTGCATGCAGCCCACGTTGAAGCAAATCCTGGAGTGGGGGTCCTGGACGGCGGCGAAGGCCTCCAGGGCTCCCTTCCAGTCCTTCTTGTCGGCTGCCAGCACCCCTTCATTCCAGAGGCTGATGGCCTCCGCCAGGGACATGGTCAGGCGCCTGCCAGGGGCCCGGGAGGCCGCGGGGACCCCGGGAGAGGCCAAGCGGGTGTCTCGGTGCGCAGCGCTGCCCCCAGGCCGGCCGGTCCCCGGCGTGGTGCTCAGGACGCGGCCCACCTCCCCTAACACGACTTCTCGGTGTTGCAGAGGCTCAGGAAATGTCCCCACCTTTCGGGCAACTGACTCCCGAGCCTCCCGTGAGAGAGACAAGGGACCCAGAGAGTGAGAGGGCGGGCGGGGGCGGAGTGTGGGGGAGAGGAAGTCCTGCCGTGGGTCACTTCCCCAAAATGCTTCTGCTCTGTCACCCAGCCGTCCTGTCTGCCACCCCCACTTCGGGGCAGCTTCTGCTCCGGCCTCTGCCCCAGGCCCCCGGGCTGGGGACAGCGGTGGCAGGTGATGCACTCCACCCCCTATTAAATGAGGATGCTGGAGGAGAGGCTGCTTCCTCCTGGTCTTCAATGAATTCCTTGCTCCCGTCCTCATAACCTCACGGACTCTCTGGATATAGTCGTTTGTTCATCTTGAGCTAAAATGAGCAATTAACAAATTGCTGCGACGGGATGCTCTTGGGTGTCCACCTGGATCTGAGATAACGTTTATGTAAAACACTTCGGAAGCTCAGAGGCGACCAGTTTCCTGCAAATGTCAAAATTAGGAGCCGGATAGGCCTGGGACTTCTCCTGCCCTTCTGTGAGCAACTGAAGCTAGGAAGAGCCCCTGATAGCTTATGCGTGTCCCCGTCTCCCCGATTTAAGGTTGAAGGCTCCCTTCCTTGCTGGAAAAGGAAGAGTCCGTGTAACCTCCCCACAGAGTGACTGGGAGCAGAGGGTGTCACCAACATGACTTACTCAAATGGTGACCTCTTAATTAAAACTCACGTTTATGGGGATCACCCTTTGTTCTGCAGCAACTGAAAGAGCTCACCGGCTATCACCAAACTTCCCCCAAACAGCCTGAAAATAAATTTTAAGACCATACATTCTGTAGGGCTTGCATACCCGAAGGTGTGAAGATAGAGAAGCCGCGTGCATGTGTGTGTGTGTGCGCGCGTGCGCGTGCGTATGCGCACGTGTCTACGCAGGACATCCACTGTGTTTGGCAGCCCTGCCCAACTCACTTCTTTGCCTGGGAACCCCCTCCTCATGCTTCAGGCCCAATGAAATCCAGCACCACATTCCAGCTAGTAGGCTTCCCTCTCCTTTGTACCCCCTCTTCCCTAACATTTACATTGTAGTTGTTGCAATTTATTTCTTCATCTGCTCAACTCTGAGAGCCTCTGCGAGCTGGGCCTGTGTCTTCTTATGCTAGGATCCCCAGAACCAACACTCAAGAAATGGTGATGGGATATCCCCAGAAGAAGTTAGAAACCATTGGCAAATGACCTACAGGGGGCAGTGATGCCAGAGGGCCATACTGTTGACTCCACTCCGTGAATAAATCATCAGAACTTGATTAGCATGTTGACTATTCCCAGGAAAATCAAGTGGTTTTGCAGCTAACCTAGATTTTATTTAAACTTTTGTGGTGGTTATTCCTTATATTTTTTGACCTTATTGTTCCTAGCCTGCCACTCACAGTTGCCCTCCAGCTGGCTCCCATGGTTTTTCTAGCTTCATTCTCTGGATTGTCCTTTCACAAAGCCCAGCAAACTCTACCACTACTTGTTCCCCGCCCTCTAGGTCTGCATTTCCTGCCTCTTTGCTTTGGTTCAAGCTGCTTCCTCTCCCTGGGCTGCCCTTTCCACATCTGCACCTCCAATCTCACCTTGCACAGCACCTGCTCAGAGATCACCTGCCTTCCGAAGCCGCCTGGAAATCAGGCTCACCCTAGGGCCCCCAGACTGTGAGCTCACCTTCGTCTCCCATGTGGCCCTTATCCTTCTCCGTCAGAGTGGAGTTCTGTGTGCGTGTGTGCATCTCAGCCCCTGGAACAGACCGCACACTTCTGGGGGGAAGTCCTGGGACTGGCGCATCCTTATCAGCTCAGAGCACCAGCAATGCCGTCCTTGCTCAGCTCTGTCCCCTTTCCCAACACGTTCCTGTTGCCAAGCCACGGGCACTCCTCACCTCTCCTCGTCCAGTCATCCATTCTCCACATTGCAGCCAGACTGGGGTTTTAAACAACAAGTCAGATCACCTCCTGCCCCTGTCTTGAAACCTTCAAGTGCCTTCACGGTCCTCTTAGAATACAAACCAAACTCCATCTCATGCTGCAGAGAAGACCCTGCCTGCTGCCCCATGCTCTTTCTGTGCCATGTCCCCTCCTCTCCTCCTCCTGCCCAGTCCCATTTCCTTCCCGCATCCTCAAATCAGCCAGGCCTGTTCCCTCTGCCTGGAATGCTCTTCCCTCAAACCTCTGCCTTCTGATTCCTATTCATCTTTCACTTCCTCTGAATGGCCTTTCTTGACTATGACCTCACTCTGATGAGGTCTCACAGCCATCAGTTCTCTCTGTTACAGTGGGTTTTTTGTTTTTTAAGTAAGTTCTACACCCAATGTGGGGTCTGTACTCAGAACCCTCAGATCAAGAATTACATCTACGGACTGAGCCAGGCAGGTGCCCCGGGTCATGGTGTTTGTCCCAATTTGTAACTGCATATCATCTGTGAAGTTGTTTCTGTGGCCCAATCCAGAGACAATCTTTACCACCATCTGTAATTACAGCAGTTATTGATACTGTTGGTAGATGGCCTGTCAGTACAGCCATCCTTCATTCCCCTTCCTCCTTTTCATAAAAGCCCACTTTTGTTCAAGTCTCTGCTTTCCTGAGGCCCTGTGCTTCCTTTCCCTGTGCTTCGGGGAAGATAAGCCCCCAACACTGCCCCAGGCAGTGGTTTAGACACAAGCCTGAGATACAATTCTGGTTAATAAGACATTAGGGGAAGTCTGCTAAGGAATTCTGGGAAAGATTTTTCCCCCTCATTAAAAAAAAAAAAAAAGAAAAGACACACGGGAAAAAACAGTAGTTGTTTCTCCCCCAGGCAGTACTGTGAAGATGTGCCTAGAACAGTGGCAGCTTTCTTGTCACCATGAGGAGATTCAGCAAAGATTGTACTAGTCGGAGTCTTGAGGAAAAGGATATGGAAAACAAAACAAAACAAAACCTGGATCTTTAATGATGTTGGTGAGCTCCTAAATGAACCCATCTTGGACCTACCTCAGAACTTTTTATTTGGTGAGGTAATTAATGTATTTATTGCTTAAATCACTTGAAGAGGGTTTTTTGTTATAGTTTTAAACCTGAGAGAGGAGCGCCTGGCTGGCTCAGTTGGAGGAATGTGCAGCTCTTGATCTTGGGGTTGTGAGTTTCAGCCCCACATTGGGTTTAGAAATTATAATTTATTCATGAGGGACTCACACACACACACACACACAGAGAGAGAGAAAGAGAGAGAGAGAGAGAGAGGCAGAGGGAGAAGCAGGCTCCATGCAAGTAGCCTGAAGTGGGACTCGATCCCGGGTCTCCAGGATCACACCCCGGGCTGCAGGCAGCAGTAAACTGCTGTGCCACTGGGAGTGCCCTAGAAATTATTTAAATAAATAAATAAAAACGTGAAAAAACACAACATTCTGATAGATAAACCACTGTGTTCTCATTCCTAGGACAGCACTTGATATAGGAAGTATTCTGTAAACATTATTTCTTGAATAAATTTTGCAGATGTTTGGATAACAAAGTTTCAGCTCACTACCTTTGAAATTACTCTAAAATTCGGAATAAGCAGGATTTAGGCATGAGTAGCTAAAAGGTCACAGAACTCCTATTGCATTTATTCAATCAGCTGGAAGCTAAGAACATTCCACTGCTTTCCCTTTTCTCTCAGGGAGGAGTCTGTGAAATCTAACTTGTAATTTCCATTATTCCTTAGCATTCAGCAGCTACCTCCTCATCCCCACTTTTAGCATTTGGTCTTTGATGGTTCTTTTTTTTAATATTTTATTTATTTATTCATGAGAGTGTGTACACAGAGAGAAAGAGAGGCAGAGACACAGGCAGAGGGAGAAGCAGACTCCTCAAAGGGAGCCAGATGTGGGACTGGATCCCAGGTCTCCAGGGTCACGCCCTGGGCTGAAGGTGGCACTAAACTGCTGAGCCACCTGGGCTGCCCTACGTTTGATGGTTCTTTAAGGTTTTTAACTAGATGAGGCTTCTATCACAGGCACCTCAAATGGTCAAACCATGTCTCTATTTTCCTTTATCTCTCTTCACACTTGATTTAGTCTAGGCACGTGGCAGGTTCTATATAGACTTTTGCTAATTGGGCAAATGAATCAAAAACTAAGAAAATTGCATCCTATTTGAAAAATATAATTTTATATAATCTGTCACTTATTTATATAAAGTAAGGTACATTTGTAATGAAAGGGAAAAGTATATTCTTTCTATGGCCTCAACTCTAACATCAAGTGGATGTTTACATCAAGTACCAGATAGGAACCCCTCAGGATCTCAGGTACTATATATAAACTTGGTCTGGATTTCACAAAGAGCATATGGAACACCCAGCATGGATCCTATTGTTCAGAAATGTTAGCTGAAAGCCTCAGTATGAAAAGTCTTCCTTTTCCAGGAATACATTATAAGATTGTTTTGTCTAATCTATCATTGTATTAGTTTTCTAGGGCTGCATAACAAATTACCACCAATTTAGTGGCTTGAAATAACACATGTTTACTCTTTCACAGTTTTCATGGGTGTGGAATATGGGCATCACTTAGCTGGTCTTCTGCTCAGTCCCATGAAGCTGAGATCAGGGTGTGGGCTGCATCTTCATCTGAAGGCTTGATGGGGGAAGGATCTTCTTCTAAACTCCTGCAAGTTATTGTCAGGATTGTAGCTGTAGAGCACATGCTTCTTGCTTCCTCAAGGCAGACATGGAGAGAGGGTCTCTACTTCATTGAGTCTCTGACCACTAGACTCCCTTTTAAAGGACCTGTATGACTGGGTCAGGCCCAACAGAATGCAATTGGCCTTTTCAATCCTGTGTCTTCTTTCCGTAGTACCCACCCACTAAATGCAATCAAGCCACAACACCAGGGATGCAGGGATGCCTCAGTGGCTCTGTGCTTGAGCATCTGCCTTTGGCTCAGGTCATGATTCTGGGGTCCTGGGATCAAGTCCCACATCAGACTCCCTGCAAGGAACCTACTTCTCCCTCTGCCTATGTCTCTGCTTCTCTCTGTGTCTCTCATGAATAAATAAATAAAATCTTTAAAAAAACAAAAACCAGAGATGCAATTTTCATCTTCCTTGGACAGGCTTAATATTCCATGGGGAATATTCCATGGGGAATATTCATGGGGCTTTCTGTCTAGGAAAGCCAGGTATCTGGATAATTCATTTATGTCTTTCTTTAGCATATCTCCCTCAAGTAAGTGGATTCCAAATCAGTGGGTATCCAAGGAAAAATGCTGCTCTAAACAAGACAGTTACTGGGGCACCTGGGTGGCTCAGTGGTTGGGCATCTGCCTTCGGCTCAGGGCATGATCCTGAAGTCCCAGGATCAAGTCCTGCATCGGGCTCCCTGCAGGGAGCCTGCTTCTCTCTCTGCCTGTGCCTCTGTCTCTCTCTGTGTCTCTTATGAATAAATAAAATCTTTAAAAAAATTTTTTTAATAAACAAGACAGTTACTAATATAGAAAGTAGAAATGGACCATGTCACAATACAAAAAAGGGTGATGTGCAGAAGAGTTAGAAATGTACCTTGCATTTAGTGGAATAGAATTTTTAAAGATTCTCTTTTGCTTTCCCTGTAGTGTCCCTAACAACTAAAACAATGTTTGAACACATGATAAATATTTGCTGAATGAATGAGTAAAGAGTAGATATTAGGTTGTGTTCCTTCCCCTGCTTTTCTAGGAATTGCCCATCTAATCCATAGCAGGAGAATAGGGCCTATGGCCACATTTGAACAACATGTTTCTGGCTGGTTGGATTATAGTGGGTGTTTGACAGGCTGGACCAGTTAGGTTCTGACTCCTGCGAACTGGAGTTTAGAGCTGGGAGACGGTAGGCTCATCTCTTTGGGGAGCTGGACACATGACATGTAAACTTAGGAGCTGTGGGTCTATGATTTTCTGCCATGAGGTCCAGGAAAGCAGAGAAAACCAGTCTGCACAGAGAGAGAATGAAGCAGATGCCCACTGAGAATTGGAGACCAGAGACAGAGACAGTGAAACCCATTGACTTTCCAGCCACTGATTCCAGGATTTCCTGAGGCCCACTCAAATTCCTGCCTTTAGCCTCTAAGTGATACTGATAGGCCCATAAAATAAATTTCAGTGTTTTCCTAGGTTTACTCTAGTTAGATTTGTTGTATGTCAAAAAAAGAGAGACTTGGCAAATAAAAAATGAAAAATAGATGTGCACCCATGGCCCAAGGCTCTAAAACAATCAATTGTTAGTGAGGGATTCTCAGAAATATTAAGCATAACCACATAGTAATCAGGGATCTCAGTGATGAAAGAAATGGAGAGGCACTGGGAACTCTCTCGGAGGCCAGGCATGCAGAAGTGATGGAGGACATGGCTCTTGGCCAAGGACGAATCCAAATGCTGTGCAAAGAGATCAAAGGAAGGGTAGAGGGGAAGCTGAAACCCAGAGTGAGCTGAGGCTGCAAAAAATACTAGGGACAACACAAAGAGCTCCTTAGTGTCTGAGGAAGAGCAGGGAGGGTCACTGCTTGGTGCAGATGGCGTCAAGTTAGCAGATGTCAAAGTAAAAACAGAAGACCCAGAGGGCAGTGAGAAAGCTGATAGCTGCTTTAAAGAAATTCTAGTTATCAGGTCCAGATTCGCCAAATCCCAGGAACCAAAAGATTTTGCAAGTAATGATCCCCAAAACCTTGTCACTAACTGAAACATGGCAAAGACTGGGATAGATGCTAGAAAGCCAGGATGGATGGGTAAGTGTAGTTCTAGATTTCCAAAAGGCATGAATTCTAAAAACAACACCAAAGATTTACCAGCAGACCACTGGAAAGGATTCTAAAAATATAGATTATTAAACAGAGGCACTTAAAAAGGGAGCTGGGACCTTTAGGAACTAGCTTGAGTGTACAAAGAACAAGTCAGGTGTTCTTTTCAGGTTTCCTTTTTTGAGAAGATTTTCCTAATCAGTGGAAAAGCGCCAAATACAAATATCAGAAACATATTTGGCCAAGGTATTTCTAAGACAAAACAATTTACATAATTTAGTTAGCTAAATATTATATTCATGGAGCCTTCCTGAAATATCAATGTCAACTTGTTTCTTTAACCTTTTAACAAAAAGGATCAAATTTGCAAATGACTCAAAGCTTGGAGAGAGAGAGTAAACATATAAAATGACAGAATCAGAATTAAAATATTGCCTGACTTACACTGATCCAATAAAGCTCCAAGTTGAAATTTGATAGGAATAAATGTAAAGATTTACTCCTGAGTTTAAGAATTCAACGGTCCAGGGCCGCCTGGCTGGCTCAGTTGGTTAAGCAAGTTGGTTAATTCTTGATTCCAACTCAGGTCATGATCTCAGGGTCATGGGATGAAGCCAAGTTGGGCTCTGTGCTCAGTGGAGAATCTGCTTGAGATTCTCTCCCTCACCCTCTTCCCTCTGTGCATGCTCTCTCTCTCTCTCTCTCTCTCTCTCTCTCTCTCTCTCTCTCAAATAAGTAAAATAAATAAAATCTTAAAAGAAGAAGAAGAAGAAGAAGAAGAACTCAACTGTTCAAAGATGGGTAAGAGACAAAGCTTAAGAGCAATGTCTTGGAAGAAGCCTAGCCATTTGGGTTGACTTAAAGCTCATATGAGTCAACAGAATCATATGGTTGCCAAAACAGCTAATGCAATCGTAGGCTACATTAACAGAAGCGCAACCAACTCTTGTGTCAGATGGCTCTTGACCCAACGACTCATACAAAGACCTGAGTAATCTCTCTGTTGACCATTGCAGGAGATTGCCACCAACTTTCTAGCTCAGAACATACTTGCACCCATCCTCTTGTATCTTCTATTGTCTGTCATCCTGATCTGGCTAGTGTTCACAACTCTTTCCCCAGAACCCTTGGCTGAGATGAGATGTTGAAAGGTTCTTATTTCAGTCCCTTTTCTTATCTTTACAGCTCAACTGCCAAAGAAGACATAATTCATGCATTATTCACAAGGGGACACAGCCCCCTTTTCTCTGGGGCTCAGACTCTTTTCTGGGCTTCGGGACACTCAGCAAACATGGACTCCATTAGCAAATAATAAGTCTAAAGAGCCCTTTTAATGATAGGGCTTTTCCATTTCCTCTTAGCACTAGGGTTGGCCTACCTTGTCTAGGACTTTCATTTGCTTGACACCCACACCTGTGAGCACTTGGGTGCAGAGCTGAATCCATCAGAGCAGTGTCTTCAAGTAAGGGCACATACCGTCCGTGGCTCACAAGGTGATTTTAGGCAGTATATAGATGCAAATTGCTATCATAATAGCTGTTGTATTATTTTAATTATTTAATTTTTTTGATAAATAATACCTTCACATGGTTCAAAATTATCACTCAAGTCACGATCTTAGGGATGTGGGATAGAGCCCCGTGTGAGACTCTGTGCTCAGTGTGGAGCCTGCTTGTCCCTCTCCCTCTGCTCTTCTCTCTCTCAAATAATATTTAAAAAAATTTTTTTGAAAGATTTTATTTATTCATGAGAGACACAAAGAGAGGCAGAGACATGGGCAGAAGGAAGAGAAGCATTCTCCATGCAGGAGCACAATGTGGGACTGGATCCCGGAACTTCAGGATCCCGTCCTGAGCCGAAGGCAGACTCAATTGCTAAGCCACCCAGGCATCCCAATATTTAAAAAAAAATTTTTTTTTAATAAAATAAAAAATTAACAAATGTGGAAAATTTTCTTCCCATCATGGCCAAACTCTTCCTACCCATGAACCACTTGTGTTAATGTATTGGTATTCTTCTCTCAGAAGAGATTTTTAGGCATGTGCAAATGTAGACCTCCTCCTCTTTTACGCACATACCATTTGGTATACAACTCTGCATCTGGTCTTTCTCTTAACAATAGTCCCTTATTTGGGCATAAAGAACTTCCTCCTTCCTTGTTTATGGCTATATTGTTGTTCTTCACATAACCAGTTTTCTGTTGACGGACAGACAGGTTATTTCCAAGTATATGCTAGCATAATAATGTCACAATGAATGTTCTTGTGTATATGTCCTTTCACACTCCTGTGACTATATCTGTAAGGTAAATTTATAGAAGTGGGATAGGTGTGATAGAGTGTTTTTTATTTTCATTTGTATTCAAAAAAATGTATAGCTAGCACACCGAACACAGTTTCACAGTTTTTATGTTTTAAAATGTGACTAAACATTTATTTTATTTTCTTTATTTGTGAGAGAGGCAGAGACATAGGCAGAGGGAGAAGCAGGCTCCCTACAGAGAGCCCCATGTGGGACTCAATTCTAGGACCCCAGGATCATGACCTGAGCCAAAGGCAGATGCTCAACCACTAAGCCACCCAGGTGCCCGAGGCAAAATATTTTTAAGGGAATTAATGAAAGAAAAATAATAAGCAAATTACATCATAGGTGAATTGAAAATATTACTAAAAATTTGAAGGTGATATATACATAGGGCTGGAGTTTGAGAAACACTGACCTAGTCCAGAATTTTTATCTTCCCTGCCCAAAGCTCCTAAAATCTCCATTTAATGCAGGGTTTGAAGGTGGAGAAAATGTGCAGAAGAGGGGAAAGCTTTGGAGTCCAGAAACCTGGGTTTGAATGTTGGCTTTTCTCCAGCTGGCTGTGGTCCTTACAGCCTCTTTGTGGCCTCAGATTTCCCACGTGGCAAAGTAGGAGTAATAACACAGTCACGTGCTTGGAACATAGGACCTATTTGTTGCACAGTGGCTATTATAATTCAGCTATTTGGAATAAATTGGGGGAAGATAGAGAAGTCAGAATCTTTGCTCTGCCTAGCACTTTCCCTTTCAACACTTCTCTAGACAAAAAATAAAAATTAAAAAAAAAATTATAATGGCAGGCTTAGAAGGTCCCAGGCTTAGAAGTCCCAGGCTTAGAAGGTCCCTATGCTTGGTTTCATTCCTGGCTGCCACCATTTTGAAATGCTTAATAATTCTGAACAAGGGGCCACATTTTCATTTTTCACAGGACATTGCCAATTCTGTAACCAGTCGTGTATATAATGTCACGCACACATAATGTCAGGTGTCTCTTCCCTCCCACTGCTACCCGCAACAGACTGCTCCTGTTACTCCTGAAAGCCCACAACCTCGGTACCATCTATGAGGCTGAGCAGGCCACCTGCGCTGTGGTCTGGCCCTTCTGCTGACCCATCCTGTCACAATCCTACATCTATCACAGACATCCTCAGGCTGAGGACATTCGGAGCATCAGTCTAGGGGAGAGCCTTTGGGAGCCTGGTTCCAAGTTCTTCCTGGCTTTCCAGGGAGTCTCAATTGGTCAGAGCCAGAATTTGGAGGTGGCTCAGTGACTGCTGACCCCAGGCATGCCCCTGAGTTTCATGGAAGCCCTTAGCCACCTGAGGGCCTCTCTCATCCTATGTTCTAACCAAGAAATTGTGGGGTCAGCAATCCTGGATTCAAGTCCTGGGTCGCTCATGTCCTACCTAAGCAAACTTTCATAAATCCCTCCAATTCTCAAGAGTCTCTGGTTCCCCCTCTGCAAAATGGTTATTAGAACAGTGTCTAACTTGCTGGTTTGTCCTGACACTGAAATGGAAAGCCATAGAAAAGGGCCAGGCAGCTGCTAACATGCAGTGGGTTCTTTCAGTTTTCCAAATTCATGAGAGAAGAATGAACAGTCTGCTTCATGGGGTGCTAATCCTCTGTTCTGACATCCCCACCCTCCTAGTCCAGGATGATTGGAGCAGAAGTCTCATAGCATGCTGGGCATGACTTCCTCAGCCGGACCCTTGGGCATTCAGGTCCACTTCCATCCAAGCTCTGAGCAATTTCCTCTCAGCTTCTGATTTGCCTGTACTTGGCTCTATAGACGTTTCCCCCTTAGAATTCCTAGCACATAAATACTCCACAGAATGGTATGTTACACTGAGATGCAATTAAAGCCATAACATTTATGACCCTCTGCCTAGGGTTATTGCTATGGAAGTGCCCCTTTACACAAAACACTAGACTTCCTGCGTTAGAATCTGTTGCGATTTCTCACAAAACAGAGTTTTTCATATTTCCTTCTCTCCTTCTTTGGATTTTCCACTTATAAGCCATAAATGACACTGCCATTCCTTACAGCCCAGGGCCTTCCAGACCCTCTTTTGCCCTCTCCTCCCATCCCTATCCATGGGGGCTAGAATCCTGGAAGGAAGATGGGGAAATCAGGCGTTTTAAAGACTGGAGAAGTGGTTCCTAACAGGGCAAGGAAGCGTATTAAGAAGTTATTGCAATGTTTCAGGCAAGAAATAATAATGCGGAGGCAGGTGCAGGAAGACAGGAAGTGTGTGAGGCAATGCCAGAGATGATGGGGTCTTGCACGTGGAGATAAAGGAGAGGAGGGATCAAAGATCAAGGAGTCCCTGGTGTTTCAAGCGAGCCGAGCCGGAGAGGCTTGGAGGCTGCCACAGGAAGTGGAGGAAATGGAGTGGCAATCTCATGCACTCCCAGGGCTTCGTACAAGTAACTCTCAAATGCTGCTTCTGACAGTATTGTTCCTCCAGAGCCTAAGTCTGAGATGGGCTGATATGACCTTAAGAAAACAAAGACTTGGGGCACCTGGGTGGCTCAGTGGCTGAGAGCCTGCCTTTGGCCCAGGGCATCATCCTGGGGTCCTGGGATCGAGTCCCACCTCGGGCTCCCTGCATGGAGCCCTTTCCCTCTGCCTTGTGTCTCTGCCTCTCTCTCTCTCTTTCTATCTGTGTCTCTCATGAATAAATAAGTAAAATCTTAAAACAAAAAGAAAGAAAAAACTGAACTTTAGGGAATTCCTAGTTAAGGCAGGTGAAGCCAAGGAAGGTGGGTAAGAAAGTGTTCAGAGAGACAAGAGAGGAGCAGGGGTGACACTGACACCCACATCAGGAGATGGAACTCCTCGCGGAGGGATGTGAGCAATGTGGGATGCTGCTGAGGAGTGATGGAGGCTGGAGGCCAGGGTTAGGGCGTCAGCAGAGCTGGGCAGTGCACAGGGGAGGCAGAAGTCAGGTCATGAGGAGCTGAGGAGATAGTGGGAGGTGAGGGGATAAAGGGGGAGGTGCTCTGAAGAGGAAGGGGAACCCCACATGTAGTGGGCGTGATGTTCTAACAGGTGGGGGTGGTACAGGGGGAAGGGAGTCCTTGGACTGCAGCCCTCACCCCCTCGCCTCTGGGTCTTCCTTGCACTGGTCTCCAGCCCCATGCGGGCTCAGTAGTCTTTCTGAAACCTTGGTCAGTTTGTAGTAACAACTTTCCACTGACGAAATGCTTTTCTTCTCCTTTCTGGGTAAACTCTAGCAGCCTTCTTCCTGAGCAAGACTGAGCAGCTAAATTAGGCTAACCCCCTACTCATATTTCACAAAGTACACCCAATAAGCCAGAGAAATGGCTAGGGTCCCAGAGAAGGGGGCAGTGTCAGGTAGCAGGGACTCGGGTCTTCTCAAGGGGTTGCCAGGGGTTGAGATGTGAGGCAATGGTTTCCAGACAATTAGGCTCCTTGCATGGAGCCTGCCTCTCCTCCCTCTGCCAGTATCTCAGCCTCTCTCTCAGTGTCTCTCATGAATGAATAAATAAAAATAATAATAATTTTTAAAAAAAGGTTTCCAGACATTTTCCACATGCACTTCCTCTGCTCTGGACACAAAGTTTAAATGGTGGCCATGTCTCAAAGGACGTAGAAGGGAGAGAAGTAATGACTACAACACACCAGCAAAAGTCCTCCCCTGGAAAGGGTAGACGAGTGAGAGTACAGGGGGTCCACCCAGGCTCCCAGTTTATCTTAGAGAAGGTTAGGGAACAGAGGGCTGAAACCAATGACCAACTGGATGTATAGAGCTCATAGACCGTCATCCAAAAAGTAGCAGGACCACCCAGCTCCTTCCCCGACAACCTCTCCTTCCCAGCATTACGGCCTATTTGCCAATGTGACGACTCCAAAGGTGATCTCAAGTCTGTATTTGCAAGCCTCCCCCCGAGGATGATTATGTATCCAGTTCACACTGAGGATGATTATGTTACAGAGGCTGGGGATCCTTGAGAGGATAGGAGGAGGCTGGCAACTAACTGTAATAATATCAGTTCCTCTCTGTGGAGCTCCTTGGGTGCCAAGAAAGCTTTACACGCTCGATGTGCATCATTTCACTTACAAAACCCACTGATAGTAAAAGAAGCTGAGTCTTAGCTTAAGTGACATGTTCAAGGGTACAGAGCTCATAAATGACTCAGATTAAACCCAGTGTCTGATTCCAAAGCCAATTTATGGTCCATAAGGAACAGGGAAAGGGAAATCCCCACCTCAGAGGCATTCACCTATTCTGGTTACACTTTGGCAGATATCTTTCTTTCCCAGAATCCAAAGCATGCCAAAGATATTTCAGTTGTAAACTTTTTTTTTTTAAAGATTTCATTTATTTATTCATGAGAGACACAGAGAGAAAGAGAAGCAGAGATACAGGCAGAGGGAGAAGCAGGCTCCCTGTGGGGAGCCAGATGTGAAACTCGATCCCAGCACCCTGGGATCATGACCTGAGCTGAAGGTAGATAGATGCTCAACCACTGAGCCACCCAGGTGCTCCCCCACTTTTTAAAAGATTTATTTATTTATTTTAGAGAGAGTGCATGACAAGTGGGGGATGGGGCAGAGGGAGAGGAACTCAAGCAGACCCCCCACCCTGCTGGGCTCCCCACATGGGACTTGATCCCACAACCCACAGATTATGACCTGAGCTGAAGCCAAGAGTCAGACGCTCAGCCAACTGAGGCACCCAGGATCCCCTGTAAACTTTTTTTTTCTTCCCTGTAAACTTTTTATTTATTTATTTATTTATTTATTTATTTATTTATTTATTTATATAAGATTTTATTTATTTATTCATGAGAGATACACAGAGAAGAGAGAGAGGCAGAGACACAGGCAGAGGAAGAAGCAGGCTCCATGCAGGGAGTCCGACGTGGGACTCGATCCCAGGTCTCCAAGGATCACGGCCTGGGCTGAAGGTGGCGCTAAACCGTGGAGCCACTGGAGCTGCCCAACTTTTTTTTTTTTTTCCAACTTTTTTAATTAAAAAGCAATAACAAGGGGATCCCTGGGTGGCGCAGCGGTTTGGCGCCTGCCTTTGGCCCGGGGCATGATCCTGGGGACCCGGGATCGAATCCCACATCAGGCTCCCAGTGCATGGAGCCTGCTTCTTCCTCCGCCTGTGTCTCTGCCTCTCTCTCTCTCTCTGTGACTATCATAAATAAATAAAAATTAAAAAAAAAAAAAAAAGCAATAACAAGGACCTTTGGGTTTAGGAATGGTGCTCTCCTCTTTGAGGCAGGAAATGATTTGACCTTTAGAAGTCTCCTAAAATCCTGGCCTGTGATCCTAAGGACGCAAGCCCTTAGCTGACATGACTGTAAAAAGCTGTCATTTCCTTCTTTAAAGTCACTGGTCTTGGATCTGTCAGTCCATCAAAAATTGAGTCGCCCTGGTATGACACTGATTATGGGCAAAGCAAGCTGTGTCGGAAACAGATGGGCCGGAGGGGACTGAGGGCAGAAGGGGGTTCGGGGGGACCTCAGCAGGGGGTGTGGGCAGAGGTGGCTGGGAGTCCCAAGGGTCCCAGGGGTGGGGCTGCCATTGGCTCAAGGGTGGGCCGGGGCATTCTGCAGCAAGGCTAGCCCTCGTAACTCATTAAAAGCTTAAATAGCTTAAACTGGAAATGTTTCCTCAACTCTGTGACCTCAGAAGTTTCTAGAAAAGTAAATAAATGTCAAAATGAAGACAAAACCAGCCAGAACTTAAAAAAAAAAATCTGAGATTTTGGCATTTGGAACCCCTGGCGTCACATCCCATGTTGTTCTTCTGTCAGCAGTGGTGCTAGAGTCTCCCAAGGAGCTCAGCTCTGAGCACATTTCAGCTGAAGGGAGCTGGGGCAGTGTGTCCATCCCCTTCGTCTTGGCCCTGGGCCCAGGTAACTTCTTGGGTCCCCCGGGGCCACCCAAGCAGTCCCAGAATTCTCCTATGGCTCTGGCTGGGGCATCTTGATAGAAAGGCAGGCAAGGGAGCCAATGGCCCCTGCTTGGTGGGGTCAGGACTTGGTGACCTCTAGCTTTCCAGAGCTCACTCGAGAGACTACAAATAAAGGACAGTGAGGTCATCTGCCAACGTCACGTGGAGAACGAGCTCTTGAACAACCAGATTTTCTCTGCCTGGGAAGAAGCAGATGAACCTTCGCTCCCCAGGGCTTTCATTTTAATTCTGGAAAAATCTGTGTTGTCTCTGGATGCTCCCAAGGAGCTGTTTTCCAGCTTTGAGGAGAGAATCCTCCGACAACCGCTCACTCTGGATTCTGCTTCTGGGATCTCTATGGCAACCTAGGTGCCAGCCGGAAGACCCAGAAACCCAGCAAGGCCCTGCTGACCGGGCCTGAGGCAGAGCACCCAACAGTCTACAGACAGGAAGTGTCATTTTGCAGAGGGCTCCCCTCTTGCCCCCCAAGACAGAGTTCTGAGGAATAACAAATGTGTTTCGTTGACCATGAAGTAGCTTTAAAAATCAGATGCTTTCTGCTCAATTCTAGGAAAATGATTAAAACAAATTGGCTCTCTGCTATTGTCATTTGATATTGTCAAATATCCATAGTTTAAATTTAGCATTTCAGGGTCCAGCAGTTCCTTTTCATTTTGTTCAGGAAAAAGTCACAATGCTGTATCTCAGAACTCACTGTCTTCTACGTTATGATCATTTTCTGGGGCACCTGAGTGGCTCAGCGGTTGAACGTCTGCCTTCGGCTCAGGTCGTGATCCCTGGGGTCCTGGGATTGAGTCCCACATCGGGCTTCCCACAGGGAGCCTGCTTCTCCCTCTGCCTGTGTCTCTCCCTCTCTGTCTCTCGTGAATAGATAAGTAAAATCTTAAAAAAAAAAAAAATCATTTTCTTACCAGTCTTTATACTAGCTGTCTTACCTGAGAAAAGGAAAAGGAGAACTGAAACACAGGGTTGATGTCAAGCTTAAGTAAGTTGTCCTCACATAATTACAAAGCCCCCAATCTGCATACTCTGGGGCCCCTCGACCCCCCACAAACGAAGACTAGGTCAAGATTCTTGACCTAAAAACACAGGCAGTTGGAGATAGTATGAAGAGCTGGGGTAAGACGGTCAGGGCCAACACCAGGCATAGGAAAATAAGCTCTACGTTGTGTGGGCCAGACACCATTTCTAGAAGATGAAAAGGACTTATGCTTAAATTCTTAGGACTTTGAATATATATATTCAAATTAATTCTGCCTTCCTCCCAAATTAAAGTGTTCCAGCAGATTGGCTGTTCCAATGCACCATCTTCGGTGAACCCAAGGGATTCCTTTTTCTTTTTTGGCTGTCTTTCAGCCACCTGGCTTTCGATAGGACTTTCAGAGCTTCTTACCATGTGTGAAACTACAACACCTGTCTAGACCTTAAACCACTCTTCTGGGCCCAGTTTGCTAAATCTGGAGCCAGAATTTGATTGGTTATCATTATTGCTCTTGCTTTAGAAACTATTTCCCAACCATTTAAGCACCCAAGTTGGGGTTTCTGCACTTCAGCTGATTACTCCATGCTTCCGTTCACCAAGCGCCCAGTAGGAGAGCTAAAACCATAGCATCTTAGATTCATTTGATCTCTGGGAACTTAAAAAAAAAAAAAAAAAACAACCCACCTGTTACCTTTGGCTAACTGATACCAGGGTTCAGCTCATAGAACTGAACCATGCATGCCTGGCACGAACAAGAGGGGCATTTCTTTCCCCTTCTGGGAGAGGCCAGAGTTAGGCTGCAAGTGGAGAGGGGAGGGAGAGAAGTGGTCCAGGCGTCTAGGTAGTGGATCCAGGCCCCAGGAAGCCTTTGTTCATTGCATCTCTTTTTTGCTTGCCCGTAGCAGGCCATCAGGTGGCAGTGGTTAAAACAAACCGGACCTCCTCTCCCTCACCCAGCCCCTGGGTATCTGCTGAGTCACATTCAGGGGTGAGGAAGTACAAATGGCTGTGAAATGAGCTTCATCATGTGGTTTTCTTTTCCTAATTTGGGAAACAAATTAGGGCAGGCTTGGGCACAGGGGCCTGGGAAACAGTTTTCTTTCTTGGCAAAGGTAGAGGGGAAATCTCGTACCTCCTATTTTCCCATTCAGTGTCTGAGCTGACACTCTGGATGAAAATCTCCAGATGACAAGAGCTGAGCCATAACTTTCTCTCTCTCTCTCTTTCTCTTTTTCTTGGCTATCCCAGTTAGGTCACATATGTGATTTCTAGGCTTGGAAAATGTATCTTTGTGATAAGAGTGATGCAGAACACAAGCAAAAACATCCACTCCAGAGAAGTGTGCTTTTGTGGCAAATGTGCATTTTCCCACTAATACAAATATGCAAAAAAAAAAAAAAAAATCTCCATTTTCTTTCCAACTCTTTATTTTTAGTTCTCTTTTTCTTCTGGTAGCAGAAAACAGTCTTACTCAGTTCCAAGCATACTCAGACACTTCAGATTTAAACCCACTCATGTTCCCTTACTCTGAAATTCCCAAAGTTTTCGGGGGGGGGTGCTGTTGTTTTCTCCCTTTGAAGCTAACTATTTCTGAAAGACCGTGGCCTCAACGCCTCTCCCATGAGTCCCCATCCAGCCTGGCTCTCTTCCTTGTTTATCTTCTCAGGAGTAGGGAGGAGGCAGCAGGGAAGAGGGTGGTTGGAAGAAGGGGGTTGGAGGGTGCAGGAGACTGGCATGTCTAACATTCTCCATCCCTCCATTTACATTTGTGTTGTATAGGAGGACTCTTTTTGAATTTAAAAGCCAACAATCTGTGCTCTCTTCTCTGGTTCCACCGTGATAAGCCTCCTATGGGATCAATGGTAGTATCTTGTTTCTCCACAGGAATGGGGGAAAGGTCACTAAATGAAAGGGAGGGTGAGGAGAGGAATCATCCGATATTCACAATATTACATCACCACATGTTGTTATTATGCAGACGCTCTTTCTCTGTTACTCCATCTCTTGTACTATTGACTGTTAACAATGGAGGCACCATTGTTGAACAAAGGGCTTGGGGCCAACACTAGCAGCTCACTTGGTACAGGCTGGAACCCAGGGCAGGATGTCCGCAGGTCCTTTGTTCTCTCAGCATCCTGGGAAGAGGTGTGCTTGGGCAGGGATGGGATACACTGTGGGACTTGTCACCTCTGCCCTTTCCTTTCCCTTCCCTTCTCTTCCCTTTTTTTTTTCTCTTTTATGATCCCTCCCTCCTTCCCTTCTCTCTTTTGAAGTATAATTTACATGTGATAAAATGCACACAGGGACACCTGGGTGGCTCAGCGGTTGAGCATCTGCCTCTGGCTCAGGGCCTGATCCCAGGATCAGAGATTGAGTCCCACATCAGACTCCTTGCAGGGAGCCTGCTTCTCCCTCTGCCTATGTCTCTTCCTCTCTCTCTCTCTCTCTCTCTGTCTTTTATGAATAAATAAATAACATCTTTTTTTAAAAAAGTAAAATGCACACAGATTAAGTGTATAGCTCAGTGAATCATTACCCGTGTTATATACTCATGTCATTGCCACTAGAGAGCTACCTTTTCATGGGAGATCATGAGTGCAGTCTTTTTTAAATCTTTTTTTTTTTTTTTTAAGATTTTATTCATTTATTCATGAGAGACACATAGAGAGAGGGAGAGACACAGGCAGAGGGAGAAGCAGGTTCCCTGTGGGGAGCCTGATGCGAGACTCCATCCCAGGACTCTGGGATCACATCCTGAGCCAAAGGCAGATGTTCAACCACTGAGCCACCCAGGCATCCCACGAGTTCAGTCTTATAGCTAGGACAAATAGAGCCTGGATTTGCACACAAAATGGTCTGACTTTGGGGGCCAGCTGTTTATGGATGTTTCTGGCTTTTGAATCCCTCAGTTCCTCCCACCCCAGTTCAGATTGCTCCCAGGTCAGATAGGCTCTATCAAGGAACCTTCCCAACCCAAAGGTCCAGCAGAGTCCCCTCCATCAGCAGTTGTCCTCAGCCAAGTCTCGGATGGGAGTATGGGTAGGCGTATCAGTCACATGAATGTCTGCTCCAGACATTGTGGGGGCATCTCAGGGTCACCCTTCATGTGATGTGGGCTCAGCTACATGGGTGAGGCCCACACAGCCTTATTTCTTGGTCAAGTACTAGCACAGAGACACAAAGTGGAATCAGAATCAGAATCAGCTGAGAATTAATCTGAGGTTTCTTTTATTGCAGCCTTGGCCTTTGACAGAGGAGCTTTTTTTCCTCTACTGCTTTTTAGCTATTCCCATAATTAACAAGGTCTTGGATCCCCTCAAAAGGCTATAGACCAGTTCCTCCAGGGACTTTACTCTGACAAATACCATCAATTTTGGAGAAGTTGAAATTGGGACAACCTTTCTGAACAACATTTTGTAATACACTTGTCACACGCTTTGATTTAGCATTCTGCTTCTTAGAAACTTGTTCTGTTGAAATATGCCAATGTGCAAATATACTCCTTCCCATGCACACATATATGCACACTGCAGCAATATTTATACCAGGTAAGAATTTTTTAAAAAATTTAAGTGACCACCAATAAGGGAATGATTAAATAGATTATGCCATGTGTGTATAGGAATCGAATGCTATAGATCCATATGTGCCGATATGAAAAGATGGCCAAGCTACCCTGTTAAGTAAAACAACACAAAGCAAAACAAAAACCTCAAGAAGAGTTTTTTTCTCAAGAAGAGTTTGATATGTTTTTGATAAATTAATAAGAATGTGATATCAGCATACATATTGGAAAAAGGGATAAAAGTGTATAGCATGGTATTAACATTGATAAGTTATCTCTGGGATGTGGGAAGAAAGCTAGGGAAATTTTATTTATAGTTTTATATTTTGATATTGTTGGAATCTTACAATGAGCTTGTATTACTTAAAAATTTTTTTTGATATATATATATTTTTTATTTTAAGTAAACCACACCACATGTGGGGCTCAAACTCATAACCCCATAATTAAGAGTTGCATGCTCTCCTCCACCGACTAAGCCAGCCAGGTGTTCCAAGCTTGTATTATCTTTGAAATCAGAAAAACATAGTTTTTTTTGTTTTTTGTTTTTGTTTTGCTTTGTTTTTAAAGAGAAGAATTCTTGAAATTGATGGGAATATAGAGAATTTTTCCCATGACTGCTTCTGGAAACTCTAGGTTAGGCTATCTATAGAGTGGGTCCCAAAAGGGAGGGAAACAGTAAAACCAGGGTGGAATGCAAAGCAGAAGTCTCTGCTAACTCAAGGAGGTCAGTAGGGGTGATAGGCAGCCATTGGCCCTCAATAAGCCCAACTTCCTAGTATTCACACCCTGTGTAATCCCCTCTCCTTGAATGTGGACTGGCTCTACTGCTTTTCTTCTAACGATGAGAATACAGCAAATGAAATAAGAAAAAAAATTAGGGGCACCCGGGTGGCTCAGTGGTTGAGTATCTGCCTTTGGCTCAGATCCTGATCCCAGGGTTCTGGGATCAAGTCCGTGCTGAGCAGGGAGCCTGCTTCTCCTTCTCCCTCTGTGCTTTCTCTCTCTCTCTCAAGTAAATAAATAGAATCTTTATTAAAGAGAAAAAGAACTAAAGTAAAAAGAAAAATAAAAAGGTTAAAAATAAAATAAACCAGAAACACTTTTAAAAAAAAGAGAGAGAGAGAGATAGGGATGTTACTTCAAAAGTGATAGGATGTTACTTTCAAGATTAGGTAACAAAAGTCTGTGATTTCCATTTTACTAGCATTCTTTCACTTCCTCTCCCTCGCTCTCTTTGATGAATCAGCTACCATGTTGTGAGCTACACTAGTGAGAAGCCCCTGTGGCCAAGGGGGCAGTCTCTGGGCAACAGCCAGTGAGAAACTGAGGCCCTTAGTCTAACCAAAAGAGGATTCAGCCTTAGCTGAACCTTGAGATGAGTGTGGCTCCTGCCTCACACCTTGATCATAGCCCTGAAAGATCCCTGGGCCAGAGGGTATCTGGCTAAGTTGTGCACAAATTCTTGACCCATAGCAACTGTGAGATGATAAATATGGTTGTTTTTAGCCTCTGAGTTTTATGGTAATTTGTTCTGAAGCAGTAGGTAAGTGATAGAGGAGGAAAAAGAATGTGACCTTCTAGTCAAGAGAGGGCAGAGGCTTTGGGGAACAGTCACTTGTTAATTAACTCTATGAGAAGGTCATTTTTTGAGACTTTTACAAGAATTTCTGAATTTGGAAACCAAATATAATTCTAGGAGAAGAGAAGCTTCAGGAATGAAGCTGCCATCTTTGTACAAATGTTCTACATACATCAAGTGTCTGAAAATACAAGAGTTAAACAGAGGTGTTTGTGGTAGCCAGTCTCCTAGAAGGCTTCCGGTCATCCATCTGCTGGTATTCGTGTCTTTGTGTACTCCTACAATGAATCAGAGCTGACCTGTGTGACCAATAGAATACTGCACAGGTGACATCTGTGACTTCCATAGTTAAGCCATAAAATTGCAGACTTGGAGAGTTTTCTCTGGTAGAAGCCAGCTGCCATGTCGTGGGGACACTCAAGAAACCCTATGGAGAGGCCCATGTGGAAAACTGAGGCTTCTTCCCAAGAGCCAGCAGAAACTTCTAGCCCTGTGAGGGAGCCACTTTGGAAGAAGATCTCCAGCCTCACATAAGCCTTCAGATGACTGTAGCCTCCACTGACCTCTGACTACAGCCTCATGAAAGATTCAAAGCAAAAGATACTCCATAAACCACCACCAAATTCCCGACCCACAGGAACTGTGAGAGGTAATAAATGATTCTCGTTGTTTGAAGCTACTATGTTTTAGAGTAGTTTGTTGTACAGCCCAAAGCAATACGTGGGAGACCTTTGGTGAGCCAAAACAGACACAGTGCCTGTTTTCATGGAGCAGATCATTTAGTCGTGATACAGATAACTAATAATCATATAAATAAATGTAAATTACCAGAGTGCCAAGTGCTACACAGGGAAAGGACTCTAGCTACTCTTGGCTATGAAGGGGACCTTGTTTAGATCAGAGAAGATTTGTTTGTTTGTTTGTTTGTTTTTTTAATAATTTTTATTGGTGTTCAATTTACCAACATACAGAATAACACCCAGTGCTCATCCCGTCAAGTAGAAGATTTGGAATGATTTTGGAACGATTTTCCTGAGGACGTACACTGAATGAGGAATTAGGTGACTGGGAAGGAGAGGGGAAGAGCATCCGGGCAGAGGAAGCAGTGTGTACAAAGGCCCTGTGCTGAGGGAGCATGGTGGAGGCACTAGAGAGGCCCCAGTGTCTAAGGCTCAGAGACTGAGGAGACGGGCCAATCCACACAGAGTTTTGTGGCCATGCTAGGGAGTTTGGATTTTATACTAAAAGCCATGGGAAGCATTTGAAGCCTTCTAAGGAGTAGAGAAATATATGATTTTGATTTTCAAATCTTTGGAAAAATATCTGGCTGTGTAGAAATGGAATGGAAGGTGTCTGACACCTATTGAAGTCCATTTCGGTAATTTAAGAACTATTCCCATCAAGGGCTGTATTTGCAATTCCCAAGCACAGTCAGCCCTCTGAGTATGCTTTAAAAAGAGTAAGTTATATAGACATAATGCTTGGTCTCTCAGAGTCTACCTGCTAAAAAACAGAAACAAAAACTATGGTAGAGTCAAATAGGATAACATGCAGACATAGGAGATGGCTGGAAAATTGAGAAACAACTCCAATGAAGACAATTAATACAAAAAGGAAATAGAAATAATAATTCTTGAAAATCTAATATGCCAGACATTTGATATTCTCTATGGATTTATGCCCCATAACAACTTCATGTAGATGACGTTTCCACTCTACAGATGAATATACAGGCTCAGGAAGGTTAAGGCAACTTGACAAAGAGCTTGTTGGGTCTGTTTGTTCCAAAGGAAAAGCTTGTTTTATTATGCAAGGCATCTACATCTCTTGTAAGACTCCACTTGTAGACCTTCATGTAGTGGAAAAAGTCTTATTTATAACCAGACACCTAAATTCCAGTTGATCACTATAGTGTTTATATTTCTCCAGGCAAAGTAATTCTCTGAGCTAGCCTCATTAAAATGGAGACAATAATACCTATAATCATTGATTCATTGATTCATCCAATCACCATTCAACAAAAGGTGCCACGTTCTTCAATGAAATATCTGAGGGACCCAATTACATGCAAGTTTTATAAATTAACCAAAGATAAATAATCTATGGGCTCTGCTCTAGAAGAACCTATGCATGAAATAGATATTTATTAGTTTGTGAAAAAAGAATCCCCGGTTCCTAAGAACTTGAGTTACAATGAAAGTTTCCATATTAGTAAAATGTGGTCTACCCTACTCCTCACAGTTAATTGGTCCAGAGGTTGGTTCTTGGCTCAAGCTAGGCCAATCAGAATCCTTCTCTGGGACTTTGGAAGTGGAGCGTGAAAAAGAGAAGTCAGATTTTGTCTGGTGTCTGAACTTCAAGATGGAAAACTTAGAGGGTTTCTGATGGACATGTTTTGTCATGTCACTGGTAAAGGAGAGGAATCTGGTAATAAAATGAAGAGTGGAGCAGACCTTCAGAGAAACTCAGGTATGAGTTTTATGTGGTTGGCATGGTAAGTTAAACAGAACATTAATCAATATTATGTTGTGCAGCATTAAGGGGCACCATTTACACAGATGCCCTATGAATGGCTCCCCTTAGAACATGGCTATGTGGCATGAAGGGGAACCCCTGGAGTTGTGCTAAGAGACCGTCCTACTTTTAGTTGGGGATGAGGCTATAGATAAAGTCCAGGGCCAAATAACTCAGGTATTGAACATAATTGAGGTTATGTTCAACATAATTGTGTTTGTCATTCTACCCCTTTAAAAGCCCTGCAGACATCACTAATTATCATGGTCTGCCTTCCTGCTGGCACCCAACATGTCGTACTCAGCACAGCACTCCAGAGTCATCATCAAGCAGCATGTGCCTTGCATATATACTTTTTGACCCAACAGCTGTAACATGTCATTCATAAGTGGCTTTGTCTCAGCAGCAGATGTTTTCCCTCTGGCTAGAATCAACACTGGGAATTACATATAAGTTAAGGAAATCTTTTGCGTTTTATCTGAGAACCAAGGAAATTTGGAACCAGTACTCAATCACTTAGTGGTACAATGATATCAGTTAATTAACTTGACTTAATACCAAGAATGAACAAGATTCTGGAATGCTAATTGTGTGATTTCTGATATCATGCTGTTCCCTCTGCCTGGCGTTCCCCCTCTGCTCTTGTCTATCTGGCAAACTCTTATGTAGCCTGCAAGACTGATGACAAGGTTATATTCTTGCAGCTTTTCCCTAACATTTACTCTTGCAGAGGTAATTGTTCCCCATTTGATTCTCTACCTGACTTTATTCCTTTCTCTATTCTAGCTTGCTTCCTATAGAATTGCAGACTGTTTGTGGTGTCAGTTCCCTAGAATTTAGCTTCTGAAAGATAAGGATTGTATATGACATACTCTAAGTAGCCCCTGGTATGTAGATATTTGAGTGAATGAGACCGTGTGAAATATTCTGGGTAGTTTTAGCTGTATCTCTTCAGAAAAATACCCTTAAGTCCTGAGAAAGGCAAGCAAGCTAGTCAATTAGAAGCTATGCAGGATTTCTGCATGAGGGCCTGTGAGGCATGGCTGATTATATACCTGGCAGTTGGGAGGGGTTTGGGGATAGCGTACTTTCTAAGGAATTTTGGAAGCAAGGTTTCCAGGACCTTGAGGGGGCTAGATGTTGTTGAGAAAAAGTCACTTATTACCGTCTAATAAAACCTGAGTCATGAGACCCTTCACATGTATATCGGTGGGCCATGTTCTTGGAGGATGATTGCCAACATGTATCTTGGGGGTTTATCTCTAAAGGGAAATTTCTAAAGGAATTTTAATATGTTAAAGTACACTTACAGGCTCTTGGGGGTTGGGCTAAGATTGCCTTTTGACCTTAGCAAAGTATGAACATTGAGGCAGTTGAGTCTGTAGAGGAAAGTCCCTTTGCCTGTTTCAAGGACTTGTCAATGTGCTGACCCAAGCTCCTGCCTTGCCCTCAGCTAGCCCTGTTTCCCCCCCACCCCATCAAACCCATAAAAGATAGATAAACTCAATTATATAAAAAGAAAATAATGTTTTTCTTCACAGGAAAAGCCATCATAAAGTCAAAAGACAAAGTGTGAGAAAATATTTAAATTCCTATTACAAACAAAAGGCTTACGTGCCTGTTAGAAAGAGCTCCTACAAATTAACTAGAAAAAGATGATCAAGTGGGCAAAGAATTATGGAAGAGAAAAGTACAGGAAAGAAAACTGGCTCTTAAATACATGAAAAGATGCTCAATCCCACTTACATGAAGAGAAATGCAAATATATGTACGACACCATTTTTTTATTCTACAGATTTGCAAATATAAAAATGTATGATGGGACACCTGAGTGGCTCAGTTCATTAAGCACCTGACTCGTGATTTTGGCTCAGGCCATGATCTCAGAGTCCTGGGATTCCCTAGCTTTGGGCTCTGCTCAGTGGGGAGCCTGTTTGAGGATTCTCTCCCTCTGCCCCTCCTCTGCCTCACACACACACACACACTCTCTCTCTCTCTCTCTCTCTCTCCTCTCTCTCTCTCTCTCTCAAATAAATCTTTTAAAAAAAAAAAAGTTTGAAGACAGGGAAGGTAAAGAGGGGAGAAAACTAGGATTCTCCTACACTACCAGAGGAAATGTAATGGATAGGACTTCTAAAGAAGGCAATCCTGCCTCCAATATCTATCAAAGTTATAAATGCATACCCTTTTACCTAAAATTCCACTTTTAGAAATTATCTATAAATAGGCTTGACCATATGTGAAATGGCTTTTGGTGTTATTCATTGTAACATTTTTTTGTAAATGCAAAAGATCAGAACCTCCTAACTCAACAGGGAAATGGTTAGGTAAATTATGGTACCTGTATTTATAGAGTAGAATATTATGCAGTCACACACAAAAATAAGGAGATTCTTTATGTGCTCATAGGAAATTATTGCCAAAATATACCGTAATGAAAAAGCAAGGCAAAGAATACTATGTATACTATGCTAGTATTTATGTGAACAAAGGAGTTAATATTATACAGGTATTTGCTTGTGACTGCATATACTATATCTAGAAGGGTTACAAGAATTTCATGATATTAGTTGATTATTAGAAGGGGATCTGAGATGGGAGGGAAATAACCATAGCACATCTTCTTTATTTTTTGAATGTTGAACCATATGAACAGATTACTTGTTTAAAAATAAAATGAATAAAAAGATAAAATCATAGGTCAATGAGTACTCAGTCATCAAACCGAAGAAAATCTTAACCTAGAGGTACTCCTGCAATCTTGATTCAATTTTGGATAAATAAAAGGAAACACAATATTACTTGGTGATATTGTCCATTTTTGGCATTCACTACCCTAAGAGTTGACTGTAGAAGATTCTAAATATAAATAGAGCCAAGAAAGGTGGTAAAATGATTTTTAACGATTTTTTTTGGTAGCATTGTTTGTAACATTGTTTTGTAGTTGCTTGTAGTTGCAAAAGATCAGAAACCACCTTTCTTTCCTTATCTTTAAGGGACACAAAAAGTGTTGGGACATGTCTCTGACTTTAAAGGTGATGCCATAGAATAATGAAGGTTACAGGTAAACTCCCTTGATGCCACTGCCAGACAGACGTGAGCTGTAGTTCTGTCCCTCAGCCACTGCCTATGGTGACTTGAGAAGCCACACACTATAAAGTCCACACATGGTATCATGGCTCTAGTCTCTGCCTAAGGCTGATACATTGTCTGCCTAAATGTCCACATTGAAGCCAACTGAACTTGCAATTGGATCTAGGCTCTTTGAATCCAAGGAGGATTACTTAATTCTTTGCATAGTTCTCCATTTGTGCTTGGAATATGTTCTATCCAGACACCCCAGGACCTGTGCATAGATCTCAGGATATTTTAGAGGACTCTGCTCAATCAATATGATGCAACCAATAGATATTCGGTGAGCATGGACTATGTCAAGGGATTGTGGAGAATGAGGAAGACACAGCTGTGACTTCAGGAAGGTTGCACAGTCTGGTGGAAAGTTCAAGAGGGGATATCCTTCAGGGCATGAGCTAAATGCTGGGCTGAAAAATATGGGAGTCTTAGAACGCCAGACCTTGGGATTCAGGTGAGTTGTATACCCTTCGATCTACCTTTTATGTATACAGCCTTTAGGGGACTGTCTCCTAGAGAAGTAAGAGTTGTAAACCAGACAATTTATGTTCATTAAGCATTCAAGTAACATAAAGGAAGGAAAACAAATGTGAGTGTGACAGTGCTATCCCATGTGGCGCCTGGTCGGCTCATCACGGTGGGGAATTAGCACCATCTAGAGGCAGATGCTGCACTATACCTCCAGGTCCCAGTCTGGTGCAAGAGGCACCCGCATTTTGGTGCACAGAACGTTTTTATTTTTTTATTTTTATTTTTATTTTTTTTTTTAATTAATTTTTATTGGTGTTCAATTTACCAACATACAGAAAAACACCCAGTGCTCATCCCGTCAAGTGTCCACCTCAGTGCCCGTCACCCATTTCCCTCCAACACCCACCCTCCTCCCCTTCCACCACCCCTAGTTCGTTTCCCCGAGTTAGGAGTCTTTATGTTCTGTCTCCCTTCCTGATATTTCCCAACAATTCTTTTCCCTTCCTTTATATTCCCTTTCACTATTATTTATATTCCCCAAATGAATGAGAACATACACTGTTTGTCCTTCTCCTATTGACTTATTTCACTCAGCATAATACCCTCCAGTTCCATCCACGTTGAAGCAAATGGTGGGTATTTGTCGTTTCTAATTGCTGAGTAATATTCCATTGTATACATAAACCACATCTTCTTTATCCATTCATCTTTCGATGGACACCGAGGCTCCTTCCACAGTTTGGCTATTGTGGACATTGCTGCTAGAAACATCGGGGTGCAGGTGTCCCGACGTTTCATTGCATCTGAATCTTTGGGGTAAATCCCCAACAGTGCAATTGCTGGGTCGTAGGGCAGGTCTATTTTTAACTCTTTGAGGAACCTCCACACAAAGAGATGGAAAAATATTCCATGCTCATGGATTGGCAGAATTAATATTGTAAAAATGTCAATGTTACCCAGGGCAACTTACACGTTTAATGCAATCCCTATCAAAATACCATGGACTTTCTTCAGAGAGTTAGAACAAATTATTTTAAGATTTGTGTGGAATCAGAAAAGACCCCGAATAGCCAGGGGAATTTTAAAAAAGAAAACCATAGCTGGGGGCATCACAATGCCAGATTTCAGGTTGTACTACAAAGCTGTGGTCATCAAGACAGTGTGGTACTGGCACAAAAACAGACACATAGATCAATGGAACAGAATAGAGAACCCAGAAGTGGACCCTGAAATGTATGGTCATCTAATATTCGATAAAGGAGGAAAGACTATCCATTGGAAGGAAGCACAGAACGTTTTTAAACTGGGGTTTTCACATATTCGATCCGTGATACTGGGCTGAGATGGAGATGGGGCAGGGGAAGGCCCACGGTGGGGCACAGATGGAAGCAACCTAACCTTGGTGTAGAGCATCCCTTTGTGAAATGTTCACAGCTAATTCGATTTCTTTTTTGGGCTCGCCTTCCTGTGTTCTTTTGTATGTTTGGTTTTTTGTTTTTTTTTTTGTCTGTAAGGTGAAGTTATTTGCAAATCTAAAGAGAAAAAAATGTATTTAAAAAACCTGTCTTGAGATTTTGGGTTATTTGCTCAATCTGAGCTCTCCAAAGCATTACCTATGGAAATGAAGCCCGGCATTTTCTCAGTTTAGAAATCAGCCGTGTAAACATTTTGAGTAAGTTGGAGAACTGTGTGGAAGGGCATTCCTTGAACTAATCTGCTCAAGTGTCACATATTCAATCAGTAGCAGTGAGTCTGAGTGTCAGGGCATGAGGAGATTGAGGCAGAAGCAGAGAGAGGAATGAGGGCCGGGCCAGAAAGCAGCCCTGCAGGGGATGAAGAGGGAAAATCATTAGGGAAGGGAAAGCAGACAAGGAAAATGCAATCAAGAGGTGGCAAGGGGACAGGTAGACAAAAGCAGGTTAGAATTTATCCAGACCCATACAACCGCCTCTCCCCAACGTGTGGTGGTGGATGCACTAAGAACAGGGTTGAGTTGCTGTTGTCGGGGTCATACCTGCTGGGCAGTGCCTTGGTTCCTTGTCCTTATGGGTCTGTGATTTTGATTCTGATTTCCTCAAGCCAAGTCCCATTTCCCAGGATTTCTTCTGCAAAAACTCTTGGTTCTCAACTAGCTTTGAAATCAGAATGAGGGCACTCCAAGATAATCGTCCGAGATAAGCTGCCAATTTGGGGTACCTCCAAAATGGGGCACCTGGCAATGATAGTGGAGGAGACCAAAGTGATTCTTATGCATTCAGTTAGGCAAATGATTTTTAGTTATGACCAACAATCTGTTGAGCGTGGCTAATGAAATGAATGATTGAGGCTCTGGATCTTGCTAAATGGAATTATGACAAAACTAATTAAAAGAGAAATTTATTACTTAAAATACATCATCTATGAAAACACAGAAAAGAGAGAGCTTGGTAAGACTATTGGATGAAGGTCGGGCGCCTGGGTGGCTCACTGGTTAAGTCACCGACTTTTTAGGTTCTGCTCAGGTCTGATTTCAGGGCCATGAGATTGAACCCTGTGTTGCACTGGGCTCCGCACTGAGCTGGAGCCTGCTTAAGATCCTCTCACTCCCTCTCCGTCCCTACTCACTCTAGCCCTCCCCCCACACACAAAAAACTGTATAAAGAGCAAGATACAGAGAAATTACATGCTTTGAGTAACCCTCAGCCACTTTTCCCTTTTCTAGCAGAGTTAGGCATGTCATAGGTGTTGAACTGTAACCTCACAACGTTAAAAATCATCAAAAGGCAATTAAAACTCATAGTGAAGAAATAGCTATGTTCTGTGCACTGCTGAGTATGTCTTTTGTTGGTGTAATACCTCTTCAAGTCTTCTTCCCTCAGCACCTGTCAACTTTTACCTCTCTGAAGGGCTCCCCGAGTCGGTTTTACCTCTCAACAGTAGCCCCATGCATCTAGCGTTGAGAGTTCTAGAGAAAGCCCCAATCCTCATCTGTCCTGGAAATACCTGTATTCCCAAGCACCAGACATGAGAAAAATTACGATGTAACCTTGGAGTCAGGCAGACAGGAGTTGGAATTCTGTTTCTGGCACCCTCAAACCATGTGATCTTATATATATTCTCTAAGCTTCAGTTCTCAAGATTAAATATACAATGGGACGGGCACATAGTAAGTACTCAATATAGGGTGGCTTTTGTGTTTTAATCCACTTACTCAGACTCAGAATCTTGCTTTGGGAATTAAAAGCTGTGCTACTACCACGTGCTGGGAGTTCCGTGCCTTTGGTTTCCTTTTTGTGTTGTATCTATCTGGGTTAGGTTTCATATACTGTATAAAGCTCATGTAACTCAGTCTCATGGACCGAGGCAGGATTACTGATGTTTAACAGACTACTTTGAGATGAATACTCTAAATACAACTTACATTTTAAGAAATGATCAAAAATATTTTGAGGATAAAATTATTCATACCTGTTTTTCATAAATTTTTTTTTTTTAATTTATTCATGAGACACACAGAGAGAGGCAGAGACACAAGCAGGTTCCATGCAGGGAGCCCAACATGGGACTTGATCCCTGGTCTCCAGATCAGGCCCTGGACTGGAGGCAGTGCTAAACCACTGAGCCACCCGGGCTGCCCTATAAAGTGAAGTTATTATTAACTTACTATTACTCTTCTATTATGTCCTTCATGATCCTTGGGAACACAGTAAATGTTTTTTTAAAAAATATTTGTTAATTTGTACCATTTACAGATTGACTGCACATATGTGTTACCGAGTTTCCTTGAGATATCATCACACTTCCTATCAAGTCTGTTACCTACATGGTGCAGTCACCTAATGACCAGAAAGGTATGTGTGTCATTTTCCCCCTTCAACAATGGCAAGAGTAAAACAAATGAAAATGGCTATAATGAAACAAAAAGACCCACTGAGATTCCAGCAGAAGGGAGTGGAGGGGAAAGAACTACTCTTGTACCAATCATCTGGACAACCCTTGCCCGGTCCTGGTCAGTATCGCCCAGGCTGACAGCCCAGATGAATCAGGGGAGCCAGTTGTTTGCAGCCGGCATCCATCCTGAGTCAGTCCTTCCAGGGTAGTAACTGCTAAATATTTTTACTATCTCCCTGAGTGAAGCTGATAGGTTGGCAGATTCTGAACATAGCCATTTTAGGGTCTATAGAATATGAAACTCCAAGATTTTCCCTAACACGATAGTTGTGAAAGTGACATGAAGAAGGATTTTATACAGCAGTATTGCAATATCACTTTTGTTTTCATTTTAAAGTTTGTAAGGGGTTATGCTGTACCAACTGGACTACCTATTATTTACTTTCTCTTAACTCACAGCCCTCTGAATTGCCTGTTAAGTTTCTAGAGCTTTATTTACTTTAAAAAATTTTAGGGTAGCCCGGGGGGCTCAGTGGTTTAGCGCCGCCTTCATCCCAGGGCCTGATCCTGGAGGCCTAGGATTGAGTCCCACATCAGGTTCCCTGCATGGAGCCTGCTT
Organism: Vulpes lagopus; assembly: GCF_018345385.1. Lineage (NCBI taxonomy): Eukaryota > Metazoa > Chordata > Mammalia > Carnivora > Canidae > Vulpes > Vulpes lagopus. The sequence continues at coordinate 169,201,507 of NC_054824.1, read as the reverse complement.
CTCCCTCTCCCTTTATCTTAAAAAAAAAAAAAAAAGATTTTATATATTTATTCATGACAGACACACAGAGAAAGGCAGAGGGAGAGGTAGGCTCCTTGTGGGGAGCCCGATGTGGGACTCAATCCGGGGATCCAGGATCACAATCGCTGAGCCACCCAGGTGCCCCAATTTCTAGTTTTGTTTTTTTTTTTTTTTTTTTTTTAGTTTCTAGAGCTTTAAAGCAGGAAATCTAGTAGGGCCAGTGTGGAGACAAAAGAGGCTGCGGTGTGAGAAGGGGTGTAGAAGCCGGGAATAAATGACCACAGCTGCTAGGTTACTAGTTTAAGTCCTTGGGCAGTGGTATTCCAGATGCTCAGCTGGCATCCAGAGGGCTATGGAATCATTCCAAGGGCTCCAGTGGTGTCCTGACATCATTAATGACGCTCTTCCCTTTACCCCACTACTTTATATTTGAACAAAGTCATTTTAGAAATCTTCTGTACCAAATTACTTCTTGTCAAGAGTACAATAACCTGCTGGTAAAACAGGAAAGCTTCCCTCTTAATTAACCGCATGTTCAGAAATATTAAAATAAGAGCTAGGAAAATAAATTATTCAACACTGACATTTTATTTTCTGAACTTTATCATTTTTACAAAACAAAACAAAAAGCAGGTATCAAAAACAGCAAAGAGGTTATAGAATTTTCTCCACCAGTTTTCACATAAGACAGTGATTATGAAACCGGTGTCCAATGTAAATACTAAACAGGCTGATTTCCCTCTTGGTCCTATGCATTCAGGTGGTTTTGGAGTTACTGAGTAATAACTTTTTATAAGCACCGGTCATTTTGTGAGAACCGATTTGGTTTGTCTAACAAAGTAAACACTTTTTGCTGTGTGGCATCTTCCTTTTTTAAAAACCACTGAGCTAAAATACAGAATGTGTATGTGTCTGGATCTGAACCAAATCTCTTAAGATCCTAATTACCCTGAAGAACACTGAAGACATTTATAGGGCATATGAAATACTAGTTATATGCCTCATAATGTCTAAGGCAGCTATTCTGTTTCTAAAGAAAATAGCATTTCATTCAGAGGCTGCCCAGAATTTGAACTTCATCACTGTTTCCACATCTTTTCTCATTTGGAGTAATTTTCCCAAAGAGGGCCATATTATTAGAACGAAGTTTTATGCTCATGTCAAAGAGGCTCTGGCATTTCATAGATATATTTTTGTAGAGCAAGACTCCTTGCTCTGGACCCTGGAGACCACAAAGAAATCAAGAGGCCATGATTATTGGATGCAAAGAGGAAGAAGCGTACTTAAGCTCACATGATCTGGAGGTAAGCAGAAACAAAGCTGGAACTTGGTAGTGGTGTTCATTCACCACTTGTTCTGGAAACACATTTTGCTTAAATAAGGGAATTATGGTCCAGTTTTGCAATGTTAATGGCTGCCAGTTTCGCAAACATTTTTTTTATAAAGATCATTTCCTGGCTAGCAATGAGTAAGGAAACTGGCCTCAAACTCTGATCAAATTTCTCACTATTAGTCAAAAACAAAACAAAACAGCAAAAACAAAAACAAAAACGCAAAAACAAAACAAAACCCCACCAGCCAACAGGGGTTAGAATTGCACAATTAAACTTGGAAGGCAAATTATACTATATACAGACAAGTATACACTGAAATAGTTTTGAAAGCATGAAACATTCCTGTTCATAAATATTTCCTCTGTGTTATTCCAATTTTCACAAAAGGAAAACTGATATGTAATTGTTCTTTACCGATATGAAAAAGGAAGCAAGAAGGCAAAGCTGAGAGAAACAGATGCTACCCAAAGGGCAGCGGTGGCATTTGGTTGTTTTGGTCTTTGTACCAGCGACTCCCACACCCACAGGATATCCAGTTCCTGATGGACTACACAGTCTTCCTCGCAGTCAAGACTCGGACAATGGAGCCTACTCCTCCTGCAGCAAGTGCCTAAAAACAAACCAAAATGTAAACGCTGATGGAATTATAAAGGGTCAATTATCATACCCAAGTAAGACGTTTTTTCTTACAGAAGGAATGTGTGCGGCTATCAACTTTGGCTTCATTAATTTTCATAAACATTCTTGAACACCAATTACGCACCCAGCACTGCAGAGCCAGTGATTGATAAAACCTTCACAGTCCCTGCCCTCGTGTACCTACATGCTCGTGAGATACTAGTTTACATTCTATAATTTTTTTCCCCCACATAATAGGATGTTCTTCAAGATTTACAGCATGTTCTTGCTGAAAACATGTGCTCAAATGTAAATTTAGGACATTCACTTTGCTCTTTTATTTTTTAAAAGATTTTATTTATTTATTCGTGAGAAAGAGAGAGAGAGAGGGAGGGAGAGAGAGGGAGAGAGAGAGAGAGGCAGAGACATAGGCAGAGGGAGAAGCAGGCTCCACGCAGGAAACCTAATGTGGGACTCAATCCCAGGACTCCAGGATCATGAACTGGGCCAAAGGCAGGCGCTAAACCGCTGAGCCACCCAGGCATACCCACTTTGCTCTTTTAACACTGTCAGGGAAGAAGTTCAAACTGGTATCAACTACCCTAAGTCCCATTTAGATCAGCCAGCTTGTTAGATTCTTTTTATTCCTCCAAGCTAAAAGTGTATCATTTAATAGCTAAGAACTTAGGAACTTTAATTTTGACACTACCTTGAAAGACTGGAAGTCACAATCAAGTGTCAGGAGCTGAAAGCTCTAGCTTACTTACTAAATACTTTTGTGTACTGAGTACTGTGCTAGATGCTAGGGATATAGAACTTTCTGGTCTACTAGGAAGGGACAGAACATAAAAGAGAGATTATGTTAATATAATGTACGAAATGACAGAGGTGTGCCCTGGGATAAGGAGGTACTCAGGCAGGGAGGAAATCCTGAGCAAAGGTACAGAGGTGTGAAACAGTAAGGTGTGTCCTGGGAAAACATACTATTATGCTGCTCACTGCTGGAGCAAGGGGGATGAACGGCATAAAAGAGGAGCGGCTAGACTTTGGAACTTGAGCTTTACTCTGCAGGTGACTGAAAGGGTAGATCTGGATTTCAGAGAGGGCATTTGGCGACCGGGTGGAGAACAGATTCGAGAGAAGCAGAGCTGGTGGCTGGAGGCCTGTGTAGGAAGTTACAGCAAAAATCTGGGGGAGATGTTGCAAAGAGCTGCATCAGAGGGGTAGATAAGCGTGCTTAGATAAGCGTGTGGCTGGAGAAGTATTTAGCAGACAGACGGGCAAAAATTGGTGATGATGTTAGGAAGCAATGAAGACTTGATGTGTGCCTCAGTTTCCCCATCCACCAAAAAAGGAATGATAGCAAGCTTTCCCTCCTACTATTTTTATGAAGATTAAAGGAGTTATTTATGAAGTGATTAGGAGAGTGCTTGGAATACAGGAAGTGCTCCATCAATGTCTGCTATGATCCTGGGACTGTACAGGAACCAGGATGCTTAGGTTGTTAAGCTGGCTCTTCATCTCTAAATTGAGGGTTATAAAGATGCTTATATGCCTCCTAAAGTTGTTCTAAGGCTTAAATGAAACATCATCTAATGGTACAGTGTCTGGCAAATGCAAAGTATTCCTGAATAGGATGACCATATACATTATTCTCCAACTGGTACACTGAGTGAAAGTGAACTATTCATAATCATGTTGGGACAACAGGCATAAACTGGGGCCATCTTGGGAAAATAGGGAGGTCTGGTTGGTTACCCTGTCCCTACAAGTTAGGCTCTCTTTATTTGACAGTGCATGGGTGATCAAGTGACTTGATCAAGACAAGTTCTACAGCCTATTCTCATCTTCCATGTGTGTTTTCACTCAGATACATGGACAACAGCTTCTAAAGACTGAGGGTTGGGAACTGTAAGGTATTAGAATATATCCCTTCCCTGTGGTTGGTTCTATTTAACTGTTCACATCTGTACCCATATTACCCAAGAGTTGGGTATTAAAAATGACCTTACCAACTTTTTACCTAACGCTAAAAATTTCCCTTAGCCATTTTTTTGGGGGACAGTGTACCACCATCTGCTCACAATGCAGAATCAAATGCATGAAAACACAAAAACATTGAAGAACTCTTCATCTCACCCCACCTCTGATTTCTTTTAAATCCTGTAACATATAGAGCATGAAATTTGCTCCTTTAACCATCTTTCAGGGTAAAATTCAGTGGCACTCATTATATTCTCAGGATTATAGTCACCACTGTTTCCAATAATTTTCATCACCCTAAAAAGAAACACTGTCCCCATTAAGTAATAACTCTCTATTCTCCCTTCCCCCAGTCCCTGATAACCTCTCATCTTCTCTCTCTCTCTCTCTCTCTCTCTGAATTTGCCTCTTCGAGGTATTTCCTGTAAGTGGAATCACACCATATTTGTCTTTCTGCAACTGGCTTACTTCACCTTGCACAACGTTTTCAAGGTTCATTCGTGCTGTGCCATGTATGTAATTTCCTTCTTTCGGTTGTTCAAAAAAACAAAATGTAGTGTATGCATAAAATGGATTATCTGGGGGATCCTTGGGTGGCTCAGCAGTTAAGTGCCTGCCTTCCGCCCAGGGCGTGATCCCGGAGTCCTGGGATCGAGTCCCACGTCCGGACTGCTTCTTCTCCCTCTGCCTGTGTCTCTGCCTCTGTCTCTCTGTCTCTCTCATGAATAAATAAATAAAATCTTTTTAAAAAAAAAAAAAAGGATTATCTGTTCATCCGTCCTTGGGCACTTGGGTGTTTCTAACCTTCTGGCCATGGTCAAAGAATTTTTGACTTTTATAGTTTATCTTATTTTCAAGGTTCGGATTTAGTTCCAAGTTCAAGATCATGTTGAATGAACAGTAATCATTACTGAATAAATATGTGTTGCAAACCAGAATCTCTTAAAACCAGGGTTAGGAAACATAAATCTAAGCTTTCGTTTTCATGCATTTATTTGTAAAGACAATAATGTAGTCAAAATAATGATTTAGGTGAGAAGAGCAGTCATGGTTACTTTCTATTATTAAGTGGCCAGTCGGAGGGACTCTAGGTCATAACTTACCTTTTCATGCCATTGCAGTAACACAGCACTGCTGTTATCAGAGGGGCTCTCGAAGCCTTTATAAATATATTTCATGAGAAGATCCACACCATTCTTGTCCAGGGACTGAACTGCCTTCTCGATATCATTAGCTTTAAAAGAGATGAGCACCTTCAAGACAATACTGCCCGCTCGATCCTGGGGACACAGAGAACAGAGCATTCACACGTAAGCACGTAGAGTGGTTGTTCTGGAAAAGGTGACACTTAAGACCTGATGGACATGGTGCAGCCCAGGTGGCTCAGCCTTCAGCCCAGGGTGTGATCCTGGAGATCCGGGATCGAGTCCCACATCAGGTTCCCTGCGTGGAGCCTGCTTCTCCCTCTGCCTGGGTCTCTGCCTCTCTCTTTCTCTGTCTCTCATGAATCAATAAATAAAATCCTTAAAAAAAAAAAAAAAAAAGACCTGATGGATATGAAAGAAGAATCCTTAGGGGTATTTGAGAAAAGTATTCAGAGGAAAGAAGGAAAGAACATGTGCTGTCACTGTATGTTCAGGGTGTTCAAGGAAAGCAGAAAGATCCCTGGTAGCCAAAGACATGGTGGAGGAGTAGGACAAGTCAGGAGGCAAGCCCTCGCAGGCCACTGTGAAGACTGTGGCTTTCATTAAGAGAAAGGAGAAGATGTTGGAAGATATTGAGAACAGTGATAGAATCTGACGTGTGTATGAGATAACAGTGATATAATCTGACTCTGGCTGCCATGTTGAGAATGAGCTGATGGGAAGTTGGTGAGGGGCAGGGGACAAGGCTGGAGACCAGTTTGGAAGTTACTGCAATAACATAGGCTGGTTTGGGGTAGCATGGTAGCTCAGGAGAACGACAGATTCTTGACATGTTTGAAGGAGAGCTGAAAGCATCTGCTTACAAAGAGATATGGTAATTTTCCAACTTTATTAAGTTGGCATTTAAATTTTACTTCTTGACCTCAGAGAAAACCCCAAAGACAAAGACAATGAATTGCAGTTCTACCTTGAACCATCCTTCAATAATAGTTAATAAAAATAACTTTTTAAGAAAATTTAAGTTTCCTATCTACAATAGGTAGATATAGTGATATTTATAATTTTTTTTTCTGATAAAAGGCTGCTCCAAGAGCAAAGTTATTTTTCCACTCAAGAAGCCAAGCAAAGAGAACACTTAATTTACCCTTTCAACAATTTCACTTCTCCTATTCAAGAAAGAGTGATTATCTTTGGCATTCCTACTGATCAGGAGTTTACAGAATGTTTCTACCACCTATTGCTGTCTTCAGTTTAAAGACTAAGCAATTACCCAATTTAGAAAAATAGTCTTACAACCACAGCTATAACTTCCCACCCACAAACTGTGATAAAAACTCACCCATATAAAAGCAGAAGGTGGTAAAATTGAAATCTCAATGACATCCCTCACCACTTTCAAAAACCAAAGAAATGTTTCCTCTCATTGTTGCCTAGATAATTATTATGCATTTACCTAAGTTATTACTAGTACTCAATTAAAGAGATCCTTAGGGCTCCTACAGACAATGGGGTCAGAGCTCTGGGCTTCATTTTATACAATTATTAAGTAAGTTCTCAAGTATTTCCGGAAAGACTGTTGCAGGGAACGTTAAGTCATGTTTTTTTGAAGGGCAATTTGGCAATGCCACTTGTAACAAAAGCCTTAAAAAAGTGGCATTCTAAAACCCGGGGATTCGCTTCTAGGAATTTATTCAAAGGAAATAACTAACAGTTTACTCAAAATTGTTCATTTCCATACTGTTTACAACAACAAAAGGTCAATAATCTAAATATATGACAAAAGATTAGTTATATGTAAACTGCAGCATATCTATATGCAGCCATTAAAAAAGGTGCTTATAGAAATAAACTTACTGCCAAGGAAAGATGTCCATGTACATCATAAAAAAAGCCAATTACAAAACTCCATTTTTATTTAAAAAACAACTACTAAGAAAGAGACAAGCTCTGTAAGCATATAACACCAGAAAGTAAAAACCGATGATCTCTGGGCAGGGGGATGATGACGATTACCCCTTTTTGCCTCTCTCTGAGTTTTCTATAAACATTTATTTTTTTTCTATAAATATTTAATACTTGGATAATTTAGAAAAATTTTTAAAAAGCAACCAAATAGAATCTATTTATTTTGTAAAAGTATTGTTTATTCTTCAGGCCTATGCTCCAATTCCCCGAGTGCCTCCATTAAACACACCGAAATGGTCTCTCATAACTCAGTATTAGAGTGAGATCATTTTCATATGTAAATTTTCACCTAACAAACTACACAGAGTAAGCTCTTGTATGTCAAAGACAGTAAACAGTTAAACTATTTGTTGATTCCATGACACTTCAGAGGATTTTGGAAAGAATGCTAAGACACCAGCAGACATTCCTGTCTGACTCACCTTCACGGCCTGACTCTTGGTGTTGATAGGGGGATTTTTCAGAGCTGCCTGTAGGGCGGCTGTCATGTTTCCTGTGATGGAGGTTAAGGGGATAGCAGCAAAGGGGAGCCTTCAGAAAAGCATCAGAACTACCAGGTATCATTGGTTCTTAAGCCTTGACTTTATACGTAGAAAGAAAAATTACCACGATCGCTATGTTCAATATTGGAAAACTCAGTATGTTGGTTTCAAGGATGTCAATCAACATGTAAAACACAGAGAACATAAGAGGAGGTAATAAGGCAAAGACCAGTTCCTGTCTGGCTCTAATTACTAAATGAACACTTCGAGAGCCTTTTATTTTCCAGTAAGACACATATGAAACATTACTCAGAGTGATACGTATATTTTAAATTACATATCTATGTATTAGAATTATTAGGTCCCCAAATGAAACAGCATACCCTCAACCAAAATGTCTTTTTATGTGATTCTTAACTGTAAAAATAAAGACCAAACTTTTGCTAGAATTATATTCTATCTTAATTGAAATACTTGTAGAAAATGCTGGTAATTATTCCAGCACTCTACATGATATACATTAGTAACCTCTCAATATTAACAAAAGATCTAATAATTCAATGTCCTTTAGGCTGTAGCTTAATTTTTCTGTTTTGCATATTTTCTCTTATATTTCCAAAAAGGTCATTAACACTGTTTTAGGTCATACCTATTAAATTTAGTCTTTGAAAGCACCAGTGAGTTAGCAAGTATGAGACACGGAAGGCCAATCAGACTGTCAGAACATACAGTCATTCCCCTAAAAGGAAAACCACAGAGTTCATTTGTTCCTCCATCTGTAGTGCCTGACTAGAGCTTGTCTCTTCTGGTTGCAACAAGAGAAGAGACAATATCTTTTAAGATAAAGAGATTAGAAAGCAGATCCATTTTATGGATCCAGCGGTACCAGTTGAGAGTCAGCACCCATCAACCTAAAGTTAGTTCACAAAACGTCATTTATCCATTACAAAGAATGTTTTCAGACAGAATAATGTTCATTGCTTATGTTTGGAAAAAAAAGAACAAAACAAAACCAAAACACCCAAAAACAAAAACCCCCTATGGCTGGTGGTAAGCTGTTATTTCCAAGGCTTAACAAACTTCTAGAAAAGCTTCCTTTGGCAGACTGGCTCATTTCTAAGACCTTTTAAGACTTACATATTTAAATAATGCAACAGAGCAACAGCTGACTGTGAGAGTTGTGGAAATCAAAGAAACATCTGTATGTTGGTAAATGTTTAATGCTGTATTTTAGGTGCCTTTAAGACTAGATATAGTCCCAACCAATATTTTCACTCCTATTTCCCCATTATACTTTAATAGAACATTGATGAGGAGAGGTTTAAAAAGTCTTCCCTATCTTACGAATACATTCAAGAATAATTAGAAGTGAGTGAATTCAGTAATTGAGAATCTTTAGCTATTGCAACATTTACATTTTTTTAAAAGAGATGTGGTGCCAAATACTCGCTCAACACTGATGAATATTCAAATATGCAAAAAAAACCAAAAACACACACACACCAAAAGCCCCAGGAACTGACAGCCGCATTTTAACTGAAATGGAAACGATTTCAGGATTGCAAAAAAAATAAAAAATAAAAAATGATGCTGCTTTGCGCAAAATGACTCATCGTCTATTTTGCTCATCATCTACTTTATTCACTGGGGCTTATCTTCAATATTTCCAGGGATTCTCCACCTGCCACCCCCGTCCATTGTCCCCTTGCTTCGCAGGTAAAAGCCTCCAAGCTTCCTGGTCGGGAGTTGGCCGTTTCCCCGGGGCTAACAAATTCGTATCTGGCCAAATTCCTTTCTCTGTCAATAACTATAATTATTAAAAGAGCCCAGGGGATAAAAAGGCCAGGGGGGCCTCGGTTGTGCAAACCGCCCCATCCCTCCCAGCGAGGAACGAACTCTCCTATCGCGGCCGAAGAGCAAACCGCCGGCGCCACGACGCAGGCAGCCCGCTCCCCGCAGTCGCACATCTCCGGAGGGGACCGGACTCCGGCGGTCACGGCGGTCACAGCGGTCACGGCGCGGGGGGGACCTCCGTGACCTCGGGCCCCTGCCCCTCCCCCCGGGGCCGGCGGACAGCAGCGGAGGCCTCCCCTCCGCGCTCCGAGGGCGCGGCCGCCCCGCCACTTCCCGGGGCAGCGACTCGGGCCGCCACCTGAGGAGTCGGGGCGGGGGCGGGCTCCGGGGTGACCCGGGGTGACCCGGGGCGACCCGGCTAGACCCGGGAGCGCCGCCGGCCGCCCGTCCTGGGGACCCCGCAGGGCCAGAGCCGCCGCCCCTGCCCCGGAGCGGCCCGGCGGGCGGGGTCCCCGGGCGGGCGGGGCGGGAGCGCGGGGAGGCCGGCAAACGCCAAGGATATTGCCGCAGGCAGGAGTCCACCTCGCCTTCGTCGGGCCCGGCCTGCCCGTCGCCCCCGTCCTCCTCGTCCACGAACTTGTTCTCGTCGTACTCATCCACGTCCACCTTCCGGAACCGGGCCGACGACACCGTGTTCTTCGACATCGCGAGCCGGACCGGCGGCCAAAGCCTCCTCTCGGCGCTGCCTCGACCTCGGGAAGCGCAGCCCACCAGGAACCCGCAGCCCGGGCGCCTTCACTTCCCTCTTCCGCTCTGGGGCGTCGCCGGCAGCCGCGGCTCGGACGCTTCTGGGCCTGCGCGCTGGCGCCGCTCCTTCCTCCTCGGCGGCATCCTCCGGCCGCCCCCGCCGCCCCCGCTCCTCCCCGGGGAGCGCGCGCGAGGGAGGGCGCGCCGGGCGCAGTGCGCAGGCGCGGGCGCGCTGCAGGAAAGGGGCGGGGCGGGGGGCGGGCCGAAAGCGGCGCCGCGGGCAGAGGTGAGAGGCGATTGGCCGTCCGCGGGCGTCACGTGATCCCCAGGGGGTTTCCATAGCAACGCTTCTCTGCGGTCCGGCGGAAGGGGGGCGGTGGGGGTCTGAGGTTGGCGGCTATGGGCTCTGGGGGCGGGTGGCTCCTGCTGCCGCCGCCGCCGCCGCCAGCGACCTGTCGCCGGGGTCCTGCGTGAGGTCCGGCTGGCCCGGACTTGCCTGTGGGGTGGGATGGACTGGTGGCCGGACCGAGTCCCCTGCAGTTGGCAGGAGTATGGGGCGGAGTGATGCACGCCCGGGCGCCCAGCGTCGATCTAGTTGTCAGAGGCATCACTTCGGACCGTGCGCTGCCGGTGGCTGCGTTCCTGAGCCGGGAGCCCCTTTCCCGGGGTTGGAGCTACGCCGCGCGGCCAGCGGGAAGTCCCCAAGGACGGAGTCGAAAGGTCGTATCTTATCTGGCAGTGCTGTGTGACAGCATCCCGACGGCACCTGCAGAGCCTGAACTAGGTATCATCTCCTTGGGGAGGGAGACGGAGGTTCTGGGCAAGGGCTCGGGTGGCAGACCTGGGGCGAACCTGTGGAATTTGGGGTAGGGTCAGTCACCGGCATCTTAAAAATAAGTGGTGGTTTGGAGCAAGCACGGAAGGAAAGGATAGGGGCGAGTTATGCCCTCCGGTGCTGTGGGGAAACAAAACGTGTGAGGATTAGTAGATTTGAGATTAAGATTTATATTTGTGATTTGAGATTTATATGATCCTGCTAGGCCAGCTTTTTATTACATTGGACATCCTCGTTTCTGAGAGCAAAGCTCTTACTGAGGAGGCAAAGGCACTAACACTAAAGAAATGGTAGTTGTGCTGTGTGTGTAACACCGAAGTACAAATATTTGCAGAATACAATTATTTTGGACATTTAGCTGGACGCTGCTCAGATAGCTTTATGTTTTCCTGGCATCCTCTCAGGTCTCGTTCAATTCCACCTCTAGCAGAAAGCCAGCTGTTGCCCTGTTAATACCCCAATCCTTGGTTTCCTGTGCTGTATTGAAAAGAGCCCTGGACTTAGAATCAAAAACCCTGGCTTAAGTATTGACTTCCACTCATAATCTATTTGATTGAGGCATGCCACTTAAAATCCTCAATTTCAGGCTCCTCATTGCTAAAGTGGAGCTAATAATGCGTACTTCGCAAGATTGTTCTGAGGACCAAGTACAGGAAAGTGTTCTGAAGCTCTAAAATTGTACATAGATGTAAAATGCATGTTACTTGTACCACTGATTTTGGCGTTAGTCTTAGGAATTACTTAATGACATATCATGTTTTTTTTATTATTATTATTATTTTTTGACATATCATGTTTTATCTTGCTCCTGGAAGAGATCAAAAGATTCTGGAGGGCAAAGACTTGCCTTATATTTATTTTGTATCTTGCTTTACATCTGATGTAATGCTAAGCATGCAGGCAGTACTCAATACATTCTGGTACTCAATTATTCATTGATGAATGAATAAAATGTGAAAGGCAGTACAGTTTGAAAGTCACACTGAACATAATGAATCAGTAAGGAAAGGAAGAGAGATCTCAAAATCAAACATTTGTGGGACAGATATGCATACATATGTATATATGTATATCTATCTACACTGACATATATACATATTTGTATATGTATGTATGTGGATATATATATATATATGTATAAATATATGGAGAGAGACGGAAAGAGTTCACAGGAATGGAATGCACCCTTTCTTCTTGGAAGGAAGAAGCAATATGGCATTTTTCTCCTCCCAATTAAACCACCCTTCTGGAAAATTTATCATTTAGGTGATAGAAGTGACATTTCTTTAAATTAACATTCAAGTTATCTGCAAACACATGATAAAAACTCTCCCACATACTGTTTTAACAGAGCAAAGGAAAATTTTCTACCTGTTGGTAATATTTATTTTAAAAAGTCATATACCAAAGTATCAGACCATTACTATGGTAAGTGGCATTATATAACTTAGAATATAAGATTTGTTTTAATATTTCTTCCTCAGTCTCAATCTTTTGCTAACTTTAGTAAGAGCCAAACAGTGTACTTGTTTTGATGTTGAAGACTATTGCACTTTTCTGTTCTTATAAATCAAGATTTTCTTTGAAGGGAAAATTGAACATTAGAAGTGCTACTGAGAACAAACAGAAACAAGAATTTAAGACTAATGTATCCCTTCTCTTACATTTCTCTTCTTTTGTATTAGGTTTTATTTAGACGATGTCTTTATTGTCTTATTTTAGAACTGGGAAAGAATCCTGGGGTAGAAATCAACTTAAGGGAATAGTGAGAGGAATTTAAAAAATCGAGTTGCTCAAGGGTATAACTGATTTGATTACTCAGAATTTTGCTCTATATGTTGAATATGTTAAATATGATTAATCAATTCTCAGTTGCATAATACATTTGAGATGTAATAATGTCAAAAAGGTCCTTTTCCAATGAGGTATTTTTTGTCATCTCAGGATGATAAGTACCTAGTACATAGTAGGTATGAAACACATTTCTACCCAATGAATAATCTGACAATTGTGCAATCATATTTAGAGATTGGTTATTTCTTAATGGACACTTTAATTTCCTCCCTACCCCAATCAGCTAACAGTTAAATCTATAAAGCTTTAGGGAATGTGTGTGTGTGTGTGTGTGTGTGTGTGTGTGTGAAGAAACCTGTCTTTAATTATCTTTTACTTACTTTGCAAATTACAATTTTTAATGTTAATCATAGTACTTAATTCATTTTAGATAATATTACTCTCCATATTTTAATTTTTCAAATGAGTGTTTATCCCTAAAATAAAGGATCCGTAACGTTTTAAGACATTTTATTTATTGTGCAAATAACTTGGTTTGGCTTAATACTAATGACTAGATCTCAATTTTCTCAAGGTTAGTGCTGCATGATAGAGTGTAGCTCCTTTTTATTATCTGTGATAATGCAAAGAGTGAAAGATCTTTTTAATTAGAAGGGATTTTGATAAAACCATTTTATAATAGATCTTTCTTTTCAGATATTTTAAGCTGAGTACTCTACCTACCATGTGCTTCTTTTCCCCAGCCTTGCCACTAAATACTCAATGAAGACATTGAGTCCCACAGCAATGAAATGGAAGTGAGCCCAGTGTTAATCAAATGTATCAAACATGAGTTATAAATATAAAATAAATAAGTAAATTTCAGTTCTAGTCATGATGATGTAATACCACTGTCTTCTAGCAACATAATTACTACAATATAAAAAGTTTTTTTTAGCATGTTACCTAGACTATAGTATGGTCTAATGCTTATAGATAATATCCAAATGAACTGGTTCTGTGTTGACACCAACAACCTTCCACACCTTCAGTTTTTGCTTTGTGATTTATTTTAGCTTTATATAACTTTATTAGTACACACTAAGGTAGGGTAGAAAGGGTGAACTATTTTACGGTGGACCTTTATTTACATACTAGTCCTTCTAAGATTAAAAAATTTTAAATCTGTACTCTTGTCTCAGGAAAAGTGTTTAGTGCTAAATGAAACAATAAACCTTGTTTTTAAATATTATTTTGAATGGGACTCTTTATTTATTTATTTTACCTGCTTATGATAGTGTTAAGAGAAGCTATGGATTCAAACATTTGTTTATTCTCTTTCTTTCGCATTACTGGGATCTCTTATTAATGCTAACAGTTGGTTTAAGGTTATATTTTTCTCATAGTATACAATCATAATGTTTAAGATAATGATAACTTACATTTTCTTTTCTAAGATTTATATCACTTTTATTTATTTTTTTATTTTATTGCATTAGTTGGACTTTCAAATCAGTGTTGAAAAACTGGGTGATAATAAGCATCTCTTGTTTCTATTTTAATGGAAATAGTGTTGGTATTTTACCAGTTTAAATTTCCTATTGTTTTAGGATATTTAGGAATGACTGCTGAAATTGTCAAATGTTTTTTTGAGGGGTCTAATGATAAAAAATGTATTATTTTTTATCTTTTAATTTGTAAATGTATGTAACTATATATATATATATATAGTACTGAACTATTCTCACATTTCTAAAATAGATTCTGGTTACTATTTTAATTACTTGGTAGATTCAATTAGTTTCTGTTTTGTTTACATGATTTCAGAATCAATATGTATAAGTGAGATTGGCGCATAGTATGTATTTGTGCCATCTCCATTCAATTTTGATATTAGTATAGCTTTGTAAGATGAATTGAGAATATTTCCACCTTCTTTTCTATGCTCTGGAAAAGTTTGAATAGTAGGAAATTACTAAGCTGTTTTTTCTTTGCATGTTACAAAATGTGCTTGCAGAATTATCTGGACTTGTTCATGTTTTTAGAGCTAGATCTTTGATCATCTTTATCTTCTGTGGTTTTTGACTAGTTTTCTTTCCTTTTTGACTCAAAATTTTATAATTTTGACTCAAATTTTTTAATTTACATTTAATAATTATGCATTCCATCTAGATTGCCAATATATTGGCAAAAAATTGCACAAAATATTTTCTTACAATTATTTTAATATCTTTCATGACCATGGACTTATTACTTCCCTTGTTGCTTTAAGCAAAATATTAAAATCAAACTTTTTTCTCCCCCTAACCTGATTATTACAAATGCTAGTAATATATCTTTCCTTCTTCTAGAAGATAAAATTTATAGTTTTGGTAAAATTGGAAAGATCCTGCAATTCCTATTTTTTCTACTGTCTATTCTAATTCTATCAATATTTTATTAATAATTGCAACTGCCCCATGAATGGTTTTATGTTAGACCTGGTAAACAATCTCTTTATTTACATTATTTAATCCTCAGAGTAGCTTTAGGGCTTAGGAATTAGTGTGTCCATTTTATGGATGAGGAAACTAAGACTAAGAGAGATTATGTAACTCAGCCAATAATACTCCACCAGCAAGTGGCAGACTGGTATGGTAATTAGGTGTGTCACATTCCAAAGCTTTTGCTTTTAATCACCACTCTCTGCTTTCAGTACCTCTTTCTCATTATTCCCAACTGTACTGCTCACCTTGGTGCTAAAAATAACGTTATAACTATCAGGGTCTAAATAAACCCACACATAGCTTTTCAATAGCTTGAAATGAACTTAAAAGATCTTGTTATTGTAACGATGGTTTTTGGTAAAGATTTTGTTTATTTATTCATGAGAGACACAGAGGCAGAGACACAGAGGCAGAGGGAGAAGCAGGCTCCCCGTGGGGAGTCCAATGTGGGACTCGATCCCAGGACCCTGTGATCATGACCTGAGCCAAAGTCAGATACTCAACCACTGAGCCACCCAGGTGCCGCTGTAATGATTTTTTAAAAGATGTTTGTTTTCCAGATACTTGTGAGCTTTCCTCATTTATTTTCCTCTTAGTATTTTGAGACTAGACATAGGGCCTGTTACCTAATATTTGGTCTATCACAAAGGATGTCACTTTTTTTTTAAGTGTATGTATATGTATATGAAGAGATATATGTATATGAAGTATATGAAGAGATCAGTAGGTGTTGATGGATAATCCCACTTAGTTTTTTTAAAATTGTGGCAAAATACACATAGCATGCAATTTACCATCAACCATTTTTAAGAGTCCCCTAAGTAGTATTGTACGATCATCACTACTATCCATATCCAGACTTTTTTTTATCTTGCAGAACTGAGACTCCATAACCCTTAAACAGTAACTCCCCATTCCCCACTCTCCCCAGCCCCTGATGACCAGGGGCTTTCTGTCATCTATAAATTTTTTACTTTCTGCTCTATAAATTTGACAATTCTGTGTACCTCATATTAGTGAATTCATACAGTACTTGATTTTTTTTTTTTTTGTGATGTTTATTTCACTTAGTTTGATTTCCTTTCCACAACTGTAGCAAGTGTCAGGGTGTTGCTCCTTTTAATGGTGTATAGTGTTCCATTTTATGTATATTCCACATTCTCTTTATCCATTCATCTATTGATGGACACTTGGATTACTTATGGCCATTATGAATAATGCTGCTATGAATATGGGTATACAAAGATCTGAGACCCCACTTTTAATTCTTTTGGTTATATACTCAGAATTGCTGGATCACCTACTTTTTTAATTTTGTAAGGCACCAATTCCACTTAATTCACTAAATAGAGTAATAAAACAATATTCCATTGCCTTGGGTCTCCGATTTGGAACATTCCTGAGAGTCAGAGACATCAAGGAAAGGTAATCTCAGGATTTGTGTTTGGGATGAGGTTCCTAGGTAAAACAAAGAGTAGGGGATGGGGAGGCTGCCCAAACTCTGGGATCTAGAATTACTTAAGTTCTCCAGCCCAGCCCACCCCACCCAGCTTCCCTAGCTCCCATAGTCTTCAGGATGACTATTGATAACAATAGTCTGAGCAGAACTACAGAAAGGCCTCAGTACAGGCAAAAATGGGTGTTGATTTTCCCAGGCTTTGGGTCCATATTGTTACTATTTTGAGAGCCATTAAAGCATAGGGATTAAGAACAGGGATTCTGGAGCTAGAGCTCCTGGGTTTGATCTCAGCTCAGGCTTTACTACATGAGCTCTCTGTGCCTCAGTTTCCTTATTTGAAAATAGATGTTATAATAATACCTACCTCAGGATTATTGGGAGGATTAAATGAATTAGTATATGTAACTGTTTAGAAAAGCACTTGACATATAGTTCTCATAATATTGTTTTTAATTAGTAGAAGTTACCATGTAGCTTTCCAAACCTTTGGAAATAAGATGAATAACGTGTTCTCTGAGCTGAACGTTTTGGATCACATGAACTTTAGAATAAAAAAAGATATGTAACAGCAGTTTAAAGAGATAAGATTTGCACCCAGGCCAGCAGAACTAGATGGTAGCTTGATAAAACATTAACAGCTATAGAGAATGGATACTAGTCGTGACAGGAGTTGGTTATAAAGGTTATATTGTCTCTTATAGTCTCGGCCAGGGATCAGGTGCCCTTTTGGATCCCACCATTTCAGGAATAGTGTCCCTGGCAAGCAGAGTGTGATAGCACTAAGCATTTGATTCAAATAATGAATTCCTCTAATCTGCAAAGCAACCTTCTGATTTTAACTTGGCTTCTCAGGTAGCTTCTCTGCATAGAGAGGCTGTATATGTGACACAACTTGAATTACCCGCTTGCATATCCAGTTGTAAGTCTCACTGGAAATCAGTACATTAACGTTCCCTTTTTACATGTCAATCTTGGGAACTTTATTAAGCCAGTTCTGCCCTGATTAACAGATTCATTCTCTCTATATTGACCAAGTAGATAATTGAGCCTATAAAACTGAGAGCCAAACCCTGCATTGTGGTAGATTCATAAAGATAATGTTCCCCTTCTTCTACCCTCATCAGTTTCTTGGGACATATGCCCCCTGCCTCTTTTACATCACCACACCATGAGCTCCTTTAATTTGTTGACTTGGTTTTTTTTTTTTAATTGGAATTTCTATATGTGTGACAGCAGTGATAATTCTTCATTATCACTAAGGCCAGTTTGCTGAAGAGAGGTAGAACATTCCAAGTTTTACTCTTCCCTAAATCCCTGGGCCAGCCTGACATGACCAAGAATCCATTGTGTGGTGAGTAAGAAGTGTGATCACTGCACTGTGAAAGCGTATTCCATGGAACTTGTGTTGTGATACAAGCCATCTTAAAACAGATAGAGCTGAAAGGACCTTACACATGAACTAGTCTATATCTCTGGCTTTACTGGTGGGGAAATAGAGGCTACATGACTAGGGCCATATATCTTTATGCTCTCTTACAGTTTCTTGAAGGCTTGACTATATTGGCCAGGACTTGTGACTTGTCAGTAACATTCTTCCTAGCACCAGACATATCTAACCTAGTACAAAAATTTAACTGCTAAAAAATCACTTTTCTTTTCTATAGTTTAGGTAGTAGTTCTCCCTTTGTTATATACCACTGAAATCCAGGTTCATATTTGAAATATAAATTCATCTTAGATTTCAGACTATTTTTTTTTTTAAAGATTTATTTTCAGAAAGAGGGGGAGAGAAGGAGAATCCCAAGCAGACTCCTTGCTGAGTGTGGAGCCGAACTCGGGCTTAGTTTCACAACCTTGAGATTATGACCTGAGCCAAAATCACAAGTTGAATTAATCGACTGAGCCACCAGGGGCCCCTTCAGAGTATGTTTTTAACTGGAATGCTTTGCAGCCTGATTGATGTTATGTCTTTTTTGACCACTTTGTAAATAGATTTCAAGGCAACTACTTGGATATACTTTTTTTCTTTTTTTGAAAAGTCTTCTAAGATGGGCAGGTCCTTCTCAACTGCTGCAGGACATCAGCCAACCTGACAACAATATTCAGAGCTGGTTCCCCAACCTCTCAGATTTGCTAATGCCATTAGCCCAGTTGCCCACCTGGAGAGAGATGCTGAATTTGTCACATTGGTTTTTTAAAAATTTTATCTCTATAGCCCAAATTGTAGACATTATTTCGTGATCTAATGATAATTGCAATAGTACTTTTAAAAATGATAATTACTATATACTACAATGTAATTATATTCCAGTAATTCTGTTTAAAATTTCATGTTAACAAGAGAATTTTTTTATGAGTAAGAGAATATTATTTAAACATTTTAGAAATGTTTATTTTAATCACAGAAATTTCAATTCTAAACATTTTTCTTATCTTTCTTTCCCTCCCCCCTCTCTTACTCTTCCTCATTTGACATGCAGTACTGTGTGCTTTAAGCTTTTTTTTTTTAATGGCAAAACTATCTTATTAGCTTAGCCTTACTTTTTACATACATTAAGAAAAATTTGGGGTGCCTGGGTGGCTCAGTTGGCTGAGTGTCTGACTTTTGATTTTGGCTCAGGTCATGATCTCAGAGTCGTTGAGATGGAGCCCACACTGGGCTCCATGCTCAGAAGGGAGTCTGCTCAAGATTCTCTCTCCCTCTGCCCCTCCCTGTGGAGCATGCTCTCTCTCTCTCTCTCTCTCTAAAATAAATACATCTTTAAAAAAAGAAAAAAATTAATAGTAAGTTACAAATGGATATACATTTTTTTCGTTAATATATTTTTAAGAGGAAAGTGAGGCAGCAAATGTGAATTAATTAAATACAAATTGCCTTTTTTTTTTTTTTTTTTAAGATTTTACTTATTTATTCATGAGAGACACAGAGAGAGAGGCAGAGACACAGGCAGAGGGAGAAGCAGGTTCCCTGTGGGGAGCCTGATGCGAGACTCCATCCCAGGATCCTGGGATCACATCCTGAGTCAAAGGCCACTGAGCCACCCAGGGATCCCCCAAATTGCTTTAATGTACATGCTCAGATGGTTAGTCAAGGAACAGTTCCTAGAAGTGTGTTTTGAACAAGATTTTAAGAGAGGGGATAGATATACATTGCTGAAAAAGAAAAGCTTGGAAAAAAGGAAAGTAAAACAAATTATGCATTGGGGAGCTATATCAGAAGAAGGGGGAATGGATGCTAAAAATGTCCATTGCAGGATGGTTAAGCAAGCCCTTGGCTGGAATGGATAAGGAATGTTGGGAAGCAGTGATTAGTAACATTATTGAGATGTAGATTCACAACCTTGCTACCCACATTTTGCCTGGATACTTGGCTAAATTCAAAGGGAAAACCAAAGAGGGGAGGGAGACAGTGCTTGACCTGTAGAAGCTTACAATCTTGCTGATGAGACCAGGCAACTGGAAGGCAGAGGAGGAGCCTCGACAGTCAGAAGCAGCTTGGATTTTATATGGTGTGTGTTGGAAGAAGCCTTTGCAGGGTCTCATGTATCATCCTGCTTCTATCATCTGCTCAGGAAGGAGAAATCTGAGCTGGGAAAAATCCCATTGAGCAGGTGACTAAGTTTCAAAAATCAATCTTCATAGCTATATATAATCAATGAACAAAAGAGCTGTTTTTTTTTTTCCACACAAAGCTATTTTGAACCACTTTAGAAAAAAATGGGCTGCCTAAATTCTTCTGTCCATGATTAACAATTAATGGAAAATCACTGGTTTCCTTTTACAGACAGCACTTAATGTCAGTAACTTCAGGCTGTTTTCCAATTTTACAGTAAATTTTTATACTGAAACCAATTTAGGAAGCTGTTTAGTCCATGGGCTTTTTTTGGTGGAAAGATGATGTAGGTAGACTAGGATAATGACATTTCCTTTTCCACACCAATAAAATATTAGCAAGATGCTAACGGCTCCATTCTGATACTGTCACTTTCAAAATAAAGGAGAGAGGTCAAGTTGCTTATGGAAACATCTTGAATTATGTTAAAAGTAGTGTAGCTTTATAGTAGTTGAGATGGCAAATAATTTGGGTTTTGCTCTTGTGTATCCGTTAATCTCCCACCTTGGATCAGACCTAAGAGAGAAAATTTCCAGATTTTTGTTTGCTATCAAATTAGTTTTCTGGTAGTTGTTTGGTCTCATGTCTTAGAAATACAGATTTTATTTCTTTCCTTTCTTCTTCTTCTTCTTTTCATCTACCTCTTTGCTACGTGCAAACTGCTCCATGATTTCCACTTCATCCACTGGCATTCCCATGGGAGGGCTTCTGAGGTCCTTGGTTTCCTGGAATGACATTTGAGGCATATTTAAGTGCCTCACGATATAGCTCGGCTTATGTGGGCTTTGACCCACGTGTATTGGTGGTAGGTCTCTGAAAGGTACCAGGACAAAAACAACAGGAGCCTTGAGGTCTGGGGTCAGATTGGGTTGTGGTTGTCCATTTGTCACTTGCAAAGACTGTCCAGGAATGATCTTGTTATTGAGGTAGCTCTCTAAAGCCACCTGAGCTCTTATGTTCTGATTCTCTTCTGTCTGGGGAAGAACATCAGTGAAATAAGGTTTCACTCCCGTTATGGCATTGATTTCATAGGCGTTGTGCCTGTCAGCCAAAGCTCTCCCAGTTAAAATGGGCTGGAAAACAGTTGATCCGGAGACACCACTCACAAAGTTGTTGAGGAGAGAATACCAAATTCCACCACTTATTGGGCTCAAAGTGACCCGGGGCCATAAACTGGCCAGGCTCCGGAGAGCTTCACGGTTCCAGGCCGAGGCAGGAAATTCGGGCTCAGTATGATAGAGCTGAGAAAAGTAAATGCTAAGAGTAACATCTGGATACGTTATTAAGAAATTGTACATTTTGCCAATGCAGCAGTGGTTGGCTTCGTTACAAGGGGAGTTGTTGGAATACAGAATGATATGCCTGATTGTGTTGTTATTGTGTACGGCTGAGTCAAAATAACCATTCATCTCAAATAACATTGATTCTGGATGGGTATTATTCCCCGTGCAACTGCTAGCATGGCCCTTCTGCACCAGGCTTCCAGACGAAGTTTTTAGTTCATAAAATGTGAGGTGCTTTGTTTGAGGGTACACTGACCCATAAGGGAATCCAAAAATCTGATAAAATTCTGTATAGGGAACTCTTGCTTCTTCACCTGTCCGAATATGGTAAGGACAGTTAGAGCAATCTAGAGAGAAGCTTAGCCAGTAATAAGGTTTTACTATTGTTCCACGATTTGCTAGATATTCTTCATATAAGGGCTCCATTGCTAGTTTTACTGTCTTCTAGCTGCAACCCTAAACAAGGAAGAGAAATTATATATAAACCAGTGCAGGAAAAACTAAAGAAAATGCATTACTTTATTGAGACATACTTTTCTTTAAAAGAGGTAGCACAATAACTGTAGCATCTTTGATTCTTAAAGATAGTGATATATATCCATAGATTAGAAAGCTCAGGATTCACTTCTCTTCATCGAGATTCTTGGGGAGTGGGAAGGAGACAAAAAAGAAAGGCATAATGCACCTTTACCTGTTTCACAGAATGTGAGGCGATACAGCAAATGGATTAACAGTACAAGTTCTGGAAACAGACCACCTCGTTTCAAATCGGGGCTCCGCCACTTACCGGCTTATTGACCTTCTGTAAGTTGTTTTAAGTCTGGGAGCTTCCTTGTCTGTGCAGTGAGGATAAGAATCATACCTACCTCCTAAGATTATCTTGAGGATTGAATGATGGAATAAATACAAAGTGCTTTATTATGTGCCTGACTCATATTAAGGACTCAATAAATGTTAGCTCCTAGGAGTGATGGTACAAATCCCAGGATTATCTAACTGATTCTTGTTTATGAAAGTCTAAACAAGCAAGCAGGGGTTTTGCAATTTGTTCATAATGTTCTTCCTTTGTCTCTTTCCTGAATGATATTATCTAATTATCTGCATAGGTTTTGAGTGTGCTTGCATTTAAAATCAGCTATTTCTTTCAGATCATTGGCAGTAAATTAGTGGTAATTATTCTTTTGGGAAAAGGATCATGGGGTCTATTTTGCTAAATGGTAGAGACTTCTTGTAGGAATGCCACTTGAGTGTTCTTTGGGTCGTGAACACTTATTCATTGCCATTTGAGAGTTTTATTTCCAGTGGGTGGGTCTTGTTAGAACATTTTGGAAACTTTACCATTCTGGAAAGCACATATGGTTCCTTAGGATATTTCAAATAAATAGTTGCTGGAATGTTAAACCACAAATTTGAGATCTTTAAGTGATGATTTTTTCCTTTAAACAAAAATTTCTCAGTTATCATTGTTACCAAGCTGCAACCTAGGACATTATAATTGAGTTTTAAGAATATTTTAAAATAACTTTTTATTATACAAGTATTATGTTTTTCTTGTAGAATATTTTAAAAAATATTAATACAAAAAGGGAAAAATAAAAACTTATACCAGTTTGTCTGAGTTATGTTCCCATAACTGTTAACATGTCTCTTCCCTCCAGTCTTTTTGCTATGTGCACAACATAAATAAAATCATGTTTTATACTTTGCTTTTCACTTTGCATTATGTCCTGAGTATTTCCCCATGTTATTAAAAATTCTTCAAGAAACAGTATTCATGGCTAATTAGTATTTTATTACACAACTAATATATAATCAAATATTCAGGTTCTTACCTCTTTTTTATTATTATTATCTTAAAAACATTTTATTTATTTATTCATGAGAGACACAGAGAGAGAGAGAGAGAGAGGCAGAGACAACAGGCAGAGGGTGAAGAGGGTTCCATGCAAGGAGCCTGATGCAAGACTTGATCCTTGGGATCATGACCAGAGCCGAAGGCAGATGCTTAATCGCTGAGCCACCCAGGCGTCCCTCTTTTTATTATTATAAATAATGCTTTGATGAACATTTCTGTAAGTAAATTTGTATTTTTCTTTTCTTTTATGTAGATTACTAAAAGTTGTATTATTAGCCTAAACTTTGTCAGATTGCTTCTCAGGAAGCTGTCCCAATTCTATCTCATTTTCTCCTAGTGATGTTTATCACCTTTACTGATTTGAGAAGAGAGCATTTGTTTCCCTTTGTGGTTATAATTTGGACTTTTTCAATACCTAGTGAGGTTGAACACTTTTTCACATGTAGTGTTTATTCTTCTGTGAAATATGTTTGATCCCTTATCCCCCTCCTTTTGAAGTTTTCCTTACTGATTTGCAAGAACTCTTTGTATATTAAGGATATAAACTATCATAATTTTTGCAAGTATTTTACCTGGTTTATTGAGCCATTTAATTATGCTGGTGGCATTTTTAATTATACCAAATTTTACATTTTCATATGGTCTCATCTTTACCCTTAAGATTTATTTTTTACTATTGTATTTAAAAAAGACTTACCCATCAAAGAGGAGTTAAATATTACCCATGTTTTTTCCTAGTATGTATGGTTTTATCTTTTACATTTAACTCTTTGTCCAGGCAACAATACAAAGTATAAAATGTAAGAGAGATCAACTGACCATTACAAAACAAAATATATCTCTCATTTTCCAAAATCTGATTTGTCATTTCAGGAGTATTTATTATAGCCTTTCATATGGAAGCACTTTGATCAACTTCTTTCTTCCTCAACCCAGATCACCTCCGTCCCTGCTGTATTTGGTACAGCTGAAACCTGCAGAGTTCCTTGCTAATCCTGTCCTGGGCAGAAAATATTTTAGGAGCCTCAATCCTGCTACAGATGGAATGTGACCTGACTCATGTCACCATTATCCTAATGCTTAGATCTCTGCAGTAATTCTGGACACCACATACCCATCAAATTCCAGGTTTCTCCTAACCTCTGTCATGTCAGTTTAGTCCATAGGACCATGTGTTTGCCTCAGCATCCTCCTTAGTTCTGTATTTTCCTGATGGAACTGAATTCCTGCCCTGAGGCTTTCCAGACCTTGCATATCTTTTCTTCTTGGCCTTGGACTTTCCTCCTTAACCTTTGGCAATGAATCCCATTATTTGGAGCCTGACACCATCTCCTGTTTGATCTGGGGCATTATTTTCTCCTTGGATTTTCTCCTCTTTCAGGCTTACTCATCAGACTAGATAGATCTCTCTGAATATCAAAACTTGCTGAAACCAAGCCCCAAATCTCACTTGCTTTTGAATATGGTGCCCTGGATGCAGTGTGCTGTTTGGTGGCACAGCTGATATCTAAGTGACCACTCAAATGACAATTTCAAGTCACCCATGATTTGATTAAAATGTTGTGGAAACAGTACCAACAGGCCTTTTCCTGCCTTTATGTTTTGGGGTGGGTGGAAGGGGTGGAATTAACTATACTTACTGGTCCCAGAATTACACTCTTGCGAAGCAGAAGTCTCCATGTCTTTCAAAATAAAGGCAGTATGGAAAGTCTTGACTGTTTTTCTAAGTATTCCTTTCTTTGTACTCCTTCTCCTACTGTACCTGGGAAAGATGCATAATGGAGATCCTGAGGCCTAGTGGCCTTCATACGTAATGGACGGAGCTTCTGGAGTTTCATTCTTGCTAATGGTTTTTCATTGTCAATCAGCTGTGGTTCCCTGTTGGTGAAGTCTCCACTTTTTCAGAGGGTCTTTCTGAGACTATTTCTTTGCTCACTTTCATCTGAACAGGAGCAGGAAAGAAATCCTATCCACTTGCAACTCTTACAGAATTTGTGCTTTATATTATTCGCTTTTGCTCTCTGCCCTTTCATTCTGCCCCTACCCAGGCAAGGGGCGTGCCCCTGTTTAGCTAGGGGCTTGCCTCAGGAATCTCACTTGGCTCACAGGCCAGGTTGGCTAATACTTGTCTCCCCAGCATCCTGTGTTCCTCCTCCTTTGTCCTTTTGCCTCTGCTTTGGCTGTGCTTGGGAAAGGCATGCTGCCCTCAGTAGAGCAGATATACGGGCAGGAAGAAGCAGAGATCTGTAGAACCCAGTTCCCTGCTTCCGGTTGTGAGTAGCCCCTGGACTGAGGCCCTGAGACGGCAGCCTTCCTTAATGTAACATAAATGAGGCATACATGAAGACAATCTGCTCTCTTTACACCGCCGCCCCCCCCCCCCTCAGCTAGGATTTAGTGAGTACTGGTAAAGCACAGTGTGCACTGGAGTAGTTGGAAAATGGTGTTTGCCCTTCCCAATCTGTGCACAATCTGTTAGCAGCTAAAAACAAATGTTAACAGTTATAATTACCATCATTTTGTCTCCAGGCTTGGATCACATTCCAGGTGTTCTAGAAGATGGTCCATTCCCTTTTTTTCTCTCTTATGTACTATGCCGTGTTTCAAGGGGCTTCAGAGGGCGATGGCACTGTAAAGCTTCACCTCCTGACTTGGTTCAGGACTCTTTTGCAGTTTGTGTCTATTAGTTCCTTTGAACTCTGCCGTCCCAAGTTAGAAAGACCTTGCTGAGGTGTGGCTGCCTCTAAGAACACTGTTGAATTGGTGCCATGGTAACGTTTGCAAAGCAGCTACTGCTAGGATACGGCTCTGACACTTATTACTTTATTTGCATTTCAAACCACCTGTTCCAAAGATGAAAATATACATGAATGCATATTCCAGTCTGGATAAAAGCATACTATCTGACTATTTAAGCGGACGTGTTGGGGTTTTTCTCCCTCCAGCTGTAAGAATCAAACTCTGAGGTCCTGCTCCTCTGTGTCTTTGTCCTGACCTAGAACAGGTGCCAAGCCCTAGTGTGTGGACACAATTCATTGGTTCTGTTGCCTGTGGAAGCACAGGGCCTTTTTTCAGGAGGTTTGGCCTCCAGTGAGAGGGAGGCACCTATGAAAGGGAGCAGAGGCTTGATCTCCCCAAAGGGAGATTTCTACTAGTAGGTCCACAAGGAGAGCTCTTCACTTTGTCCAAATCTAGATTAATAGGTGCCTGCCATCTCTCTCTTTTTACAAATTCCTGGGAGACTCTTGCTATTGCTATGTATCTGTTTCCCTCCAGTTTAAGGCATACCCTCCCCCTGGATTCATCGTGGCCCCTTCTGTGTAGCTAACGGAAGAGCCACTCAGCCTTCTCCACTCTGTTCCCTTGCCCACCTTCAACTCCACGTCATCTCCTAGGATGTTGGACTTGTTGATGGTCATGATTCATTGTTTGTGCCTACTCCCAATTATTCCTTCCTTCCACTTGAAGGAGCAAGTGGTGACCACTACTGTGTATTTCCATTAGTTACCACCAAAAAGTTCTTAAGCACATTTGCTATGCTGAAAATAGCCCCCAGGGACAATAGAAGCACCTAGAAGGCTTCCTGCAGCAGCCTCCACTCTTAACTAGTTTCTCAGTCCTAGTCTCCACAACAGCAACTATCATCTGTCCTTGAGGAGACTTCTGGTTTAGATGTTTCATGTTGATCTCTGCTTTTTAAGGGGCTCAGGTGTATTCAACTCCTCAGCTAGTTATTTTTCTTTTATTTTTTTAAAGGTTTTATTTATTTATTCATGAGAGACAGACAAAGAGAGAGAGAGATAGAGAGAGAGAGAGAGAGGCAGAGACATAGGCAGAGGGAGAAGCAGGCAAGCCCGACATGGGATTTGATCCCAGATCTCCAGGATCATGCCCTGGTTGCTGAAGGCAGTGCTAGACTGCTGAGCCACCTGGGCTGCCCCAGTTATTTTTCAGTTACATTTTCCTTATTTTTTTTCTAAAGATTTTATTTATTTATTTGAGAGAGAGAAAGAGCCAGGCAGAGTACGAGTGGAGAGGAGGAGCAGATGGAGAGGGAAAAGCAGCTGCTGTGCAGGGAGACTAATGTGGGGCTCCATCCCAGGACCTGTGGATCATGACTTGAGCTGAAGGCAGATGCTCAACCAACTCAGCCACCCAGGTGCCCCCACCAGTTACATTCTCTTTCATGCTTTCTTCCATGAGTGCTCACTATTGGCCCTTTCTCCACTATTTGCCACTGATCATGCCTTTGTCGTTCTCACTTCCTGCCTCCATTTTCCTAGCATCTCCTAACTCAATGAAATTGTAAGACCAAGATATCATCTTTTATTTAACATTAATACCTGACATCCTATTTAAAAATATTCCCTTGGATCCCTGGGTGGCTCAGCGGTTTAGCTCCTCCTGCCTTCGGCCCAGTGCGTCATCCTGGAGTCCCAGGATCAAGTCCCACATCAGGCTCCCTGCATGGAGCCTGCTTCTCCCTCTGCCTATGTCTCTGCCTCTCTCTCTCTCTCTCTGTCTCTCATGAATAAATAAAATCATATTTATATATATATATAAATATTCCCTTAAGGGTCACCTGGTGACCTAATGGGTTAAACATCTAACTCTGGATTTCTATTCAGGTCATGATCTCCATGTTTCAGGATTGAGCCCCACGTTGGGCTCTGTGCTGAGGTATGGAGACTGCTCGAGATTCTCTCTCCCTCTCCCTCCCTCTGCCCTTTTCTCTGCTCTCTCTCACTCTCAAATAGGTAAATAAATCTTAAGAAAAAAATACTCCCTTAAAAATGAGCCTCTATCCACTAGTATATTTATCAATTGCATTATAGGCTAATTTTAGGGATAGGCAATCCCACCTAGCAACCAGTTTTAAAAACAGCTCTACTGAGGTTTAATTGAAAAAAACTGTATATATTTAGGGTATGCAACTTGATCTTTTGATATATTTATACATTGCAAAATGATCACAGCAATGAAGCTAATTAACGTATCTATAACCTCATATAGATATATTTTGGGGGCAGTTGTGTCAGAACATTTAAGATCTACCCTCTTAGTGAATTTCAAGTATACAATAGGTATTGTTAACTGTGGTCAACATGCTGTACGTTAGCTCCCCAGAACTTAGTCATCTTGCATAACTGAAACTTTGTACCCGTTGGCCAAAATTACTCCATTTCCCCCTTGCCCCACACCCTGGCTATCAACATTTTACTCTATGCTCCTATGAGTGTATTTTAGATTCCACCTCTAAATGACATTTTGCAATATTTGTCTTTCTGTTTCTGGGTTATTTCATGTAACATAATGTCCTTCGGTTTTGTCCATGTTGTGGGAAATGCCATGATTTTTTTTAAGGCTGAATAATATTATATGTATATACCACATCTTCTTTATTCATTCATCTTTTCATTGACATTTAGGTCATTTCTATAGCTTGACTGTTGTGAATAATACTGCAATGACTATAGGAGTGCAGATATCTTTTCTCTGAGATACTGATTCCAGTTCTTTTGCATAAATACTTAGAAGTGGAATTACCAGATCAGGTGGTGGTTTTATTTTTAATTTATTGAGGAACTGCCATATTGTTTTCCATAATGGCTCTACCATTTTACATTCTGACTAACATTTCCTTTTCCATGTCATCATCGATCCTTGTTATCTTTTGTCTTTTAGATAGTAGTCATCAAACAGGTGTGAGGTGATATCTCATTGCGGTTTGGATTTATAATTCCCTAATGATTAGTGATGTTTGAGCACCTTTTCATATACCTGTTGGCTATTTGTATGTCTTCTTTTGAGAAATGTCTGTTCAGGCCCTTTGCTCTTTTAAAAATCAGATTATTTGGTTTCTTTTTGCGATTATATATGTTCCTTATGTATTTTGGATTTTAGCCCCTCATCAGATATGTTGTTTGCAAATATTTTCCTGCAACAATTTGCTGAGAAGACTTTCTTTCCCCATTGTGTAACCTTAGCACTTATCAAAAATCATTTGACTGTGTGTGGGTTTATATTATTTTTGTCTCATTTGTCTATATGTCTGTATGTTGTAGGTTGTCTTTTCATTTCATTAAGTTTCTTCAGCTGTGCAGAAGCTTGTTAGCATCATGTAGTCCATTGTCTATTTTTGCTTTTTTTTTTTAAGATTTTATTTATTTATTTAGAGGAAGGGAGAGAGAGAGAGAGAGCAGGGGGAGGGGCAGATGGAGAGGTAGAAGGAGAAGCCAACTCCCTGCTGAGCAGGGAGCCTGACTCCTGGCTCAGGCTCAATCCCAAAATCCTGAGATCATGACCTGAGCTGAAGGCAGATGCTCAACTGATTGAGCCTCCCAGGTGCCCACCCAGAAGGATTTTTAAAACTGAAATTAGCCACAAGGAAATGAAGGACCTTGATCATAGGGTTCCTGCTCACAATTCTTATTGCTAAATTGACATGTACAGGAAAGGAGAAATTTGAACAAACATCTATTTCCCCAGACTCCTTTCTTCTGTCTTCCTTTGTTAACTTGCCATGCTTCATCTTCATTCAGATGAATTACAAGGTATATTCTCTATCAAAGTAATATGACATTATAATGAAAAAGCTTTGCAAAGGCAAAACTCTCTTACACTGATATTTATCTTTAAAAGACAAAACTTTACTAGGTTAACACTCCAAAAATTGTTTCTCATCTCTGTGTTCTGGCATCCCAATTTGGGACATACCTAAGATGGCTCGTGTGTTGCTAGTTGCTGCCTATAAGGTCATTTAAAATAACTTATATCTTATTGATAATTTTTTAAACTTTTATTTGGAGGTACTGTGCCCAATTAAATATATAATTCACTGCTTTCATAGCAGTTTGGTTGACACTGAATAATAATGCCCACATTCTTGAGGCAGTAGGAAACTACGTAGGCTGAAGGAAAAAAAAGCAAGCATGAAATAAAGGAGAGCAGGGAATTCAGTAGATTTCATGGGGGCTCATTAAGGAATTAGGTAGAAAAAATGGGAGAAGATAAGTGTTAGGACTGAGGAAAAGAAGGCAAAAAAAAGCAAGGGATGGAGGTCTTAGCTTGTGATCATAAACAGAAAGGCCACAGGGTGGCAGCACAGTCTTGACAGCCGAACACTTTCTGTTGGACCCGCCATTCCTTTGCTAAAACCACACACTTAACACAGAATTCCTCCAGGTTGGTTTCTCTCATTGTCCTAGGCAAATGCCAACAAATGTTTAGAATCAAAGGTAACTCCTAAAACTTAAGCTGAGGCAAAGTGCAGGGTGAAGGCACCATCTTTACCCCCAGAATCTGAACATATGCTCTAAAAAAAGGTTCCAAACTGTGGGGAAGGACCAGTTAAGCTTACGAACTGCCAACTTAAGGTTATGAAATCATTTTGTAAAATTCAACGAAAGTGATTTTATAGGAAAATGAACAAGAAAGATGTAGAAATCATAAGCTCATTTAAAAAATAATTTACTAAACAGATCAAAATATATAAAAATTTTAAATTACATTTCAATAAATGTAAATGGAACACTCGTCTATTTTTGCTTTTGTTGCTTGTGTTTTTGACGTCATATCCAAGAAGTTGCTGAGACCAGTGGTACAAAGCTTTTCCCGTATGTTTTCTTCTAAGAGTTTTATGGTTTCAGGTCTTATGTTTAAATCTTTAATCCATTTTGGGTTTGTGTGTGTGTGTGTGTGTGTGTGTGTGTGTGTGTGTGCATGGTGTAGGATAAGGGTCCAATTTCATTCTGTTGCATATGGATATCTAGTTTTCCTACAACTATTTGCTGAAGAGACTATCCTTTCCCCATTGTGTAACCTTAGCACTTATCAAAGATCATTTGACTGTATGTGTGTGGGTTTATATTATTTTTGTCTCATTTGTCTATATGTCTGTCTTTATGTAAATATAAAGAGAACAAACATAATATAGAATAAAAGAAAAAAGAATTAACAAAACTATCCATGTTGTTTATTTAAAGTATATGCATAGATGACTGGTTATGCAGAATCACCGTTGCTGTTATTATATTCTACAATCATATTAAGCAAAAAGTTTTTGAAGGATATATCTATATTCAAGATCCTATAAATGCACAGTTTGTGAACATATTGTATATCGACTTATAAAATTTTTGTTGTGATCAACCAACTTGCTTCTTACTTGCTACTTGATCAGATCTAGGTCCAATTGACAATAACACTATTTGCAGAGTATAATATATATCCAGACTGAATCTGTGTTTAGAATAGGGAAAGCCAATTTTAAGAGATATGCCGAGAGGAATAGAGGAAGAGATTTTAAAGTAATTCCGCAAGCTCAAGGTATTAATTTTTAACAGTTTTAAAAAATAAAACAAGTGAGACCGTATTTCCAAGTTCATCAGTAGCCACTTCCAAAAATTTATCCTGTAAAGTTATCTTAAAGTTTTCTTTCAGGATCCCTGGGTGGCACAGCGGTTTAGTGCCTGCCTTTGGCCCAGGGTGCGATCCTGGAGACCCGGGATCGAGTCCCACGTCGGGCTCCCGGTGCATGGAGCCTGCTTCTCCCTCTGCCTATGTCTCTGCCTCTCTCTCTCTCTCTCTGTGACTATCATAAATAAATAAAAAATAAAAAAATAAAGTTTTCTTTCAATGAAAGGACTAGTTTATGGTTCCATGAATTTCCAATGCATAGATTCTCTATTGAAATGATTATCTATTGCATTGATAATAGTTGTTAAAATTATGAAACATGACTTACAATCTCTGGAAACTCTGTTCTTCTACACTTCTAATACTTATTTTGACTTTTCAGTCATCTGCTTTTGAAAAACATGTTGAATTTATTCCATGTTTGGAGACACTAAGATTATTAACGTATCAACGAGTTCAGAGAAATAGGCAAATCTGACTATTTAATGTACTTTATCTTTAAAAAGTTGGGCCCAAACTGGGTCTTATCCAGCAGTAATTCTGAGGGTTTATTCAATAGTTCAAACATTCTCTACAGAATTTTTTTCCCTTGATAACCATCGAACCTAGCATGTAAAGCAGTTGTTTATAATAAACATCCATATTATTACATAAATGGAAAAATTTCAGATGTAATGCATTAGCCTTTATGTAATTCATAGTTTTTACTGTGTCATTAAGCACACTGATTAGTTCAGTTGACTTTTTTCCCTAGTAAGGTTTTCCTGATAAAGGAAATAGTGTGTTGTTTTGCATTCTGGCTCAAGCTCCTTTTTTTTTTTTTTTTTTTTTTTTTTAAGATTGTATTTATATATTCACGAGAGGCACAGAGAGGCAGAGACACAGGCAGAAGGAGAAGCAGGCTCCATGTAGGGAGCCCGATGTGGGACTCAATCCCAGGTCTCCAGGATCACACCCTGGGCTGAAGGCGGCGCTAAACCGCTGGGCTACCCGGGCTGCCCTGGCTCAAGCTCCTTAACCTGAGCAATTATCCTAGAAATTTCTCCCATGCAAGATTTAAACCCTAAATCAGTTTTCTGATATAAATCATACAGTCATATCAAATTTCTATAAAAGTTTCTAAATACTTACTCTTGATTTCTGTACTTATCTTGTTTACATTGGTAACAGTTTATAAATGGGCCCTGGCTCACAGACACAGCTTTGAGTGACATTGCTTTCATGTACTTCTTCCATTTCACTTAAGTCACTATTAGGTAGTGATTCTGCTTGACTAAGTTCACTAAATTTAATTTAAGTTGATTCTTCTGGCTATCTTATAAATGATAAATAGTTTAGATGAAAATATCATTCCTTGAACAAATGAACATTTACTGAATACCTACTTTGTGCCCACACACCTGGGTAGCTCAGTGTGTGAGCGTCTGTCTGGCTTTGGCTGAGGTCGTGATCCCGGGGTCCTAGGATCGAGTTCCGTGTCAGGCTCCCCACAGAGAGCCTGCTTCTTCCTCTGCATGTGTCTGTCCCTCTCTCTCTGTGTCTCTCATGAATAAATAAATAAAATCTTAAAAAAAAATACCTACTTTGTGCCAAAAATTTTACATGCCTTGCATCCCTAAGAGGTGCATATTATTACAATGTCCATTTTACAGATAACAAAAGTGAGGTTCAAAGTGTCTAATGTTAAGATAACATAGCTAGTAATTGGTAGAGCTGGGATTTGAACCCAGGGTGCTCAAAAACTCTTTTTTTTTTTTTCCACACACACTGCATTTTATTGTTTTCTAAAAGAGGCCTTTGCTCCTTTAGAAAAATGAAATGAGGGGAGACATCCCACTGTGGGGGGGTTTGGATTGGGAGAAGTCCTCGATGTCGCCTTTGCCTTTCAGGAGGGAAGTCTGACCTTCACCCTGGGGGTGGGGGGGTGAGGGCTGAAAGGGGTGTCTTCCGGGCTTGGTTAGGTGACAACACCCATTAGAGTGCTGCTTAAGCTCCGCAGCGGACACAGCTCTTGGGGTGTTGGGTATTTGGGGGAGATGGAGGGAGCACTTGAATAATACATCCTCTTCCCATCTATACCTGGAACTAATATGCTGGAAGCATCAAAAACTCTTTTTTTAATACCATAGCCCTTCCATCACATCCTACATTTTCAGCACAAAGAAAATAATTTCAAATTTATGACCTACTCTTAAGATAAATGGGAAAAATTACTTTTCAAAGTGAGACAATGATGAAGCCATGTAAGAGAAGCAAACATAGGAAAAGTGTGTCATAGTGAGCTGATGAGTGTGGGAAACAGCAGCAAGTGTTTCTGACAGGAGGAAAGAAAATTTTTTAAAAACCAACTTCATTGAGGTATTTATATAATAAAAGGCATCCATTCTATGTGAGCAATTCTATGAGTTTTGACATCCAGATATATTCATGTTACCACCATTACAATAAAAATATAAAACATTTATATCAACCCCCAGTTTTCCCTGGGTCTCTTTCTTCCCTATAAGTCACCCTTCTTCATGGCTCTAGGAAAGTATTATCTTTTTTGCTGTTACTATAGATTAGATATGTTTTCCCCCCATGTTTCACATCCATGGAATCATAAAATATGAATTCTGGTATCTTTTACTTGTTGTTCAGCATAACGTTTTTGAGATTAATCCATGTGATTGTGTATATCAGTAGCTTGTTACTTTTTAATATTGAGTGATATTCCATTGTATAGATTTGCTATAATTTATATATTCATCTGTTGATGGACATTTGTGTTGTTTCTAGTTTGAGGCTTTTGTGAGAAAGGTGCGCTGAACATTCATGTCCGAGCCTTGTTGTGTGGACATAGGTTTCTATTCCTCTTGGACAAATACTTAACAGTGGAATTGCTAGGTTGTATGGTAAATGCATCTCAACTTTCTGAGAACTGCCAAACTGTTTTCCAAAGTAGTTTATTATTTTACATTCCAACTAGCAACATATGAGCATTCCAGTTACTGGCCATCCTTGGCAACACTTGCTATTGTCAGTGAAAGGAAGTATTTGACATGTCAATTCAGAAAGACTAGTCTCTCTCTCTCTCTCTCTTTTTTTTTTAAAGATTTTATTTATTTATTCATGAGAGACACAGGCAGAAACACAGGCAGAGGGAGAAGCAGGCTCCATGCAGGGAGCCCGATGTGGGACTTGATCCCCTGTCTCCAGGATCAGGCCCTGGGCTGAAGGCTGCGCTAAACTGCTGAGCCACCCAGGCTGCCCAAGACTAGTTTCTTTTAAGCTTGTCATTTGACAGGAGGGGAGTAAACAATGAATGGGATTCTGTAGTAGTTCTGTTTCTTCATTTACATAACTAACCCCCAATAAATCTTCAAGAGCACCATCCTTATCAAATTTGATGTTTAGTTTCTCACTGTTTTCAGCTCCCCTTTTACCAGCCTCTTCAATATGAAGTCACGGAGCTGAGCTCAGTTCAATCTCATCCTTCGTTTAGGATGTGAGCACGTGGAAGCTGAGAGAAAATATTATGACCACGGACTCAGTATGGAGAGGATATGGAAAGCTCTGGAAGTCCTCCAGATACTTGCTGTCCAGAAGTCTGTTGTCGGTCTAATTGTTTCTTTGCTAATATTACCTTTTCTTTAGTGACTTTTAACACAGTTCCTTGCCTTTCATGTTTTATAGTTTTAATATGATGTGTTTAGGTGTGATTTAGTTTTATGTATCCTGCTTGAAACCCAAATTTGTGATTCTCGTTTTTCATTAATTCTGGAAAATACTCAGCCATCATCTCTTGAAATATTTGTTTCCTCTATTCTCTTTTCTTTTGGAACGTTTGTTAGGTATATATTGAACCTTCTTATATGACTCTTTGTTTCCTGCTGTAATTCCTATTATTCATCTGTCAGTGCCACATTCTAGATATTTTCTCCAGATCAATCATCCAGTTCTACACTTTTCTTTACAGGTCTGTCAATTTGCTGTTTAAACCACTTACTGAATTCTGTTGTTTTTTTTTTAAAGCTACGGAATATATGTATTTTATTTCTGTATTTTTCTTCATTTTCATATTTTTGATCTTTTTAACCTTTAATTATTTTAGATGTTATTATATGCTCTGTAACAAATAATTCTATTATCTGTGTATCTAATATTCTTGGGAATTTACCTCTGCTTTTTGTTATTTCTGCCTACTCTTGCTTATGGTGAATTGTTCCTTTGGGTGTTGTAAAACTTTGTTTTGAAATCATGCTTGGTGGAGATCCTGTGTGGTCTGCCCTGAAGATATGCTCTTCAGGAGTGGTTCTCAATCTGTGTTGCACATTTAGAATCACCTAGTGAGCCTTTAAAAATTAGAATGGCAGCTTGAACCCCAGACCTCAGATACTATGAGTATCAGTATGAGTATGAGGACTTACACATTAGTGTTTTTAAACACTAATTTTTTAAGAAATTAGTTTTTTTAACAGTGGAATTGCTAGGTTTAAAAAAGTTTAAAAAAACACTGTTTTTTACACATTAAAAAAATGAAAAAACAAAACAAAACTCTCTACAGTCATGGTTGAGAATCACTGCTCTAGAAGAATTTGCCTTTAATTTTTATAGGCACTACAAGTGTGTTTACAGACCTGGATCACTTTAATATCAATTTCTCATTTCTGGTTCCTGAACTGTATAGGTAATATGAATTTTTTTCACAGTAGGAAAACATTTAATTAATTTATTTTAAAACAGATATTATTCATTTATTCACGAGACACACACAGAGAGAGGCAGAGACATAGAGAGAGAAGCAGGCTCCCTGCAGGGAGCCTGATGTGGGACCCAATCCCAGAACCCAGATCATGTCCTGAGCCGAAGGCAGATAGATGCTCAACCGCTGAGCCACCCAAGCATCCCATTATTTTTGTTATTTGTTTTTGGATTCCCCCCCAACTTTATTGAGGAATAACTGACAAATAATAATCGTATATATTTAAAGTATATGATTTTATATACATATGCATTGTGGAATGATTACCAAGATCAAGATAATTAACACATTCATCAACTAACATAGTTAACTCTGGAGTTTTATTTGTTCGTTTTTGTGGTGAGAATGCTTAAGGCCTACTTTTAGCAACCTTCAAGAATATAAGTATGTAAGTAACATATAACAACAATACTATATTATTAACTATAGTAACCATGCTGTACATTAGATCCTTAGAATTTATTCATCTTATAACTGAAAGTTTGTGCCCTTTGACCTACATCTTCCCATTTACCTCCCATCCCCCAACCCTTGATAACCACTATTTTATTCTGTTTCTATGAAATCAGGTTTTTCTTTCTTTTTTAAGATTCCACATATAAGTAATACCATACACTGTTGGTCTTTCACTTTAGCATAATGTCCTCAAGATCCATCCATATTGTTGCAAATGGCAGGATTTCCTTTATTTAATGGCTAAATAATATTCCATTGAATATATACTCCATGTTTTCTTTGTCCATTTATCTGTTGATTGACATTACGTTGTTACCATATCTTGGCTATTGTAAATAATGCTGCAATAAATGTGGGAGTGCAGATATCTCTTCAAGATACTGATTTCTTTCTTTCTTTCTTTCTTTCTTTCTTTCTTTCTTTCTTCCTTTCTTCCTTTCTTCCTTCCTTCCTTTCTTCCTTCCTTCCTTTCTTCCTTTCTTCCTTTCTTCCTTTCCTTTTTTTGATATATATCCAGGAATGGGATCACTGGATCATGTGGTAGTTCTATTTTGAATTTCTTGAGGAACTACCATACTGTTTTCCATAATGGTTACACCAATTTGCATTCCCACCAATCCATTCCCATAATGGCTGTACCAATTGACATTTCCACCAACAGTGCATAAGGATTTCCTTTTCTTGACATCTCGTCAACATTTGTTGTCTTTTTGATAATAGCAATTTTAACATGTGTGAAGTCATATCTTATTGTGGTTTTGATCTGGATTTTCCTGAAGCTTAGTGATGTTAAACACCTTTCATGTACTTAGCCATTTGTTTGTCTTTGGAAAAATGTCTCTTCAGAACTTTTGTCCATTTTTAGGTTGTATTATATGCTTTTATGCTATAGAATTGAATTCTATGAGTACTTTATATACTTTGGATATATTTTTTTAATTTTTATTTATTTATGATAGTCACACACAGAGAAAGAGACAGGCAGAGACATAGGCAGAGGGAGAAGCAGGCTCCATGCACTGGGAGCCCGACGTGGGATTCGATCCCGGGTCTCCAGGATCGTGCCCTGGGCCAATGGCAGGCGCTAAACCGCTGCGCCACCCAGGGCTCCCCTGTACTTTGGATATTAGCTCCTTGTCAGGTATATGGTTTATGAATAATTTCTCCCATTCTGTATGTATCTTTTTAATTTACTGATTGTTGCTTTTGTTGTGCAGAGGCTTTTTAGTTTGATGTAGTCCCATGTGTTTGTTTTAGCTTTTACTACCTGTGCTTCTGGTGTCTTATCCCAAAAATCATTGCTAAGACCAATGTCAAGGAGTTTTTTTTCTATGTTTTCTTTTAGGAGTTTTATGATTTCAGGTTTACATTTAAGTCTTGAATCCATTTCAAGTTAACTTTTATGAGTTGAATAAGATATGGATCCAGTTTCATGTGGCTATCAAGTTTTCCCAACGAGGGGACGGTTGAAGAGATTGTCCTTCCCCGTTGTGTGTTTAGATGCCCTTGTCAAGGATTAGTTAACTGTATTGCATAGGCTTATTTCTAGGCTTTTTATTCTGTCCCATTGGTCTATATGCCAGTACCATACTCTTGACTATGATAGCTTTGTAATTTAGATTGAAATCAAGAGGTGTGATGCCTCCAGCTTTATTCTTCTTTCACAAGATTGCTTTGGTTATTCAGGGTCTTTGTGGTTTCAGTAAGTTTTAGAAATATTTTTTTTCTATTTCTGTGAAAAATGTCTTTTGAATTTTGATAGGAATTGCATTGAATTGGTGGATCACTTTGGGTAGTATGGACATTTTAACAATATTAGTTTTCCAATGCAAGAACATAGAGTATCTTTCTATTTATTTGTGTTTTCTTCTATTTCTTTAATCAATGTCTTATAGTTTTACAGTGTACATGTCCTTCACCTCTTTGGTTAAATTTATTCCTAAGTAGGAGCACCTGAGTGGCTCAGCTGGTTAAGCATCTGAATCTTAATTTCAGCTCAGGTCTTGATCTCAGGGTTGTGAGTTCGAGCCCCACATTGGACTCTGTAGTGAGCATAGAGCCTACTTAAAAAGCCTACTTAAAAATAAATTTATTCCTAAGTATCTTATTGTTTTTGATACTATCATAAATGGGGTTGCTTTCTTAATTTTATTAAGATAGGTTGTTGTTAGTGTATAGAAATGAAAATGAGGGATCCCTGGGTGGCGCAGCAGTTTGGCGCCTGCCTTTGGCCCAGGGCGCGATCCTGGAGACCCGGGATCGAATCCCACGTCGGGCTCCCGGTGCATGGAGCCTGCTTCTCCCTCTGCCTGTGTCTCTGCCTCTCTCTGTCTCTCTCTGTGGCTATCATAAATAAATAAAAATTTATAAATAAATAAATAAAGTTAAAAAAAAAAGAAATGAAAATGACTTTTATATGTTGATTTGGTATCCTGCAACTTTACTAAATTGATTTATTCTAACAGCTTTTTTTTGTGTGTGTGTGTGTGTAGTCTTTTGGGTTTTCTACATAAATATATGTCATCTGCATACAGATAATATTTCTTTCTACATAAATATTATGTCATCTGCAAACAGATAATTTTACTTCTTTATTTCTAATCTAAATGTTTTTTGTTTCTTTTTCTTGATTAGTTGCTGTGGCTAGGACTTGCAGAACTATGTTGAATTGAAGTGGTGAGAGTGGACAGCCCTATCTTCCTTCTGATCTGAGAGGAAAGGCTTTTAACTTCACCACTGAGTATGATGTTAGCTGTGGATTTGTCATCTGTAGACTTTATTTTGTTGAGATGCATTCCTTCTATACCTAATTTGTTGAGGACATATCATGAAAGGATGTTGAGTTTTATCAAATGCCTTTCTGCATCTGTTGAAATGATTATATAATTTTTATTCTTTATTCTGTTAATGTGGTGTATCACATTGATCTATGTATGTTGAACTGTTCTTGCATTCCCACTTGATGATGGTGTATTTTAATGTGCTCTTGAATTCAATTTGTTAGTATTTTGT
Source organism: Vulpes lagopus (assembly GCF_018345385.1). Lineage (NCBI taxonomy): Eukaryota > Metazoa > Chordata > Mammalia > Carnivora > Canidae > Vulpes > Vulpes lagopus. The sequence continues at coordinate 169,161,484 of NC_054824.1, read as the reverse complement.
TATGAATATTCACATCTATGTTCATCAGGAATATTGGGTTATAATTTTTCTTTTCTTGTAGTGTCCTTGTCTGGCTTTGGTATCAGGATAGTGCTGGCCTCATAAAATGGGCTTGAAAATATTTCTTCCTTCTGCCTCAGTTAGGTAGTATAAATTTGAATCTTGTGTTTGGGCATGCTTTTTTTCCCCACCAAGAGTCTATACTAAGATGGACAGTTTCCTTGTCATCTGTTTTTATTGAGAGAGTAGCTCTTTGAGGACTTATGGGGGCTGGGAGGGGTTCTGTTTCACTTCGTCCCATTAAGCAAACCCAAAGCTTTATCATCTATTTCTATATGGCTATAAAACCCCAAACTCCTTGCTTGCCAGTATCAACAAATAGTCTCTGGGCAACTCAGTGTAATATATGTATATTTATGTTCTTCCCCTGCTTGGTTCTACAATTCCCCTTACTTCTTTGTGACTTATCCATGCATTTAGAATTTTTGTTATATTTTATCCAACAATTCTAGATTTTTCTGTGGTCTTAGATCACAATATTGCTGGAAATAGAAATTTTGCTATGACTGTAGTCTGTACCTCATGGCCATGCCCTGTCCTTAAATTCATCTTCCTGTTCATAGTGTCTGCCTGAATCAAGTGGGAATTTGCTGTGTCTTTGGACATGATACATTGGGTTTGCAAAGAGTCCACCTGGCGACAAACCTCTGGAGCTTGTGCGTGTTTCCCTAGACTGTGCCTGGCCTGGTTTTGGTTTCATCTTGCTCCAGCTAGTCTATGTTGCCAAGGTCCCAGCATGCTTTGAATTCCAACCTACCTGAATTATGTCAACTGCTATTCTTTTTCTTCTGTTTCCAAGTCTCTGTCTTCATTGACTTGCCGATCTGAAGTCTGGTTTCAGTTTATTTCCTGGACTCATCTTTCTACAAAGGACTCTATTCCTGATTTGAGAGTTTGTAGCATAGTTTATGGCAATGTGGGAATGGGTCCAACTCAGGATTCAGATTTCTAACATGTCCAGATGGTCTTCACTAAAAGCTTCTAACTTTCCACTTCATTTTTAAAACTCTTAATTGATTATGTAAATTCCAAAGACTTTCTCTTACATGTTGATAATATGTATACCTATTGAATTAATTGAAGATAAATACTGAATTACTCATTTTGTCAGAAGGAGGAGTTTACAGTTGAGGTTACCCTTTGATTTAATTTTGTTTAATTCACGAGTAGCCATCTCTTTGTATACCAAACACCAGCTGTGGTTGGATTGTGGCTGTTCTAGTTCATGTCCTCTTTTACTCTGAGACCTTGTAAGGAAATTGAGTTTGGCGAAAAGCATCCAGAGAACTCTTGGCAGTACTGGATGGATCATTTACCCCAGTTTGGACTTTCTTATTTCTTTTAGGGAGCCCTGGCAAAATTACCACAAGACATCCGTCTTACTCAGAGAACAACCCCTAGCCCTGTGCCAGTAGTGTTAGCATTAGATTATGGACGATGGCTTTGAAGATTAAACAAGGTATCTGGTGGTAAGAAAGCAGTATGTGCTTATAACAAACCCAGAGAAATTATGAGTTAAATGATTGGTCAGCAGTCTAGTAGAATTTTTAATCTTTATTAATTGTATATATTGAGCTTTATGTTGGTGTCCTTCTTTCAATCATTTTGTCCTTATTTAGATTTCTCTTCATACTTTCCCTCTCGCCTTTCTTGGCAGTATCTTCAAAAGGAGTTAGGAGGCTCTTCCAGAAGTTGCCTTTGAAGATTGTTGCAATGTGTATACTTGTCAAAAAGGATTGACCAAACCCTGTTGAAAGCTATTTTACACATCAAGTCCTGAGCCAGTCTGAGCTCTTCTGTTCTGATCTGGTCATCCAGAATGATCTAAAAGAAAACCATCAGAGCTAATTATAGAGCCTAGAGTGATTTTCAGATGCCTTTTTAATTTCTTTTTCTCATGCAGGGTACTCAGGAATCTTGTACTCTGGATGAACCCAATTTACATTTTTGCTGGAATTGGGAAAGTAGGGGTTTAGAATTTATTTTGAGGGCAAAATTTTTTAACTTATATAGGAAACACAAATTCTATATGGTTTTCTTTCTCTCTCTTCCCTTTTTTTCTTTTCTCCCATTCTTCCTACCCTCTCTTCTTTTTTCTCTCCTACCCCCTTTTCTTTTTCTCCCTTCCAATATTCCTCCTTTTCTTCTGTCTTGGTATCTTGGAACATACCTAAATATTTTGGAAAATGGACATTGTTGAGGGAAAGTATTATTTTTATTACCAAAATGTGATTTAGAATGAAGAGATCTTGGGTTTGGAAAGAAAACTTAATGTTCTTCTCTTTCAGTCATACATAAATCCTTTGTGTTCTGTCCACAACCTATGATGGGATAGATATCTACATTACCTATAGTGATAGGGAACTCCCTCTGTTCCAAAGTAGCCCATTGCAACTTTGAACAGCCCTGACAGTTGCTTAGTTATTGTTTTGTTGACTTGAAATGTGCTTTTCTATAACATCTACCACTTTTTAGTTTCTCTCTCTGGAAGCATTTGGAACAGTATTTTTCAAACTTTAGGCTGAAATCCAGGGTTGTGGACTAATTCTAGTTGGACATGACCAGCAGTTAAGAGAATAAGAGAGAGAAGAAGAAATAAAGTAGAATGGAAGTGGAATAGAATAGAAATAACCAGAGTGTATTATAAGTCGTAAGGTTTTCATGAAACCTTTGTCTTGATTGCATGACTAAGTTATTTAATCATATAATTAACTAAATATGTGAACTGAATCTCAATGATTAAAAAAAGTTTGAAAGCTGCTGAATAGAGTCTGACTTTTCCTCCCCATGGCCATCCATGTGGTAGAGCTGATCTCATGCCACACCAAATCTTTTCTTCTCTAAGCTGAACAGTTCCTTTTGCTCATCCATGTGTATTATTGTCTCACATCTTCTTGCCTTCCTTAATATACCCTAGTGTACCTAATCGGTATGAAAAATATGGATCTTGAATCAAAACCTTGCTTCTAGCTGTACTCTGAAACAGAGGCAAGCAGGACTATTCTTTGCCTGGTTAGCAGAATGCACTTCGATGCATTTCAGTGCAGCCCGAGGCTGTATGTTTTAGTGGCTAACTGCATAGTCTCAGGGGCCACTGGTTTGGGAGTCTATCTTTTCAGTTAGTGTAAGCCTTAGGGTAAGCTGAGTAGTAACTTTGGGCAAGTTAACTCTCTGTGCCTCAGGTGTTTCACTTGTGTATAGGATAATAATACTTCAGAATATTTTTGTGAGTATCAAATGAGCTAATACATGTAAAGAATATAGAATGGTGCCAGGCATATGGTAAGCACTTAGTGAGCTAATATGTTTTTAAACCAGTTACAGCAAATTGTTGATCCATTTAACTTTTCATCAACTCAGATGTCTAGAGCTTTTGGTGTGTCCTATAAATACTGTGATCATGTGTCCCAGTTTGCCGAGGGCAACTCCAGTCTGCACCTGTTGTCCTAGCATAATTAACAATTCCTCCTTTAACAAAAGACTCAAATGTGGCCCAGATAGAAACTCATGTTTGATTATTTTGAACTATATTTTTGTAGTAGGAATTTCTCCAACTTTATGCTTCCCCACCCCCAGCTAAAAACCCTATTTTTCTCTCACTAGTACTTGATCAATCTTGGACTTATGTGGAAGATCTTAATTTTTTTCTCTCTGGAAGTTTCACTTCAATTCCCTGCTTGCAAATTCTCTTTCCCTCCTTGATAAGGGGAAGAACCAAGATTGAAAACAGAGTCCACCTGAATCTAATGGCTAGGCTCTACTGACTCTGAGAAATTACCTACGTTTCATTTGACCCATTGTTCTGTTCTAGGAGGACCTTTTGGATTCTGATTTTTTTTTAATTTTTATTTATTTATGATAGTCACAGAGAGAGAGAGAGAGAGAGGCAGAGACACAGGCAGAGGGAGAAGCAGGCTCCATGCACCGGGAGCCCGATGTGGGATTCGATCCCGGGTCTCCAGGATCGCGCCCTGGGCCAAAGGCAAGCGCCAAACCACTGCGCCACCCAGGGATTCTGATTAAGTTATTCAGGGTATTTATTAATTCTCTCAACTTTATATTATTTATACATTTTTATTTATTCAATAAGTATTTAATGAACTTCCACGGGATGCCAGGTCCTGTTCCAAGAGCCAAGGATGGAACAGGGGACTAGCAGACAAGTTCCTTCTCCTAGGGAACTAATGTTATTCGAAGGTTGCTTTGTATCTTAATCCAAGTACATTGGGGTTACCAGAATAGGATTTACATAAAGCCCTGGGACTGGGCTTAAAAATATGTAACTGGATTAAAAACACATATCCCTTAAAAGTAGCACTTGGCAATCATTTAACAGATAACGAATCTGTTTGTATTATCACTCAATCTGTGTTTCTTCTTGTCCAAAGGATAGTATAAACATAGTGCCAAAGGCTCTTTTCTTGCTATACCATATCTCCCATATTTTCTAGATTTATTATTAGTCTGCTGTGAGAGCAAGGAAATGGTTTGGACTAACTCATTTCTAGTGGTGGCCCCATAGCATTCTTTAAGTGACCATATATTTTAATGGTCTATTCTAGAGTGTTGTGGTCAACAGTTCTGTAGTTTGCAGACTTGCATTCTCTGTTATTTTGAATATTGGGACTTTCCTTCATTTTACCAGCTCCCTCTCATTTGCTAAGATTCCTTAAAGATACCCCCTGTTGGCTCAGTGATCTCATTTGCTAAATTCTTTCCATATCCTACAATGTAGTTTTTTTTCCAGCCCAGGAAATTAAAGCTCCTACTACTACTACTACTACTACTACTACTACTACTACTACTACTACTTCTTCTTCTTCTTCTTCTTCTTCTTCTTCTTCTTCTTCTTCTTCTTCTTCTTCTTCTTTTTAAGATTTATTTATTTATTTGAGAGAGAGAGAGAGAACATGTGATCTGGGGGAGAAGGAGAAGGAGAAGGAGAGAGAATCTCAAGGAGACTTCCTCCCTGAGTGCAAAGCCAACAAGGGGCTCAAGCTCAGGACCCTGAGATCAGGACCTAAACTGAAATCAAGAGTCAGACACTTAGCCGACTAAGCCACCCAGGTGCCTCATATAGCTTCTTTAGAGAAGCTTGATGCTTCCTTAAATCTGACTCATCTTTGTTTTCAGATCCCTCTTATGAATATATTAATGACATTCTTCACTGAAACTTAAACATTATAATGATTGCTATTTATCAAGTCCTTACTACATGCAAAGCACTGTTGTAAGCACTTTATGCGCATATCTCCCTTAATCATGTTAGATCATCACCACATAGATGTTATCTTCATCTGAGAGGTGAGGAAAGCAAAGTCACACAGGTAGTGCGGTGTAGAGCAGAAACTTGAACCCAGTCTGTAATGTCAGGATGACTGGAGACTGGGGTACCTTCAGGACTAAAATTTGGATGGAAATCCTTTTTTTTCAAAGATTTTATTTATTTATTAATGAGAGACAGAGAGAAAGGCAGAGACATAGGCAGAAGGAGAAGCAGGCTTCTCGCAGGGAGCCTGATGCGGGATTCGATCCTCAGGATCCTGGGATCATGATCTGAGCCAAGCAAACACTCAACTGCTGAGCCACCCAGGCATCCCTGGACAGAAATTCTCCATTAAATAGCCTTTTACAGTGGAAGATTTCTTTTTTTAGACGGGGGGAGGAGGGGGGCAGAGGAAGAGAGAACATTCTTTTTTTAAATTTAAGATTTGTTTATTTCAGGGAGGAGGGGCAGAGGGAGAGGGAGAGAGAGAGTCTTTAAGTAGATCCCATGCTGAGCACAGAGCCAACAGGGGGCTCAACTGGAGAGAGAAAATCTCAAGGAGGCTCCATGCCCAGAGCATAGGGCATAGCCCGGCTCAGGGCTCCATCTCACTGTCCTGAGATCATGACCTGAGCTAAAATCAAGAGTTGGATGCTTAACTGACTGAGCCACCCAGGTGCCCCTAGAAGACTTTCACTTTCTTCTAATGCAATAAAATTAGGTTTGCATTTGTAATTTATAATTTTGTTGATGATTCATAGTCCTAATTTAAAATATTTTACTTCCACAAAGATAAAGCTATTAAAGGAGATGTAGATGAGATGGAATTTTGGTGGGAAAGGAGAAACCATCTAAGGAAAACTGCCTAAGCATCCATGATGTGTATTCATTTGCTTTTCTTCCTAAAAATGAAGAAAGGGATAGAAAGCTATATGTAACCTCCTAAGCCACGAAACACAGTTTGCTTTCTGTGAAATAGACTGGTTGGTATGCCAAAGACCAAAATATGTTCTTTTGAATTATTTTCTCACTTTCCATAGATTCACTGTGTTCCCTGCCATGATAACATGATCAGTGACTTTAATTTTCATCAGCTCACATCAAACTTACTTTCTAAAAGGCTTTGAGGTGGTTTATTAGCAACATTAAAACAATTATTTCTATATTACAAACATTATCTACCACTGTACAGGAGTCCCTGTAAAGACAGGGAACCAACTCTTTTCTGTTCACTGCCACATTATTAGCTCTGAGTACCATTCCTGGCACATTGCCACATTAACTGAGTAAATAAATGAATTGGTGAATAGCAATCTCCATGTTAGCTGCTTTAATCAAATTTCTGTATCACTTGTATTTATTCTGTTGCTGGTGAATTGAGAAGCTACTTTGTATCTCTTTTTAATTTAATTTAATTTTTATTTATTTATTTTTTGTATCTCTCTTTTTTTAAATGTTATGTTTAGAAGAACAAAATTACTTTTTAAGACTTTTAATTTTGGAGTTGTGTTAGCTTGGTGAATTTCAGTCCTGGCACTGGCTGTTTGTATGGACCACAGGAGGAGAAGAGGAGGGCATTCACAAGGGTGAAGCAAGAAACCTCTCAGTGTCGCTGTCAGTCCCCCTTTATAAGCCCAAATAGTCACAGAAACTGCTGGGGGTGGGGCACTTGCCATATTGACACTTCTGATTTTTATGGGGAAGGACCAGGAGACTTCAGTCCCAAAGTGGACAGAAGGGCCTTTATAAATAAGTTCTAAGCACATCACAGAGGTGAAGGCTTAAACCCATAATTTGTTTGCTCCTTGCCCCTTCTGCCCTTAGGATCTTAGTAAGTACCAAGTGGCTTTAGTAAAGCTGAAGGCTGAGTTTTTCCCTTTGGAGAACCTTACTTCTTTCTACTTAAATTATAATTATCTTCTGAAAGTACACCAATGTTTGATTTAAATATTTTTATATTTACATTTATAGGTAGTTATATATTTAAAAACCTCATGTAGAGAACTCGATTTAGAGTAACAGCAATGAGGGAAAGGTATAATAGTGTCAGGAAGAGAACACCCTAAACTGGTTTAGACTTTTTTTCCCTGTTTGAAATTTCTTTATTTTTTAAAGATTTTATTTATTTATTCATGAGAGACACACAGAGAGAGAGACAGAGACACAGGCAGAGAGGGAGAAGCAGGCTCTATGCAGGGAACCCAATGTGGGACTCGATCCTGGGACTCCAGGATCATGCCCTGGACCAAAGGCAGGCACTTAACCTCTGAGCCACTCAGGGATCCCCAATACATTAGACTTTAGCAAGCACATCATCCAGATCAATTTATCAGTCATTTGGTAATTCCTAGTTCCACATTGGAGCTTCTAGAAAAATAATCCATGAGTTGCTGTATTTTCCCTATTTGTGTCATGCCAATCATTTTTAGAAATCATAATTCTTTATTATATCACTGTTTTGTGTGAGTTTCTTTTTCTAATTATGAGAGTAATAATGATAAAACTCTAAAAATTAATCATTCTCTATAAACTCAGCTCCTGGAAATATTCCCTATTAATAACTTGGCATACTATTTTCGATTGCTACATTTGTTAATGAAAATCTTTTCTCTTTCGAGTGGGCCAGAGGTAAGGGAACCCTAGTTTTATTTTCCTCAGTGGCACTTTCTTGAGGGAATTTGCTGGCACTTTGTTTTGCTCCTCTGCTGGGGTAACTGGTAACTTATTATAGTGGCCAGGAAATTTAAATTTTAATTCCTGATTTTACTGTTTCTGTCTTTTTATGGTCTTGATTTTGTGGGAACTTGAGGACAACATGTATTTGTGTAGTGCTATGCAGATTTCCTAGCATGTTCAGATATATATTGACTCTGGATAGAAAGGTTGTAGAAAGGTTAAAGACTTTGTCCAAGTTAGCTAATATGTGTGAAAGCCATATGAGCCCCTTCTCATTAAACATATCCTGAGGTGAACTCATCTGGTCCCATGACTTTAAATACGATCTGAATTCTGCTGATTCTCAAATTTGTATTTCTAACCCTGAGTTCTTCCCTGAGCTTTAGACTTGTATATTCAACTGCCTTTTTAAAAAAGATTTTATGTATTTGTATATTTATGTGTGTATGTATGTATTTATTTGAGAGAGAGAAAGGGAGAGGGGATGAGGTGCAGAGGAGCAGTGGGGGAGGAAGAGACTCCATACGGAATACAGAGCTTGATGTGGGGCTTGATCTCAAGACCCTGAGTTTATGATCTGAATTGAAACCAAGAGTTGGACGATTAACCCACTGAGCCACCCTTAACTATCTTATTTTTTTTTTTTTAAAGATTTTATTTATTTATTCATGAGACACACAGAGAGAGAGGCAGAGAGAGAAGCAGGCTCCCTGCACGGAGCCCGAAGCGGGACTCGATCCCAGGACTCCAGGATCACACCCTGAGCCAAAGGCAGACGCTCAACCACTGAGCCACCCAGACGTCCCACTATCTTATTTTTTAAATAACATCTCCACTTTGACGGCACCTCAAACTTGACTTAGCAATAAAGAGGATCCTTGATATTCCTATCTTATCCTGTTTCTCTCAAGGTTTTTTCCAACTTAGCTAAGACAAAAACTGGCAAGCCATTCATTTACTGAGGCAAAAATCTTGGAATAATCCTCACTTTCTTTCTTCCTCAAGCTTGACATCAAATCTATTGGCAAGTGTTTTTTTTTTTTTTTTTTTTTTTTTAATTTTTATTTATTTATGACAGTCACAGAGAGAGAGAGAGAGAGAGGCAGAGACACAGGCGGAGGAAGAAGCAGGCTCCATGCACCAGGAACCTGACGTGGGATTCGATCCGGGGTCTCCAGGATCGCGCCCTGGGCCAAAGGCAGGCGCCAAACCGCTGCGCCACCCAGGGATCCCTATTGGCAAGTGTTAAATCTATTTTTTGTCAATGTACTTTCATCTCTTACCTGGGCTACCATAATCACTTCTCAACTGGTTTCCACGCACATACTCTGTTCCCCATCATCTTGCTTTATTTTTTCATTATACTTAACAATATATGATATTATTTGTTTATGAGTTTGTTGCCCTTCTTACTATCTCTAGAATGTAAGCTCTGCCACTGAAACTCTGGGGCCTAGAGTACTGCTGGCAGTACTGAACTTCATGTTAAATGAATGCATTAGTGAGCAAAGCAATGAATGTATGAAAGGAAGAAATCTGGTGTTCTTTCAGTGGTTGGGGATTCAGGAAAAATTATTCCTTGGCTGATTTTCTTAGGGCTCTTTTGTAAAGTGTTTAAAGAATTGAAAGACTTTTTCTTCATAGTGTTTTTGAAATTGATATTAGAGTCTTGTACTCTTAAATATATAGTTTCATCTGGGCCTTGTTGCTTGCATCCTGTGCTCCCTGCAATCTTTCTGAGACGTTTTCTGTGGAAACCTGAAAAGGAAACCAATAATGGTGTTTTCTGGGAGAGGCCTGGTTCAATAAATGAATGGGAAGAAATTTTACTGGTTGAGAGAGGCACTCAATTATGCACTTCAACAATGATATAAAAGAGAAAAAAGGGAAGTGAAGTGGAACATCTTTATTCACTTTAAACTGCCCTTCTTCCAGTAAGGTTAACTGTAAATCAAGAGGAAATTGATATTGGGCTGATTAATACATTTTTAAACCTGGAAACTTAAAATGAAGGTCTAAGGATCCTGAAATACTATATTTAAAACAAATCAATGAATCTATTAAAACATGTGAAACAAAATGAGGGAAAGAAGGGGAAAGAGATTGATTGGTCATTCTATATCTGGTGCAATGGAGAAGATTTTTTTTTTTTTTTGATACCAGCAAGATCTGGGCTTTGATTCTACTCTTGCCACTACTCAAGGACTAGCATGTCCTTGGACATGTCACTTCTGGAATCTAGGTTTGTTATCTCTGTTGGAGGTTTAGGATGATCACATGAGGTGAATCTGGGGAATGAATTCTTATAAGTACAAGGCATGATACAAATATATGTATCATCCTGATTGACATGATGAAGATTAATTGCCCTTCTAATGTGAGAATCCAGGTCTTCATTCTTTTGTTTTAAACTTTGGAGTCCCAAAACTCTAACGGCAATGAAGAGGCTAGTGAAGATCTGAATTCAGAGTTTTGTGAACAACTCAAAATAATTTTAAATGACTTTTGTAGGAAATTTCTTCTTGCTTATTTAATTGATTGTTAATTGTATATCTGAGATTAGTAACAACAATGAAAGCACCTTTTGTGTAGCACCATCAGTGAGGCTTTATGTCTTTATTATAAATTTGTGAACATCCTCTAGGATCTCAGATATGAAAGCTGCTTTGGATATACTGGGGGAGAGAGAATGAAGGCTTTCATGTCTTTAAAAGCCATTATAGGCTAAGGTCTCTGAAAAAGTAGTAAGTGCCAGGAATGGCACCTCTACAACCATTTCTTCTTGACTTTTTTCTTTCCAGAGTTTTTTTAAAGCCAGACTATTGATGCATTTTAATATCATTAGTATTTCTAAAATAAAGTTAGTTCAGCAGTGTTATTAATCTTTCTTTTTAGAGTACGCAGCAGGAAAGTGAGCCTGAAGCAGTATTATTGCATGTGTTATTAAATGAGTCCTATTTCCAGATATTGGAAAACATGTTTTTAAGTGTTCTGGAGAAAAGTAATTTTTTTTAAGTTCAAGCAGATTGTTTTGTTTTAGAAATCCTGAAGATGCAATATGTGAATCATATTTGGATTTTAGAGCAGGATATTAAACTTCACAGTAAAAGTGATTCCATGGTTGTTAAAGCCCAGAGAGAGGTTTATAAAGCCAGCAGACAGAGAAACTGAAACTCACTTGGAGAAGTAAATGATACAGGACTGGAAAAGTTGAATAAATAACTCTAAACCATTTTTTTTTTCTGGATGTCATTTTATCCCTTGAAGGCAGACAGATCATTACAATTAAAATTGTATTAAAAACCTTCTTTATAAAAATATGTAATCTAATAAAATTAATATTGAGTCAGTCACATGTATGTCATTACAAATTCATAATTTGGACTTGGGTTGGATTTCCAAATCCAAAATACTAAATTTACCCAGTATTATGAAATTCATATTTGCTATGAAATTCATATTTGCTAGGTAATGCACCTTAGTAAATTTTTAAAAAAGATTTTATTTATTTATTCATCAGAGACACAGAGAGACAGGCAGAGACACAGGCAGAGGGAGGAGGCTCCCTGTGGGGAGCCTGATGCGGGACTTGATCCTAGGACCCTGTGATCACAGCCTGAACCAAAGGCAGATGCTCAATCACTGAGCCACCCAGGTGCCCCTCACTTTAGTCAATCTTTAAAAATAAATCCCTATGACTTCGTTCAGGGAAGGAATCTGGAAAGTGAGTCGGTCATATTGAAATGGGGACTCATTCCAGGGCTGGCAAGGGAAAGGACAGGATTAGAGACACATGTTATTTGCACACATTTGGCCTTTGTATTTGCTGTTACCCTCCTGGGACGTTTTTTCCATCCTAGTTTATCTGGTAAATTCATACTAATTCTTTCAGCATCTATTGCAAGCATCCCGTTCTCAGTGACAACCTTACTAACATCTCTAAGTAGATAGTTGCCTACTTCTCTTTCACTGGTGCTTTCTGTGCCTGTTTCTGCATATTAGCACGCCGTTGTTCTTCTGCTTACATCTTGGTCACTTTTGTATTTCCAGTGCCTTGCTTAGTGCCTGGCACATAGTGGGAAATTCATAAATGCTAACTGCTGAACAAAATAATGTAGTGTGATAGCCCCTCAGCTCTGCATAACCTAGATTTTTCTCAAAAAGATGTGGGTCTTGGGGCACCCTGAGTGGCTCAATCAGTTAAGTGTCCGACTCTTGATTTCAGCTCAGGTCATGATCTCAGGATTGTGAGATAGAGTCCCACATTGGGCTCCACACTCAGCAGGGAGTCCACTTGAGATTTCTCTCCTTCTCTGTCCCCGACAATCTCTCTCTCTCTTTCTCTCTCTCTCTCTTTCTTTCTCTCTCTCTCTCTCTAAAATAAGTAAAATAAATCTTTAAAAAAGACGTGGGTCTGAACCCCATTTCTCCTTGGGCAAAGTAGCCGTGCTGGGACGGAAGCTACCTAGAAGATAGGGTAGATGGATGGGTTGATCATTCAGTAACTATTCATTGGCACTGTGCCAAGTGCTGAGGGGAGAACTGCAGAGATGTAAGGTACGTTGTATCTGCTTTCAGGGATTTACCAATCAGATTCTGAGGTACAGCTTACCTGTATGAATTATTTAGAAGGAAATCGAATGCTAAGTTGTAAGACTTGACTCTATATGTTTCGGGAAGCCTGGAAAGGCAGAAAGTAGAGTTGAACTGAAGGAGCTGGGGAAGGCTTCATAGAAGACACACAAGTTAAGATGGGCTCAGCCATATTGACCAGAGGAAGGACAGAGGAGGTAGCAAGCCTTGGGCCAGGGGAAAGGTGAATGGTTGTGCAAATCAGTTTGGAGCAGGGTTTACTCTGAGGAATACAGGCCCTCTGTGCACCCATGGATAGGCTTGAGAGGGACTTTGAACCCCTGGAATTATTTGTGAACTGTTGTTTGTGTATGTATATGAACAGTTTTCTATGGATAGGATTCGGCTTTCAAAAATGTAGATGTAGAATTTTTAAAGAATGCTAAATTTTATAATTTCAACCAAAAGTAGGTAGTATTTTAACTACTTGTCTTTTCAGGAGGTCTTAAGAGAGAGAAAAAGGAAGAATTCCGGGACTGGGGAGGGAAAGGAAAGAGAGATCGGAAGGAGATTCAGGCTTATCCTTGAAAAGGCCAAATAACAATACAGGTGTTAATATATATTAATGATCTTTCCCCGAAAGTGTATCAGTAACCCTGAGGCCTCTTTAACTTATTATCAAAAGAGATCATCTGAGCAATGAAGGTCAGAATTTTGGAGTCAATACCACCGATTTTAGAGAAAGAAAATACAAGTGACTATTGAACAACATGGGTTTGCATTGTGTGGGTCCACTTATATAAGGAATTTTTATAGTACAGTGCAGAAATGTATTTTGTCTTCCTCATGATTTTCTTTTTTTTTTTTTTTTAAGATTTTATTTATTTATTCATGAGAGACACAGAGAGAGAGAGAGAGAGAGAGAGAGAGAGGCAGAGATACAGGCAGAAGGAAAAGCAGGCTCCATGCAGGGAGCCCAGTGTGGGACTAGATCCCAGGACTCTGGGATCATGCCCTGGGCCGAAGCTAGACACTAAACCACTGAGCTACCCAGGGATCCCCCTCATGATTTTCTTAATAACATTTTTTTCTCTAGTGTACGTTACTGTAAGAATACAGTATATAATACATACAACTTACAAAATATATGTGAATTGACTGTTTATGTTGTTGGTAAGGCTTCTGGTCACCAGTAATTAAGTTTTTGGGAAGTCAAAAGTTATACACAGATTTTTGACTGAGTGGGCGTCAGAACCCCATTGTTCTGCACTGAACATTGTTCAAGCATCAAATACACTCAACTAGACATGAATGAACATTTATCCCATTGATACCCAAGTGAAAAAATACTATATTCGAAGGCAGACAATTTCATAGGACTTTGGATTTACTTCTCTTTATTTGTTGGTGTCTTCGTTCAAGTAAAACTGTTAAGGATTATCCTATTTAACCTTTTGAATTGAAGGACTTCTATCTAAAAATCAGTATTTCATACTAAAAATTAAACATAATGAACTTGACTTGGTTATTTGCCATAGACACAGATTCTTTTAATATTGGTTGCTCAGGAGATCCCTGGGTGGCTCATCAGTTTAGCGCCTGCCTTCCATCCAGGGTGTGATCCTGGAGTCCCGGGATCAAGCCCCACATCAGGCTCCCTGCATGGAGCTGCTTCTCCCTCTGCCTGTGCCTCTGCCTCTTTCTCTCTCTCAGTCTGTGTCTCTCATGAATAAATAAATAAAATATTAAAAAAATATTGGTTGCTCAATATAAATAGAAAGCTTTCATATTGAAATCCTTTGTCAGCCCATTGCGAACTGGAGGTTAACATACCAACAGGAATGACGGATTTCCATTTCTGGTTTAGTGAGCATTTCACTATTAAAAACATACTTTGAAGTCATAGCTCTATACCCTGTAAGTGTGAGTTACTGGGAAAGAAAAGAGACATGAAGAAAATAAGTCTGTTCATTTTTTTTCCTGCTTATTCCAAAAAAGGATTGTAATGAAGAATTATTTCATATCATTGGTTTATGGGATCAATAAGAGCTCAGTAATTGATGAACAAAGAAGCTGTACATTTAGGCAAACAAATGATGCAACAGGGGATGTTTCTGTAATTCTCTTTTTTAGGAAATTAATTTCATAATAGTTAAAGAAGGTAGTAATGTTGAGAGAGGGAGTGGACATTTAAACCTCAATTATATCAAACATCAGTAAGCCATATTTTTTTAAATTTTTATTTATTTATGATAGTCACAGAGAGAGATAGAGAGAGGCAGAGACACAGGCAGAGGGAGAAGCAGGCCCCATGCACCGGGAGCCTGACGTGGGATTCGATCCCGAGTCTCCAGGATCGCGCCCTGGGCCAAAGGCAGGCGCCAAACCGCTGCGCCACCCAGGGATCCCCAGTAAGCCATATTTTTACATAGATTTCAGTTTAATTGGAAGAGCTGAGAAATTTGATGATGCCAGAAACTTGTTGGTTTAGATTTATAAGCCTAAAAAATGCATAACCAATGTTTATTTAATAATGTTGGATTTTAATAGCTTTAAAGTCAAGTAGTAAGAAAGATATTATGTAAATTCTCAGGTCCTATAATTTTATAAGAAGTAAACTAACTGTTCAGGGATCCCTGGGTGGCTCAGTGGTTTAGTGCCTGCCTTCGGCCCAGGGTGTGATTCTGGGGTCCCAGGATCGAGTCCCGCATCAGGCTCCCTGCATGGAGCCTGCTTCTCCCTCTGCCTGTGTCTCTGCCTCTCTCTCTATGGGTGTCTCTCATGAATAAACAAATAAAATCTTAAAAAAAAAAAGAAACTGTTCAACTCATGAAGATTCAACATCAAGTGCCACTTTAGCAGATGTTCAAAATGTATTATCATTTCTATGTGGTCTAATCTCATTTTTTGAATCTGGTAATTGTATGTATATTGAACATATACACATATACACATATATGTATATACATGTATATATAATGTTAAATAATAATATACATATTTAATATGCTGCTATAATATGTAAAATATATAATATTATACAACATAATGTATATTGTAATATATAATCTACTTTTTGAATTCTTTTTATCTTGTGCTTTAAGAAAGATCATATACATGGCAGATACACATATACAACATTTCAGATGACTGTACTGCGAGCAGAGGATTGTAGTATATTCAGACCTTGCCCCTTGCACATGGACCAGGTTGGACCACAAGAGTGTGTTGGCCTCATGGGCTTTTCTTGGGACTTGGTTGAGAGGTTGGCTCAGGTGAGAGGTTGGCCCAGGTGAAGTAATTAGAGAATCCAGAAGTGCATAGTGTACAGGAATCCAAGGGAGAGCAGTGGGTCGGAGCAAAGCTCCAGGCCACTGTGAGCAGGGCTGGTTTTCTAGACTGCCTGTTCCCAGGTTGGTGTGGCTGGAATTAGAGGTACAGTTTCAGTTTCAGATGGTCTACCTTTTTCAGTTTCATGCTTATCAACATAAATTTATATTTTATCTTGAATAAATTTTGATATGAGTTAAAATAACTGCCATAACAAGGTACTTTCAAGCTATAAACAATAGCATTTGTAGTTTGGGAATGTGTTTTTATTTGAGAGAGAGAGCAAGAGTGTGCACATGTGTGAATAGTGGTGGTGGTGGTGGGGGGGAGCAGAGGGAGAATCTTAAGCAGATTCTGTGCCCAGTGGTAGAGCCCAACAGAACCAACATGGGGCTCAATCTCACAACCCCTAGATCAAGACCTGAGCCGAAATCAAGAGTCGGTCTCCCAATTGACTGAGCTGCCTGGGGATCCTGGAACAAAGAGACTATTAATGATCTATTTGTGAATAATAGATCAGTGGTTGCTGGGGTTAGGAGTCGGGGGACAATGTTACTGCAAAGGGATAGGCCCAGGAAGTTTTTTGGGGTCATGGTTCTATTCCATATCCTGTTGGTGGTGGTTTTTGCACAAATCCATGTTTGTATTAAAATTCATAGAACTGTACACCACAAAAAGTCCATTTTATTGCATGATAATTTAAAAAATACAAAACAGAGCACAAAATACTTGCCAGGAAATAAGATTTTTTTATTATATAAGAGACAAATGATGGAGCAAAATATACCAAAATAGTTCCAGAAGGCCACAGGAAAGCAGGGGTCCTAAGTGTGTATGGTTTGCATGTTTCTTAGCTCTTTAGGTGGGAGGAGTGCGCCCTTCAAGATTGCTATATGGGAGTTGAAAATTATTTCATTTACTAAGTTTTCTTTTATTTCTCTCTTTTTAAAATAGACGTCCCTCCTTCTTTCCCTCCCACCCTTCCTTCTTTCCTTCCTTCCTCTCTTTCCTAGATTGCATGGAAGGGACTTGAAGGAGGGTGAGAAGGGAAATGAAGGGGTATGAGAAGCTGGTTTGTCCAGATCTGCTCCAATCCTGGACAGCTGAGCCAGAGTAAAACCAAAACTAGAAGCTTGCTGCTCTCCAGAGCACACTTGTAATAATCTGACCTAACCTGTAGACCTCCCTAGTTCTGACAATATTAAGCATTGTTCTGGAGATGAGCATGTGGTTTGTGTTAGAATTGAGCCAGTCTCTAGAAGTTAGGTGCAAGCCAGAAGTGACCAGAAGGCCCTTGAAGTAGCTGTAAGGTGATCTTGACCTTTTAGTGTCCTTTGGGCTGGATGACCCAGGATTAATCTTGTTCAAAGTCAGCTTTCTGTGCCTTTGAGAGAAGAACTTTGTCTTAGGCCTGAACCAAATTTGAACCAGTCTTCTATGGATTTTGAAAGGCTATTAAGGCCAGGCTTAGAACATGTGGCCTCTTCCTTCAATACTGTCTCTTTAACTTCTCAATTCCTTGGCAACCTGATTTCTGGTTTTCTGAATGGGTGTTCCTCTGGTTATTTGCCCAGGAAACAGCTCTGGATGAAGGACAAAAGGAGAAAGTTTTGTATCTCTTGGGAAGGGAAAGGTTAATGTTTCTTTCCAAGAAAACATTCATGGCTGCATGAATTCTTGGATGCAGTGGTCCCCAAGAGAGCGTGGTGTGCGAAGCTGTGGCCAGTGTACATAGCTCTACACAGGCGGGAGGGGACTATATGGGGTGGTGTGCGATAGCCTCCTGAGTCTGCTAATTCCAGACTGAGTGAATAAAAGATTAATTTGAAGTTCTCAATTCATATTCTTTACATTAAACATGGGTAATCTCTTTTTTCTTTCCATTTTTCCCTAAGTCGTTCTGGATTTTCAAGTGCTAGCTATAAGATAACGTCAACAGAAATTCTTGACATTTGCCAACCCTAACCATAATCCTTGCTTAAGATCATTTTGAAATAAAGCATTTGTCTTTTTAGCTAGTCTGAAAATATATTGTAGTGTGTTGCTGGTAATAGATTTCTTGGAGTCGAATCTCTGGGTATAAGGTTTGTGATTTGCATTCACCATCTGATTTATATATCCTCTGGTCTTATAATAACTCAGATTTGCAAATCTGGGTACTACTAGGACTGTGAGGCTATTGTATCTGACTTAGCTGCATATTTAAATATAAGTCTAGAGATAAAGTTAAAAAAGCAGATGGATTTGGAAGAGGAGATTGTCCTGTTTTGGGGTCATATGGAAAGCCAAGAAATTGCTGGAGCAGTTCTGACAGGGATTTCAGAAAAATAGGCTTATAATATTTCTACTTCTCTCAGCTTGCAGTCTGGCTGGAAATGCAGTAAGATCAGCCTCTTTCCCAAAGGTCTGGGTATTTCTGCAGCTGTTTTCAGAGAACCTTGAAAACGAAAAGCAAAATAGTCCACAGAATCTCAAGTATCCATGCCTCCATCACCAAAGTTTTCAGATGATCTAAGTGGGAAAGAGTTGAAGGCACATAAATGGAGGTGTGTGTGACATAATATGTGTGTGGAGGCTGCCCTTGCATATATGACATCGTGCTGATGGCACCCCCCTCCCCAGCACCACCACAGGGAGCACAGGCTCAACAGCAGGCTCACCAGAAAGTCCTTTGCAGGAGCTCTACATGTTATAATTCTACTTTCTATTATTTTAGCTCCTTTTGGTTTCTTTTTTTTTTTAAAGATTTTTTTTTTGTTTATTCATGAGAGACACACACACAGAGAGGCAGAGACATAGGCAGAGGGAGGAGCAGGCTCTCTGTGGAGATCCTGATGTGGGACTCGATACCAGGACCCTGGGATCATGACCTGAGTGAAAGGCAGATGCTCAACCTCTGAGCCACCAAGGTGCCCCTGCTAGTACTTTTAAAGCATTTTTAATGAATGCTTCTAGCATTAACATTCTTGGTCTACAGGAAAAGAAATGAGGGTTCAGAGAATTTGTGTGACTTGTGCAAATCATATAAACAGACCACTGGATCATAAGAACTGTAGGGCAATACATTTTAATGTTAGCTGCCAGTTTTTAGGTGGTTGAAGCTCTCCATTTATGTAATGTGTATAAGGAAGTTTAAAGCAACATGAATGATTGGATTGTATTGGATTTTAAAATATTTTTGGCAAGTGGAACTTATGTGAAAGCCCAATATGTTAAACCATAGGTTCCATTTTTAGCATACATTTGTAGGTGCAGTTTTCTAATCACTACCTACTTTCAAGTTAACCGGCAATACCAACAGACTATGATGAACACAAATATTTGAAATCTGGATTTAGGAGTCAGTTGGGTCCTCGATATCTGGATATATTTTTAAGTTTTGTTGATTGCACAACATTGAAAAAATTTCTAAGAGATAAATTCTTGCCATTGGGTATAATTTTCTCAACAGTTGAGCTGACTCAGAAAAAGCTCCAATCAAATTGATCCAGAAATTTTGAAAAATGATTGACAAGAAAATTCTGGTCCAATTTTTGTCACCATGTAACTCTGACCTAAGAAGGTTCACTCTTGCCATTCTCTCTTAAACCCAGTATAATCCAGTCTATTGAAATGGCATTTGTCAAGGTTCCTAGACCTCCATGTTTGTCCATAAATTCTCAGAGCCCACCTCAGGGAACCCATCAGCTGCATTTGATCCCCTGGATCACTCTCCTTCACTTAGCTCCCAGGTCTCTTCTCTGTCCTGGCTTTTCTTCCCACCTCACTGGCCACTTGTTATTTTTCCTTCTGCTCCCTC
The DNA here is from genome assembly GCF_018345385.1 of Vulpes lagopus. Lineage (NCBI taxonomy): Eukaryota > Metazoa > Chordata > Mammalia > Carnivora > Canidae > Vulpes > Vulpes lagopus. The sequence goes on along the minus strand of NC_054824.1, from coordinate 169,141,781 downwards.
CTCATTGTCCTGACTAGTCTGCCACTTGGCAGCTAGAGTCAGTCCTCTCTAGTTGCCAATCAGCCTTTCCCAACCATAGTTTCTCATCTGAATTACACAACAGACATAACAATTTGAACGACTATTTTCTCAATTTCCCCAAGATACATACATAACTAGCACTCTTCTAGATGCATAGAAGGGAAGTTAATTTGTTATGTACAATGGATGTCTTAGAGAATTGCCTGAAGTTTCTCACAGACCCTCAGTTGAGAAGGGTTGCCGGGCTCAGTCCACAGATGTTAGGGATCTGATCCACTTTCATGGCTTTAAATTCCATCTGTATGTTGACAACTCCCTAATATATATCTCTCGTCCAGAACTCTACTGGGTAGAGCACAAGGTAGACTCTTCTATCCAACATCTATCTATTCAAAGTCTTTGTCTTAAATTTCTAACTGACATCCAGACTTAGCATATTTAAATGCAAAAGCTGATCCTTCTCCCCAAAACTGGCCCACTCATAGTTGTCATCTGTCAGGCACTACATTTTAGAGTCATCTTTAACCTTCTCTCTTTTCTATTACACCTTCCATACAGTGTTCTGCAAATTTGATTGTATCTCCCTTCTCCACTCTGCTCTGTGTTATTGGGGGTGGGGCTCCTGCTTGGACATCCTTCTCTCTGGGTTGGGCCAAGGGGAGCCACTAGTAGATGAGTGAGGAAAGTGGGAGGGAGAAGCCAGCATTTTTCCTCCTCCTTCGGTGCTTTTGTGAGCTCCACTGGCAGCGGCAGCTGAGTCCACTGCCATGGTGGCAGCTTCAGTCATGTGACTCCAGCCTGGTGTTCTCCAGGAGCCAACTCATACTAGCTCATGAGGGACAATGCTGTTCAACTTTCCCCAACTTCATGTTTACTGATATGATGTTGATGACTTAACATAAGCCTTGATGGGGGTATCTTCACCTCAAAATTGCAAACGTTACAAATGGGGGCTTTCCCCCAATACCCGTTGTTAACTATTTACCCCAACACTTCTGTTAGCCCAGCTTCTGGCTTCTGGTAAGCTGTACCTTCTCCTTTTATCTCTCCAGTCTTGGAGTGGTGGTGGCTTCTAGCTATTGCTAATCTCTGGACTGTATTCCTGTGTGAGGAACTGCTGAGAACTCAGTTCCTTGATCATTTTTATGAGGAATTCCCTGTGCTAAATTCTTTCCTTTGTAGACATAGGCAATGATTTGTGTTTTCCGTTAAAGTGACTGATACCATATATTCACGAGAGCAACAATGCTATATATGAGTGAACCCAGGGAGGATCTTTAATAGCAACACATACACACAAATTTGTCTTATCTGAAGTATTTGTACTGTTGCCTTGCTTGGGGGAATAGGAAGAGCTATAACATGCATACCCTTATTTGGTTAAATTGTAAAGATTTTAGCCTTCTTATTCATCACATATGTTGCATGTCCATTTTTGGATACTGTGAGCTGAGATATCTGGCCAATGGCACCAATATTTCTGAGGCAAGGTGGTCTGGTCATCCTAACATAGTCACTGCAGGGTTAGTAGCCCAGAATTTATTTTTTAATTTTTAATTATATTTTAAAGGTTTTATTTATGTATTTGAGAGAAACAGAGAGCAAGCGTGAGTGGGGGGAGGGGCAGAGGGAAATGGAGAGGAAGAAGCAGACTCACTGCTGAGCAGTGAGCCCAACATGGGGCTCTATCTCAGAACCCCAAGATCATGACCTGAGCTAAAGTCAGGTGCTTAACCAACTGAGCCACCTAGGCACCCCAGTAGCCCAGAATTTAACAGGGATAACCCAGTGCGTTTCCCTCAGATGTGTTGGTATAATTTGCCTGAATGATAGTTTAAAATTCATTTTCACTATTTGATTGTTACTGCTCCAGACTGATTAAGCACCCTTGAAACTATATTGTATCTTCATCTGTGGTACCACATCTAGGGCGTAGTCCAAAATTACTCCAGGCCATAGACTTGGACTATTATTCCATGTTTTATCTTGATGCCCACCTTACAAAAGTCCCTAAGGAGTATTCTAGAGAGCCCAATCTTTCTGTATTGATCAACACATTTTATTCTGATTGGAGCGAGGAGGGAATGTAAGAGAAAAATTCATTGTTTTTAATATTGTTCCATCTTCTTAATAGTCTCAAGACTGTTGTAAATTGTCTTAGGCCCAACCTGATTTTTCCTGTCCAGGGTTCCTCTTCCCCCCAGGTGGAGACTTGATGTGCAGGCTTACCTGGCTTCATTTCCCTCACTCCTGATGGTCTGCCTCTGCCCGTTAGCCCTCGTCTGGATGTTTGAATGTTTGCTTTATTCTCACATGCAGTCCCCGTACTTTATTTTTTATAACTGGCCTTTTTTCTTAGTTCCTCCATCTTGGTCCAATTTACCTGCTTATTCATCTGTTCCTTCCTGTTCTTAATTATTCATTTCCCAGAGCCTAAAGCTCTTTCTCAAAGTCCAACCTGCAGCCTGGTCTCTTTCATCTGTTGAGAGACTTACTTGAATATTATGATCTGGATCCTGGGCTTTCTCTGGAGTGTCTGCCTCCCATTTCTCTACTGTTGTGTTGTGCCCACCTGTTGAGACAGTGCCACCTCATCTAGTTTGCCTTTGCCCTTGCCATCTGGACCATTGTAGACTGGATGTGGTACTTTGCCTGCCAGACTGAACCTCCACTTATTCTTGAGACTATACCAATTCTCATAGTGGTTGTGGCCAAGCTACTTTGGTGTTTTGATCCCTCTTCTCCCTCCCACCCGCAACCTGCTCAGACCCGTACAAAGTAATAGGAAACTCCCCACCTAGTTAAGTTTCATGATAAACCAAACTACACCACTTACCACTGGCCTTTTCTTTTCTTTTCTTTTCTTTTTTTTTTAATAATAAATTTATTTTTTATTGGTGTTCAATTTGTCAACATACAGAATAACACCCAGTGCTCATCCTGTCAAGTGCCCCCCAGTGCCCGTCACCCATTCACCCCCACCCCTCTGTTCAAGTTCTTTGCCTATTTTTTAGTTGTGCTGTTTGTTTTTTATTTTATTTTATTTTATTTTTTATTTATTTATTTTTTATTAATTTTTATTGGTGTTCAATTTACCAACATACAGAAAAACACCCAGTGCTCATCCCGTCAAGACTCCACCTCAGTGCCCGTCACCCATTCCCCTCCAACACCCGCCCTCCTCCCCTTCCACCACCCCTAGTTCGTTTCCCCGAGTTAGGAGTCTTTATGTTCTGTCTCCCTTCCTGATATTTCCCAACATTTCTTTTCCCTTCCTTTATATTCCCTTTCACTATTATTCATATTCCCCAAATGAATGAGAACATACACTGTTTGTCCTTCTCCGATTGACTTATTTCACTCAGCATAATACCCTCCAGTTCCATCCACGTTGAAGCAAATGGTGGGTATTTGTCGTTTCTAATTGCTGAGTAATATTCCATTGTATACATAAACCACATCTTCTTTATCCATTCATCTTTCAATGGACACCGAGGCTCCTTCCACAGTTTGGCTATTGTGGCCATTGCTGATAGAAACATCGGGGTGCAGGTGTCCCGACGTTTCATTGCATCTGAATCTTTGGGGTAAATCCCCAACAGTGCAATTGCTGGGTTGTAGGGCATGTCTATTTTTAACTGTTTGAGGAACCTCCACACAGTTTTCCAGAGTGGCTGCACCAGTTCACATTCCCACCAACAGTGCAGGAGGGTTCCCTTTTCTCCGCATCCTCTCCAACATTTGTTGTTTCCTGCCTTGTTAATTTTCCCCATTCTCACTGGTGTGAGGTGGTATCTCATTGTGGTTTTGATTTGTATTTCCCTGATGGCAAGTGATGCAGAGCATTTTCTCATGTGCATGTTGGCCATGTCCATGTCTTCCTCTGTGAGATTTTTCTTCATGTCTTTTGCCCATTTCATAATTGGATTGTTTGTTTCTTTGCTGTTGAGTTTAATAAGTTCTTTATAGATTTTGGAAACTAGCCCTTTATCTGATAGGTCATTTGCAAATATCTTCTCCCATTCTGTAGGTTGTCTTTTAGTTTTGTTGACTGTATCCTTTGCTGTGCAAAAGCTTCTTATCTTGATGAAGTCCCAATAGTTCATTTTTGCTTCTGTTTCTTTGGCCTTTTCAATCATGAGGAGCAGCCATATGGGAAGAAAGTCATTGCAAGCTTATGGTGGTGACTTCGTCAAGTTAGTACCACTGGCTCCAGCCCTTGAGGGGAGGATTCTGTCCAGATTTCAGCTTTGTAGTACTAAATTGGGAATATCTGTATAATTCTATAAACATAGGTCTCATATGAAGTCTTTCCATGTCCCAGGAAAATGGACAGAATACAAGTTTCAAATCATGAGAGACTCCTAACTCTGGGAAACAAACAAAGGGTTGCAGAGAGGGGAGGTGGGTGGAGGGGATAGCGTAACTGAGTGATGGGCATTAGGGAGGGCATGTGATGAGATGAGCACTGGATGTTAACTATATGTTGGCAAGTTGAATTTAAATTTTTAAAAAAAGAAAGCAGGTTTCAAGGAGCTTAGGCAACAGATGGGGAAATTAAGATTTGGATTAATCGAGTGTTGCCCCTGAAATCACACAGGGATTTGTTGAATAGATCTCAGGCTTTGGTTTTGGGGACTGCCAATCCACTAAGCCAGGGGTTCCCAACCTTTTGATGAAGAAAGGATGTTTTTCAGTTTTCTGAAGCCTTAATGTAATTTAATATAAGAGCTGGCCTGGAATTGAACTTGAAGATCACCTGGTGATTGGTGTCAACACTCATTTTTGAGGTGCTGCTGCTGAAGCTTGTGAGAGGAAAGAAGGCATGCTCCATTTTCCTACATCACTTTCTCACCCCATATCATGCGAAGGAAAGAAATGGAGTGGCAGAGCAAAACAGGGCATGGTCTATCAGGAAAGGCCTCAAGATCTACCTTAACCTGTTGTGCAACCAGGTTTATTAAATGGACACAAGTCAATGGGGATTGAGAGGGAAGAGTTTCCTGGCCCTCCCTCCTCTATTGCCTTCAGAAATGTGCTCTTCTACCTTGTTTTTCTACCTCCTGTTTTTTCTGGGTCTTTTCTAGCTTCAGAAGTGGAGGTGGACAACTAGAAGGAAGGGGACAAAAATCCTTTTGCATCTCTAGATGTTGCTTATCCACCTCTCTCTTGCTCCTTGCTTTTCTTCCTGTGTGATGTGCTTACATATATCATTTCTCTGTGCGCCACTCTCCTGGGTTCTTTGGAGGCCTTTCCTTGGGGACCTCTCTGCTTTACTCTTCTTTGACTCCTTCCTGTGCTCCTGCTCCTGCAGGTTTACCCCATAAAATCGATGGCTGAGTCAGCCCTTTTAGATGGGGGTCCCTTAAGCATGTCTCAAGCCTGGGCACTTGGCTTACAATGTCCACTTGGATCTTAGGAAACTCAAACATCTTCATGTTGAGAGTGTAGCCTGCCACCCTCTCTCTGCACTCTGCTTCTGCAGTTTGGCTCCAGTCAACCTCTACAGTGGGAAACAGGCCCCAGCTCTGTGTCCACAGACACCCATATTCTGGGGAACAGCCATCAATTTCTTCCCTGAACTGTCCCTGGATGCAGTTCCGTGAGCACTGTCAGTGGGGTGTGCAGTTACTCCCAGCCTTAGTGGGCAGTCTTCTGGGAGCCTTCCAATTACCCTCACCTCCCACTGCACTTAATGGGTGTATAGAGTGTGTGTGTAGGAATGACAGAGGAAGACCACTGAGAGGAGTGAAATATTACAGACCTTTCTTACTGGGTCTCTCCAGCTGTCTCATATGGTTACTAAGGCTTAATGGTGAAAGTCTAGACTTCCCCTCAGCAAGCCTTGGAAGGGAATCCATACACATTCTTTTATAGTTATCTGGGGAATCCTGCTCTAAATTCAGTTGAACCTGTGATGCTCAGTGGATTCAACAACCATCTTGAGCTTTGCCTTGGGGACTCTGTCAGGTAATTTATTAGGTATCTCTCAAGTATCTACAGTGTTCCCAGAACTCTGGGAATGAGTGGAGGAGGGGGATGGGAGCAGAGGAGAAGCAGAAGACATTCATAATTGACATGTCTGATAGCAAATAGATACTGTTACAAGTCACTTTATCTATCCAAGAACTAAATGGTTAGTCACAGACATGAAATACTGTGTGGTCTTGTGTAATTCTCCCAGTTTTCCCATCTGTAAAACCAGAATATCAGTTCAGATTTACTTGGCAGGACTTTTCTGAGGATTAAAGTATCCTAAGTCGTGTAATTAAAATGATCATAAAGTATTTTCCAAATTTGAAGAGTTGTGGAAATGAGAAAAAATACTTACCAAGAGACCGAGTCAGGAACTATGCTTGGGCTGTCAGCCTCTTTTTTGGGCAATGGTAATTTCCTGACAGGAACTGGCCCAGAAGGGCTTTGACAGACATTGCACAGAGCTAGTTAAGAAGGCCTGATTGACACCTAGTTATTATTTTATCTTTGTAAAGCTGCAGTGTGAGGCCTGAGACAGTGGGAGGAGGCCGTGAGGTATTCACTTGACACCCTGCCATTGTCAACTCTTAGAGGAGGGAGACGTCAGTGCCTTGAAGGAACAGCTTTGGGTTGTAAGTGGTTCATTTTTAAAATTTAACTGCAATAACTCCTGCTGATGATTTAATACTGTGATTTTGGGACTCTCCATGTATGCTTGAGTGAGTGACTGTGTGCATGCACCTGCATTCATGTGAACAATTCCTACTCACTTTGTGATTACATGGGCCATATTCTTCACTGGTTTCTGGGGCTTGGTATAAAACGAATTTTACTAGGATGACCAGGTTTTTGGACAAGGAAGCCAACACAGAACGTCTTATGATAGTTTAGTTTATGTCTCACTGTTGTGGGTGTTGGCTGATAGCAAGGCCAGTGGGAGTCTGATATGCACATGAAGCCCAGTTCCTAAGGTAGAATAACATTGTAGAAATCAAGTTTTCTGGTGCTATAGTAAAGAAATATTTTGGGGAATTCTTAGAAAAGAAACATTTGGGAAATCCCTGTTGAACCTTGATTTTGTGACTGCAAATTATGAAAGATCCCAGGTTCTAAGCATTAGAGATATATGTCCCTGCTAAGCAGACCAACTATGAGGGGCTCATTTTTATCAGCTGACATGAATGGTCTGCAGCACAGCCATGACCCTCATGGCCTTCCTTTACCTTTGATAACTAGATGCCAGTGGGATGGATGGAGGTTTTTAAGACACTTTATTGCCTTTAAAAAAAAATCTAGAAGCATAGTGCCACATTTTTAAATGACCCCTTTGACTGAAACATTATCTTATAAATTCCAGGACCAGAGGTAAATTAATCACTAGAATGTGATTTAAATGAACGCAGGCATTTTGTATATTTTATTCACCAATGTATCCCCAGGGTGTGGACCTGAGCCTGATATATAAATGTTTGTTTAATGAATCAATCAATCAAAAAGAGGGATATGGCCTACCATTGGGAGGGACTTCTGGGTCTTGGTTAGTTCTTGCCCTTTGGGGTTACAGGCGTGGGTATTATTAGTACAAATATTTTAGGCCACAAGAAATATGGCATTTGTTGCCATCACAATGATTTTCTGTGAAAACCCAAAGTTTCTCTCCCTCTTTCTGTACTTCTTTAATGAATACATATTATGGGTGGGGAGACTTTTCCTCTTTTTGAGTAGCCATTCATTTATTTCCTTCATTTATTATTGCATACAGATGTCCCTGTGATGTCTAACTTAACCTAACTACCAGATTTTTCATTTTTAAAAAAATATCTGAATCTCATCCAATCCTGTGCCAAAGAGTAAATGCAACTCAAACTTCTGATGGCCATGGACAGTGTTTGAAAGATGGTTTATCTTACTCTTTTTCAAATTGAGGACCACCTGAGTATAAAAGATCCGATAAACAACCCATTACACCTGCTTCTGCTTCATGGGCATACACAGAAACACTCAATGCCTCAAAATCACAAGCACAAGAACTATACTCCAGGGTTAAGGGAAGACGAAATTTCTGAGGAGACACCAGTGAACAAATAAAATTTCAGAATCAATAGTAATTTTAGCCTAGCTATGTAATTTATACCCACTGGTTTCCACTTGTGGCAGCCAAAGCCCAAGGGGCACAGGGCAGATATATATAGGAAACAGGGTTGAGACTGAAGCCCTGGCAGGTGGTAAGTTTGTTCCATACTACTGCTACAGCAAGGCATTCTCCTTCTTTGAGATGTAAGCCTTGTTCCTCGGGCTGCTATGATATCACAACCACCTTACACGATTAAGGCTGGATGCAATTGATATTTGATTTTCACATTGCAATGCCACAAAGCTAAGAGTTGCTACTATTTTATTCGTTCCTCATGCAACCTTTAGCCCATGGACCAAACTATCATCTCCATATACTAGAACTTTTACGTTTTTACATTTTAAGACAGGTTGAAGTTACTCATCCTACCAAGGGAAAGGAAGGGTGGTATGCTATATAAAACCTTGTGTAGGCTGTTATAACAAATGGATTCCAAAATGTATTATGGCACAAGCATAACAGACGTTTATTCCTTGTTCATAAGAAAGTACTGGGGGGAAATTAACAAGTCAGCAGGGACCCCAGTTCAAAGAGGCTCTTTCATCTGCAATATTCAGCTCCTGAGGTCATCCTAGGGCTTGTCTCCCTAGGGCAGCCAGTTGGAAGAGAAAAGAGCATGGGAAAGTGCCACATGGGAGGATTTTATGAGCCAGGCTAGGAATGGCACGCAGAATTTTCATCAAATTCCTTTGCCTGGGACTCAGTCACATGGCGGCACCTAACTGCTAGGGGGCTGGGAAATGTAGTCTGGAGAGAGACCCCACACAATGGATGGAGAGATATACATTTTCAGAGGACAGCTAGCCTCTGTCGCACCTTGTACCAAGATCAGAAGATCAGTATTCCGGTACTGGCTTTCCTGGTAACTGGCTCATAATCTTCTCTTATCTAACAAGAGAGTTAAATGGTTGATATTCAAGGTATCTTTTTGCTTCAGAAATCTATGACTTTCTCTTGCTTTTTTTTTTTTTTTTTTAAAAAAACAATGTTAGGTGTCTCATATTTTGTCACCCTCACCGATATTTTCACTCATTTTCTCTCCTTTCCCTTTATTCTCTTTCACTAATCCTAACTCTGGGAAACGAACAAGAGGTAGTGGAAAGGGAGGTGGGTGGGGGGGTTGGGGTGACTGGATGATGGGCACTGAGGGGGGCGTTTGGCGGGATGAGCACTGGGTGATATGCTATATGTTGGCAAATTGAACTCCAGTAAAAAATAAAATTAAAAAAACAATGTTATTCCATGGAAAAGCAGCTAGTTTTTTGGCCAGGTACAGTGAAGGTCCTGGCAAAGTTGGCAGTCAAGTTGGGGGGCTCATTTGATCCCATCCTGGGGTAGTATTCATGGAGCACAGTAGGCATTGATCCATGGGAGGCAGTTCACTGTACTATAGGAATCTTCTAACTGGGATGTATGTGCCCTTAGCATGCATGAAGATTTTCTAAGGAGTGAGGGTTTACAGAGTTTGAAGGGAGTCAATTATACAGAACTTTCATGTTTATGTTTCCTAAAACCAATCAAAGAATGTATCTACAGTTAAGGTGTCTTATCAGTTCTCCCTTCTCCTCCTTGCATAGAAAGGTCTGGGCTGACTCATGCTGACTCATACATTCACTGTTCCAAGTGTGAAAACCTCTAGGGCACCAAAGTGCTTTTTTGAAATAATTGGCATCACTTAATATTCAAGATATTAAACATGCTTCCTCCATCTATCTCATTAAGAGATATATGTCTAATGAAAATTTTACTTTATATGTTTAACAGTTATGATAATGTGAATTTGTTTTGATCAATGATGTACTAATAATTGTAAATACAACTGAGAATATATTATTTAACTTACAACCTTATAGTCACAGAAATAAAATTTTTATTTTATTTATAGACAAAATAATTTTAAATTTAAAATGATTGGGGCAGCCCGGGTGGCTCAGCGGTTTAGCGCCGCCTTCAGCCCAGGGTGTGATCCTGGAGACCCGGGATTGAGTCCCAGGTCGGGCTCCCTGCGTGAAGCCTGCTTCTCCCTCTGCCTGTGTCTCTGCCTCTCTTTCTCTGTGTCTTTCATGAATAAATAAATAAAATCTTTTTAAAAAAACTTAAAATGATTTTACATTAAGACAAAACTCTATAGCAAAGGTGAAGCAAATACAATTTCAAGGAGATAAATGAACAATTATGTACTTGGGATATAGTGATAATTGAGACAAGGCTCTGCTTTCATGGATGAATCTACCAGTGGGGGAGACACAATATAAATAAATACATTAGTAAATGTGCAAGACAATTTCAGGTCATAATAGGTATTATGAAGAAGCAAACAAGGCAGCCCATCTGGGAAAGCTTCTTAGAGGAGGTGACATTTGGTACATGCACAGAAGATGTGTTCTCTTTTTTTTTTGAACAGATATATCCTTCCAGTTGCAGGGAAGGAGCTGGTGAGGAGGGGAGCACAGCTCATTTCCGTTAAAGAAGATCTTATGCACATAAATTTTAAAAGGATGCTGTTGAGAATCAAATTGCTATGGTATTTAAATCCCCCCTGGATGCATTTAAAAGAGTGATCTCAGTTTTATTTAAAAATATTTCAAATATTTCTAAGCTTACTACATACCAGATACTACATCATTTGCAACTATTTAAACTTACAATGAAAAATTTTTATATCAACTTAAAATGTATGAATGGCAATAGTTTATGAAAATTTTTGGAGGGATAAATGAGCAAAGAATTTTTAAGACCTTTGGGTAGTGGCTTAGAATATGGGCTTTGAGTTTAGGCCACTGGGGTTGGGGTCGTGGATCCACTTTTACTGGTTGTGTAAATGGGAGTTCTGGGAGCCACAGTGTCTGCATCTATAAAACTGTACCTCCCTGAGGCACCTGAGTGGCTCAGTTGGTTGAGCATCTGACTCTTGGTTTTGGCTCAGGTCATGATCTCAGGGTTATGGGATTGAGCCGTGCCTCAGGCTCCAGGCTCAGGTTTGGAGTCTGCTTGTCCCTCTCCCTCTGCTCCTCCCTGTGCTCTCTCTTCCTCTCTCCCTCTTAAATAAATAACAACTAAATAAAATCTTTAAAACCAAAAAGAAAAAAAAAGAAAAGAAAACAGTACCTTCTTTGCATAAAGGAAAATTTGAAGTTTAAGTGAATAATGCATATCAAGTGCTTAGCTCAGAATAAGGACTCAATATATGTTATCTATATTACCAATATTATATATATTTACTTTAGCTTTACTATCAACTAGGTAGGGCTGATCCACTTCTGTTGTCTCATATGGTTGCAGAGCAAGCTGAAAGGCACATCTTGCATCTAGTTCTTTGCTGTTGACAGTAGCAGCACCTAGAGGCAAACCATACTATTCATGCAGTTCTTTCCTAATTGCTTCATGTGTCATGTTCCAATGCAATGTTTTCCTGTTTTACTGATATGGAGGCTGATGCTCAAAAGGTTGAATAACATATCGAAAGTGACTCAGCTGGAAAAGGTAGAGTTTGTAATGATGGGGATACAATTATAACCAGTTCTTTATAATTCTAAAACATATTCTTTTATTGGTATACTATACTGCCTCTGTTATAATTAGTGCTTCTCTGCTTTACCCTGAGCTCTGAGCTCAAAGACCATATTGTGTTTCTATTCTAAATGCTAGAATGCTGCTCCTGGACCAGTAGTTGGTATTTATTGTTCAGCCTTCTAAGCAGAACATATGTTGAGACATTTGCCAAGAGGGCCTGCACATCTGCTGGTCTTGCTCTGACTACCTGTGGTCTCTACTGCTTGTAAGTGAGGAGAGAAGTTGAGGAAATCAGAGATTTTTCCTTCTCTCTTCTTCAGTGCACATGTATTCCTCTCTAGGGTATAGTGAGGTACAATCAATCATGAAGAGAGTAGCCTCTCCCTGAGAAGAAGCTGAAGGCTTTAACTCCTGGTGCCCAGGTAGGGCTTTATCTTTGTCTATTTTAAGGCCATGAGGACTGTGTAACACACCCAAGGTTATTGGGGAAGAAGTAAATGTTTGCAAAGGGAAGGAGACCTTAGAAGCAAGCTCACAGGGACTGGCAGAGTGGACAGAGGAGAAGATGGTGTTAGAAGAAGAGAGGATTTAGAATTGCCCCAGAGAAGGGATGAAAAAAGAAACTAGAGGATGAATATAAAGTATGGTGGAAAAATTTGCCTTAGAAAAAAATAGAGTACCAAAAGCAAGAGGAATGATTCACTAAGATATATAGCAGAGGGAAAAATGTGAAATGAAGGGGAAAATACAGCTGATAAATCACCAGGGAGATATAGCAAGGCCCTTAAAAATCACTAATGGAAAATTTAATTCCAAATATTAGAGTAAAAAGAAATACTTGCAAGTACAGAGCTTGGCTGTGTGTGGCTCATAAAAAATACTACAGAAAAGAAAAGGAAAAAAAATACTACAGAAAAACCAACTCTTTTACCTCTGGCACCCACAAAAACATGTGTGCCCCAGTGAAATATTTCATGCCACCCTGGTACTCCCACTTCAAACACAACTTTGTTGCCATTCTTCTATTTCATTCCCACTGGCCCCAAAGCATATATGCACATGTAAGAACTGACCCAGAGGTCCTACCAACATGCCGACATTGCATCCTGGAGTTGCTGCCTACTGGTAAAGGATCAATTTGCTTCAGCTGTCATTTCCCCAATCATGCTACTGACTTGTCCGGATTACAAGTGTTTAATTGGCAATCTCTTTATTCATTTGAAGGCTCTTCAAGTCAGGGACCGTGGCTGTTTTGCTTATGTAATATTCCCAGGACCTAGTATGTGGAGAATGGATTGGATAGGGAGGAAGTAGGGGTTTATGTAGCAATACTAAGGAAGAAACAGTGTTGGTAAGAGTTAAGGTGGCTTGCGTTGGGGAGTAGGAAGCTGCAGCATAGTAAAGTGTCTTTTTTAAGACTTTTAAGAAATATGTTGCAATGACAGAGCAGGACTCAGTAATGAATTGGATGTGGGTTCTAAGCAAGGCAGGTCAAGGATGACCTGGACAGAGCTCTGGATGGCTGGTGGTGTAACTGTCTATAACAGAAGACACAAGAAGAGGAGGAAGCTTAGGAAGGAAATAAAGAAGCTAAGATGCCTAAGTGGAGAGGTTGAGTTGGCAATTGAATTGCACATCAAATCCATGTCCCCCTACCCCTATTCTTTAGACCTGACTTCTTTCCTGATTCAATACCTCTATTTCCAGCTGCTTACTGAACATTTTCACCTGGAAGAGCTACAGGCTAATCACACTCAGCATGTCCAAATTCAATTTATCATTTTCTTCTAAAGCCTGGTTCTCTTCCTATAATACCAGTCATTCAGCAGGAATTACCTTTTCCTGCTTCCTCTGTCTCTTTCTGACCTACAAATCCAAAACACCCATGTTGTGTCAATCTCTTTGATTTGTATAGCTCTATTCTCTCATTTCCATTTCCGCTGCTTTACAAATGCTCATTTTACCCCCATTTTATTCATTTTTTTAAAAGATTTTATTTATTTATTCATGAGAGACACAGAGAGGAAGTGGCAGAGCATAGGCGGAGGGAGAAGCAGGCTCCATGCAGGGAGCCCGACATGGGACTCGATCCCAGGGCTCGATCCCGGGATTCTGGGATCATGCCCAGAGCCAAAGGCAGATGCTCAACCGCTGAGCCACCCAGGCGTCCTCCCCCACCCGCCCATTTTAATAGCTTCACATTTGTCTCCCTGACACTGCAAAACCGTAAATTTCAAACTCCATCGTATGTCAGCACATGTCCTTTTCTCTTCTGGCCTCTGCATATCTGCATATATCAATCTTATCTTCTTCCCTCTACCACTCAGCATCCCAACCTTTGGACAACCTGGTATTATCCCAATATGTGCTACTTTCCAATTTGTGCACACTTACACATGTTGTTTCCTCTCTTCAGAATGAACTTTCTCTGCTTCTGGCCACCTTGCCTACAATTTTCTTAGCTTTCTTAACTTGGCCCTCCCACCCCACTCTTTAGTCGGTTTAATGTTATCTTTTCTTTTATTAGATTTTATTTATTCATTAATGAGAGACACAGAGACATAGGCAGAGGGAGAAGCAGGCTCCCTTCAGGGAGCCTGATGCGGTACTTGATCCCAGGACCCTGGGATCACAACCTGAGCCAAAGGCAGAGCTCAACTATTGAGCCACCCAGGTACCCCTAATGTTACCTTTTTAAAGAAACCTCCACTGTGCCTGTAGTTTAGTTCAGCTCCCCTGTGATAACTCTCAAAGAGCCATTTTCTTTTTCTTCAAGGCACTCATCACTGTGGTTATGGTGTGACTTCTGTAATCATTAATTTAATGACTGTCTCTCTCATTAGGTCATAAGTCCCCTAGGGGTAGATCTATGAACATTTTGCTTACCATTGTGATTCCAGCATCTGTGGTAGAGGTTGAAAGAATGGATTTAGATGGAATCATTCAGAGAGATAATTTAGAGTGAGAAAAGACTGCCAAGACAGAACATTGGGGAACACCATTTAAGGGGCCAAACATACAAGCAAATCCCATGAAGAAGTCTGAGCAAGAGCACTGAGAAGCTCTCTGACCAGGGCAGAACAGTGTCATGGAAACCAGTGATGATGAAAATTTCTTGGAGGGAACAATTAATAGGATAGGAGAAAATGCTGCAGAAATCTGCACACCTAAATATTCAGGGCTATCCATTAGATTTGTCATCTTTGTCTCTGGAGATCAAAATGGAAGTAATTTTTGTGGAGTGGTGGGGCTTGAAGTCAGATTCCTGGGAGTCGAGTTAATGAGAGGTGAAAAATGGAGAAATGAATGCATGTTGTTGTTTTTAAAAACTTATTTCTCAATTGCAGGAGAAAGATTCATGGAGGTGGTTACAAGAGAATATAGATTTGAAAGTATATTTTTTTAAAAAAAATATGTTTGTAAATTGTAGTAAAGACTAAGTGAAGATGTTTGAATTGGATATATAAGCAAGAGATAGGCTAATTGTTGGAAAGTGTCTCAGATATCATGGAGGACTTAGAGCACATGTACAAAAATAAGCTTTGGGTAAGAAGGTGGGATATACAATAAATGAATAAAAAATTTAAAAGATAAGAATAATGTGCATGGAGATGCATTTGCAGGTTGGGAAGTCGATTGGATGCCAAAGGAATTTCTGCATTGTGATTCCTATAACTTTATGAAGAAAGAAGAATGCTCAACGTTCTTTATACAGAAATATGATGGCTCCATGACCCAGTGAGATTGTTCCAAGGATGTAAGGATGGTTCAACACATACAAATCAATAAATATGATACATTACATTAATGAAATTAAGGCTTAAAATCATACAATCATCTCAATAGATGCAGAAAAAGCATTCAACAAAATTTAACATCCATTTATGATAAAACCTCTCAACAAAGTGAGTATAGAAAGAATATACTTCAACATAATAAAAACAATATATGACAAGCCCTCAGCTAATATCATGCTCAGTGGTGAAAAGCTGAAAACTTTTCTTCTAAAATCAAGAACAAAATAAGGATATCCAATCTTATCACTTTTATTTAACACAGTATAGGAAGTCCTAGTCAGAACAATTAGGCAAGAATAATAAAAAAATACATCCAAATCATAACAAAAGAAATAAAATTGTCATTATTTGCAGATGACCTGATATTATATGTAGAAAATCCTAGACCTCACCAAAAAGACTGAGAACTAATAAACAAATTCAGTAAAGTCACAGAATCCAAAGTCAATATATGAAAATCTGTTGTGTTTCTATACACTAATAACAAACTATCAGGAAGAGAAATTAAGAAAACAAATCCATCTATAGTTGCATCAAAAAGAATAAAATACTTAGGAATAAATTTAACCAAGGAGATGAAAAACCCATAGAGCATCTATAAGATATTATAGGTATCTATAAGATGTTAATGAAAGGAATCAAAGAAGACACAAATGAATGGAAAGATATTCTGCTCATGGGTTGGAAAAATTATTATTCTTAAAACGTTCATACTACCCAAAGCAATCTACAGATTCAGTGTAAACCCTTTAAAAATTTCAATGGCATTTTTCACCGAAATAGAACAAACAATCCTAAATTTTGTATGAAAACACAAAAGAACCCAAATAGCTAAAGCAATCTTGAGAAAGCACAAGGCTGGAGGAATCACACTCCCTGATTTCAAACTGTATTACAAAGCTATGCTAATCCAGACAATATCTTAATGGCATTAAAACAGACATATAGATCTATGAAACAGAATAGAGAGCCCAGAAATAAACACTACACATATATAGTCAATTAATTTATGACAAAGGAGGGGATCCCTGGGTGGCTCAGCAGTTTGGCGCCTGCCTTTGGCCCAGGGTGTGATCCTGGAGTCCCGGGACTCGATCCCGCGTCGGGCTCCCGGCATGGAGCCTGCTTCTCCCTCCTCCTGTGTCTCTGCCTCTCTCTCTCTCTCTGTCTATCATAAATAAATAAATCTTTAAAAAAAATTGTGACAAAGGAGAGAAAGAATAGTCTCTTCAATAAACGGTGTTGGGAAAACTGGACAACCATATGTAAAAGAGTAAAATGGGACCACTATCTTTACCATACACAAAAATTAACTCAAATTTATTAAAGACCTGAATTTAAGACCTGAAACCATAAAACCAGAAGAAAACATAGGGGGTAAACTCCTTAACATTGGTCTTGGTGATGAATTTTTGGATCTGAAACTATAAATAAAGGCAACAAAAGCAAAAATAAAGAAGTAGGGTTACATCAAACTAAAGAGTTCCCATACATAAAAGAAAATCATCAATGAAATGAAAAGATACATACTGAATGGGAGACAATATTTGCAAATCATATATCTGATAAAATAATACCCAAAATATATAAAGAACTCATACAACTCAATAGCAAAAACAAAACACCAATCTGATTTAAAAATGGGCAGAGGAGGGATCCCTGGGTGGCGCAGTGGTTTGGCGCCTGCCTTTGGCCCGGGGCACGATCCTGGAGTCCTGGGATCGAATCCCACGTCGGGCTTCCGGTGCATGGAGCCTGCTTCTCCCTCTGCCTGTGTCTCTGCCTCTCTGTCTCTCTTTGTGTGACTATCATGAATAAATAAATAAAACTTTTAAAAAATGGGCAGAGGATCTAAATAGACATTTTCCCAAAGAAGACACAAAGATGGTCTACAAGCACATGAAAAGATGCTCAACATCACTAATCATTGGGGAAATGCAAATCAAAACCACAGTGAGATATCACTTCATACCTGCTAAAATGGCTATTATCAAAAAGACAAGGAATAACAAATATTGTTGAGGATGTGGAGAAAGGGGAACCCTCTTATACTGTCAGTGGGAATGTAAATTGATATAGCCACTGTGGAAAATAGTATGAAGGTTTCTCAAAGGAGTTAGAACCTCTGGATATTTATCTGAGGAAAATGAAAACACTAACTTAAAAAGACATAATGCATCTTCATGTTCATTGTAGCATTATTTACATTAGCTAACATATGGAAACAACATAAGTGTCCATCATTGATGGATGAATAAATAAGAATGTGTGTGTGTGTGTGTGTGTGTGTGTGTGTGAGAGAGAGAGAGAGAGAGAGAAGCGGGGGGGGAGAGAATGGAACATTATTTAGTCATAAAAAGAAGGAAATCATGCCATTTGTAAAAACACAGATAGACCCTGAGGGCATTATGCTGTTAAGTGAAATAAGTCAAACAGAGAAAAACAAATACCATATGATTCCACTTATACGTGGGATCTAAATACATAGATACAGATGACGGAGTAGTTGTTGCCAGAGGCAGAGGTTTGGGGGTGGGTGAAATGGGTGAAGGAGGTTAAAAGTTACAAACTTCCAGTTATAAAATAATTAAGTCATGGGGATGTAGTGTACAGCACGGTGACTATACTTAATAATACTGAATTGTATATTTAAAAGTTGCTAAGGGATTTGATCTTAAAAGTTCTCATCACAAGAAAAAAAACTGTGTATGGTGGCAGATGTTAATTAGACTTACTGTGATGATTGTTTTGCAATATATACAAATATTGAATCATTACATTGTACACCTGAAGCACTATAATGTTATGTGTCAGTTATAACTCAACTGATTAAAAGAAGAAAAATGATGATACTATGAAACCAAAATGAACTTTAAATTGCAGGGTTAGTTTTATTTTTGGTTTACCCAGTCTCTCATTCTTTTTTGAGGGTTTATAATTTAACTTGAAGGGATAATGGATGTTGGAGGGTTCTACCTGTGAAAAGCCCAATTTGGGCTTAGTGAACTAACCCTGTGATTAAGAACACATGTTTGGCTGTTGCATGAACGTGGGTTTGAATTTTGGCTCCATCACTACAACCTTTTATGTGATCTTGGGTATTGTACTTAATCTTTCCTTTTCTTTTTTTTTTTTCTTTTTTTTTTAATTTTTATTTATTTATGATAGTCACAGAGAGAGAGAGAGAGGCAGAGACATAGGCAGAGGGAGAAGCAGGCTCCATGCACCGGGAGCCCGACGTGGGATTCGATCCCGGGTCTCCAGGATCGTGCCCCGGGCCAAAGGCAAGCGCCAAACCACTGTGCCACCCAGGGATCCCTGTACTTAATCTTTCCAAGGTTTACTTTCCTTAATAAAAAGTGGGAGTACAAATACCTGCTTTGCAGATTTGTGAAGATTGTACAAGGTAACACATGTTCAATACTCAATAATGAGATTTTTGAATTAGAAGAATGACGAAGGTTTCCTCCCTCTTATAATACCTGATTATTCTGGCAGGAGATTTCTTTAAGCTTCTGAGACAACAGTGCAATAAGTAAGCTCTGCAACCTCAGGGCAATCAGATGCTAAGCATCAAGGAGCCTATAGCATTGGATGAAGTTCATTGAGTATGGCAGGGATGTTGAGCAGAATCAGTGGAAGATTTGGCTTGTGCTTTTGCCCTTCAGCCAACTAAAGGAACAACTGACTAGCAATTTGCTGAGATGCCACTTTTAATCCAACCTTTAGTACCAAATCCAAGACTACTATGGTCTTTATGCTCATGAGGCAGCACCTCAATATTTGTGGTAAACAGAGGACAGATAGAATGGAATCTATAGTCATTAAGTTGTGCTAAGAACATGTTTATCTTCTCTTTAAAAAAATTTCTCTCTGAGTTGGTATGGATCCTGTGTAGAATCTCTAACATATAACAAAGTATCTCAGAAAGTCTCTAACATGTCTAAAAAATGCATTTCAAGTTCTACTCAACCAGTGTTATAAAAAAGTTTGTGTATTAACCTATATGCTGGCTGGGACTAGTAGTGGTAGTGATGGTCTTGTTGAAGGAGTGTGGGGCATAGAGGATTGGAAGAAGAATCTCCATGTCCAATAAAAATAAAGAGTGTAGAATATTTTTTCTTGATTATTATGAGTCTTGAATGAGTAGTCTATTTTCTAGAAAGACATGTATTGTCATAGATCTTCTATTTAGTACTCTAGTATGAAAACAATCTGTACATTTCAGAAAAGTAAAAGCAGTGAAAAAGAGAAGAGGCGTGGTATGAGGAGAAAAGACCAAAAATGATTATGAAATATTAGAGAAATTGGAACTTATGGTCAGAAAAACTTCCCAAGAGCAAAAAAATTAGGTAGTTGAATACTATCAGGTGAAGTAATGACAAAAACTACCAAACAGAACCCTGAATTTTGCAGAATTGAGAAGACAGAGATTAGATTTCAGGGTGGGGGGCTGAGACAGCCAGCCAGCATTTGTGAGCAATACTGGAAGGGAGGAAGCTATGCTAAGAGAGAGCACCAGAAATTTGCCCCTGGTCCTCTTGAGTCTTTGACTAAATAGGAATCTGTACAAGTGTAAGGTGAAATTTCTAGCAAAAAAAAAATTTTTTTTAGATACGGGTAAACTGAACAATTCTAAAGATCAAACAGGACCAAGAATAATTTGAGTTTTTAAAAAAGATTTATTTATTTATTTATTCATGAGAGACACACAGAGAGAGGCATAGGCAGAGGAGAGGCAGAGGGAAAAGCAGGCTCCCTGCAGGGAGCCCAATGTGGGACTTGATCCCAGGACCCCAGCATCATGGCCTGAGCCAAAGGCAGACACTTAACCACTAAGCCACCCAGGTGTCCCTAATTTGAGTTTTTATCCAACACAGGAGAGAGATCTCATTCCACATGTAGAACATTTAGTAGAGAGCTTGTAAGACTTGAACATTAGATGGGGAGGGGTCAGCTAAAATAGCCCTAGAGTAAAGAATAACCTAGACCCACACTAAACAGCTTAAAAATGAGCACGAGAAGAATCAAAGTCATCCACAAAAGGCCTAATTTCCTGTCAGAACAATGTCTGATATTTTTTAAGGAATTAAACAAAACCTGGCATTTATCAGGGAAATACAAATCAAAACCACAATGAGATACCACCTCACACCAGTGAGAATGGGGAAAATTAACCAAGCAGGAAACAACAAATGTTGGAGAGGATGCGGAGAAAAGGGAACCCTCTTACACTCTTGGTGGGAATGTGAACTGGTGCAGCCACTCTGGAAAACTGTGTGGAGGTTCCTCAAAGAGTTAAAAATAGACCTGCCCTACGACCCAGCAATTGCACTGTTGGGGATTTACCCCAAAGATTCAGATGCAATGAAACGCCGGGACACCTGCACCCCAATGTTTCTAGCAGCAATGTCCACAATAGCCAAACTGTGGAAGGAGCCTCGGTGTCCATCGAAAGATGAATGGATAAAGAAGATGTGGTTTATGTATACAATGGAATATTACTCAGCCATTAGAAATGACAAATACCCACCATTTGCTTCCACGTGGATGGAACTGGAGGGTATTACGCTGAGTGAAATAAGTCAATTGGAGAAGGACAAACAGTGTATGTTCTCATTCATTTGGGGAATATAAATAATAGTGAAAGGGAATATAAGGGAAGGGAGAAGAAATGTGTGGGAAATATCAGAAAGGGAGACAGAACATAAAGACTCCTAACTTTGGGAAATTAACTAGGGGTGGTGGAGGTGGAGGAGAGTGGGGGGTGGGGGTGAATGGGTGACGGGCACTGAGGGGGACACTTGACGGGATGAGCACTGGGTGTTATTCTGTATGTTGGTTAATTGAACACCAATAAAAAATTAATTTATTAAAAAAAACCCTGGCATTTATGATGCAAAATTTACCATGTTTTGCATCTAAGAAAAATTGCAAGACATGCAAAAAGCAGGGAAATGCAACCCAAAGTTAGGAGAAAAGTCAGTCAATATCAACAAGCTCAAAAATGACAGGGCTAATAAAACTAGCAGAAAAAAAAATGTGAAAACAGGTATTATAAATACACTCAGTAGGAACAATTATTAAGTTGAAAATATGGACAGGATGAGGTGAGAAAAGGAAAATATAAAAAGAAACTAAGGGGATTTTTTAATTTGAAATGAAAATTTTACTTGATAAAGAGATTAACAGCCATAACATTAAAAAAAAAGATAAATGAAGTTGAAGATAAAACAATAGAACCTTTTGACAACATAGCAATAGAACCTATAGAAAATGAAGCTTATACACAGAGATAAAAAGGATGAAGAAAAATAGACTTGTGAGGAAATATCAAATTGAGTACGCTAGAACTTATAGAAGTAGGAGAGAGAGGGGATCCCTGGGTGGCGCAGCGGTTTGGCGCCTGCCTTTCGCCCAGGGCGCGATCCTGGAGACCCGGGATCGAATCCCACGTCGGGCTCCTGGTGCATGGAGCCTGCTTCTCCCTCTGCCTGTGTCTCTGCCTCTCTCTCTGTGTGTCTGACTATCATAAATAAATAAAAATTAAAAAAAAAAAAGAAGTAGGAGAGAGAGAAAAAGGGAACAGAAATAATATCTAAAGAAATTATGACCAAATATTTTCCAAATTTTATGAAAAATATAAACTCACAAATTGAAGGAACTCAGCAACATACATAAGCAAAATAGATACTTCAAAAACCACACGCCAAGAACTTCATAATCAAACCATACATAGCAAGCTACTCTTTCTGAGAAAAATCTTAAAGGTAGAGAGAGGGACATTATTTGCAGAGGAACAAAAAATAAGGATTACAGTAGACTTTTCTTCTGAAACTATGCAAGTCAGAAGATATAGTATATCCTTAATAAGTGCTGGACAAAAGTTTGTCAACCTAGAATTTTAGATCCAGTGAAAATACCTTTAAAATATGAAGATAAAATAATTTGTACCCAGCAGACCTACAAGATCTATAGTTCTTCAAGTAGAAGGAAAATGAAACTTGCAGAAAATGTGAATCTATGTAAAGGAATGAAGAGCTCTGAAACTATGGGAGTAAATATCAAGAATTTTTCTCATTATTTCACAATTTCTTAAAAGATACTTGACTGCTTAAAGCAATAATAATATGTTGTGAGACTTATACAAAAAAGTAAAATGTTTGACAACAATAGCATCAAGGACAAGATAGGGAAATGGAAGTATATTATTACAGTATTCTTACATTGTATGTGAGGCAATATAATATTATTTTAAGATAGATGGAGGATAAAGATGCATATTGGAAATTCTAGATGAACCTTTAGAAAATAAAGAGATATAGTTAGACCACTAACAGTGAAAAATGGAATTAAAAAAAATCAGACAGCAGGAAAATAGGGAAAAAAACAATAATGAGATAAATAGTTCAACAATAGCAAGATGGTAGGTTCAAACGCAACCCTATCAGTAATTTCATTAAATGTAAATGGCCTAAATTCTGTGCCAAAAAGCTAGAGATTGTTACATTAGATTGTAAAAACTCCAATTATATGTGGTCTACAAAAACTTCTGTCAGGGGCAGCCCAGGTGGCTCAGTGGTTTACCACTGCCTTCAGCCCAGGGTATGACCTGGAGACCTGGAATCAAGTCCCACATCAGGTTCCCTGCATGGAGCCTGCTTCTCCCTCTGCCTGTGTCTCTGCACCCCCCTCTCTGAGTCTGTCAGGAAGAAATAAATAAAATCTTTAAAAAAAATTTCTGTCAGGACGCCTGGGTAGCTCAGTGGTTGAGCGTCTTTGAGTGCCTTTGGCTTGGGGCATGATCCCAGAGTCCTGGGATTGAGTGCCACATCAGGCTTCCTGCATGGGTCTGCTTCTCCCTTTGCCTGTGTCTCTGCCTCTCTCTCTGTTTCTCTCATGAATAAATAAATAAAATCTTTTAAAAAAAATTTCTGTCTATATGTAAAGACACAAAGGGAAAGGTTGGGGAGAGATAAAGGTGTTTTAGCTAAATTAATAGAAAAGATAGACTTCAGAATAGGAATATTAGTAGGGATAAACAGGGATAGTTCACAATGTTAAAGGTGTCAATAAATCAAGAAAGCAAAACAATTCTAAATATGTCTGCACCTAAAAACTGACTTCAAAATGTATGAAGCGGGGAGGAGGGGCAAGATGGCAGAAGAGTAGGGTCCCCAAATCACCTGTCCCCAACAAATTACCTAGAAAACCTTCAAATTATCCTAAAAATCTACGAATTTGGCCTGAGATTTAAAGAGAGAACAGCTGGAACGCTACAGTGAGAAGAGTTCGCGCTTCTATCAAGGTAGGAAGACGGGGGGGGGGGGGAGAAATAAAGACACAAAAGGCCTCCAAGGGGGAGGGGCCCCGCGAGGAGCCGGGCTGAGGCCGGGGCGAGTGTCCCCAGGACAGGAGAGCCCCGTCCCGGAGGAGCAGGAGCTGCACCAACATTCCCGGGCGGAAAGGGGCCCGCAGGGAGTTGGAGCAGGACCCAGGAGGGCGGGGATGCCCTCGGGCTCCCTGGGACACTAACAGACACCTGCGGCGCACGCAGGAGAGTGCGCCGAGCTCCCTAAGGGCTGCAGCGCGCACGGCGGGACCCGGAGCAGCTCGGAGGGGCTCGGGCGGCGGCTCGCGGAGGGGGCTGCGGGGCGGGAGCGTGAATCCAACAGCGCAGGCCCCGGAACACAGGGCACCTGGGACACAGCCCAGGATCTGGCCTCCCCCCGGGACAGGCAGAGGCCGGGAGGGCCCAGGACAGCAAGGACGCTCCTGCCCGAGCTGAGCAGATCAGCGGCCCCGCCCCGAGCCTCCAGGCCCTGCAGACGGAGACCCCAGAGCTACTGCGGGAGCTGACTCCAGGGCTGCAGAGCTGGCCCCGCCACTGCGGTTGTTCGTCCTGGGGCCTCACGGGGTAAACAACCCCCACTGAGCCCTGCACCAGGCAGGGGCAGAGCAGCTCCCCCAAGTGCTAACACCTGAAAATCAGCACAACAGGCCCCTCCCCCAGAAGACCAGCTAGACTGACAAGGTCCAGGGGAAGTCAGGGGACTTAAAGTATACAGAATCAGAAGATACTCCCCCGTGGTTTTTTTGTTTTGTTTTGTTTTGTTTTGTTTTTTTGCTTTTTGATTTGTTTCCTTCCCCCACCTTTTTTTTCCTTTCTTTCTTTTTCTTTCTCTTTTTCTTCTTTTTTTCTTCTTTCTTCTTTTTTCTTTTTTTCTTTTCTTTCCTTCTTTCTCTCCTCTCTTTTTCTCCTTTTCCCAATACAACTTGTTTTTGGCCACTCTGCCCTGAGCAAAATGACTAGAAGGAAAACCTCACCCCAAGAGAAAGAATCAGAAACAGTCCTCGCTCCCACAGAGTTACAAAATTTGGATTACAATTCAATGTCAGAAAGCCAATTCAGAAGCACTATTATACAGCTACTGGTGGCTCTAGAAAAAAGCGTAAAGGACTCAAGAGACTTCATGACTGCAGAATTTAGAGCTAATCAGGCAGAAATTAAAAATCAATTGAATGAGATGCAATCCAAGCTAGAAGTCCTAACGATGAGGGTTAATGAGGTGGAAGAACGAGTGAGTGACATAGAAGACAAGTTGATGGCAAAGAGGGAAACTGAGGAAAAAAGAGACAAACAAAAAGACCATGAAGATAGATTAAGGGAAATAAATGACAGCCCGAGGAAGAAAAACCTACGTTTAATTGGGGTTCCCGAGGGCGCCGAAAGGGCCAGAGGGCCAGAATATGTATTTGAACAAATCCTAGCTGAACTTTCCTAATCTGGGAAGGGAAACAGGCATTCAGATCCAGGAAATAGATCCCCCCCTAAAATCAATAAAAAACGTTCAACACCTCGACAGTTAATAGTGAAGCTTGTAAATTCCAAAGATAAAGAGAAGATCCTAAAGCAGCAAGAGACAAGAAATCCCTGACTTTTATGGGGAGGAGTATTAGGGTAACAGCAGACCTCTCCACAGAGACCTGGCAGGCCAGAAAGGGCTGGCAGGATATATTCAGGGTCCTAAATGAGAAGAACATGCAACCAAGAATACTTTATCCAGCAAGGCTCTCATTCAAAATGGAAGGAGAGATAAAGAGCTTCCAAGACAGGCAGGAACTGAAAGAATATGTAACCTCCAAACCAGCTCTGCAAGAAATTTTAAGGGGGACTCTTAAAATTCCCCTTTAAGAAGAAGTTCAGTGGAACAATCCACAAAAACAAGGACTGAATAGATATCATGATGACACTAAACTCACATCTGTCAATAGTAACTCTGAACGTGAACGGGCTTAATGACCCCATCAAAAGGCGCAGGGTTTCAGACTGGATAAAAAAGCAGGACCCATCTATTTGCTGTCTACAAGAGACTCATTTTAGACAGAAGGACACCTACAGCCTGAAAATAAAAGGTTGGAGAAACATTTACCATTCAAATGGTCCTCAAAAGAAAGCAGGGGTAGCCATCCTTATATCAGATAAACTAAAATTTACCCCGAAGACTGTAGTGAGAGATGAAGAGGGACACTATATCATACTTAAAGGATCTATCCAACAAGAGGACTTAACAATCCTCAATGTTTATGCCCCGAATGTGGGAGCTGCCAAATATATAAATCAATTAATAACCAAAGTGAAGAAATACTTAGATAATAATACACTTATACTTGGTGACTTCAATCTAGCTCTTTCTATTCTTAATAGGTCTTCTAAGCACAACATCTCCAAAGAAACGAGAGCTTTAGTTTTTTTTTAAATTTTATTTATTTATGATAGTCATACAGAGAGAAAGAGAGAGAGGCAGAGACACAGGCAGAGGGAGAAGCAGGCTCCATGCACCGGGAGCCCGATGTGGGATTCGATCCCGGGTCTCCAGGATCGCGCCCTGGGCCAAAGGCAGGCGCCAAACCGCTGCGCCACCCAGGGATTCCGAAACGAGAGCTTTAAATGATACACTGGACCACATGGATTTCACAGATATCTACAGAACTTTACATCCAAACTCAACTGAATACACATTCTTCTCAAGTGCACATGGAACTTTCTCCAGAATAGACCACATACTGGGTCACAAATCAGGTCTGAACCAATACCAAAAGATTGGGACGTCCCCTGCATATTCTCAGACCATAATGCCTTGAAATTAGAACTAAATCACAACAAGAAGTTTGGAAGGACCTCAAACACGTGGAGGTTAAGGACCATCCTGCTAAAAGATGAAAGGGTCAACCAGGAAATTAAGGAAGAATTAAAAAGATTCATGGAAACTAATGAGAATGAAGATACAACCGTTCAAAATCTTTGGGATGCAGCAAAAGCAGTCCTAAGGGGGAAATACATCGCAATACAAGCATCCATTCAAAAACTGGAAAGAGCTCAAATACAGAAGCTAACCTTACACATAAAGGAGCTAGAGAAAAAACAGCAAATAGATCCTACACCCAGCAGAAGAAGAGAGTTAATAAAGATTCGAGCAGAACTCAACAAAATCGAGACCAGAAGAACTGTGGAACAGATCAACAGAACCAGGAGTTGGTTCTTTGAAAGAATTAATAAGATAGATAAACCATTAGCCAGCCTTATTAAAAAGAAGAGAGAGAAGATTCAAATTAATAAAATCATGAATGAGAAAGGAGAGATCACTACCAACACCAAGGAAATACAAACGATTTTAAAAACCTATTATGAACAGCTATATGCCAATAAATTAGGCAATCTAGAAGAAATGGACGCATTCCTGGAAAGCCACAAACTACCAAAACTGGAACAGGAAGAAATAGAAAACCTGAACAGGTCAATAACCAGGGAGGAAATTGAAGCAGTCATCAAAAACCTCCCAAGACACAAAAGTCCAGGGCCAGATGGCTTCCCAGGGGAATTCTATCAAACGTTTAAAGAAGAAACCATACCTATTCTACTAAAGCTGTTTGGAAAGATAGAAAGAGATGGAGTACTTCTAAATTCGTTCTATGAGGCCAGTGTCACCTTAATTCCAAAACCAGACAAAGACCCCACCAAAAAGGAGATTTACAGACCAATATCCCTGATGAATATGGATGCAAAGATTCTCAACAAGATACTAGCCAATAGGATCTAACAATACATTAAGACAATTGTTCACCATGACCAAGTAGGATTTATCCCCGGGACACAAGGCTTGTTCAACACCCGTAAAACAATCAATGTGATTCATCATATCAGCAAGAGAAAAACCAAGAACCATATGATCCTCTCATTAGATGCAGAGAAAGCATTTGACAAAATACAGCATCCATTCCTGATCAAAACTCTTCAGAGTGTAGGGATAGAGGGAACATTCCTCAACATCTTAAAAAGCCATCTATGAAAAGCCCACAGCAAATATCATTCTCAGTGGGGAAGCACTGGGAGCCTTTCCCCTAAGATCAGGAACAAGACAGGGATGTCCACCCTCACCACTGCTATTCAACATAGTACTGGAATTCCTAGCTTCAGCAATCAGACAACGAAAAGACATTAAAGGCATTCAAATTGGCAAAGAAGAAGTCAAACTCTCCCTCTTCGCCGATGACATGATACTCTATATAGAAAGCCCAAAAGTCTCCACCCCAAGATTGCTAGAACTCATACAGCAATTTGGTAGTGTGGCAGGATACAAAATCAATGCCTAGAAATCAGTGGCATTTCTATACACTAACAATGAGACTGAAGAAAGAGAAATTAAGGAGTCAATCCCATTTACAATTGCACCCAAAAGCATAAGATACCTAGGAATAAACCTAGCCAAAGAGGTAAAGGATCTATACCCTAAAAACTAGATACCCTAAAAAAATAGAACACTTCTGAAAGAAATTGAGGAAGACACAAAGAGATGGAAAAATATTCCATGCTCATGGATTGGCAGAATTAATATTGTGAAAATGTCAATGTTACCCAGGGCAATATACACGTTTAATGCAATCCCTATCAAAATAGCATGGAGTTTCTTCAGAGAGTTAGAATAAATTATTTTAAGATTTGTATGGAATCAGAAAAGACCCTGAATAGCCAGAGGAATTTTAAAAAAAGAAAACCGTATCTGGGGGCATCACAATGCCAGATTTCAGGTTGTACTACAAAGCTGTGGTCATCAAGACAGTGTGGTACTGGCACAAAAACAGACACATAGATCAATGGAATAGAATAGAGAACCCAGAAGTGGACCCTCAACTTTATGGACAACTAATATTCGATAAAGGAGGAAAGACTATCCATTGGAAGAAAGACAGTCTCTTCAATAAATGGTGCTGGGAAAATTGGACATCCACATGCAGAAGAATGAAACTAGACCACTCTCTTTCACCATACACAAAGATAAACTCAAAATGGATGAAAGATCTAAATGTGAGACAAGATTTCATCAAAATCCTAGAGGAGAACACAGGCAACACCCTTTTTGAACTCGGCCACAGTAACTTCTTGCAAGATACATCCACGAAGGCAAAAGAAACAAAAGCAAAAATGAACTATTGGGACTTCATCAAGATAAGAAGCTTTTGCACAGCAAAGGATACAGTCAACAAAACTAAAAGACAACCTACAGAATGGGAGAAGATATTTGCAAATGACCTATCAGATAAAGGGCTAGTTTCCAAGATCTATAAAGAA
Organism: Vulpes lagopus; assembly: GCF_018345385.1. Classification (NCBI taxonomy): domain Eukaryota; kingdom Metazoa; phylum Chordata; class Mammalia; order Carnivora; family Canidae; genus Vulpes; species Vulpes lagopus. Next base: position 169,112,710 of record NC_054824.1, on the reverse strand, counting down.
CTTATTAAACTCAACACCAAAGAAACAAACAATCCAATCATGAAATGGGCAAAAGACATGAAGAGAATTCTCACAGAGGAAGACATGGACATGGCCAACATGCACGTGAGAAAATGCTCTGCCTCACTTGCCATTAGGGAAATACAAATCAAAACCACAATGAGATACCACCTCACACCAGTGAGGATGGGGAAAATTAACAAGGCAGGAAACCACAAATGTTGGAGAGGATGCGGAGAAAAGGGAACCCTCTTACCCTGTTGGTGGGAATGTGAACTGGTGCAGCCACTCTGGAAAACTGTGTGGAGGTTCCTCAAAGAGTTAAAAATAGACCTGCCCTACGACCCAGCAATTGCACTGTTGGGGATATACCCCAAAGATACAGATGTAATGAAACGCCGAGACACCTGCACCCTGATGTTTCTAGCAGCAATGTCCACAATAGCCAAACTGTGGAAGGAGCCTCGGTGTCCATCGAAAGATGAGTGGATAAGGAAGATGTGGTTTATGTATACAATGGAATATTACTCAGCCATTAGAAATGACAAATACCCACCATTTGCTTCCACGTGGATGGAACTGGAGGGTATTACGCTGAGTGAAGTAAGTCAATTGGAGAAGGACAAACAGTGTATGTTCTCATTCATTTGGGGAATATAAATAATAGTGAAAGGGAATATAAGGGAAGGGAGAAGAAATGTGTGGGAAATATCAGAAAGGGAGACAGAACATAAAGACTCCTAACTTTGGGAAATGAACTAGGAGTGGTGGAAGGGGAGGAGGGCGGGGGGTGGGGGTGAATGGGTGACGGGCACTGGGTGTTATTCTGTATGTTGGTAAATTGAACACCAATAAAAAATAAATTAAAAAAATAAATAAATAAACAAAACAAAACAAAAAAACCAAAATGTGTGAAGCACCCACAGATCTGAAAAGTGAAAAAGAGAAACCTACAATTATAGTTGCAGTTTATAGCATTCTTTTCAGGAATTGATAGAATTAGGATACAGAAAGTAAATAGGGATATGGAAGATTCAAATGACATTTCAATCAGTGAGGATTAATTGACACTTATAGAACATTCCAACCAGCAAATGCAAAATACAGATTCTTTTCTAAAACTCATGGAACATTGACCAAGTTATACCATATGTTTAGTCATTAAGAAGTCTCCAGGAATTTTAAATGATGAAAATCATATGTAGTATGTTTCTGATCACAATAAATTAAACTAGAAATAAGTAGTAGAAATATACCTGAAAAATCCCAAAACATTTGGAAATTAAGCAGCATAGTTCAAAAAAGAAATAACAAAAAGTTGGAAGATATTTGGGGCTGAATGTAAAGAAAACTCATTATCAAAATTTGTGAAATATGGGATCCCTGGGTGGTGCAGCAGTTTGGCGCCTGCCTTTGGCCCAGGGCGCGATCCTGGAGATCCGGGATCGAATCCCACGTCGGGCTCCCAGTGCATGGAGCCTGCTTCTCCCTCTGCCTGTGTCTCTGCCTCTCTCTCTCTCTCTCTCTCTCTCTCTCTCTGTGACTATCGTAAATAAATAATTTTAAAAAAAAAAGCTTTAAAAAAAATTTGTGAAATACAACTTAAAGGGAAATGTATAGGTTTAAAGCTCATTTTACAAAAGAATAAAACTCTATGTGCATCAGTCTAAGTTTCAACCTTTAGCTAGAAATATAAGAGAAAATTAAGCCCCAAATCAGTAGGAAACAAATAATCAATGAAGTAGAAAACAGAAAAAAGAATAAGGAATGTCAATGAAATCAAAAGCTGATTTTTTGGGGCAGCCTGGGTGGCTCAGCAGTTTAGTGCCTGCCTTCAACCCAGGGCATGATCCTGGAGACCTGGGATCGAGTCCCATGTCGGGGTCCCTGCATGGGGCCTGCTTCTCCCTATGCCTGTGTCTCTGCCTCTCTCTTTCTCTCTGTGTCTCTCATGAATAAATAAATAAAATCTTTTTAAAAAGCTGATTTTTTTGAAAAGATCAATATAATTAAACTTTAGTTGCATTGATCAAGAAACAAAAACGGATATAAATATTACCAATATCAGAAATGAAAAGGGGGATATCTCTAAACTTCTACACACATTCAAAGGGTAACTAATAGAATATTATAGACAACTTGATGTCGGTGAACTCCAAAACCTATATAAAATGGACAAATTCCTTGAAAGAAGTTCTATTCTATTTCAGAAATCAATAGGAAACCTGAATTTCAATTACAGACATTAATTCACAATGAGAGACTTCCCACAAAGAAATTTGTGGGTTCAGGTGCCTTAATTGGTGCATTGCATCAAACTCTCAAGGTGGACAGTCACCTGGATGGTGCAGTCACTTAAGCATCTGACTCTTGGTTTCTCTCTCCCTCTTCCTCTGCTGCTCATGCTCTTTCTCTATGTCTCTCAAACAAACAAATAAATCTTTTTAAAAAACACTCAAGGTAGAAAACCCACCAATCCCACATAAACTTGTTTTGAAAATATGGCAGGAAAAACACTTCTCGTCTCATTTTATGAAGCCCACATTATCCTGATATCAATGCCAGACAAAAATATTACAAGAAAACTACAGATCAATATCCCATGAAATTGAACCACAAATCTTTAGCATTTTTGGCAAACCAAAAATGAAATATATTAAAAACATAATAATTGTGATTAAATAGTGTTATCCTAGGAATGCAAGGTTGATTAATATTAAAAATTAATTAATGTAAAAAAATTAATTAATGTAGTTCATCTTATTACTACAATAGACGAGAAAAACTATATGGTCATTTTGATTGATGCAAGAAAAGCATTTGAAAAAATTCAACATCTATTCATAATAATAATCTCCCATCAAAGCAGGAATAGAAGAGAACCCCCACAGTCTGATATGTTGATTGCACACCTCTATGAATATACTAAAGGCATTGAGTTGCATATTTTAAATGGTTGAATTTTGTGGCATGTGAATTATATCTCGATGAAACTATTTTTAAAAATACAAACTATTACTAACATATTAGTGGTGGAACCTGAATGATTTTGCCTCTAAGTTCAAGAACAAGACAAGGATGTTCATTCACTCTCTCACTTCTAGTGAATATTCTTCTGTAATTCTTACCAGTGCAGTAAGACAAGGAAAGAAATAAAAAGTATACCAATTAGAAAGCTACAGTAAAACCATCTCTATTCACAGATGAATGATCAAGCATGCTGCAAATCCTCACAAATCTACAAAAAAACCTGCTAGAACTAATAGGTAATTTTAGCAGGATCTCAGAATACAAAATCAATATGCAAAAGTCAGCTGCATTTCTGTATATTAGCAATAAACAAATAGAAATTGGAATAAAAAATAAGATAATATCTTGCAGTAACATCCCCAAACATGAAATATATGAAACCTCTACCCTGAAAACTAGAGATATTTCTATGAGAAATTAAAGAAAACTTAACTGAATTGGTTTACTCTGTTTACAACTGGGAAGACTTAGTATTGTTATAATTTTAATTCTTTCCAAATTGATTTCTAGATTCAATGAAATCTCAATAAAGTCAGTATTGCTATTGAGTCAGTATTATTAAAATGTCACTTCTCTCCAAGTTGAGTTATAGATTCAGTGAAATCCCATAATAATTCTAGCAGGCTTTCTTGTAGAAATTTCTTAGCTTATTCTATAACTTAGATGAAAATTTGAATGCCTACAATAATGAAAAGAATTTTGCAAAAGAATAAAGTTAGAGGATTTACATTTACTGATTTTGACAGTTATTACAAAGCGACAGTTAATTAAGATTGTGTTATTTATTGGTGTAAGTTCAGGTATGTAGACCAATGAGACACAATGGAAAGTCCAAAAATAGACCCATGTATGTATGTCAACTGTATGTGTATGGTCAACTGATTTTCAACAAAGATGCCAAGGTAATTCAATATGGAAAGGATTACTTTTTCAACAAAAGGTCTGGAACCAACTTGTTACCTACATTAAAAAAATGAATCTCAACTCTTACTTTATCACACACAAAGATTAACTTGAACTGGATCATAATCCTAAATATAAATGCCGAAACTATAACACTTCTACACTTCATGTAGGCGGATTTCTTAGGACACAAAAAGCTTAAACAGAACGTTTGAATTGGACTATATTAAATTGAAAACTCCTGCTCCTCATAAGACTGGGTAAGAAAATGCAAAGGCAAACCTCAGACTGGGAGGAAATATTATCAACATACATATCTGACAAAGGATTGCTTTCCAGGATATATAAAGAACCCTTACAATTCACTAATAGAATCAATAAGAAGTCTATAAAAATGGACAAATTTGAAATGCTCTTTATCAAAGAAGATATATATACAGCTAGTACATCCATGAAATGAGCTCAGTATGACTTATCATTAGGGAAAGAAAATTAAAATCACAAATGTGATATTACTATACATCCATTAGAACATTAGAGTGGGGTCACCTGGTTAGCATAGTTGGTTGAGCATGTGGCTCTTGGTTTCGGCTCAGGTTGTGATCTCAGGGTCATGGGATCGAGCCCCTTGTTGGGCTCTACACTCAGCTCAGTCTGCTTAAGACTCTCTCTACCCCTCGCTGCTGAGCGTGCATTCTCTCTCTCTCTCTCTCTCTTTCTCTCTCAAAAGCAAAAAACAAACAAACAAACAAACAAAAAAACAGCATTAGAGTGAATAAAATTAAAACGACTGACAATATCAATTGTTGGTGAAGTTATGATGCCACTGGAACTCTAATACACTCCTAATGGGAATATAAAATTTCATAACCATTTGGAAAAGAGTTTTGGCAGTTTCTCATAAAGTTAATCACATACTTTCCATATGATCAAACAATTTTACACTTAGGTATTTAAGAGACATGAAAGCAAATGATCACATAAAGAGTTGTACATAAATGTTCCTCTCACTTTTTTTTAAAGATTTTATTTATTTATTCATGAGAACAGAGAGAGAGGCAGAGACAGAAGCAGGCTCCCTGCAGGAAGCTTGATGCGGGACTCGATCCCAGGACTCCAGGATCACGTCCTGAGTCAAAGGCAGACACTCAACCACTGAGCCACCCAGGTGCCCCAGTTGCTCTCACTTTTAGCTAAAGTAATCCAAACTGGAAACAACACAAATGTCTACCGACAGATAAATGTATAAATAAAATATTGAACAATGGGATACTATTAAGCACTATAAGTAGGGGGAACTGCTTAGACCACAACAACATGGATCAATCTCAAAATAAGTATGGTAAGTGAAAGAAGTCTATATTTTGATTTTAGTATTGATAATGTGGGTATATATGTTGGTCAAAAGTCATAGAATACATACTTAATGTGAGCCATGTAAGTTATACCTCACTAAAATTGTTCTATTTTTGAGGGCAAGTTCTTGCAGTTGATGTAACCATCTGATAATGGTGTTGGCAATTTCATCATTGTATAAAGCCTTTTTCTGTATTGAGTACTATGTGAGACATTCTAGTGACTTTTGCATTTATACTTAAGCTGTGATGGGGCACAGGGGATTGAGAAGGAAAAGTCAGGATTAAGGAGGGACTGAAGATTTGTAATTTGATTTATTCAACAAATACTTATTGACCACCTTATATGTGTTGGCACACACTGGGTACCCAACATATGAAAGGGAGTACAAATAAATATTCTTGACCTCTAAGAGTTCATAATCTCCTAGGGTGCAAATTAAAATACAGTGTTGTAAATACTGTGAGGCAACTATGAACAACTTGCACAGGGAGAGTCACTAACTCCCCAGTAGGTTTGGGACTGAGGGCATGATATTGACATTTGCTTTAAATGTAATGTCCAGTGGTTAAAATCATGTACCTTAGAACAAGAGGGATAGAGATTGGAATCATGGTTCTGCTACTTACTCTCTGTATCAAATGAAAATCAAAACAGGGTGTCATGAATAATGTATCACAGTATCAGGCCTGTGTATGCCAAACAAGTAAATGCATTATGTTAGAAGGATATAGCCTCAGCTGCTGTAACAAAGGCAAAGGGAAGGGGCTGGGGTGGAGGGTGGAGTAATCTGAGTTGAAGTAACCACATAACAAAGGTATGAAAGGGCCCTATTTGGAGAACAGTGAGTTCAGTAATAGGAGAGAGTAAGGAACTGGGGTTGGGCCAAGGCAAAGATATGACTTGAAGGTCAAGATACAGCCAGATCATGACAGACTGTAATAGGAATTTTGAACTCTCTCCTATTGGTGCATTCCTATTGCAGGTTCCTAAGCAAGGCAATTTTCTTAAAAAAAAAGGCTTTTAGGAAAACTACTCTGGTGACAGTATGGAGAAATGGAGAACCACTAGAAGAGTGAAGATGCAGAGTCTAGTAACTCCGCTATGGCAATAGTTCAACCCAGAGATAATGGAAGTATACTCAAGGTGGTGGCTGGCATATAGAGGAAGCTCTAGCCTGAGATGCCTCATAGAAGTAGTCAAATAGGATTTAGTGACTCCTTGGATAGGGGGTCTAGGGATATGGAGCATTTGAGGCTGACTCTGGGATTGTGAGCTTGGGTATTTAGGTGGATGATATTACCACTGGTAGACATAGGAACTTCAAGAGGAAGAGAAAATTTCTGTGGTGAGTTAAGAGGTATGGAAGTGGATGCTTTATTTGTCGAAGGCAGTAATTTTGAAAATGTTTTGGTGGAATACTCAGTACAATATTTATGAGTATCCTTCAATAAATAGACAATTTTTTTAGACAATTTCTTATAAACTGCATTCATGCACTATTATTCTAACATTTATATGTATTATAAAACATATACAAATTGGAAGGAAAATATGAGATGAAATAAACATATAAGTCAAAGTTGCAATTTTTTCCCCTACAATCAGTAAATCGTCTTGGGTGTTAAGTGGGGTGTATACAGCCTGCTTTGGACTTACTGGAGCATGACAGCAATTGTCGGGCCTGGGTGCAGCATTGTGGAGTAGAGACGTGGTGGATCTTCCTCACTTTCGGGGGGGAATCTCGCTGACCCGTCTTTTCTTATGGATTTTTTTTTTCTTTTTATTTGGAACAGGCATACAAGTCATTACCCACTAGAAGCAACATTTGTGAAACTTTCTTAACATCTGTGGTGCATAGCCCTAGAAGGTCATTATAATTCAAATGGAGCAAGATTTTAACTGTTTTGGCACAAACTTTGCCTGTGATACAAAGTAACTTCCCCCTTACAAACTGGCTAAGACCAGGAGATGTGGGCTCTCTGCTAGAAGTCCCATGCTGGACCCAGAGGAAAGTGTGCATGGTCTAGCCCAGCAGAGAGGATCATGAAGTTTATTTACTTCACTATCACTTCTCCCTAAGATAAAGGCGGAGAAAAGGAGAGTGTGTTAGCTTGGCTCAGTGGCTTAGAGTAAAGCATCAGGGATTCTTATGTTTAAAATTGATGTCACTGCTAATGTGCTGCTTGAGTGTATCCAAAGTCCTGCTTTTCTATTTCAATTTCCTTTTTGGTTACGTGAGACCAGCTATGACAGCCTGTTATACATGGAAGGCTAGCGTTGCCAGATTTTAATTTGGAGAATACAGCACTTATTCTTGACGAATTGGTCCAATAGGAACTGGAGTAGAGTCTAAACAACTCTGTAGGTCTGTGGCAAGGCAACAGAAGGAGAGAGAGAGAGTTAATCAACCTTCACCCAGGCAGCCTGTTGACAGATTTCTAGGCCGACTTAATCAATGCACTGACTTCTTAAGTAAGACCTTAAAATTATTTGGACTGATTTCACCATGCTTTATCCTTTTTGTGATAAAGTATACCTCTAAAGTAACTAGCCTGGGATTCCTTTTTAGGGCACACAAAAGAATAAAAGAAGAAAACCCCACATTTTCTTGTGGTCCAGACTGAAGTGCAGAACTGGAGTGAGCATATAGAAGTTGAGATTCTGAGCCAGCTTAAGCTTCACTAGCATGTAAATCATTTTTCAGGCTACAATAAGGTTAACAATTAAAATCTCTCTGGTATCCAGAATCAATGTCAACCGCAATCAAATTGGGGCAATGAACCCAAGAACTGCATTCACTTGAGCTGTAAATCATAAACCCATCACCCTCCAGAGCAGAAGCAAAAGTGAAGAAGTCAGTGAGTTCTGTAATAGGTTCCATATGTTGTTTTAAAGAGAGTGAGTCTTAAAAAAAAAAAAAAATTTAGACTACAGATCACCATACTTTTGTAGCAAAAATTTACATACGCATAAGAAGTGAAAACTGATGATGTCAAATTTTTTGCTTCTGTTTTCTGCCACTTTATTTTATTTTTTATTTTTTGCCACTTTTAAAACATAGGGAAATAATTGTTTATTGAACTCTGGAAGGGCAGAGAAAGTGGAAGAAATGGCAGAGTGGACTTGAAAGGCGGAAGGAAGAAGCTGACTCTCAGCTTTGGTAGATAAGGAAGCATAGATAAGGAAACAAATTCTAATAACCCTCTTGGCTTTTCCTCTGCTACCTGGGTGAAAAGAGCTAGCGTTTCTCTTTTCAGCCTTAAAGTTACAAGGCCCAAAATTAACATGGTCACAATTCTGTGAAATTTTTGAAAGGCCACTATAGAATGGGAAGGGCAGCTATGTCCTGAGTCAGATCTGTTTTCAAATTTGCATTCTGCTGTGTGATATTGGGCAATTCACTTAACTTCGCTGAACTTCAGTGTCATCTAATGGGGAATTAATACTCAGCTTACAGAGCTCTCACTGTAATGCACTTGTGCATGTCTAACACTTATCCTATTACTTTGAGATGTATCTGTGAAATGTATCCTGTCATTTTGAAATCTTTCTTTTTCTCTTCATGTAATTACCGACTTCATGATTTGGGTTAAGAAATCCCAGCATGTAGGCTGATAAAAGGAGTACATATGTTTATTTATCTTTTGTGTCCCTGCCTCATACACACCTGGCACAATGATTAGGGCTCTAGCCAAGTAAAATGTTAGGGGCTTCCCTTCCCTCCTGCGAGCAGCGTGGTGCTGAGTGGGGTTGAAGCAACCCTACCATCATATTCCCTGGAAGTCTGCCACTTGCTGCGGTAAAGTCACATTGGCCCGTTGACCCCTCAGCTAGGAAGTCAAGGATGCTAAGTAGTACATTGGCACGATTGCTATCATTCTAAGAGGCCTAAATCCAAGACACCATCTCATTCAGTTTCTCCTTTGGTTTATTGGAAATAGCAAGGTCAAGCTGTGGTCAATGAAAACACTGGAGGAAGTGGAAAGTCCTGTGAAAGTTTAAGAAGGGAAAAATAAAAGAAAGAGAAAAGAAACTACAACCTAGTTGGAATGGAATAGTGACACAGAAGGAAATGACCCTATTTCTCCTCAGACAGATGCTGCGGTAGATTTCACAGTGGCTCTGAAACTAAAACTGACACCTAATGGAGGTCTCAAGCCCCACATTCCATCCATCTCTCATTTGCTGCTATCAAAATTGAGACATTTTAAACTATTGAATATGGTACGTGTCCATAAAAGGGCAGATAAAATGGGCCAATCAGACAACGACTGCATCTGTCAAAGCTCTAAACCTAGGCCTTAGTGAAAACGTAACCTAGGACCAAATACAAAAAACCCTGCAAAGGTACAGAAGATATTTAGTGCAGCCTTTGAAAAGTCTGTGACGGATGGCTCGTGCTATTCTGAAGGCCTGATGAGAAATCCAGGCTTGGCTCTGCTAGGAATGGTTGCAATTTTAAAGAAAAAGTAGGTTCCAATTCAGGAACTGCTTAATCTATCCCGGCAAGACCTTCCCCACAGGCTGAGTTGAAAACATTCCTGACTCTGTTGCTATGCAAAGCAGTTTTCCAGTATGTTTTGGAAATCTGGGATTTGGGAATGAATTTGGTTTTCGGTTGTCTCATTGAGACTTCAGATCTTTTGGTTCACTCCAAAATAACATGAGAGTTCCGTCCTTAATGACTATGAAAGGAAAATTCAATAGCAGCCTATCAGCCAATACGCATACCTGTGAATTCAGGACCTCTCGTCTATGGCATACATGCACAGAGCTTGGCATGAAACAAAACAAACACAGAAGAAACAGAGATGTTGAGTGTCCTCACAGAGTTCACCAAGAGACTGAAAACAATTGAGTACATTGAGTAAAAATATTTGAAAATAATGATGGCCTCTTTTCCAATGTACATGAAATGCAACCAACATAGCTGCCTTTCCTGACGGATATGTCCCTAGGCTACAGCAAACTCAGGCCTTTGGGAGGGTTTCTTAGAATTTCATAAGATGGTTTTGACTTTTTGTTGCATTCACCTAGGGCACACAGATCACCAAGGGGACAAGCCCACTAGATCTGTGCCAGAATCAAGAGTCAGGAAGCAGTATCTCCAGTGGTTTCTCCTCCATTTCATTGTCTCTTTAATGTTTCTGAGTCCATCTGGGTCAGTGAGTTTTTGATCCCACATGGGGTAAGTTTACCATGTTCTATCATGGTACAGACCAAAAAAGCTGAGAAGAAAGTAAAAAATGTGAGCCAGTGGGAGAACTCTCCCTAACACAAGGCATGCAGATCCCTCCCTCCCCCATGCTGGATGAATATTGGACCCATTCCTTTGGCCTTAGCATCACTTATGGGCATTAATGCCTATTTTAGAGGCCAAGATCGGGGAAGGAACAACATAGTTAGATGAAAATGAAGATGCTGCTCATATTATAAAGCTTCCTGCACCTAGTTAGTCTAGCAAATTGGTGTCTGGGTATTTAGCAATACCAGCTAGATTTAATCATTACTATGTGAAACTAATCAGAGTTGTCCATATGGGGCAAGATGTTCTCTGATCTAATGAAAAAGGGGTGTAGTTAAGAATATATGGGGGGAAAAGAATGGTATCCTTGCTGCTTAGAGACTGGGAAAGAGAATGAGGATTGGCCCAGTGCCAATTCACTGTATGTGCTTCTCCCAGAAGTGTTTTCTTAAGAGATCTCCCCCTTCCCCATAGGGACCTGCTGTTATCCTATAGTCTAATAAAGTGACTGTAATTAAATAGATTAAACTTCTGTTTTTAGTAAAGTAAAAGATGGAGAACAGACTGCTCTTTAACCGGAAATGTGGAAAGGCCAATCTATTCAGAAGTTAGTTAAAATGATTTTGTGCATTAACTGATAAACTCAACAGACTTCCTTCCCTGAATGTAAGATTTTCAGATTTTTGCATGGCTCTTGTGAGAAGCCCACCTCTGAATCCTTTCAAGAGCCCAGATTCCTGGGAATTCATTGATATGATGCTATTTTGTGAGTGGAACATTGATGATTAAGGTATGGCCTTGTCTGTAGCAGTGAGGACACAGCTCTGTGGTCCAGCCAGCTTGACAGAAACTCTGGAGCTTGTCCCTTCACCTCTCTTGATCAGTCTCTGTGAGGATGAGCTGATGCTCGTGATGTGCGAGTCCGGCACCTGGCACGGTGGATGCTGCATCGCTACCGGACTGCTATAGTGATTGTCGGGACCTAAAGAATGACTCCGACCTGAGTCAGCTTGACTTCCTTCAACTCGAAGATAAAGATTAGCCTGTGACTATTGAACTGTGTGATGCTCCCCTGATGGTTTTTGCATTTTGCCCTCATTCAGCCAGTTAAAGCTGGAATCCACAGAATTGTGAAACATTTGAGCCTGGAATGGTCATGTGATTTACAGTTTCATCTCATTCTGCGCTTTCAAGCAACATAATCGCTGAGCTTTTTATTGTGATAAAAATGCAGGCCATAAAAAATTCCACCCCTTAGAATTCTTTCTGTCTCTCTTACAATGCTGAGGGATTCTTCTAGATCTCGGACTCTGTTCTGTTGAGGTATCCTCCCCCTTCCCTCCCCCATGTCTGCCTGTGCAGATCTGTTTCCAGACTGCCTGCACTCAACGGAGACAAGGAAGGGAGCCCAGCTGTTTTCCTTGTGTTGGCTTTCTGTGCTGAGCAGGAATTGCTAAGCAAAGAGCAACATTTCTCCAGGGAGGTTCACAAGGGTAGTACAAAACCCAGTCTGGGTTTTTCTTTTTTTGAGTTATTATTAAAAACTTCTGCCAAGGATTATCAGTGGGGGGAGGGGAAGGTGGTAGCTCACGAAGTCTGAAGTGCAGTTGGACCAGCCTTTAAAAGCTATCAACTTGAATGAGGCAGGAATGTCTTGCACTACTTCAATTTTCTACATTTAACAGGAGACAGTTGCTCCCGGAGAAAGTCACTTCTGATTCCATACTCTATTGTGCAACCTTGTTCAGTTTCAGTGAAGACAGTACATAATTAAAATTCCTCTGAAAATGGTTGCCCAATGATTGACATTTGTTCCAAAATACATCATAGTATTAAATGCTTAAACTGCAAAAAAAAAAAAAAAAAAAAAAAAAAAAAAAAAAAAATGCTTAAACTGCTACTCTAGTGAAGTATATTTTTTTAGTGGAAAGAAAACAAAATGTTTTTTTTAAAGGGTGATTGAGCTTTTTGAAAAAAAATTGAAGGAATATGATACTTTTATGTTCAGTCTCTCAAAGAGCTGGCAGTCCAGCAGTGGAGACCAGAGTAAATCAAGAAGAGCCAAAGAAACCAATACGCAGAATATGAGTTGCCTGATAGAGGCTAGAATGCTGCTGAGTTCTCACAAAGGAGGAGACAGTGAAGATCTGTTGCCCTCCTAATACGTTGACGTAAATTGTTACTTCAAACACAACCGATGTTTCAGTATTGCTCTGAAGCAATCTGACGTGCCTGCTTTCCCAGGACGAGTGCTGCTTAGTGCTAGAAATGTATACCATGACTCCCCGGAGTTCTTTCTGTCTGGTGTCTCTCTATGCTCTAGTCTCCATTTCTGCACAGAGATCCTAGATTCCGGACAGCTGCTTCTGTCTCAGTTTTCAGAATGAAGAGACCACTGTGATGCACCCCTACAACTGGGAAGGCTGTCTCTTATGACCTCCTTGGATGCCCCAGTTTATAAGTACCACAATATCAATCATGATTAGAGATGTCTACCACTGAACCAAGATTTGGATGCTAAGGATCACTGAGCTCACCCAAACACCAGCCTTACAAAGCCTCAGCAAAATTTACAGTTGACTACACATTAGAGAATTTTGAGTTCTTCCTGAAGAGTCACAACTCAGGTGTTAAATCTATGAATGCCAAGGGGCTATGATAACATCATACCATTTGTTTGACTTTTGAGTAACGAATGCACGCATCATGCGGGCATAAGTATAGTATGTGAGTGACCCATGGAAATCACCACTTTTCACCATTGTGTTTAGTAGTATAAATCCCTCAGTTCTACTGGAAAAATACTTCAGTGCACATTAGTTTTGCTTTCTACATTTGGGGTGGGGGAGAGGTGAGTACTTTATTTTATCTCTGTGTGTGGGGGTCTCAGTGGTGTTATTGGTCTATTTATTCATGTTAAAGATGAGGTACATGAGGCTGAGGACAGTGAAATGGTTTGCCCAAGTGTTACAGAGAGAACTTACTGTAGTCTTATGATTTAAACCCAGGTCTCCTGCCTGGGATTCCAGTGTGCTTTGTACTATGCCATTCTGAACCCCGTAAAGCACACTAAAATGCAAAGACTGTTCTTGATATGTAGACATTCAGGTGAAAGAGTTGAGGATAACCAGAGGTAAAGAAGCCTGTCTTATCTGCACAGAACCTGAGCTCATTAGGAAGCAGAATGAGGATGAAATAAGTTAGAAGGAAAGAAATGGCAGAAACACAAGTAATCATGGGAAGAAGACTAGAATAGGGCAAATATCAGACATTTTCAAGATTAGGAGAAATCTGAATTGAGTTAAAAAGATTAAAAGATTTGTCTAGGCAGAAGCAAGAGTGTATGTGTGTAAGGGAACCAAATAGAAATGCTGTATTATCAGTGCATACAATGGAATCTGCAGGAGCAGAAGAGAAACACGGCTCTGCTAGACAAAGGCTAGAAACACCAAAGCATTCCAGTAAGGTTCTGAATGGTATATAGGTTCTGAATACTTCCTTCTGAAAAAAATGTAAGGAGGAGAGGGAGCGGGAAAAGATAATGATTTAGTGGGATGTCTCATATATTATTTACTATGATAGAAGAGAAAGTCAAATTCAGTAAAGTTGAGATTGATTTATCAAACAAAATCCAGCATGGGTATTAATAAAATACAGATTTCAGCGAAATTGTGCCCTAGGACTTATTTTTAAAGCCGTGCTTCAAAAAGGTTGTATCTGTGAGAATTATAGATAATTTTTATCAAATCACAACAACAGATACTAGTAATGGCAAGTTTTTATGTTCTTAGATGATCACGTAATACTTATGTTTTTAAGATTAGCCCCTAGGCCACCTGGGTGTCTCAGTCACTTAAGCCTCCAGCTCTAGGGACGCCTGGGTGGCTCAGCAGTTGAGCGTCTGCCTTTGGCTCAGGGTGTGATCCTGGGTCCGGGGATTGAGTCTCACATCGGGTTTCCTGCATGAAGCCTACTTCTCCCACTCCCTCTGCCTATGTCTCTGCCTCTCTCTCATTCTGTCTCTCTCATGAATACTAAAATAAAATAAAATAAAATAAAATAAAAAGCCTCTAGCTCTTGATCTTGGCTCATGCTGCATCACGCTCCATGTTAGGTGTAGATACTGCTTAAGATTCTCTCTCTCTCCCTCTCCCTCTGCTCCTCCCCCACCATCCTACTCATATTCACACTCTCTCCCTCTTCAAAAAAAAAAAAAAAAAAAAAAAAAAAAGAAAGAAAGAAAGAAAAAGAAAAAAGAAAAAAGAAAAAGAAGATGGTATTTGGATTTAACCAAACTGAAAAACAACAACAATAGCAACACAAATCTTTAAGCTTTGGTAGGAATGTTAGGGCTCTAGGATTTGAAGCAAAATGATCTTAAGAATTTTTACATGGCTTTTTCTCATCTGCAAATTGGTTCTCAGTGTCAAGTGAAAGCATCTTTCTTCCATACCACCAGACTTATCTTCCCTGTTCTTATTTTACTTCTCTGTTTCATGAAGTAGGGACAGTGTACAGTCAAATCCTTTTACAATTAGAAAAGGCATTTCTCTAGCAATTTTCTTTTGAAGATTTTTTAAACTATTTTTCATTTATTCATTTGAGAGAGAGACAGACAGACAGACAGACAGACAGAAAGAGCACAAGCAGGGGGAGAGGCAGAGAGAGAGAGGGAGAAGCAGACTCCCTGCTAAGCTGGGAGCCCAATGTGGGACTCGATCCCAGGACCTGAGCTAAAGGCAGATGCTCAAACATCTGAGCCACCCAGGCACTCCTCTTTTTAAGGTTTTGAGCTAAATTTTGCTCCTGTGTTCTCTGATCAGATATTTGTCTTTCTATACTTACAGCTTCCTTTCTCTAACCCACCTCTAACTTAAGGATGATCTCACCATCCAGGAGTTTAAATTTTGTTTTGAAGGGATGGTAGAAAGGGAGGTGGGTGGGTAGGTGGTGACTGGGTGATGGGCACTGAAGAGGGCACTTAAGGGTTGAGCACTGGGTGTTATTCTATATGTTGGCAAATTGAACACCAATAAAAAATAATAAAATAAATAAATTTTGTTTTGTCTTGTTGATATTAGGTATTTTAGGATGATAGTTTTTCAAAAATGGATTCCTCAAAAATCTTATAGGCTTATGATATTTCAGACCAATTATTAAGTGGAATTGAAGATTCTGCCTTTAGGTTTATAGTGATTTCATCTTATTCATTGAATGGGCTTATATAAGTGGTATTTGCAGGGAAGTTGGCTTGTAAGCCTTGACCACGTGTTTTAAGAAAGAAGACAGGAGTTCAACTCTAAGATATGCAGCATATCTAAGGTAGTAGAAGGTCTACATATTCCTCTTATTTTCATTCTAACGAGAAACAGCCCCACTATATAGACTTCTATAGGCTCATTTTAGGGAAATAGGAAACCTATAAATAAATGTATGAATTGTTTAAAGAAGATATGGAGTGGAACTTAAGATGTGAAGAGGTAAAAGGTGGATCAGCAGCGGAATTTGGCTATATAATTTGGGGGACCAGTGGAAAATGAAAATTCAGGGATTTTTGTGTAAAAATTAAGTTTCAACATGTTGATAGAGCATTCAACCAAACCTGGGGCCCTTCTGGGATGGGGTGTTGTGTGACTGTGCAGGTCACACCAATAACAGCTACCCTGGTCAGAAGTTGAGATGGGGGTGTGGCATCTGGCTGGCTCAGTTGATGGAGCATGTGACTCTTGATCCCCAGGTTATGAGTTGAAGCCCCACGTTGGGTGTAGAGATTAGTTAAAAAGAAGAAGACCAAGAGGAAGAGGAAGAAGAAGAAAAAGAAGTTGAGTTGAGATGGGAGTAAAATGGAAAAGGAATGATCTATTTTCCCAGGATGTTTCCCTCTCTGTATCTATCCCACTCTTACCTGTATACTCATTAGACATGACCACCTCTCAAGTGGGCACTAGTGGGCCAGTTAGCTTAGACACTGATCCATTACTTAACTCTAATTCATGAGGGAAAGAGCAGGAGAGGGAGGTCTCATTCTACCAGTAAGGGGATGTAGGGTAAGGTTTGAAGTTCTGCTGAACTTTTTCTAGGAGAGAAAGCATAAACTTCAGAACTCTACAACTTCCTAGCAGTGTATTAAAATTACTTAGCTGCCTTGCATCTAATTTTTCATGGCTGTAAAATGGTGAAGTCCACCTGACCGGGTTACTGTGTAGTGTAGAGATAATGTGAAAAGTCCTAGCACGGTGGCTGGTATGCATTGGGAGCTCAAAATATGTTGCATATATGGTCATTTCTTTTTGTGGGTGAGGAGAGATTCTGAGAATGGATGAAGAGACCTCAAATCTCAGATGAGGTGGAGGATCTCGAAATGTTTGAAGAGCATCCTAGTCACTGGCTGCCTCTCTGCTTCCATCATGAGTTCCCAAATACCTCATAATGGTTTAAACCTCATTAAATTGCATCTTCTTCCCAAACAGGGCAAGGAAAAATCTGTGGGAAGCCAGTACACAGTAGAGTTCAGTCTCCAATACTGAAAATTTGCCAACTCTCACCCACACTGTAGTGATGAGAAAGCAGCTGTGGGCAGCAGTAGAGTGAAAGCTGTGGGGTCACCAGGATACGTTATGCTTACAGATGTTCCATTGTTCACCCTGAGATGTTATAGTTCATCTATTTTGTCCAACTAGGTTTCCATGATATGCAGAAGAGAGAGCTAAAACCATTTTATGTAGCTTTTCCACTTTGTTTTGATTTATTATTTGTTGTTTACAGTATTATCTCCAATAACAATGATGGAATTTCCTTCCCTACTAATCTGGCCTGCTTCCATTTGGCCTGTTTATTTTAGTTTCCTTTTTTGGGACTGAAACCTCCACATGACTTTGCTTTGTTTATTTCCTTGCCTGTATGTGTCAGCATCATTTATTAGCATATCCTCTCACATGAACTTTGTTCATTAATTATAAAGGTTTTGTTTCCTGCCTCCTAGTAGGATTGTATTCAGGGCTCCATGTGTGCAAGTACTGCACGATGGTTTTGGTTAGCAGTTTCCTCATCATTGCTCTCTGCAAGCAGATGGTTTGCTCTCCATGGCTTCCAGATGGAGCGCGTGAAGCAGAGAAGGAAGTCTGCTGCCAAAGATGTTTTTCTCAAATCCTCTGACCAACTAGCCCTGCTAGGCTTCTCAATATTCATTTCTGTTTGCTTTTATTTGGGCAATAGGTTATGTGAGCATAAAACCTGCTTTTTGCAGACATGCTCAATTCTTGAAGACATTTCCATGAAAGCTAGTCTGTGTACTAATGAGCAATTAGGTGCTTGGGGATGCATGATGAACATTAGACTTGGCTCTTTCTCATGAAGACCGTATAGCCCACTAAATCAATCAAAAAGTGAAAAATAAGAGGTAATTTGATTTTTACATTGTTATTTGAATATATTGGATCTGCTGCCACATTTTCACTGGATTCTCATGATTTACTGAATTAACTAATTCATCAAACATTTGTTTAGTATTTACTCTGTAGGGCAGCCCGGGTGGCTCAGAAGTTTAGCACCGCCTTCAGCCTAGGGTGTGATCCTGGAGACCCGGGATTGAGTCCCACATCGGGCTCCCTGCATGGAGCCTGCTTCTCCCTCTGCCTGTGTCTCTGCCCCCCTCTCTCTCTTTCTCTCTCTCATGAACAAATAAATAACAAAATCTTAAAAAAATAAGTATTTACTCTGTATATGATGCCATAGGATGCTTAAAAGACAGAGGGTGAAAATAGAGTTGAAAGCAAGTAAATAAAAATGTTACACGTGGCACAATAGAAATCTGTCCAGAGTATATAGATGGAGTAACAATGGAGAAGGGGTCTTTATTCCCTTGGAGTAGGGGTGGGAAGAGATGTCAGAAACAAAGCCTTAAGGTGCTGGATATATTTGAGATCCATACATACCTTCAGATGGCTGCAATGATGACTGAGAAGGCCGAAGGGTATGGTGAAAGAAGGGAGGTGGAGGAAGCCAGGCAAAGAGGGGTTTAAATTTTATTCTTTAGGGAAAGGTTTTTTTGTTTGTTTGTTTTGTTTTAATTTTATTTACTCACAAGAGACACACACACAGAGACAGAGGCAGAGGCAGAGGGAGGAGAAGCCGTCTCCATGCAAGGAGCCTGGGGTGGGACTTGATCCCAGGACTCTGGGGTCACACCCTGACCCAAAGGCAGATGCTCAACCGCTGAACCACCCAGGCGTCCCTAGGGAAAATTTTAAGTAGGTGGAACATCATTTTTAGACTTACTTAAAAAAAAACTTACTCTGAGAAGGATAGAGGAGGACAGGAATGGAGGCAGGAGATTATTTGGGACAGGATGGCGAGGAGCAGGCATGATGTGATTCCAAACAAGCCAGTGGTGGATGGAAAGATGTCAAGGAAGAAGACATTATAGGATTGGTATCAGTTTTAAAATATAGTCTTTATAGCAACTGCTGATGAATCTAAGGCTCAGGAAAGTAATGTAGCCAATAAATATTGAGTAGAATATTTTTCCATGCTTCCACTGCAGTTTGAAAAAAAAATGTTGTGGCATTTAGGATGTGGCAATATACCATATTGTGATGACTTGTTTATAACTTTTTCTGCCCCAGGACATTAAGTTTCTTAAGGTTAAGAACCAAATTACCAAATGATTTGTGTATGCCTAGCTTGGAGCCTAATATAAACAAGTACCCAATAGATGTTTGAGGAGGAAGACTCCTGACGCCAGTACTTCTTCCACATGCAATATACAGCATGAAAATTCGAGAACTTCATTTGGGCTTGTCTCTGCACCCATTTCCATCTCACCTCCTGAGGGGGGCTAGAGTAAAGTGACATACAGGCATAATAGGCAGATGATGCTTCTTACTTTGCTTTAAAATTTCTATCTACTTTTTGGTAAAGAAATTTCATTCTTTACCAAAATGCACCCCTGCCTCCAGAAGCCTGCATTAAAATAGCAATAATGAATATTTAATATATGTAAAAAAGCGGTCATCAAAGTTGATATCTGTTGTCACATTGTCTTCAATGGTCTCATTATCCACAAATCACGCAAAATAACTTGCATTCATATCTTTTTTTTTTAAATGATAATTCATGTTTTAACCTGGATCACACTTTATTCTTCCACACAGATCCGTAATGCCTCCTGCCTGGCTCCTTCAAGATGGAGGGTAAATCTGTGGGAGAACCTGCTCAAGTGGCATCTAAATTCAAACTTTCCACCAAGGTAGAAAGCCCAGGACCCTGGCTGGTGGAAGACCATGCTCGGATATGGGAGGTTTTAAAGACAGAGGAGGTAAGACAACTCTGAATGGCTCAGTTGGTACAATGATGGATTTTCTTAGACTTGAGACTCTATAGTTTCTTAGTGGAGTCAGCACCAAAGGCCAGCTTGGCAAATTTTTATTCAGGGGCCAACCATGAACAGAGAACAGTGTCAAGAGTGTGTTCCTTGGACATTAATAACTCCACAGTGATTTAGCCAAAAGATGTGGCATTGACAGAGCTCAAAATATACAAGTAGACATTCTCCTTGTAGGATCTTATCAGTCCTAAGTGGGAATTCAAATTGTGGTGAAAAGTTAATTTCTAAGGATCAATCATAACAGTGGAATTATATAAATTCAGTTTTGTTTTTAAGAAAATTGTAGTTTTCTTTTTTACTGTTTTTTTTTAAAGATTTTATTTATCAACTTGAGAGAGAGAGAGATAGCAAGAGAGAGAGAGAGAGAGAGAGAGAGATAGCATGAGCAGCAGGGAGAGGGAGAAGCAGGCTTCCCACTGAGTGGAGAGCCTGATGTGGGGCTTGATTCCAGGATCCTGGGATCACAACCTGAGCCGAAGGCAGACACTTAACCAACTGAGCCACCCATGCACCTCTAAAAATTTATTGTTTGACAGCATGAGGCTCAGTGTAACCGTTAGGGCTCTTTGGTGGCAGGCAACAGATATTCACTCTGACTAATTTAGGGAAAATGGGAAATTGTTGGAGGATATTGGAAGGCTCACAGAATTGATGAGAGGTTTTGAAAGTCTTGGAAAGGAGACAGGAGCCGAGTCAGTAAGAACTGCTCAGGGCAGTACCCCTGCTATAAATTACAATCTTTTCCCCACCCTCTCTTTATTCTCATATGTATCTGCTCCAAATGCAAAGCCATGGGAGTGGGGGGGCTCACTGCCAAACTCAGTCACATGTCTTTTTCCTGGTTATTATGTAAAGAGAAAAAGAATCTTCTATGAGAGATCATTATAGCAAGTCCACACAGCACTTGTGTTTGGAATCCAAATGTCTAATATCCACATGTTGTGACAATTCCAGTTCAAGAAAGTAACTTAACAAGTGCCATTTTAAACATGTGAATGCTACCCAAGCAAGTACAAACCTCTATATGGATCTTTTCCCAACAGATTTTTTTTTTTTTAAAGGAATAAAGCTCCACAGAGAGCAGTTGAAGTCTCTATGCATCCCGCCTAACAGGACCAAGACTAGGGTGAGATAGGTGAGGTGCTGAGGGCACAAATTTAAGGAAACACTCAGATTTGTGTCCTGTACTTGCACAAATTTGAGAGTCAATGAGTCCTTATATTTTGAAGTGCCTTGCTTACGTTGACGTAGTGCTAACTCTACCATCCAATTTTATTCTTCTCCCCTTTTCTCCAAGGTAATCCCTTTCCTAAATTAGGCATTAACCATTCTTACACATATTTCATTATATATAGTACATACCTGTTATCCACATATCCAATATATAGTATTGATGTAGATCTTTTAAATTTTGCATAAGCTTTATGCTACATGTCTACTTCTATATAGCTTTTTAAAAACTTAACATTTGGGATCCCTGGGTGGCGCAGCGGTTTGGCGCCTGCCTTTGGCCCAGGGCGCGATCCTGGAGACCTGGGATCGAATCCCACGTCGGGCTCCCGGTGCATGGAGCCTGCTTCTCCCTCTGGCTATGTCTCTGCCTGTGTCTCTGGCTCTGTCTCTCCTTCTATCTCTCAAGAATAAATAAATAAAATCTTTAAAAAAAATAAAAAATAAAAACTTAACATTTAGTTTCTACCTTATCTATTTTCTATACTTGACACATATAGTTTTAGCTTATTCACATTTTACTTCTTTATATTCTATTTATTGCATCAAATTAGTTTCTCTTCCCTTATTAACTTTTAGGGACTTTTCAATACAAAGTAGTGTAGTATATTCTTTAGCAGAGGCACCTGGAAGTGGCCTGCTGGATTATAAAGTATGAAAACCTTCAGTTTTACTAGTTATTATCAGATTTATTTCCAAGATGAGGACACGAATTTATACCGCCACAAGCAGCGTATGAGAAGTCCCTCTGTTCTGTATCTTTACCAGTTACCGATCTTGTCAGACCCTTTAAATATCAGTTAATCTGATTGTTTTGAAATGGGCTCTTGTTGTTTTAACATGAATTTTTCCCATATGGATAATCAGTTATCCTAGCACCATTTTTTGAATGTCCCTAATTTCTTCTGTAGTTAGGAATGTTCTCATGTATCATATTTCTTTACATACTCTCTCTGTTGATGTGATACTCTCTCCACAGTTTTAGCTTTAAAGGAAACATGGATATCTAATTGGACATGTGCCTCCACTGAATTATAGCTCTTCAAAATTATTTTGGCTGTTTTTGGAAGTTACATTTTCTATATGGATTTAGGACGAGCTTGTTAAGTTCTGTGAATTTGGAGAAAAAGCAAAGTCTGCTGGAAATTTGATTGGGATTGAAATAAATTTGTTGATTAATTTGTAGAGTATCAATATCTTTATGATATTCAGTGATTATCTTGTCTAAGCATTGACTTTAATGGATATGCTTCAATATTTCACCCTCACTGTTTCACCAATATTTTATCCTACACCACTTTATTGTGAGCTTTTCATAACTATGATTAAGGAAGTTTTTTTCTTCTCCTTTTCCTTTTTCCTAAATGTTAATTTCTTTACATTGTAATATTTGATAGCTACAAAATAATATACATGTAAGTTATAGAGTATAATATTAAAACAAACACTGTGAGTTCACAATGAACTTAAGAACTGCAACTTTATCAATGTGTTGAATACATATGTGGACTTTTTCAGAGCCTATTCTCTGTCCTCTTGATTCTTTTCCCTGCAAAGTTAACCATTTTCTTGAAATCTGGTTTGATCATTCTTTAGCTTTTTAAAAGTTTTTATTGAATACACATATATCCGCAAACAATATTGTTTAGTTATATAAGCTAGTTATTTGGTCTTACATATGATATAGATCCGATTTCTTTGGTGACCCACTTCTTGCACTCAACATGTTTCTAAGATTTTTAGTAGTAATTCATTAATTTTTACTGTTGAATAATATGTCATTATGTGGTTATGCCATGATTTATTTATTCATATTTATGTGCATGGATATTTCAACTACTTAGTCTTTTTTCTGCCATTATGAACAATCTGCTGTCAATATCCTTATACATGTCTGTGCCTGGTGTAAGAGTGCTCCATGTATAGGAATCTTTCTAGATTAATACCTATTAGATGAATTTTGTAGTTGAATATGCAAGTTATGTTTTGCAAGTTATTGCAAGTTATTCCAAAACAGTACTAATTTACACTTCCAGCAGCAGTGCATAACATTTTCTTATTCTACATTTTTGTCAACTTTTGTAATTGTTGAATTTTTAAATTATTTAATCTAGTTGTTATAAAATAGAAACTCATTTTTTACTCATCAATTCTTGATGTATATCACTCCATCATAGATAATTTTGTTTTTCTCTCTCTCTCTTTTTTTTAGAATTTACTTTTCTGAGGTCTAACTATATATAGCAAGAGTCTTTATTTCCTTTTTTCTTTTTGTCTGAAGATGCCTTTATTTTGAGCCTACTCTTAGAATGATAGTTTAGATGGGTGCAGAATTCTAGGTTAGTTATTCTCTTTCAGTACATTAGAAATATTCCATTGTCCTCTGCTTTCCAGTGTTTCTGTTGTAAACTAGCTAAAAGTCTAATTTTTATTCCTATGGATATGTCTTTTTTAACTAGCTAGATCTTCTCTATATTTTTGCTGTTTTGTAATTTCATTCTATGTTGAGGTGTGGGTTTCTTTTTATTTCACCTATTGGAATTCATAGGGTTTCCCAAATATGTGAATGTCATCTTCCCTCAGTCTGGAAACACCTCTGTAATTTTCCTTTCAAATAATTGGTTTTGCTTTATTTTACTTCTGTAACTTCAACAAGAATTATTTTTTGTTTTTCTCATTCTTTGCTTATGTTCCTTACCCTCTCTTTTTGAGTTGCTACCTTTTTTTCTCCATGTTGTGTTCTGATTAATTTTAGATCTATATTACAATTCCCTAATTCTTTCCTTCTATCTAATCTGCTCTTTAACCCAGCCACTGAGTTTTAAATTTCAATTGTTCTACTTTTTTTTTCCAGAAGTTCTGTTTTTTTTTAATTTCTAGTCATTGTTTAATGTCTTGCTTTCTATTCATATTTTTATTTTTGAAGACTATTTGTCAAGAACTGTGAAGGCTATGAGATTTTATACTATTTGCATGTTAACTTGCCAAGGTTAGGTACAGAAAGAAGACATGAGACTGCTGTGTCTCAGAGACAGAAGAAACAGTGGCCAGAGTGTAAACATGTCTGTTTTGGTACCCTATGTCACAGTTCCTCCAGGGCCTAGATGCTTGCCTGCACAGAGAGGATCACTGACTTTGGGAAACTTATCAGTTTACAGTTTACAGTAGACAGCAAGTAAGCTTGCACTTTCTCCTAGTGGGGGATATTACCTTATCCTTTAAGGTTAACAATAGACTGCAAACACAGGCCTGAAAAATGATCTGAGTAAAGACCAGCCAGGCCTTGATCTTTCAGCAGAGAAAGCAAGACATCTAGAAGCAAGAGAGACCCATGGGGGTATTTCCCAACAATATTAAATATAATAGTTTTATATTCTGAATTGGCAATTCTAACAACTATGGGTCTTGTTTCGCTATCTGTTCTTTCTGTTGCCTTTTGACCATGATGTTTTGTTTCTTTTGTGACTTTTCACTGTGGGTTCACTTTTCTTGGAATGAAGGGAGTTTTCTCTCTTGAGAATTTGCATTTACTGCTGAGAGCCCTATCAACTGGAAGTCACTTTAAAGTAAATTCTTAGCTTGAAGTTCTTCAGACTACTCAATGTGACTACAGGCTGAAAGTCTGTGGATGGGTGCATTTATGGTAATTAGTTCCAAGGGGAAATGACTCCCTCCCTTCCCCAACTCACCCTTGCCCCTATTCAGTACCATATTTTAAGATAAGCAAGTTTTATGACATTGTTGTAGAGGGCATGCCATTCTTAGTTCACCTTAAAGTAGAGGGAATAACATTTTGGGGTCCTAGTTTTATGCAGTGGGGATTCCCTGTAGATTCTCTCTCTTGAGCCGGCCCCCAGTTTTGTCTGTTAGTCTCTGTATCATTTAGAGTAATAAAACTGGGGCACCTGAGTGGCTCAGTTGGTTATGAGTCTGCCCTTGGCTTGGGTCATGGGTCCCATGGGTCCTGGGATTAAACCCCACTTTGGGCTTCCTCCTATTCTGTGGGGCGCCTCCTTCTCCCTCTCCCTCTGCTTGCCACTTCCCCTGCTTGTGCTCTTTCTCTGTCAAATAATAAAATATTGAAAAAAAGTAATAAAACTGTTAAAGTAACACTAATGCTATCACATAGTCAAAAATGTAATAAATAAAAGTTCCGTTTCTGAATCACAGAGTATAGTCAAATACTTGAGTTCATTCTTTTTTTTTAAAGATTTTATTTATTTATTCACGATATATATATATATGTAGAGAGAGAGAGAGAGAGAGAGAGAGAGAGAGGCAGAGATACAGGCAGAGGGAGAAGCAGGCTCCGTGCCAGGAGCCTGACGCGGGACTAGATCCCGGGACTCCAGGATCGCGCCCCGGGCCAAAGGCAGGCGCCAAACTGCTGAGCCACCCAGGGATCCCCACTTGAGTTCATTCTTAAAGGAAAAGCATAAGTTAGCCCTGCAAGTGGGATTTTAGAAGAAGAATGAGAGAAAATATTCCTGGAAGAGGGAAAACTGTGTAAAAGGTAGCATTAGAAAGCATTTTTAGCAGAAAAGGAATGGCGCAAAGGATGAAACTGAGAGGGAGCAAATAATGAAAAGTCTTATGTGCTTTACTCAAAATTTCAGAAACTATTCTGTGGGCCTTGAGGAGTCAATGAAGGGTTTTAGGTGGGGCTAGTCACATGGTTGGATTTGTTTTTTAGAAATGTTACTCTTTCAGACCTGTGAAGGATGGCCACGAACACTTCAAAACCTTCTAGCCCACTTTGGTCTCTTTCTTTTCTATCTACATTGTGCTGTCAATGCTCAATGGGGGAATTATTTGGGGTTGTTCTTTTTTCAGGATTGGGATTCTCTCTCTTTAACTAGACACTCTGTCCTTGAGATCATGTTCATTAATTTTAATTCTACTACACTATAAACCCAAAGCATGGGCATACTGCTGGACACAGGTTGAAATAGAAACCTGATGATTGGTCGACAAAAATTTTCATAGTATTTATGTAATCATATAATCATTATTTCACAGTAATATGTTGTTTATCTAAATTATAACATCTACCAAAATATTGCTAGCTATGAGTACAAAGGTGATTCATTTGATTCACCCTAGAATAGCACTTAGTGGTTGTGACTTTTTTTTTTTTTTGGTCATTGCTGATTGAATTTGCACTGAGTCATCTGCCATGTCACTGGACTTATCTGTGTTCAAAGTTTTACATTTGTGAGGAATGCTGCCAAGATAAGCAATGTTGTCTGTGGCCATAGAACAGAGATGTGCCCTGTGTGAAATTAAACTAGTGAATGAACTGTACAGAGACTGGAAATATGACCTCTTCTGCTTTATCCAGCTCAGGAATGGGGCCCACATTGTAACATCACATTCTTGGAGGAGGAAATAGTAATGTGTTCATCATACATGCTTTGGAGATTAAGTCATACTCATCTGAGGGACAGGAAAAGAAATAATTCAAATGAAAAACTAGATGACAATTTGGATGAGCAGTAGGGATGCATTGCATTAATCTTTGAAGAGCCAGCTCTTTGCTGAATCTAAAGTCTGTGGTTTGATGATAGAGCAAAGGCTCTTCTTTGGGATTCTGAATGAATTTCTTTTAAGCTCTGCCACAAATTTTAATGTGAGGCAAAAGAATGGACGTGTCCTGCTTAGGAAGTTATTAATATATAAAAATGCCTTGAAGTATTTTTGCTGAAATGAATACAGTATATGTATCATCAGTAGTGAGAAATGGAATTTTGAGATTGAATAATATTCAATTGAGGTCTGTAAATGAGAGAAAATAGCATTTATTGAGCACCTTCTCTGGGTCAAGAACTGTATTTAATTGGCATTTTCATATTCATCAATATCAATATATTTAATTGTCAAAGCCAAAAGTATATTTTTCACCAAGATGTTGAAGATTAGAGGTTAAGGCACATACTCAAAGATACATAGCTGGTAAGTGGCAGAGTAACATTCAAATTCAAGTTTGTTTCTATTTATTTTTATACTGTTATTTCTTCACAAAGTTGTCTAATAAAATTACTTAAATCAATCTGATTCTGCATTTGGTTTCCTTGTCCAGACTTTAATCCTGGCCAGGGCAGGATCCTCAGCTCAGTAAATGGTACCGTACAGCCTTGCCTTCATAGAGCTTGGCTCTGCAGTATCTGGTGTGACTAAACACCAGTGTGTCCACTGAATCACAATGTTCTTCCATTCTTCAAAGCGTTGTCCCAGTGTGTGTGACTGGACTTCCATCTCTGCTCTCTCATATAGCATCTCAGTATCTTATGGAGACTGCACCCTGCCCTTAACTCTGTCCTATTTAAATGGTGCCCTAAAACTCTGCTAAATTCTTGTAGCTCTCTTTTCTGGATATCTGAGCTCTGCCCCACATCCCCCAAGATGTTGATTGGGGTGCAGTTGTGAGCAGTCTGATTGTTTGGAATCTGGATATTTTCACCCATTTCCTGAACTCTTGTCACTTCTTTGGGTATTAACACCTGCCAGGAATCTACATGTTCCAATGCCCTCAAGACACTGCTCATCAGTTTGCTCTTAGCATGGGGCACCCACTTGTCATCAGGGAGTCTCTCTAGGTCCACTCCATCAACTTTGTATCTTCTTATTTTTATCCATTGTCTCCTGAAGCCAGAGTCCCAGGTTGCCCAGTATAAGACGCTTTGAGTTATGGCAAGACATTTTTAATAACTTTCACAGTCTAAACCAACCAGGGACATTCTGGATATCAGACCTTTCATTATGGTTACACTTCAGTGTTGGTGTGTGAAAAGGTTCTCGTATACCACCTACCTCTTCAAGGAAGACATCCTTAACCCTTCTGGTTAGGGTTAGTGACCACTGTGTGATCTTGTAATACCTTTGCTCATCTGTCTTATAAGACTCATCACATGAATGGGACTTACATGTTTATATATTGCTGCCTCCCAAACTAAAATGTAACTTCCTTAAGGCCTCTATCATATACATCTGTATATATCCAATAATATTCACAGTGTTTAGTGCACGGTAGGCCCTTAATAAATACTTACTGAATACAGAAAATATACAGAGTGACTAAGAGCATAGACTCTGGAACCAGACTTGCTGTGTGAAATTGTCAAATTTCTTTTAATTAATTAATTAATTAATTACTTTTTTATTGGAGTTCAATTTGCCAACATATAGCATAACACCAATGCTCATCCCATCAAGTGCCCCCCTCAGTGCCCATCCCCCCATTCCCCACCTTCCTTTCCACCACCCCTTGTTCGTTTCCCAGAGTTAGGAGTCTCATGATCTGTTACCCTCACTGATATTTCCCACTCATTTTCTCTCCTTTCCCCTTTATTCCCTTTCACTATTTTTTATATTCCCCAAATGAATGAGACCATATAATATTTATCCTTCTCTGATTGAAATTGTCAAATTTCTTAATCTCTCTGTACGTCAGTTTCCTCATCTATAAAAATGATATACTAATAGGATTGTTGTGAGAATTAATTGAGTTATAATGGGTAAAGTGCTTAGAACAGTGCCTGCTACATCATAAGCAACGGATGTAGACTTCTATTATTGATGAACGAATCTGTGGCGGGGGAAGAGTACAAAATGTTGCACCATAATGGCCTAGCAATTGTACAGCAGTTGCTTTTTAATCCCTGCTATCTGAATTTCGGATTTCCGCTACGTTCTGAAAGGCCTCACACTCCAGGGTCCTCCCTGTGTTTTTAAATGACTATAGAGTTTGAACTGATAGACCCAAGTGCCTGACTGTACTGAGACTACCCTTACTAATGTTCCTACAGGGTGATGATCCCTCTGGCAGGAAGACAGTCAACCCCAACTAAACAGCATTGTGTTGAGATGCACAAATAATTTTGGTGTAGTGGCCAGATGTGGGTGTTTCAGAACCACTCAACTCTATTCCCTGCTTACCCTATGTGTGAGATTCGGTGACACTTTAGCAGTGTGCTTTCCCCTCAGGGGCAATATTCATGAATCAGAGTAGGCTGGCTGGGTTCTAAACCTTGTGCTATGCTGGCTGCTGATTCAGGTTGTTCAGGTGATGATTTGAACGGGAAGGAAAACCCTTCTAAGAGGATACAATAAGACAGGATTGATATGAAGAGAGCTTTCTCCTATAAAAGTCTCTTAAGACATTTGCAATCAATTTAGCCTGCTCTGTTTGGTTTCCAGTTCTAGAGCAAACTCTGCCTTTACCATACCAGATACAAACATTTCCTTGTATTTTGATACAGAGAGTAAAGGAGACTTCAGGTAAACTTAGAAAAAAAGTAAAGAAGGAAAGAGAAAGAAAGAAAGAAAGAAAGAAAGAAAGAAAGAAAGAAAGAAAGAAAGAAAGAAAGAAAAGAAAGAAATTTTTTGAGGGCCTGGAAGTCATTCATTCATGGGGTTTGCATTCATGGGGATCTTAAGTCTCTAAGAAAAAGTCTGCAAACCAGTTCTGTTTCAGCTCATTGTTTTCCACAGCGTGTTCAATATAAACCTCAGGATCTCTTTTTGTTCCTTTGAAAACCCCATTATGTCAGGAAAAGCTTGGCATGAGGCAGCAAAGAGGCAGGGGATGGGGGAGAAGAGCTTACAAAAGGAAATTGTTCCCATGAAAGGGAAAGGAAGTGTCTTCATCCCTCTAAGCTTATCTCCCCTTTAAGGGGGCACATGAGGGAGAAATGACATTATTTAAATTTGTCCTTGGATTAGAAATGCAGGGTATTTGGGAGAGGTTGCATGTCTTCCCACAGCAGTAAGTAGTTATTTTTTAAAGGTCCATCCTTTCTCAGAGGCCCCAGGAGAGGAAATGGTTGAAAATCTCCACTCTTCCTCAGTGACCTGGCATCTGAGAAATTCACCTGATTTACATGATGGGAAACCCTGATCTGGGAATCTCAGGAAACTTTATAGATGAAGAAAATTTCAGTGAGGTAAAGACTGGGGGGAGGTGTTGCTGTTTGGAAAGGATTGGCACTCTTTTTTTTAGAATTCTTTTTTAAAAAAGATTTATCCATCTATTTTAGAGAGAGAGTATGCGAGAGTGTGAGTGCATGAATGGGGGAGGGGCAGAGGGAGAGAGCCCTATGCAGGGCTCGATCTCACAACCCATGAGATCCATGACCTGAGCTGAAATCACGAGTTGGAGGCTCAACCAACTGAGTCACCCAGGTGCCCAAGGGTTAACATTCTTTAAAAATTGCACTCCGATATCCATAGCCCCAATGTCTTTGCACATTATGCTGTTCTCTCTGTTTAGAATGCCCTTCCTTCCCCTTCCTTAGCTAACATTTGCTCATCGTTCAGATTCTGGAAATTTTTTTTTTATTTCCACACATTATGTTATGTCCCCTTGTCACCTTCCCCTTACTCTTTTTTTTGAAAAGCACTTTGCGTCTTCTTTA
The DNA here is from genome assembly GCF_018345385.1 of Vulpes lagopus. Lineage (NCBI taxonomy): Eukaryota > Metazoa > Chordata > Mammalia > Carnivora > Canidae > Vulpes > Vulpes lagopus. The sequence continues at coordinate 169,082,145 of NC_054824.1, read as the reverse complement.
TGTATGTTTATCACCCATTATATGGTAAATGCTTATTTTATCATCTTTACCAGTGTACTATGAGCTCCTAACATGAGGAACTATGTCTTGTTCAAAGTAACATCACTACACTGTTGAGGTGTTTGTTGAATGAATGAATGAATGAATGAATGAACGAACAACAAAGGAATGGGAAGATAATCAACCATTTTCACATGTTGATGAGAGCACCCTAGAATACCTAAGTGACAGATTTTGGGGGTGTTAGTGGTGTTTTCTCTGACATCATAAAAAGGCAGACTCAACGCCCAGAACTGTATGTTTTATTCTGTAGCTTGTACTTGTCACTCAGAGGAACCATTACAATTTTACTGGATTTCTGAGAAATCAACAACATATGTGGTATAGTAAAAATACAGTGACAGTAAAAGCAAATTGCCTGATGAAAAGAGTCCTCAGTAAGCAGAATAACCTCTCCTCCCACTCATGTTTACCCTTATGGTCATATCATGCTTACAAACTAACTCATTGTTGCCTCAAAACTTTCATTTTTAGTAGGATGAATGCAGGGCAAGAACAAATCTGAATTGTTTCAAAGTAAAAATGTTGATCAAGGGAACTAAAAATGGCAGAGATTCAAAACATTGTGGTAGAAGAATCATGCCATATCAAGGTGGGAGGAGAAGTTATTTTTAAGGAATAATTGAGGGTGGTAGATCTGTGAAAGCAAGACAGAGCCAGGATTTCAAATGGGAGTCCTGAAGTAATACAATTTACTAAGAAATCCAAACTGCTGACAATACTGTCACAGAAAGTGAGTGATTCCCAAATGGGCAGGACTTTTTGGAAGAAATGTATCTAGCCCCTCCACACAAAGTATACGTATGAGGAGAAGCAATCCCTTTGGGGCAGGAATCAAGGTGTCACCTCTTTTGTGAAGGGAGGCAGGGACCATAAGGAAGAAGATGCAGAGGCTTAAGTAGATCAGACCTGAACTGTAGAGCCACACAGGGGTGACCGTTAAACAACCATAAGAATTTGAACTGAGAGCTGAGAAGACCTATGGAGAAAGAAGCCAAATTATTTATCCCTCGGTTTCTTTCTTTCTTTCTTTTTTTTTTAATTTTGAAGACAAAAACACAGTACACTGTAGAAATCATAAGTGACAGCCAGTTTTCAAAATGTCTCTAACTATCTAGTCATCTTATAAAATCTTCTCACATCACAATTGCAACCTTGTAGTCATTGTAGGACCAGGAGAACCTTTCAGTGGCCAGTCAAGTCAGAATGTAGCTTGTTCATTTGTCATCCTTAACCAGCTGGGGGTCTCTGCAGTCTTTGAGGGCTATTTTCTCATTGCTTCCATGGTTGCATGTTTCTTTTGTGGCAGAGAAACATCCATGGCATTAATGCTCCACTTAATTCTTATTCTTTAGCTAAATTAACCAGAATGCTTGTGAATACAGTGCCCTGGTTAACTTAATTTTCTACACATTTGTGAGATAGTAGACAAGCCCCATAGTAAGCCCTTAATTGACTGTTTTTAAATGCTTTGGATACATAACATATGTGAAAGTACATTTCTCACTCAAAAAGTCCAAGTTCCATCCCAACACATAGGATTTGAAGATGTAGGCAATAAAAGGGAAATCCTCATGGATTTTGGATTTAGCTAGAATTTGGTTTGAACATGGGAGTGATATTTACTGGATGTATTACCCCAGGCAGTAGTTAATCCTCTGAGCTTCAGTTCCTTAGTCTGTAAAGTGTGGATAATGATATTCTTTTGAGGAAGGTTGAATATGCAATGTATATGAGCCATCTAGGACAATGATTGGCCCATAGCAAGTGCTTGACAGTATTGTTTCCATTTTTCTCTCTCTAGTTAACTCAGGATTGATCACAAACATGCGAGTTCCGGCCCTTTGAAAAGTCTTGAACAGAGTGAAAGTAATTTGCAGCACTATAAACATTTGTCAATCATAGAGGGTGGTAATAATGAACATAATTATATATGTTTGTGTTTCTCTGCATGTTTTACAATTCTAAAAGTTAAATGTATCAAAGGTAAATAAGTGAAAGTGTTTTATTTTACAAATAAAAATGACGGATATAATTAAATAAGCCATTGAAAATAAATCCATTTCTACTTTAGTAAATATAGAAGAGTGAAACTGAATCATTTCTCAATAAATATTTGTTGAGTAACGACTAGGAACAGAACAGATACAGCCCCTGCCTCGTGGAGTTTACAGTCCAGCGAGAAATACAGATGAAAACAAACATAAAGGCATCCCACATGCGACTAGGGCAATTAAAGGAAACACAGGGTTGTAAGGGAGCACACACGAGGCACATTTTACCTGAATTTACCTACACATTAATGACATGTAGGAGGACATGATCCATAAGACAAGATGTGGAGAATGGATACCAAGAGATGAGAGTAGGAGTGAAGTCCTTGGCACATGTGGAGGGGAAAGCATGTGCCAAGGCATAGTGCCTCAAGGGATGGGGAATGAAGAGTAGTTCAATACAGGTGGAAGATGATAGGCTCCCTCAGAAGGTATAGGGGGGATGAGTCTTGAAAGGAGAGCAGATCATGAAGGGCCATGGAGGTTTCATGCTTCTTGGGGAAGAGTTTGCCCACCAAAGTATCAAGACCTTTGTCTGCCACTGTTGTTGCAGTCTCCATATTTGTACTAATACTGTTGGTGCTTAGGAACTGATAATTTAGTGCTTCAAGTGTGACGGAATGCTGTGTTTTCTGGGGAGCCTGAAATCATGTTGCTGCTATGTTTAATGGACAGAAACTTACTCTAACTACTGCAGGGGGAATAAAATGAGTATGGAAGTTCTGTTTCTTACATATTTTCAACCTAAGAACTTTTGCCGATGGATTGAAGCCATCCTGAGCTGCAGTACCTTTCTGCCTGCCATCAATAGATTACTAGCAGTTGTTTAAAGTCCTGGACTTAACAGAAAAACAGCTTTGAGGATAGCCTTTGGGAACCTAACTTGTAAGTAGATGAGCTTTGTAATAAAAAGTTAACTCTAGCATAGTTTTCGTAGACTGCTGGTATCCTCTTGCAACAGATGGATCAATGTTTGTGTCCCCAATCTTGAGGTTAACTGGAGTTTTTGAAACTAATAAAAAATTTACAATCTGCAAGATTTTTCTATAACAAAATCAATAGCATTTGTCCATTTTCCTCCGGAGCTAGGACAAATAGCGTTTGGTTTGGAGAATCTGGAACACAGTTGCACTGGGGCAGAGATTAAGAAGGGTGATTACATTCTAATGACAGTCATTCACAATATCTGATCATGTTCAAACACAGGACCATTACACATGGTTTCATAATGGAAAATAAACAGGCCAGACAATTTAGTATACACAAACCATCTGGTGACCTTGCCAGTGACTCCTCAGGGAGGGAGTTGATAGGAAAACTGATGATCTGAGATTGTGATTTGCCCAAAGTTGGAGAATAACATCATTATACTCTAATTCCCAATGGTTGCTCCATGCACTTGGTTTTCCACAATTGTATAAGAACCTCAAACACTCTAAGCTTTCCAAACTCTAGTTACATGATAAAGCTCCTGGCTGCTCCATTTTAATTTGGGAGTATACTTTTTATTTGTCACTTGAATTCTTCATGATGACAGTCTTCCCTTCTTTCACTCCCTGCCCTGACCTGCCTCTTCCCCTCATTAATATTGAGAGAATTAATGTTAAATTTAGAAGTGGGATGTTTAAAGGAGTAGATCATCTTTATAGTTTGTCATACATGTCCAAGAAAAATCTTTAAGCTACAACCCTGGGTAGCATTTTTCTTTCCTCTGGTTGCATTTTTTCCCCCTTATTTAATGTGATCAGTAGTTCAAAGCAAAATCTATTTATTCTTGGCTCAGTTTCCACCCCACTAGTTATGACTTTTAGATGTATATGTGGAATCTTGTTCTCAGAGGAAGATCTAAGGAGACCCTGTATAAGTATGGAGTTAACCACCATACGGCACAGCTGGTGCAAATCAGCATGATACAGCAATAGCTCAGGGTTATTGGCAGAGCCTGTGTTTAGGATTTAATAGTAAAGAAGAAAAGAGGCTCTGTACTGTAGGATAGGGAAGAAGGGAAAAGCTAGCGAGGGAGGAGAGGAGGATATCAAAGATAAACAAGAGAGGGAAGACGTTAAAAGAATGGGGATTTTCCTAGTGACTTCATAAACAAGTAGTCAGGGGAAGGAACCATATCACATATAAAGTTTATTAAATAAGATGGTGTTCATATATAATCCTTCACGGTTTGGAGAGTTTTGGGGGCGGCTCATTTTATATACTATGTTTCAGTCCTTTAGGAGGGTACACAATGGAACTATGGGATAACTTGATAGGCCATGAAGAACTGGGAGAGATTTTTTTTTGTATTTTTTTATTGGAGTTCGATTTGCCAACATATAGCATAACACCCAGTGCTCATCCCATCAAGTGCCCTCCTCAGTGCCTGTCACCCAGTCATCCCATCTCCCCACCCACCTCCCCTTCCACCACCCCTTGTCCGTTTCCCAGAGTTAGGAGTCTCTCATGTTTTGTCACCCTCTCTGATATTTCCCACTCATTTTTTCTCCTTTCCCCTTTAATACCTTTCACTATTTTATATATTCCCCAAATGAATGAAACCATATAATGTTTGTTCTTCTCTGATTGACTTACTTCACTCAGCATAATGCCCTCCAAGAACTGGGAGAGATTCTTGAAATAGATTGGGAAGAATGGAAATTCTAGAATGGGAAGAAGTTATGGGTTTGACAGCCCAGATTCTCTCTCGGAAGAAATGGGATCTCTGATTTGATGTATGTCATCTGTCGTTCAACCATGTCTCAGATTTTGAATAAAGATATGCATGGTCAGCATAAATCTCTCTGAGTGGGGTGACATAGTTTCTTAGATCACCAAAACCAGGCTCAACCTCAGAGAATTAGCTGTGGCCTGGCTTCAGTTTTCCTTTGAAGGCAAATGAGCAGTGAGAGAGCAGTTTTTTGAAAGACAGGGGTCCTCTCCCCAGCCCCCTTGACAGAATTATACACCTGGCACTGTGGATCTGAGAGCCTCCTGTAGACTCTTAGTCTTTCAGGGGACACCTGGAGGTGACTGATAGGAACAGAGAAGGCAAGACTCCCTCCTCCCCCCAGCAGACAGACTCATACTAGTTAGGAGCAGGGTAGCTGCCTATTTTCTGGAATCAGGGATGAAAAGTGAAGATTCTTATTTGTGGTGTGGCAAATGTTGATTATCTTGAGATCAGAGAGCTTCCAGTTACAGATGTGCTCAGATTTCAAGGTATGTCAGGTGGCCCCCTAGGCTAACTCTGGGTCTTCATATGATTGCAGATTACGCTGGAAACTTCAAAAACAAGGAGATAGATAAAAGGGTGAGGAAAGATCATTTGTAAGTTGGCTTCTTTTTATGAGTGCTGGAAAGGTGTCAGTGTTGGGTTATGTGACCCGACTGAAAAAACAACAAAGGAGGTACTTTACGTATAGTGTGTGGGTGAAAGAACATATTTGTGAGGGGAGAACTGGGGCAATTTGAAGAACTATCAATTTGTAGACAAAAGAAAATCAGTATCTAATTAGCATGAAAACTGCTCAGATCAAATAGTGACTAAAATGTTCTTTTGGTTTAGTTTTTACATAAAATACTTAGTGAGACATAAAGGGTATAGAATTTGGTTGCAGTTTCCTCCCTAGGAGAATAGCTGTAAACAAGTAGCATATTCTTAACATGCTAAAAAAAAATAAGTTTTCTTTCTTTTATGAATAAACATTTTATTTATTTATTTGAATGAGAGAGAAAAAAAGAGAGCATGGACTGGAGGACTGAGTGAGGAGCCCCATGTGGGACTTGATCCCAGGATCCCGCAATCGTGACCTGAGTTGAAGGCAGACGCTTGGCCGACTGAGCCACCTAGGCACCCTAAAATATAATTTTCTTTAAAGAATTATCTTAGTGGAAAAATGAGTTTGTAGTTAGTGAAATAGCATCCTTAAGAAGAAATGGGTTCTCTGAATATGTATCTCTTTTTTGCCTGATGATCAGTCCAGCAGTTGTGCAGGTCAATGAAGTCTGCTTAGTGTCATTATTCTTGATCTCTTTGGAACAAATACTAGGTGATGTCATTTTAACATTTTTAATGGGTTTTGTGTCCTTTTTCCAAGAGCATGATAAATTTGAACTAACACATCTATTTTAGTTTGGACCAGTATCTCTTGCTGATCCAGGGTACCCATTTTCGAAACAGCTGTTTGGGTTGAGGGACACAGAATGTGTCCATGAAACAGATCAAAGCTAATTGGCCCTCAAGGTAAATAAGCCCATGACCTTGGCCTCATTAGCCCTGTGCTGTATCTAGCTGAAGTAACCTGCCCTAAGGGAAAGTTCGCTTCCCGGAAGAAGCTCCAGCATTTGAAAATTATCCAAGAAGGCTTGTAATGTTGTGGACTCACCCTTTTTCTGCCCTAACGATGAACGACTGTATGATTGAGGGAGAAAAGGGGAAAGTTCTGTGCTTGCCCTGGGCCTGGTGATCCTAGGATGAGCATCAGGTAGAAAAATAATGCTAACATCGTGCTCTTTTGTAGGGTCTGTATCTAGGCCAGTGCCATGGATGTCTGACTCAGATAAATGTTGATGGCCTCACTGCAGAATGAAAGCCACTGAGGTGGATTTTGGCCAATAGTAAACCTCCGTGTGTGTCACAAACACACATTGTGTGACAGGGGAGACTTCCTGTGCAGTCGACTCTTTGGAATCTTAGCCTTGCTTTATTCTTCACACTGCCGGGGTAACCAGTTGCGTGTGCCGCCCCAACCAGGACCGTGGAATGGATGGATGAATACAACTTCATGACTGTATGCAGAAGAGGAAGGTATTTTCTTTCCCAGGCCTGGGAAAACAAAGGAGGCACGCTGCTTAGGAGCAATAACCGCTCTTGCAGGTCTGTTCTTGGAGGCTGGTTTATATTTCTTATCCTTCAAGGCCTATTACTAGGTAGCTTTGTCAATATTCCCTCCTAACACCCCCTCCTTTCTAGCCTTCTGATTGGCCAGCGGGGTGAGGAAGGGGGATAATGTGCTCCTTCTGACTCTTCCTGGAGCTGGGACAACATTTTGGTCCCTTGTATTCTCAGGCAAGGGCTAATTCCTCTTATTAAAGTCCCTTTTCTAAAGTACGATAAGCAAACATGAAATTCAATGAAAAATCCAGATGAGGCAATTATGACTCTTCTTCTTTTCACTTTCCCTCCACGCTAATGCACAGTGAACACTCTGCAGGGGTCAACTTCCTCCTCTGTGTGGACTACAGAGCTTCCTCTTTGGGTCAGGTGGCTAGGGTATTATCGATTGCTCTGCCCACAATCTCTTTTTTTCTGCCCTTGCTGGCCACACACCCAATTGTTGTTGAAGACGCTATTTTAGAAACCCTGTAAAATAATGATAGAACATTTATTATATTTTTAATAGTGGAGAGTACAAATAAGAGACCCAAACTGCTCCCTGATCTCTCTCCCAAATGGACCCCCTACCCAGGGAAGCCATATTTCCACTCCATTTCAGAGCCTTTCCCTAAGTTAACCACTGCTGTCCATTTCTTGAGATTCATTCTCATGCATGCCCAAATGTAACTATGTGCCCATCTCTGCATATGTGTGTATCCAGAGTAATCCATTATATGGATGTGCCATTTTTATTTAACCAGTTCTTGTGCTGATGGACATTTTGATATATTTTTAAACCATGACAAATAATACTTTGGTGACCTTCCTTGTACATATGTTTTGTTGAAATGCTCTGTGGATATCCACGGGATAAATTCCTAGCAGTGGCATTACTTGTTCAAAGGGAATGTGTGTTTTTTAACATTGATAAGTATTACCAAATTGTGCTCTAAAAGGGTTATGCCTCCTTATATTCTCAAGATGATAAATATCTATTTTGGGTAGAAAGAAAAATCATGTTTTCTCAGACTTGTGTAACTGGTTGGTTTTTCTATTTAAAGTGCTCTCTATGTTTTTAGCCTCTGGGCACCTGATACGTAAAGAAATGATGCTCACGTCCTCTCCTGCCCCCTACCTGCCCCCCCCCCCCCGTCCCCCGAGGATCCATCCAGCTCTGAAGCCAATCAGTAGAGTAATTCTTATCCTACATATTAAACATGGATGTTTAAGAAAGCAGAAAAGGGGGATCCCTGGGTGGCGCAGCGGTTTGGCGCCTGCCTTTGGCCCAGGGCGCGATCCTGGAGACCCGGGATCGAATCCCACGTCGGGCTCCCGGTGCATGGAGCCTGCTTCTCCCTCTGCCTGTGCTTCTGCCTCTCTCTATCTCTCTGTGACTATCATAAATAAATAAAAATTAAAAAAAAATATTTAAAAAAAAAAAAAAAAGAAAGCAGAAAAGGATGTGGGTTCTAACTATGAGGACTGTCCATTGATGGCACTACATCTTCAAGCACCAGAGCTTCAATTCCAGCAAAGCATCTGGAAGATAAGGCATGGCCATTTCATGTCAACCCAGGCATATGGGATTTTGAGAGGTTATCACCAATTCTGCTCCCCATCAAGTCTATGAGGCAAGAGAGAAATCTTCTTTGATGCTTCTAAAGGAAACTCAGTGCCTGTAAGCTTCATCAGGGAAATGGAACTCATCACCCAGATGAGGAAACAGGGAGGAGTGATTAACCACTTGAAAGCACTTTTGAAGCATGTTTCATCATAGCTAAATGCTTCTTCATAAAACCTGATATTTTGATGTCTGTCTAGCATCATAGAACTCCTGACCATGGCCTAGAATTTGACACCTCGTATTTTTACAGTTGAACAGGAAAATTAGACATGAAAGCCACTCAGATGTCCAATATTAGAGAATAATGCAGACATTGTCGTGGGTGGGTTATAATTATTTTTGTTGGTAATGTGCTCTCGTTATCGTACAGGGATTTAGTGAGATTGTTGTCTTCTTTTCTAAAATATCTGGAGCTCCTCAGAGGAAAACTGAAAAATGAGTACAAATAATAATGATGCACAATCCACTTAACTCATCCCCATCACACAGTGGCATAGACCCTGGCAAAAGAAGGCAGTAGGTCTCCATGTCTAGATGTACTGCTATACAGGGAACAAGAGGCTGAGTTTTCTACAGGGTGCTAGAGGTCCCTTTGCCCACTTCAATCATAGGCAGAAACACCCACTTGTCAGTCTGGTTTTCCTCCCCCTGCCTTCTTCACTACCATTGAATTTTTAAAAGCCAGGAGAGAGTGTCACTGTGTTCCGTGGGTCCTTGAGTTTCCTTGTGTCCGTGGGTAAAGCTGCTGTGCCTCTTTCGTCACACTGCTGGTCCCACGAGGTGCATGAAGGAAGGACTAAAGGGATCTGACTGGGTGATTGAATGTATTCCAGCTATGTTTCGGGGAGCCATGGAAACTTGAGGTGTGGAAAGGGAGAGAGAAAAAGAGAGAGGAAGGGAGGGACAGAGGAGAGATGGAAAAAGAAAAGAAAATAAGGAACATATATAGAGAATAATATTATTAGCTAAAGGACTCTCAGTGAATTTCCTTGAATTCTGTAGGGACAGGGGCCCTTATTCCTTGTGTTTCAGGAATGATTTGATTAAGGATGTTAAGCAGCCACTTGAAAGTATGAGCTTGTTCCACTATAATCCTTGATGGACCATTACTCATTTTGCAAAATTAAGCCAAATCTCTCTTTCCCTATCTCCTAGCTGTTTTGCTCTGCTCAGTAATCAGAGGTGGATCTTCTTCCCAAGATGTTTATTTATAGCCTCAGAGAGATAAGACATTTAAAACAAGTAGGAATGCAATAAAATCCATAATTGAAGTCCAGATAATAAGCTGCAGGAGTTCAGGGGGGAGAGATATAATTTCTAGTTGGGGGGGAGGAGATTATGATTGTCCTATTTTGGGGCTTAATATTTATTCCGAATTCCTCAGCAAATGGGGATGGAACAGGAGAAGGCCCTTTCCAGGCTGGGTGGTTGGCAGGGATATATCAGGGAGGTATGCAAGGGGAGACCCAGTAACAAACAACAATTCGATTATTTTGGCTGGAGTAAAGAATACATGAGAGTGTAGTGAGAAAGATATTTCAATGGTAGGGCAGGGCCCTAATCTACAAGGCCTTGAATGTCAATTGTCACAACTCACGACCTTGTTAGAAATAGCCTGGTTCATGGTAAAAGATGGGGCGGGGGCAGGAGCTGTGAGGGAGTCTGCGCTGGCACCCAAGGCATTGGCAGGGATATGCCTGGGAGCATGGCAACCGATGATACACAGTCACCTGGGCAGGGAGCACTGGTGTTGTGAGGTAGGTGACCAACCTCCAGGTGGGGAGGTGCTGGTTCCGAGAAATGCAGGAACAGGTGGCCTGGAGAAATGTAACCAGAAGTGAGGGAATAAGAAAGTGTGTCAGCAGTTAGAAGGCTCCAGCTGCTACACTCAGGTTTACGGGCAGACTTCCAGGCTCTGGAAGGAGCAAAGAGTGGAATGGCAAGCAAGAAGCGGGGCCCCCACCCCAGAGGGACCGGGCAGATTTCCAAGGCAGGAGTCAGACCTGGAACACGGGGCCTGCCTCGCCGTGGGAGTGCCCTGTTGCTCCATTCCAGAGTGCTGAGCGGAGGGCTTCTCATTCCTTCTACATAAGGTTATGACTGCTCTTAGATGTGGGGTCTGCAGGTGGGAAAGGAAAGGCCCAGCTGTGTGGGGGGGAGGATGCAGATGCTGGAGAAAAGGCAGGGTCCGCTGCTGGCTAAGGAGCTGGAGCTTTATTTGGTGGGCGAAAGGTAGAGAATGGAAAAATTAAAACAATTAATTGAAGCTGTATTTTAGGAAGATTAATCTGACGCTAGTGTGTCAAATGAATTAAATGAGTCCTCACCTGTAACAAAATTTCTTCCCGTCCTCTTCCCAAATACTTCTCCAGCGTGTTTACTTCTCTCCACACCTCTTTCTAACGCTGTAGGTTAAATAAACCATAGTGTTAAGATTAGCCTAATTAAATTACTTAATACAAGACTAATTTCACCTGTTTCTTTTTACATTTTTAATAAGGCTCTTAGAAAAGTTAAAATTATGTAAGCGGCTCATGTTATATTTCTATGAGGGCACAGTCAGATCTTTTTTATTTTTTTAAACATCTGTTTATTTATTTATTTATTTGACAGAGAGAGCACAAGCAGGGGGAGCGGCAGGCAGAGGGAGAGGTAGAAACAAACACCCCACTAAGCAGAGAGCCTAGGACCCTGGGATCATGACCTAAGTGGAAGGCAGATGCTTAGCCAACTGAGCCACCCAGGTGGCCCCACAGTCAGGTCTTTTTAAAATACAAGTCTTCTCATGTAACTCTGCTGTGTGGAACGTTTCGATGCTCTCCACTGCACTGGGATCAAGTCCAGACCCTTCAGCATAGCTCCCAAGCTCTTGTGACCTCATCTCCCTACTACCCCTCCTTACTGCACTCATCCTCCAGGAAGGTCAAACCATACTGAGTTCTGTCTGTGAAGCTACTTTGTTCTCTTCAGCATTCATGCCACTCCTCTTCCCGAACTGAGCATTTCTCCCCCTTCCCATTGGCTAACTTTTGCTTCCTTCCTATTAAATTCTCAGCTTTAGATCTCCCTGACTGTAGAATAGGTGCCTTTCCTTGATGCTAGGGGTCCCACCATGTGCCTGCCCCATTAGATTCTTGGTAAGGTCTTATTTACTTGCCTCTCTCCTCCCTAGACTGTATGTTCTTTGAAAGCAGGGATTCTGAGGATCACCACAGCACATGCCCCTACTAGCACAGTACCTGGGGCATAGCAGCTGCCTGCATGTTTGTATGAATGAAGAAATGGGACCATCGTGCCAGATAGTACGATCCTGAACTAGGAATGAAAAGGATAAGACACTCATGAAAGAGCCAGTAAGGACATAATTCTCGCGTGCTGGCAACTGTGTGAATGCATCTCTAATTACTAATGGGTATAAAGCACTGCTGTACTTTATCAGGTGCCTAAGTCCTAAATAACACAGGCAACAGCAAAGAGGCAAACAAATCTTCTAAGAACATTTGAATACACAGAGGTGTATTCTTACTTTATTTTATAAACGTTTTATAACATTCGAATACACAAAAGTGTATTCTTACTTTATTTTATAACTTTTTACAATTCTTTAAAATGTTAACTCCAGTGTAGTTAATATAGAGTGTTATATTAGTTCCCGGTGTGCAATATAGTGATTCAACAGTTCTATACATGACTCAGTGATCATCAGAAGTGTGGAAGCATATTCCTTTGAAAGTAGCATGATTTTTGCAGTCAAAAGACTGGAATTCAAGACATGGCTCTTGCATTTACATGGTCTTTGTTGTCTTGACATTTCATTTTCTTAGGTTATAAGATGCAGCTAGTACTTCTACTTTGGGGGTTGTTGTAAAGATTGAGGAAACTAATAGTTGTAACATCACTTTGTAAACTGCAGTGACAGAAAGCGTTAGCCAATTAACAAGGCAAAAATATTCACGCCTTCAAATTGGTGATATTCATGCTATGGTGACTAAATTGTATATACTCTTGATCTACCCCCAGCCATATGAACCTCAAATAATTCACCCTATAACAGAGGGACTTGGATAATCTAGGTGAAGTGACCCATTTCGGTCAGTGTGACTCAAGGAATGCTCTGGGGAGAGAGTGAGCAGGAGGTGCAGTGGGCACATGTGCCCAGGCGGCGAGGCTGGGCTGGGCGGCCTCCTTCTCTCTGCCCGGGCTATGATGACTCCACATTTGACCTCTACGCTTGGGCTCACTCGGATTCTGCTTGGATTGCTCTCTTCTTCCCATCTGCCCTGCTTCTCTAAACCCCTTCCCCACCACCTGGAAATTCTATTCATACTTTCAAGTCTTCAAGAGGTTAAAGTCTTTAGTATCTAAGGTTGCCTTTCCCCCCTCTCAAAAGAGAGCCCCCTGGTTGATCTTTTCTCCCTTTCCCTGATCAGGTATAGCACTAACACCGAGTATTTCCAAGGTGGGGCTTGAAAGAGGCCCTTCCGTCCAGCCTGTATTCTTGCTCCCAGACGTGTGTCAGAGTCTCACCTGGGGTGTGCCAGGATGGCTGTTCTAATGGGACAACCTGCAACGCTAGCATTCTGACTTGGAGTTTAGTCTGGATGGTTCCATAGAGGTCCAGAATCACATCCTTCAGTCTTACTGGCTTGCTTTGTTTGTTTGCCTCCCTTACTTGAGATCCAGGGCCAGGATGTATAATTCATTGCTTTACCCATAGTTTACACTCTGTTAAAGTCATTAAAAATAGTTATTTATTTACCTACCCTTCACAGAGGATTATTCAAGGGATTATGGGATTACATAAAATAAAACAAAAGCATGCCTTGTGTTTCCAAGGGACATACGTCCAGTGTAATAGTATACATGACACTATTACGACGAATTGGTGCCCACAAAGTGAAGATACAGTACTATTTCTTTTTTTTTCTTTTTAAGGAAAAATAAATAGCCTATTTGGCATGTTTTATGAACTAGTGGTCATGCCTAGGATTCTCTTTGATCTGTGATTCCTCTAAGTCGGGGGCCTTCCCGTATGCTGTTCCCTCTGCCTAGATAGCTCTCCCCCCACTCTTTCCACTACTACTTCTAATTCCATCTTGGCTTTCACATCTTACCTTAGAGACCATTTTTTTTTTCTGGGACTAATTCCCTCAATCTTATAGGCACAGCCTATACATCCCAATAGCAATCTGTCGGCACACTTATCATACTGTAATACACATGCTTTGTCCATTTGTCCCTTCAGTCCATTAGTACCATGAGGCAGGTACTGCAACTGTCTTGTTGAAAATTATTTCTGCAATGCCTGCTTAGCACAGTGGCTGATATATAGCAGGTGCTTTGTAAATATTTGTTGCATGAGTGAGTTACTAAATGGGTAAAGGAGTCCCTTTTAGAGCCCAGAACAATTTTAGAATCAGAGTACGTCAGAGTAAATATTAGAATATTTAGAATATTTTGCTTTTGCCTCTAGTTAAGTGACTCTCTTACCTCTACTGATTTCTGTTCTATTTAATAGGTATATTAATTGGGATATGGGTTTGGCTGCTAGTAATGGAAAGCCAAATTTATAACACTTTAAACAAGAAGGAATTCTATTTCTCTCTTGCAAAACAGTCCAGAGATAGACAGTCTAGGACTGGTGTGGCAACTTTGTTCTATGAGATAATAGAGCCAGGCTTTTTCTGTCTTGCTGCTCCACCATTTAGGATGATGCCCTTATCCACATGGTTCACTGTCATGACAAGATCCTGGGAGGTCCACTTTTGTCCTGGAATCCTTGGATTCTACACCTACAGTGAATTTAATCTCTTTTCAGTACCTGGAACTGATTCTAGAGCCTTCTGCACCCTCTTAGGGGAGCTTGAGTCTGGTATAGATTTATGGAACTAATCAAATCGAGGAATTTCCCACTGCTTGCCCAATCCCTACTTTCCCTGCAAGCCTTTTTAGGTGGGGAAGACCAAAAACCTAGCCCAAGTTGGGCACGTATGCCAAGAAGGGCAGCTGGTCCCATACTAAGGTCATCCAGCCTTTAACCAAGGGTGGTGTGGTTTCCTGTGGAACAGGATGTGTTCATTTCATAGGATGCCATCCTGGCAAGTTACAGGAGAGAAGTTCCTTTGAATAATGTAAAATATATGACCTATTTGGGTATAAGGAAAAAGTGTATTACTTATTTTGTTATAGGATTGCCACGTAACTTATAATTGCACTGTCATTTCTTTACAGTGCCTTTATGTTATTTTGGAGAGCAGTCATTATCTTTTATGATTAAGGTTCAAGATGAAGGCAACCTATCAATTCTCCCTCCTATAGCACACATGCACACACAATACTCCACCTCCCACCATGTCCAACTCCAACTCCTCATTCCACAACACACACACACACACACACACACACACACACACGTTATCTTTGAAGGGAGAGGAATGAGGACTCTATGCAGCCTTCTAGAACAGTAGCTATTCGCCTATTTTAGAAGATCCTGAATGAACCAAGGTAATGACGCCACCCCATCTCCTACCCCAGATGAAACACACTTTCATTCTATAAACCTTACTTCACGTCTTAGACAAAACAGGCTCAGTATGGGTTAGCATGAGTTGAATCTGCCAGTTTAAAAGGCAAATAACAAGAACCAAAGATGTGTCTAAATTTGTTCCTGGCAAAGGCAATATGTGAGATATTTTCTGATTTATAAAAAGACATTAGAAAATTGACATACAGTCCACAATCGGCTCTCTAAAGTGGTAAAATTCACTTTTCTTTGTATTCTTGTGTGTTTCTGTGTGAGTAGCTCCCCTATTTGCAACATATTGGTTAACTATTGTTACAGTGATACTTCCGTTATATATGTTTTTCTTTTCTTTCCACCTTCTCAAAAGTTCTCCTTTAAGGCAGAAACTTTCCGTTCTTGGTTTCATCCAAAAGACAAATATTTCTGGGAAAACACCGCATTTAAGCTATTCAGCAATTCTAGTGTTATGTAACTGACCACACTAAGACTTTCAATTAACTTTGGTTGCATTTTATTGAAGAGTGTCACAGAATAGAATAACCAGTGATAATTTAAAAACAAATTTTATATGTTTTTAAACAGAGAAAACCCTCTTAAAATATGTGTACAGCATCTCGTGACAAGGACAGAAGAGAAACAACTTGTCATTTGAAGCATTCTAACGTCCACTGACTGTATTCCAAGACTGACTTTAGTGTATTTGAGAATTTTTAATCACAGTGAACTTCCCTTCAGCATTAGTTCCCATAACTCAAGCTCTCCTTGTTCTTCTTTCCGTCTTGCTCTCCTCTCTGGTTATTTTTGTTTGGTGTTCAGTTGTGGGTGCATCTTGAGACTGTTTAGATTCTGCTTCTCTTCCACTCAGGAGAAATAATGTGAATTCATGGTTTCAAACAACTTCCTGTATACATAGTAACTTGCAACTACTTTCTTCATTTCTAGTCTTTTTCTTTCCTTCCTATCACTTTTCAATATCTTTTTCTTTCTCCTCAAAATGGAACTGATAGTATTTTTCCCCAAAAGCAGAAAGTCCTTTCCATTTTCTTTTTTTTTTTTTTTCCATTTTCTCTTTATTTCCATATCCCCTTGATAATCCCAAGTGTTCCAGTCTTAAAATCTTGTGGATTTTTTCTTTCCCCTCTCATTTACTTGCAACATGCTGCCTATCATTAAGTCGCAACATTTGTTTTTCCAAAATGTCATCCTGATTCATTCCTTTGGTTCAAAACCATTGTCTCGGCCTAGGCGTTGTTCGGCATGTACTTGACTGTGTTGTCTCCTATCAAATGGCTCTATCTCCACGCTGTCCCCCTCTGACTAACCTATGGACACGTATTATAATCACCTTGTTCACCCTCTGTTTTATCATTTCGGTTTCCTCTTAAGAAAAATTCCAGAATCTCTGCCATCCAGCTACTTTATCTGAACCTCATGACCTTTGACTCTATGAGCCTTATTCCAACCAAATACCACCCTTTAACCTGCCATCTCACCTACTGAAAGTCCTTCTTTCCTCCTCCTAGTCTATGTTTCTCTTTTTTTCTCCAAAGGTAGTGGTTGACACAATCTCAATAAAAACTATAATTATCTGCAAGTCAAGAATGTATGCCGCCTGATGGAGGTTGTCCATGTCCTCTCAGTGACACATTGCTCGGTTGGCCCTGTTATCTTAATCTGTTCTTGCCGATCTGTGGCTTTTATGAAGTCATTTTCATTTGATCCCTTTCTGTCCTTTCTCTGCTTTTAGAGTACAAAACAACCTTAAGGTAGAGACAATATCTAAGATTTATTTATATCACTCAACAATTACAAAGCACTTACTGAATTTACAGCATGGCTTTATCTATGTGTCTGTATCTATCAATCAATCATAGTTATTTATTGAGCATCTCCCATGTGCTAGGCACTGTGGGAGGTGCTGGGGAACAATAAAGGGAAAAAATTAAATTGCCTCTGCCCTCATAGAGTTGGGTGAAACAGACATTTATCAAATAATCATACAATGAGGGACACCTGGGTGGCTCAGCAATTGAGTGTCTGCCTTCGGCTCAGGTTGTGATCCCAGGGTCCTGGGATCGAGTCTCATATTGGGCTCCCTGTAGGGAGCCTGCTTCTCCCTCTGCCTATGTCTCTGCTTCTCTGTCTGTGTCTCTCATGAACAAATAAATAAAATCTTTTAAAAATCATACAATTAAATGTAAAATTATGACTGTGGTAGAGTTACAAAGAGAGGATCATGGTGCCATGAGAGCACATAATAGGGGGATTTAACCTAATTGGGAGAGGAGAAGAGGGTGGGATGTCCCAAGGAGGAGAATCACATGTGTAAAGGCTCTGTAGTGGACAAGGGCCAGATAGCGTGAAGACATTGAAGAAGACTGGGGTTGCTGGAGCCCAGAGAATGTATGTAAAGTGGAGTGGAAGGAGGCTGGAGAGGCAGGCAGGGGCCAGTAGGCAAGGCCCTGTGGGATAGGAAAAGGATTTAGGTTTTAACCTTAGCAGTGGGGAGGCATTGGAGGGATTTAAGAATAAGAGGGGATGCTGTAGTAATTTGAAAATATCACTCTGGTCACTGTGTGGAGGTGGGGACAGGGTGGGCAAGAATACCACGCATGGTATCTTCCTGTGTTATGTAGCAACTCAGTAAATGTTGCTCATTGACTGAACAGTTTGTGGGGCTTACAGTTCTTTCTGGGTTCACTGCATCATGAATTTTTGGCTTCAAGCTGCAAAATCTTGAGTTACTTGATATGTGTGCCTGAGTTTTAATATAGCCAGTCTCCTTTGGATTCCACAAATTCTCAATCTGACAGAAAACGACAACAGACAACATTAACTGAGAATTTACCTTGGTGCTGGATACTGTGCTAAAGGCTTGATGTGTATTATTAGCTCATTTAATTCTCAGGATGGGCCAATGAGGAAGGTGTTTGTATCGCTATTTCATACGGGTTTAGAGATGCGAGAGATCTTGCTTCACAGTGGAGTGACGGATCTAGAGCTCACATCTCAGTGTTTCTGACCACAGCCATCGCTCTTAGCCACTATGTTCTCACAGTTCTGGTTCATTTGAGCTTTCAGTACCATTTCAATGCCATTATTGTAAAAAAAAAAAAAAAAAAAAAAAAAAGGATATTCCTTTAGCCCCGAAACAAGGTATGATTTAGCTAATTGCCCAGTAGCTCCTCCCAGAATCTTGGTCAAAGCCCTTCATGGCATCAGGTCACCAATCCTCCACTTTGCAGAAGGTTTTATCATCATTCCTCTTTGTTAAGAAAGTCAGCTTAAGAGCTGACTGTTGTATGTTTTGATGTTTTCAACCATCTGAGTAAATCTCTCTTTTTTCTTTTACAGAAATCTATAATTAGATGAGGTAATAATGCTCATTAGCCCAAGTTACAAATAGTATTCCAATAACCACCTTCTTCCTCAGGCAAGCATCATCAACATCAATTAAGACTAACTACCAGCAATTGGTAAACTATTAGTTGAAAAATGTTTGCCATCATGCCCAGAGGAGGCCTTTGCCTTTGGCCTGCCATCTGTCCAGTGCTTTTTATGTTTCTTCTATCTACGTTTTCTACCCCCCTGTGGCAGTCTTCTTCTTTAGCTGTAATAGGTTTATCTAAAATTGGTTTTTAATTCACTTGCGTAAATAAGAGAACCTAATAACATTGAGCATTGAGAATTTTTAACGTGTAGTATGCCTATGATAATTCGTAAAAGCACTTTGGGCCCTCAGAAAATGGAAGCAAATCATTTTTGACCAAGCATGACCAAGCATGACTGGTTCTTAACCCTTTGTAAAGCAAGGCTGAAAGTTCAAGTGACGAGGAGGTGGAGGGGGCAGCCCACTTAGCAGAGCAATATATAAACTGAGCAACCATAGCGGGATGCTCAGCTGATCATCAGAGGCTGAATATGGAAAGTTCATTGAAGAACAACACAGCCTGCAGGACTGAAGAATAGGAAGAAGCATTTCATAGGGAGGCTGAAAGGATTCAATCATTTGCAGTTTGACAATACATTGATATTGTTGGAAGAAACAAGTCAAGAATTAGCAGATTTATGTGTTAACATCCTTCACCAAAGGGTTTCAGGGAACTACAAATTGAGGAAGATAGAGTTTATAGATAAAAGATAGAGTTTATAAATAAAATAGAGTTTATAAATAAAATACTGCAAAAGGGTTATTGTTGATTTCACTCACAAGTGGGAAAGGTTTTCAAACTCATATGTTTCGGAAAGGGCTGTGGGCGAGGAGAGGCAATATGCACTCAGTGCTGCTAAGGTGTGGAAGGAGAATCCTGGTCTCTTGCTTTTTAGTTTTTCTCATGTATTTGTTGTTGTTGTTATTATTTTCACTGCTCCCTTAGGACTGTTTTCCTCTAAAGTTTTGACTGGACATAAGACATTATAGTCTGAGGGCACCTGGGTGGCTCAGTGGTTGAGCTTCTGCCTTCGGCTCAGGGCATGATCCCAGGGTCCTGGGATCAACTCCTACATCGGGCTCCCCACAGGGAGCCTGCTTCTCCTTCTGCCTATGTCTCTGCCTCTCTCTGTGTGTCTCTCATGAATAAATAAATAAATAAAAAATCTTAAAAAAAAAAAGACATTACAGTCTGGCATTGAGGTTAAGGACAAAACCAAGGCCTTCCCATGTCTTGGCATTCTCATGCTGATGTGGCCATTATCCAGACAAGTCTGTACACACTTATCCCAAGCGCAATGTCCATTGTACTTGCACTGTCCTTATTTTTCTGTCATGCAGTAAATCTGTTGTCCAAGGAAACAACCTAACATGCAGAGAAAATACCGGAAAGAGTGTGGAGGTGGGGACGGAAGGAGATAGATTTTTATTCAAGGCCACTTATATTCCTTTATTTAACACTCCTGATAAGCTTGAAGGGAAACAGATGAGGACACTCATGCTGTGAGAAGTGAGGGTCAGACCCTGGGTTGGAAGGCTTCTAGACCTGAAATTCAAACTCTGGCTCTCAGATGCCAGATGTCCCCTCAGTCACCCAGGCACGTAAGTATTACTCCATGTTATGCTGCCTACGTAAGTATACTCTATCATAGTTTTTGTATTTTTCACTTCTTCTTGCAGCCAGAGAAGTAGAATACGATTGAGGAAAAGTGTGGTATCAGAGAGGCCAGTGAATAGATAAATGAATGAAGGGAGTATATAAACTACGTATTTCCACTTGTAGATAGATTCTTTTCAAGAATCAGCTACTTATGTCTGCTCTTAACCAGCTTTCTCTTTATTGGCTTTAGTGAAACTAGAAGTAAAAAAGTTTTTCCCTCCAGTTTGGGGTTTTCCATGTATCTTCCCTCTTTCCTGTGATACTCTAGGACCCTTGTACTGCTACTGACTTATCAGTGACCACCGAATATGGCCACATAAAACTATTCCTAGCAATATCCTACACTTTAAGGATCCACCTTTGCATCCCTCCCCACATCAAATTTTTAACTGTACAGCCCGCAATATTAGTTAACTATAAACACAATGTTGTACAGCACTTTTTCATCTTGAATAACTGAAACTTTATACACATTTGAACTTTTTCATTTTGAAAACTGTAACTTTGTACACATTTGAACAGCAGCTCCCTATTTTGCCCTGCCCCTGAGCCCCTGACAACCAACACTCTACTTTCTATTTCTGTGAGTTGGACTACTTTAGATACCTCACGTTAGTGAAAGCATGCTGTGTTTGTCATTCAGTGACTTATTTCACTTAACATTATGCTCTCAAGGTCCATCCATATCATAGGCATATGACAGGATTCCCTACTTGTTTAAAGATGAATAATATTCCATCATAGGTGTGTCCATATCTCATTTTCTGGATTTGTTCATCTGCTGATAGACAGTTGTTTCCACATCTTGGCTATTATTAATAGTGCAGCAATGAACATGGAAATGCAAATATTTCTTCAAGATCCTCATTTCAACTGTTTTGGGTCAATACCCAGAGGTGGGATTGGTGGATCTTGAGGTAGTTCTATTTTTGGTTTATCAAGGAAACTCTTAACTCTTTTCCATACCAGCTATACCAATTTATATTCCTACCAACAGTGTACAAGGGTTCCCTTTCCTTTACATCTTATCTAACATTTTTTCTTTGTTTGAGTAATGGCCATCCTTACAGGTAGGAGGTGATATCTTGTTGTGATTTTCATTTCCATCTCCCTGATGATTGGTCATGTTAAGCATCTTTCATATACCTATTGGCCATTTATATCTCTTCTTTGGGGGAAATGTTTAGTTAAGCCCTGTGCCCATTTTTAAATTGGGTTATTTTATTTTGTTTTGTGTGTTTTTTCTTTTCTGTTGAGTTGTAGAAGTTCCTTATATATTATGGTTATTAACTCCTTATCCAACATGTTGTTTGCAGATATTTTCTTCCATTTGATATGTTGCCTTTTTATTCTGTTGATTGTTTCCTTAGCTGTGTAGAAGCCTTTTAGTTTGATCTAGTCTTGCTCATCTGTTTTCGCTTTCCCCCAATGTATTCTACAAATTTGGTGGATATCCAGATTTCCCAGAACCGTTTGTTGAACAGACAGTCCTTTCCCCATTGTTTATTCTTGACAGCCTTGTCAAAGATCAGTTGACTATATATGTGTGGGTTTATTTCTGGATTATTAGGGTCCATTGTTTTATTATTTGTCCGTCATTATGCCAGTTCCACACTGTTTTGATTACTATAGTTTGGTAATATGTTTTGAAGTCAGAGAAACACTTCAGTGACACTTCCAACATTGTTCTTCCTTTTCAAGATTGCTTTGGCTCTTCAGTGTCCTTTGTGATTCCATATGAATTTTAGGCTTTTTTTTTTCTATTTCTGTAAACAATGCTCTTATAATTTTGTTAGGAATTGCTTTGAATCTGTAGATTGCTTGGGGGTAGTACGGATATTTTCATAATATTAAGCCTTCAAATCCATGAACACAAGTTGTCTTTCCTTTTTTTTGTGTGTCCAGAAATAAACTGTTAGAACTACTTAATGAATTTATTAAAGTTGCAGGAAGTAAAAGCAATGTATAAAAATCAATTGCATTTCTGCACACTAACAATGAAAGTCCAAAAATGAAATTAAGAGAATAATCCTATTTACAATAGCATCAAAAAGAGTAAAAACTTAGGAATAAACTAACCCAAAGAGTTGAAAGATTCGTAGGCTGAAAATTACAAAATATTGCTGATCTACTTTTAACAAAACTTGACCTATCCTCTTAGGACCATACTAGGTCATGGACAAGTTAATCTGGTAAATAAATTCAAATTTAATTATAAATGGCTTACTGGTTTATCCTTCCCACACATTGGCCAGGTATGTGTAATAAGGTAATTCTATCTGAGCTGCCTACAGGTGAAATATTTTTAAATGAATATTTTAAAAACTGCAAAATTCAGTACTTGATTGTACTATCTAGTATAACCAGACTTTTTTTTTTTTTTTTTGGTGGCTCAGCATTTGTACAAAATCAAATACATTATCAGGTATAAATACAAACAGTTATTCTTGGAAAACCCTCTGAAATTATAATGTAATTTAGTAAGTAGGCATGACTTCAGATTTCCTCACATTGCATACATATACAACTTTTCAGTGAGTGAGTCTGGGAAAATACAGTTGGGGAAGAAGTGCAATAATAAGGGAATGGAACTTTATTTGATCACTTACCATGATAATTTGCATACATATTTCATTTAATTTTTTTTTCAAACCTATATATGTTTGTCCCATTTTACAGATGGAAGCCTTAGAAACTAAGGCTCAGGGAGGTGGCACCCAAGTTCACTCTGTTTTTTTATTTATTCATGAGAGACACATACACAACAGAGAAAGGCAGAGACATAGGCAGAGGGAGAAGGAGGCTCCATGCAGGAACCCTGATGTGGGACTCGATTCCTGGGATCACTCCCTGAGCCCAAGGCAGATGCTCAACCGCGGAGCCACCCAGGCGTCCTTTTTTTTTTTTTTTTTTTTTTTTTTTTTTTAAGATTTATTTATTTATTTGAAAGAGAGAGCAAGCGGTAAGGGAAAGAGGGAGAGGAGAGAGAGAATCCCAAGCAGACTCTGCACTGAACACAGAGTGGGGCTTGATCCTGAGACCACCACCATAGCAGAAACCAAGAGTTAGATGCCCAACCAATTGGGCCACCCAGGCTCCCCATGCCCAAGTTCAGTCTTAAAGTAAGCACGGATTTGAAGCTGGATCCACTTGCCTTGAAGTCTGTATCTTCCCCCTTTATGTACCAGGTGGCCAGCCAGGGAATTGGTGGAGTAGAAAAGAGGATGATGAGATCTGAAACCTGAGTGGGGCCTTGTGAGTTATAAGCTGCCTTGTCTGGGAAGGCTTCCTTCAAGGGGTGGGGCTGAGAAACTGTGTGATATCCCTGAGGTGAAAAATTGTCAGTAATCTTCAAATTTATGGCCCCAAATCAGGTTAAAGTATATCGGTGAAGTTAATCTTATGGGTTGCTTAACTGTCCTCAGGTGCATCTTGTGGTCTTTGAGATCACTGGATAGGCACTCCTGGGGACCTGGGGATGGCTTAAGAGGACAGAGTAGGGCCTCCCCATGATTATCTTCTAGACACTGGGGACATGCTG
Organism: Vulpes lagopus; assembly: GCF_018345385.1. Taxonomy (NCBI): domain Eukaryota; kingdom Metazoa; phylum Chordata; class Mammalia; order Carnivora; family Canidae; genus Vulpes; species Vulpes lagopus. The sequence goes on along the minus strand of NC_054824.1, from coordinate 169,058,386 downwards.
TCCTGGTGATCACAGGAGGGTCTAGTCTATGTGCTTTTACTTTTTTTTTTTTTTTAATTATAGAAATAGCCACTTCAGTTTTATAAAAAAGAGCCACAGTGACTGAGCTGGGTAGGTTCTGGTTGTCCGAGGGAAACTTGTCTGAGTGATTTCAAGATGTTCTCAAGTGTCCACAATCCTTTTGTTTCTCCTTGATGTGCCCTCACTGTCATTTTTTTCTGCTCTCCTGGGAACATCAGTACACAGGATTCTCTAGCTTTTCAGCTCATGAGATATTTATTGGGAATCAAATCCTAGCCTTATGCCTTAGCATGGCAATTAGTGGGAGGTCTTTAAAAACAAATCGAAAGGTGATTAAATACAATTAGAGGGCATAGTATCACAGACATGAACTCTAAGGTTCTTTGTAAAAAAAAAAAAAAAAAAAATTTTGTAAAAAATTCCTAGGCGTGAAATCCCGTCATGTGCCAAAGCCTGAATACATTATCATCCGGTATCCTGCTGTCAAGGTCTTGAAACTGGATCTCAAAGATGTCATGCTCTTTTGTCCTGGTAGCAGATCTGTTATGGCACAGGTCCTCTGGCAGTCTCCTCGTGAAGGGCTCTTTCCTTACTGTCATTATCCTGCTGGGTCCCTACAGCAGGGGAAACTCAACCCTTGGCTGCCTCACGAAGACTCGCAGAATCTCCAGGGCCACCCCTGGCCCGCTTTCCACGCTGTCCACCCCGGCAGCCTTTGTCCCCTTCCCCCCCACCCCCACCCCCCAACCATGGCCAGTTACTGTGGATGAGCCTTATCCTCATGGGTGGTAGAAGAAAGCCCGCAGCGATCCCTGTTGGCAGCCCGCGGATGCAGGGCCAGGGCAACCCCGGGCGGGCGCGGGTTCTGGACTATCCTCGGACCGTTTCTTTCTTCGTCCTAATGCAAAACTTCCTGGCCTGCAGTAGCGCCCCGGTCTTGGTGGTGGTGGTGGTGGTGGGGGGGGGGGGCAGCCCCGGTTTAACCTAAACTGAGCGGGTCACCCGAGTCTCCCCGACCCTGTCTTCCCATCCCTTGGGCACGGCCCGTCCCCCCTTTAAGTCTCAGCCAAGGGGGGACACACACACGCTTGGATCCCCCCAGGCCGCGCCCGGTGACCCCCGGGGGCCCCGCGCACCTCGCGAGGGGGCTTCCCGCTCGCCCCCGGGGCTGGGAGGACTCCGGCCCGCGCAAGCCGTCGGCGTGGGGTCGGGGTCGGAGAGAGGGAGCGCGCCGGGAGCACAAACAGGAAAGCCTGACATCACGGAGCGGCGGAGCGGCGCGGGGAGGAGTCTGCGGCGCCCTCGCTCGCCGCGCTCCCTTTGTGGCCCGAGTCGCGCGCGGCGGCGGCGGCAGCGCTCGCTCGGGGCGCGGGGCGCGGGGCGCGGGGCGGGCGGGGGCGCCGCGGGCCGACGCTGCGGGGGCCCCCGGAGCCGGGCGCACCATGCCGCGGCCGCGGACCGGAGACAAAACTGAGAATGAAATTGCTTTGGCAAGCTAAAATGGTAACGCGAGCCCGGCCCTCTCCCGAGGCTTCCCCGGTCGGGAACCTGCTCCCGCTTGCTCTGCGCGCGCGTGGGACCCCGGCCCCCCCCCCCCACCCCACCCCACCCCGGGAGCCCGGGCTCCTGGGCTCCGCTGGCTGCGCTCGCCGCGCCCTGGCCCGCCCGCGGCTCCCGCTCTCTGGGCACCCGCCTCCCGCGCGTGCGGGCAGAGCTGCCGGGAAGGGAAAACTTTGAAGGACGGGGAAGCGCTGGGCGCGGGAGCCCGGGAGCCCGGGAGCGCCTCTGCGGCGGCGGCGGCGGCCTTGGCTGGGACCCGGGGGCCGGGGGCTCGCCGCGCGCCTTTTGCTGGAAGCTGCATGGTGCTGTCTTGCCTTTTCCTTTCCTTTCCTTTCCTTTCCTTTCCTTTTTTTTTTGATTTGCACTTGCCAGCTTACTTTATGGAAATAAACTTTCCGCTCCCCTCGCCCCCCCCACCCCTCCTCGCCTCCTCCCCTCCTCCCCAGCCCGACCCCGCTCACTCCTCGGGTCCCGACTCAGCAAGAGGAGGAAAAAGACCCGGGAAGCCTTCCACTTCCGAGGGAGCGAGGGCTCTTGGCACTTTAAACACTTGTTTGCGCCGGAGTTTAAAACCCCGCAATGCTCAAGTCAGCTGAGCCCGCCTGTAATCGTAGTACCGACTTTTTTTTTTTTTTCCTGCCAACGAATTATTTTTATTCGTTTCACCTGGGGGGGGGGGGGTGGGAATTAATCCGCACTAAATCACAGGGTCTTAAGGAAGGGCTGTGGCGGGGAGGGAGAGACTTTAAACAAAACCCTAAGATATGTGAGTCTAGGAAAAGGAACTACATGGAAAAGTCCGGGGATCCTGATACCACAGGGAAAGGCTGGAAGCCAAGAAAACCTCAGCATTCCCTCTATCGCAACGTGTGTGTCTTGTATTGCTCTGATTGTAATATTTATTTTGAACAGTCCATCTTGTGCCTTGAGTGCTGGTGTAAGCAGTAAAGCAGCTGGGATAGATTGTGGTCAGATGAGAGGAAAAAAAAAAAAAATACTCTTTTTCTTTCTCTTTATCCCACCCCCTGGCAGAGCTCGATTCAGGACTGGGGTGAAGAGGTAGAGGAAGGAGCTGTTTACCATGTCACCCTCAAAAGAGTCCAGATTCAACAGGCTGCCAATAAAGGAGCAAGATGGCTAGGGGTGAGTAAAGCTGGAGAGACTGTGAACTTTGGAGTTGCAGTGTCTGTTGTTCTGTGAATATCATCATTATTTAGCAGAGGCAGGCTTCCCCCCCCCCCCTTCGTCTTCTTCTCTTTTAGTCTTAAAAAGGAGACTGCCAATGACCGAGTGTTTGCACTAGCTGTACAGGTCTGTTTTTGTACTTAATGTTTTCCAAAGCATCTTCCCTGGGTTTGTCAATAATTCAGAACCTCTTAGAGACGTCTTGAGGTCTTTGGCAAACAGGGTGGGGGTGGAGTGGCAGAAAGTGACACGCGGTAACAGGACCAGAAAGCAGCTCTCTGTGAGACAAGAGCCATAAGCAGTTTGGCCCAGATGGGCCTTTCTCTCCCTGGCCTTGCCCTACTGTTGCTGACAGCTCCTCTCCTCCTGTAGCTTCACCAGGTACCCAGAATGCTCAGGGATGGACCCTTCTGAATCTGCCTGTCTTCCTCTTGGGGGGAGGAGGGGGGGGGCAGAATTCCCATCATTACCTCCTCTCTGCAGCCCGTGAGGAGGCAAATGCATGTGTGGTGCCCATGAGTGACTTCATGGGTAGCAGGCACAGAGTGCTGGGTCTTTGGAGGAACACTGCTTCCATAAACAAGACTTTTTCCACCAAGGTTCTGAACTCTTAGTTGGGATCCTGAGAGTCATCTGTTATCACCTAATGGCTCCTTCCACACATCCCAGGGAGACATGGAAAGCTTAGTGACAGGATCACTACTCGGGCAGATACCAACATGTGGAGAAACAAAGGAATTCTCGCTCTGGAGACAGAAGTTGTCCTTAGAGCAGTGAGAGGTGACACAAAAAGCCTTGAGAGAGAAAATCTTGGTTGGCTGAATAGAGGGGATGGAATGGGATTGCACCTGGCCTCGTTCTAGCTGCACTCAGTCTTCTCGGGGGATGGATTTGAGAGCAATGAAGATTACGCACTTGCATCCAATCTTTACCGGCCTTGCGTCTCACAGAACTCAGTGTTTGAGCCACATTCAAAGGTACGGTGTGAAGGAGGCAGGAAACCAAGGCCCTTACATTGAGATGAGGCAACAGGTGACTTGTAAGTCCCTGAGTTTCAGGCAGGATGGCCCACAGCAGTGATTTCCTCAGCTGTGGGTCCGGGGTGCCGACACAGGCCTTCGAAGCTTTGCGCTTTCGCAGCTGCCTCAACTCAGGCCTCTCCTGCTCTGTACTTTGGGTCAAGGTACCAGCCATTAGGGCAGTCAGCTATTAGTGACATTTGTGGGTGTGGCCCGGCAAAGTAGGAATCCTTGCTTTGAAAGCCAGAGGCCTTCACTTATGGAGCAGGCACCTGACCCAGAGGATGATTTTCGACTGAGTTGGGTGCATCCGCAGCAGACCTGATAGGGAAGAAAGGCGAACTAGAGTTCTGACAGGTCATCCCTTTGTTTTTGGTGGTTGTGTATATTCATCTTATTTAAATGTGGTATTGATGTGGTTTGGCCTGTCTTGATATTTCACAATGATTCACAAGTTCTAAACCAGCTGCCTTGGAAAGGGTTATTACATCGCCTGATGCTGGGTTGTTCCTCTCTAATGAGCCTGATGTTGCTTGGGTGACGGTTTTAGTTTTCAGCCAAACACAGCAGCAGAGAATGAGTAAGTCATGGAGAAATGGAGGGGTTAACTCTGTAGGCCCCCAAGACACATAAAATGTGGTTCGCTGAGATGTTCACAGTCATTTCCTGATTCTCACTGACTGTTCTGGTTGCTGGACTCTGCTTCTCTTCTCTCCTCCTCCTCAGTGTTCTCAGATTTATACAGAGTTAAGAGTTGGTTCACCCTGGATTTAGCAGTAGAGCCGAGATTTGGGGAGGGAGGACAATGTGAAAAGCTTTCTTCTAGTTGATGCAAGAATCTGTCCCTTCCCCTTCACTGCAACAAAGTGTTCTTTGCGGCTACCACCCCTGGCCCTCAAGAGCGTGTTCTTAGGAACCTTCCAACTCTGGTCCCACTTGTTTTCTTGTCTTAGGTGTCCTGTTGGGAAGGTCTGTTTTTGTCCTTGGAAATTCCAGACTTAATTAAATTTGACTCAACCAATTGAGCCATAGTAATTACAAAACCCTTCTTTTTAGGACTGAGTGGCTTCTCCATATTTGTTTTCCTACATTCCAGTAGCCCTTTCAGAGTTCTCCAAAGCAACCGGTTTTAGAGTGAACTAGAGATTGAGGTGAGGTGAGGGTATTACTGTCAATAGTCTTATCTACTCCCCACCCCACGCATAAAGAAACTAATATCTAGAGTGGTTAAATTGCTTGTCAGGGTCACACAGCTAGGAAGTGGTAGAGGTGGGATTCAAACCCAGTTGTTAGTTCCTTGCTGTCAGGAACTGCCTGGAACCTTCTGACTGTTTCCATGAGACTGGAAGAGAACACTGGCTCAGAAGACCAAGAGTGCTTATGGCATACATCTTGTCTAGATGCTATACCTGGTGCAGGACTTGAGTGATAGGGCTTTCTCTTCTTTACGTTCTGAATGATAATTTTAACCATAAATTGAGACATTTGTTGTGAAGATATGTGTCTTAGTGATAAACTCTCCATTTTGGACACATAAAGTATGGTGCACCAAAGAGATACATGAGGTTATATAGCACATGAAGGTGGGTGTATCTTTTGTGTCGTGTCTATAAGGCTTACTCAAAATGCCTAAAAGACTGAGCACAAGTTTTATATCTTCAACTACTCAGATCTCAAAACATAATTAAGATTCAGTTTAGAAAGGATAGCAAAAGTAATTACACATCCTTAGATGGGAAGTATCATACAATCAAAACATTTAGAACATTCTTTTCGTTTGTTTGTTAAATTTTGTATTTCATTGATCTTTTGAAGTAAAACCCTCTGCCTTTAGTTGTAAAATATACAACTGAGTTGGCGCAGGCCGGGTTTACTTATCCATGCAGCCTTGCCTTGCCTGTTGACAGTAAACTTTGAAAAGCCAAATATTATTGAAATACTGACCCAATTTTCCCTTTACAATGACTTCTTAGACTGGGATAGTTTTTCCTAGCTATAGCCCTCAAGGAGAAATGGCTCCAGTTATGTCATGGGATCATAAAATCTCAGGATTGGAAGGGATAATAAAAGCAATTCCATCCAACCATTCAATTAGCTGGTAGAATGTCCAGTGACTTTTGGAATAGCAAATAGTCAAAACTTGTTATTTTTCTTTGGTCTCAGTGTTGTAGTTTTATATTGACAGCGATATGTAGAAATGATATAAGAAAACATCAGCATTCTCCAGAAGTAGGAAATGTATCATTTTAGGGAGAACACTCAAATGGACAGAGGATGAGGATCCAACTCTTAGGAAAGGGGCTTTGGTGTCTGGAGCCCTGTCTGCTGTCTTTAGAATATAATAGAGGCAGGGTACCAAAAAATGTGTCAAACCTAAGATAAGTCCAAAGTGGGGATATTTGTTTCGCAAGCAGGATTGGTAGTGCTAGGTCACCTCGGCAGGTTTGTGGGTAATGGTATGGTCAGTGGGTGGTCATGTGGCTTTTCTCAGTTTTATGCTTCTGTGGTATGTGGTCCTTGAAGCGAGGCCCCATTTCCTCCTTCCCCTAGGTCCTGTATCTATCACCCTGTGTCCCACATAGGCCCTTGTTGGGTTGAGTTGAAATGCTTGATAGTTGGGAAGCCGCTAAAGATAGTGAACGAGGACAGGACAAAGCAGAATATATTTATAAACAAAGGGAACTGGGATTCTGTTATAGGACCTAGTGTTTGGGATGAATTGTGGCTGGTCTGTGAGCCGTATGGGTGCAGCGGCAAGATGACCACTTGTCACATCTGGATCGACAAGTTGACTCTCGCTTGGATACGCTATTTGGATTGACTCTATCTGCTGTTTTGGTGGTGTTGCCATTATATTATCTTCAAATAGCCTACAGTTCCTCAAGTTTTCAGCTAACTTCACTTAGGGAAAGCTTCTCCAACCTCCCAAGTCTGGTGCAGATACCTCTACTGCATGTTCCAGGAGCACTCTCTGTTTCTCTGTCATGCCTTTCGCTCACTCTGTTCTAATTGTCTGGTTATTTGCTTCTGTCCTCCACTAGATTGTAAACGTGGTGAACTGGGAACTGTGGCCATCTCACTGGCAGAAACTCAGTGTTTGTTGAATGAATGGATCAAGCTTCATCCCTCTTTGGAACACTAATATTATCTTGATACATATGTATGTATGGTTGCTCCTCACTTAAAACACAATCAGCATGAAGATATTAGCTTATGAAGAAGAGGAGGAGTGTGTGGGAGCGAGATAAATCAATTAGGTAATGATTATAGCTATCTTACGTTCTTTTCGGAACAAAGCAGGGCACAAACAGAGGTAGTGATTACTCGTTTTAAGAAAAAAAAATTCACAGCAGTGAATTAACTAGACAATTCCCCAGTACTTTTTAAATGCATGAGACCCAGTTGTACTTGTCTTATTGCTGAATGGTGAAGAAAAGCAGTGCATGAGTTAAAAAGTGTTGGCACGCATCACAACTATGTGTGGTTGCAAAGCTCAGGAGTGGGATTTTAGAATTGTAAGAAGCTAAGCCCTGGAGCAGCCCTTAGTTTACAGTTGGTCATCCTTGTTTTCATCTAGGAAAACAGGCCCTTGGGTTGCATTATTCCTGTCTTATCAGAATGTTGAATTTAGGCTTTAGAAAGTGCATTTCAAAATTTAGTTGCCATCTGTAGTTGAACCAACTGATATCTTTCATTTTGACCTTGGGAACATATTCCTAAAATGATCTGCTAATATGGTAGCCAGCACCAATCGAGAGAATGTGGTCAGTTTCAATAGCCTGAGATACCGCTATTATGTTGGATCTTTTCATTCCTTTTAAAATCTGTTGGGATCTGGGTAAGGGATATATAGCATGCAATTAAGAATATTCTGTTTGGTTCAGTAATTCAGGTGACACTCAACTGAGTTCCAAATACACGTTTACCCCATGGCAAATACATAAGAGTATAGATAGTATAGACGCATTAATTCCTTACACTTAAAGCATACATTCTGTTAAATCAGTAGTTATAAACATATTTTATTCTTGTTTCTGTGGAATTAGAAAGTTTCTTGAAGTTTCAAATTTAGGAAGAAAAGGAGAGCAGTACAGTAAATACCATGCTTTTCTCCTTTAGTGCTCTTGCTGAAATATGTCACTGTCCTGTCCTGCTTATTGTAGTTTCCTTTGTCCGTGACTCATGTTCCTTTTACACCTTCCTCTTCCAAATAATCAGGATCTTATAGTGACTCTTACACGTTTTATGGTAAAATATACAACAGTAAGCTAAAATCAGTAAGACATTAAAATTTCTACCATGATGTACCATGGTATACCGGTGATACCATTTTTGTGATATAAAAAGAAAAGATTTCAGTAAACAAGGCAAGGAAAGTATTGGTTAAATGAAGGAAGATACCAAATGTTGCTTCATTCCATTGGAAAAGCACAGCTAGCTCATGTCTGGGTTGCTGATGGGTGTGGCTATCTCCAGAGTTGATGTGGAGTCTGGAGGTTTTGGCAGTTTCTGGGTCCTTTGCTAGTAAACACATCCAGTATGAACTTCCTCACTGCTGTTGCACGTCTGCTTGTATGACTCTGTCATCTGTCTTGGAGTCAGTTAAACTTACCACCGATAGCATTCATTTATTCATCAAAAAAAGTACATTATGCCCAACACCATATTGAGTCTTGGGAATCCAAACTAAAAGAAAATGCAAGTTGTTCTGAAGGAAGGGACTCACAGGTAGGAGGGGAGACAGAAATGTAAACTGATTACAATATATTGAGGTAGGTGTGATCAGGGTCATGCGAGAAATCTGTGCGTTAGGGGAACTCTGAAGGGGGGGCCTGTAAATCAGATGGGAGGTGGGGGGTGGCCACTCCAGGAAGGCTGCATGGAAGAGAGGGCTCTTTGGTGAAGAGTTGAGTAGACAGATGAATAGGAGTTAAAGGAGGTATGGGTGCTGGAGAGAGGCATTCTAGTCAGAGAGCACAGTGTGGAGGAAGGCATGGAGGCCAGAGCTGAGAGCCTGTGTGAGTGAGGCTCAGCATGGCGAGAGGGAAGGACGTCTGGTGTAGAGGTGTCAGGAAAGGGTCATGTCCCTGGGAGTCTGGTGTGCTAAGCTATGGCATTCACTCCATCCTGAATGCTGGGTGGTCATTGAAGGGCTTTCAGTGGAGTGGCATTTCAACAAGATGACTGACACCTGAGGGGTAGATGTGTTGGGAAGGAGCCAGATTGGGACATGGGAAGAGGAGGAGGCTGACGTAGAGGTGGTGAGGAAAGGGACAAGGACCTGAATGGAAATGTTGGCAGCAGAACAGAGGGTGGCAGTGGGGGATGGGAGACCTGGCACATGAGGATCTTAGGCAGCCTGGTTCAAAGAGCTTGTCAAAAACTGGGCTTTCTGGGGTCCATGCCATCCTCCACTTACTGGGTAAAATGTCCTGGGGACTTCCAGTCAGGCTTTCTCCGTGTATATGCTAGCAAATGCCTTCTTTCCTGTCAGAAGGCCCTGCAGAATCACCAAGGTCAGGCGTGCCTGAGGTGTCCAGAGGTGAGACCTCTAGCTCGCTGTGAACAAGGCAGCCAGCCGTGCTTGGTTCTCAGATTCCAGAGAACTTTGAAGAGCTGCTGGTTTCTTCCTCTCTCTCTCTCTCTCTCTCTTTCTTCCTAAGTCTTCTGTTTCCCTACAAACTAAACAAATTAAATCTGTAGGCCACAGAGAGGGAGAGAGTAAATATGGGACCCACAGGACTGTGATTATAGAGCTGTATTTTAGACAACAGCAGTTAAACTTATAATTGTCATGTTAGAGACACAAGAAATTTTATGGTTGGATATCTTGGCTTTTTTCCTCTCCCTGTGTGCTGTCTTTAACCCTCGCTGACACGGTTTGTCCTGGTTGCTCACATTACTGCTCTTGGAAGCTCAATCTGATCGCTAATTCCACTCATGTAGAAGAAAAAAAATCTCTTTCTCTCTAACACAACACCCACATACACACGGCTTAAATGAAGATATCTTTTCACATTTTATTTTTTAGAATTTCCCGCATCTTTGGAACGTCATTCCATGGCCTCTTCTTCTTCTTCTTCTTTTTTTTTTTTTAATCCATGAGAGACACAGGCAGAGACACAGGCAGAGGGAGAAGCAGGCTCCCTGCTGGGAACTCAATGTAAGACTCAATCCGAGGACCCTGGGATCACGACCTGAGCCAAAGGCAGATGCTCAACCACTGAGTCACCCGGGCGTCCCTCCATGGCCTCTTCTATATAAATTATTCAAAGCCTGACTTTGTCATGTTTTGCTTGTTTTCCCTCAATTGTGTCATTTCTGTGATTCACTTGCACTGTTTAGAAACTGTCTTCAGTTTAAAAAAGAATAAAACCAGAGGGAGGGAGGAAGGAGTAAAGGTAGGACAGGCTTACCACACACCTAAGGTAGGAGCCTCTGCCTTGGAGAAGGCTCTCAGGCCTGTGGAGAGAGAGAGAGAGAGTCCCATCAAAGCTGGTCCTTTCAGCTTACCAGTTGTGTAGAAGCACCTGTGCCCTTCCACAGACGTGGCTGCGTATTATGTTGTGATGGTTGGGATTTCTGCCCAGCTTGGTGCCACTAAAGCCATCTTCTCCTTTGTGTCCTGCTGTATGTGACTTCTAAGGGTAATAACAGCAGTAGTTGCGGGTGGGATCATGTGTTGGTGGTGGTTCTGTATATTTTTTCGTCCTCACAGACTCATTACCCTACATTTTCTAGCATTTAATTGCTTGTGCCATCTGTGGGCCATTCATTTGAATTCGTTTCCACACAGTTCAGCTTGTCCCATGTAAACTTTCCCAGACGTTTTCTGTTGGTTTGCGCCTTTCAGCAAAGAATTGAGCAATTCAACTTTTTCCTTTATTTCGTTTCCTGCTGATTTAAATATCCATTCTCCTCTCTTAGAAAAGCGAGGCCAACGCTGAGTCCTTCCAGTTTCATAATTCTAAAGAAAACTGGAAAACCAAAAACAAACCTTCTCTGCTAAAAGTAGATTGTCTTTGGTCAGTACAATCAACGGAGGCTCTTTGCAACCCTCTTGCTAGCGCGCTTTCCGAGTTTTGTGCCCTTCTCATGCCAGTAACTTCTATTGCCGACGACAAAGCTAGAATATGTGGACAGTTTTTAATCCAACAAAAGAACATTTACAGGATATAAGTAAAAATTACAGAAGCTGGGTTAGATATTGGCTTAAACCAAAATGCTTTATAGTCATGACTTTTCTAAACAGAATTGCAACACTTGAAATTATGCGTTGAGATAACTGCTACTCCTAAATAGAAAATTCAGGAAATCAGAATTGTTAGTTTGTGAAGCACACGGAAAACATTTGCTATCTTCTGTCCACATGTTGACTCCTCCTAATGGCACAACACAATGAGCATATCTATTTTAAAAATGACTTAACCAAGTATTAATAAGGCCGAGAGCCAGCGAGGCCTGGATGGGGAGTTAGCACGAGTTCTCTCTCCTCAGTGGGAGCCTTGGCAGGAGCTGGCACCTTCTGATTTCTCCTCCTTTTCACGGATATTTTCAGCAAGAAGCCCTGGTTGAGGGAGATACTTAGGGTGCTGGTGAAGAGCCACTAGTCAGTGATATTGTGAAAACTTTGTATGGTGGCAGATGGTAACCACGCTTTTTGTGGTGAATGTTTCGTAATGTACAGAATTGTCAAATCACTGTGTTGTACACCTGACACTAATATAGTGTTGTGTGTCAACTCTACAGCAGTTCACAACAGCAGAAAAGAGGCAGAGAGCCTGAGTTCTGGGGCCAGGCAGACCTGAACTCAGAACTCATCTCTGCCCTGTGTGAGCTGTATGGGCTTGAGCTGTGAAGTCACTAACTTGCACCTGTAGAGAGGATGCTATCAGGCGCCTTCCTGAGGGAAGTACTGTGAGGAGTGAGTGAGTTCTGTACATAGGGTGCTTGGCATGGTGTCTAGATTATGGTACTCACTCACTAGGGGTGGGGCTCTCTCTGGACCCCACTGTTGGGGTCCTCTTTTGATCCCTGCCATGGAACCTTGTAGAAGTGTGGGTACCTTTCTTACCTGTGTCCCCTGAAGCCTAGGGTTGTTTGTAAACCAGACTGTTTAAGAAACAGTATTCGCAAAGCTTTAAGGCATATTCCTGACATCACTTTCTTACTTTGCACATCTGGGAGGGAGGGCCGTGGCAGTGTTTAGGAATCCTTGTTTATTAGAAGTAATGTCTATTGTGTTTTCTCTGGCTGGCTGCCTGCATAGTGAAAGGCAATTATTGGTTGGGCCCCAATATTTCACATTTTAAATTCCTTCATTTTTCCTATATAGGTAATTGGTTGCTTATTTTAATGCCTTAAAAATATTTTCCTGCTTAAAAAATTATATTTGATGTCTCCAACTAAAAAACAGGAGGGTAGCAAATCACTTTTTTTTTTTTTTTTAACCTTGGGAAGCATTATACTAATCATTCTTTGTTGGGCATAATCTAGGATGTTAGCAAATTGTGCTTGCACTGTAATTTTCAAGTTTCAGATTAAACTTCGTAAGTTCAAATAAAGATAAAAATTTCTCACTATGCTATGGGGCACCTGAGTGGCTTAGTTGGTGAAACATCTGCCTTTGGCTCAGGTCCTGATCCCAGGGTCCTGGGATCAAGCCTCGCACTGGGCTCCCTGCTTGGGGTAGTCTGCTTCTCCCTCTGCCCCTCCCCCTGCTTGTACTCTCTCAAATAAATAAAATCTTAAAAAAATTTTTTTCACAGTGCCACACATTGACTAGCTAATGTAGTACTTGAGCCCCAAACTAGGAATGAGCTGAATTGCTCTTGAGGTGGTGAATTTCAGACTGTCACATTGATTTTTAAATCTTCAGTTTCTTTACCTGTGAAGTGGGGCAAATACCTGCTTTTCCTTCTGCCTGTAGGTTTTGTGAGGACCATGAGTTAATGTATAAAAGTACTTTTTAGGGGCAGCCCGGGTGGCTCGGTGGTTTGGTGCTGCCTTCAGCCCAGGGCCTGATCCTGGAGACCGGGGATCGAGTCCCGCATTGGGCTCCCTGCATGGAGCCTGCTTCTCCCTCTGCCTCTCTCTCTCTCTCTCTCTCTCTCTCTCTCTGTCTCATGAATAAATAAAATCTTTTTGAAAGTACTTTTTAATATGTAAATTATTATACAAATATAAGGACATTCTTATTGTTGTTATTTAACGTAGAGTCATTTCTTTTTTTCCTCTCTTTCCTCACCACCTAAGTGCTCAGTGGATGATGGTCTGTTCATTAGTAGTTCTCCCTCTCTTCCCTCATCCCAGAGAGCACCTTTTTGATATTTTTTTCTCCCCATTTGCTGTTTACTTAATAGTATCTTCAGATTCAGCAAGGAGTTGTGTTTCCTCTGCCACCACCATCGTTACTCCTGGTACTACTGCAAGTGCATTGAAACTGCAGACAGGGCTTCTTTCTATAGATTGGAGGTGGGGGAAAAATACCCCATATTCACAGAAGTCTAAAGACAAATGCAGTGAATATCTTACATCTGAAAACTTTCTTCTTTCTCTTACTTTCCTTATTCTCTCCAGCATGTGTTGTTTGAGTTAATGGCTTGTTGGTTCTTTGATTCTCCTTTCTTTCTGGTACTTTTAATTTGGTGCAGAGAGAAGGGTGGTAAAGTTAATGCACCAAGGAATGGAAAGTGCTTCCAGCCTTCCAGAGCTGCTGGAAAATCAAAGCTTGGTTTGAGGCCAAATCCTGATGTGGGACTTGAACTCATGACCTAATGCCAGAGGCAAGAATGTTACCAGCCGACCCACACTGATCCTCATAAGATGTAGGCATTTAAAATACTTCCTCTGAGTAGTCTTATTGTTGTTACTTTCTGTTTTTCTCCTCTCTTTCAGCCTTTTCCTACAGCGTTCCTGGCTTCCCTGCTAGGAACACGATTTTAGTTTTAAGATCTTTTTTTCTCACTTCCTTTCCATTTGCTTGTTACTTCCTTCTTGCTTTCCATTTCTCCTGTGTGAGTGAGTTCCTTTTTTTTTTTTTTTTTTTTGTTCCTGTTCCTTCCTGTTCTTCTGGATTAAAAATAGTCTCCAGGGTCTCTGGCTGCTTGCCCATGAAGCTGACCTCCCTTCTATTCATATAGGATTCCCCACTGAGCATCTGAAGATCGTTCCCTACTCGAAGATAGGGATACTCCAAGCCCTGCATCCATTCCCTGTTATTAGCACCTATGCTCAGCTGACTTACGGGTGAACTGACCCTCGTACTCAGAGCTCTAAATGAAAATTAATTCTCTTGTGCAAAGATGCTGAACAAGTGCTTTGTTCATGTTGAGTGTTCCTGACAAACGCTGACTTCCCGCCACATCTGCTGACTCTTTGGTGGTGCTAAAAGAGAAGGGAGTCTTAGGCACTGACTCGAGGTGTGTGTTTAACATTCATCTACGTGCAAAGCAGTGGCTCCGTGATCAGCTGGGCCCCAGGAAGCAGCTTCCATCCAGCTTGCTGTGGTGGGCGTCCCAGAGGGACCAGCAGTCATTTTGCTCCCACAGACGTGTTTCTCTGGGGGCTAAAGTTGATTAAATTGTTTCTTCCTGAACATTCTTTGGTTAGAGTTGGAGGATTATGATACCTCTTTGCAAAAATGACTTTCTATCCAATGTTGACCTAGACAGGCCACGAATGAGTGTCCAGTGAGTGTCTACTTGAGGGATAAAGGATGGTACAACTCTAGGTGGCTGAGCCAAAGGAGTGCTGATGGGTGGCAGCTCTGATTTCAGCCCCTGGCCCTACCCTCAACTCCCTGCTGAGAGTTCCAGCAACAGGGTTGATGAAGGGTTAAAAGGTTTCCTTCCATCTGTCCCCCCAGCTATTCCTATGTGGTTATGTCTTCAAGAGAAGAGCTAGCCCTATTCTTAGTTGAGAATCCAGAGTTGTAGATTTCACTATCCGTAGTGACGTCCATGTTTCTGTGTGGTTCTGTCTCCCTCCTGTCACTGCTTCTGCCACTGTATCAGCCGATAGTGCTTTTCTGTTCCCTGATTGACTGATGAACTCCCACTTACCTTTCAAGTCCCAGCTCAAATGTCATCTTTACTCTTCCACCCTTCCTGATCCCTCTTCTAGAATAATTACCCTTTCATCTGGGTCTCCTTAGCACTTTACCAGAAGCTCCATTACAGCACTTATCAAAACATATCCTTTTATTATTTTTTTTTCTCTTTGCCTTGTTCATTTGTGTGCTTTTAGGGGTGGGCACCCTGTATAATGAATCTTTGTATTCCCATCACCTGGGACCATGTCTGAACCACCCATCAGCGCCTTGTAAGTTGTTTGACCTTATCTCTATTATAAAACATTTATCTTTATGACTTTATTTTTTTTTTGCTATTGGTAATGTTGTGAATTCCATTTTTAAAAAAATTTTTTTTAAAATTTTTTATTTATTTATGATAGTCACAGAGAGAGAGAGAGAGAGGCAGAGACATAGGCAGAGGGAGAAGCAGGCTCCATGCACCGGGAGCCTGATGTGGGATTCGATCCCGGGTCTCCAGGATCACGCCCTGGGCCAAAGGCAAGCGCCAAACCACTGCGCCACCCAGGGATCCCGTGAATTCCATTTTTTTAAACAAAAAGGAAAATATTGAATAAATAAGCTAGATTGAATTTCTCTTTTATATTTCAACTAATGACACATGAAAAAAGGAAGATGCTGCTTTTGCCTCATTTTTGTTAGCATTATTTGAGCTACACTTTTCACGATACTATAAAACTTGTCTTAGCTGTGATGGTGACTATAGATGGGATAAGTTAATCCACAAGCTTTGTGGTGGCCTATCGGTTTGAGTCATGGTTCAAAGGTAGACTTAGGGGAACCCAACTTCTGCTTTGAATTTCAAAGTTATTTTACTTGGGATTTTCACATATCTTATTATATCTTAATCTGATGGTTCCAATTTGTTTCAAGCTTGCATTGACCCAGTGTCAAGCCAATTTGGCTGTGCTGTGTGCAACACATTTTTGCAAAAGGATCTGACACCTTCCATGCACATGACCACTAGGGTTATTCACATAATGATGAAGGCTGTCTGAGATTTTGTGGCAGGCTTGTTGTGTAGGGTACTTTGTCAGGGTGTGCTATTCTTACCAGGATTTGTTGGCAAAAAAGGAAAAAAATGTGATGTAAATTATATGTTATTATATAAACATATTATCTGTATGCTTTTCAATTTTCACAAGTAAAAATCAACTCCTTTTGCTCTCCTACCCTCTCCAACATTCCTCTTCTCTGTGGTCTTACATTCTTAACTCTTAAATTGCTACTTCGAGCAAAATGCAAAGCCTCTGCCAGAAGTTGTCAGGATTCTAGCTGTTTTTAGGTGTTTTCATTCATACTGTCTCAGCATCATTGGCTCTGGCAAGATGAAGTTTTCTGACCGCTTCTGATCTTTCTTGCCTTTTTGTGGAGCATGCTTTCTTCACCTTTTTCTTTGTATAGGGATTCGATGGCTCCTATGTTTGCTTTGGACAGAAGCACATTTTGAAGCAATTCCTAAAGTTATTATTTTTTTAAGATCTTATTTATTTCAGACAGAGAGAAAGCGCATACACACAAGTGGGGGAGAGGGGCAGAGGGAGAAGCAGGCTCCCCACTGAGTAGGGAGCTAATGTGGAGTTCAGTCCCAAGACCTGAGATCATGACCTGAGCCAAAGGCAGACGCTTAACTGGCTGAGCCACCCAGGCACCCCCTTAAAATTATTCTTAAAAAAGCGTACAGCAACATTATCCATATATTTTTTAAAAAGATCATAATCCTACAGCTTCAACACAGTTGTTTATACATTGGCTGTCTTCTAGCCTTTGTTCACATAGTTACAGTCATGCTATTTATTCAGTTTTGTAATCAGCAAGATATACTTTTCAGAACAAATCCTCTAGGAGTTACTTTCTAGTTTGAATCTTTTGTGACATTTGTTGTGTTTCTCATGTCACAAAAGATTGCATTTGGACTTTGCGTTGGAGGAGTTTCAAGCTGGTAGTGCTTATTATTGGTTTACAAGCTTCGTTTCTGTCCTTTTCCCTGTGAAATCTCCTGTCCTTTATCAGGATTGTGGAGCTTTATGAGGAGCCTGATAGTACAGTGAGATGAGGGCATGTGAGGAGTGGGACACACCCCTTTCCTCTGCTGAATACCATTGTGTGCTCTGCTCTGGGGTGTGGGATAGGAACACTCTAGGGCTACAGTGTTCAGTATGGTAGCCACTAGCCACATGTGCCTACTGAGCATTTAGACCTGTGGCTAGCCCAAATTAAAATGTTCTATCCATGCAAATCTATCATGTAAAATAGCTCAGTGAGTTTCTGTAATGATCACATGTTGAAATGGTAATATTTTGATATAGTGCATTAAATAAAATATAGCGTTAAAATTAATCTCATCTGTTTCTTTTTCCTTTTATTTTTTTAATGTGGCTACCAGCAAATTTAAAATTACGTATTGTGACCAGCATTATATTTCTGCTGGTCAGTTGTTCTAGGGCCTCCCATTTAAAAATGTAGGATGTAGTTTATTAGTGGGTTCTGAAATCAATTCAGTGGGTCAAAAGTTGGTATTTTACATTGGAACAGAACGGAATAGAAAATACCAGAATGGTATTATTGTGAAACTTTTTAAGTACGTGTGTGTGTGTACTGAGTCACTTGTAAAACGTATCTTTTCTTTGTGCTGTTAAGAAGGTTGAAAATAACTGTTCTAGGGTGGCCCAGCTTAATTTAAAGCATTACCAGGAGGCCTGGTCTGCTCTGTAAGAGGACAGGTTGTTGCCGTGAATACCATGTAGATTTTAGGTCTGATTGGTGGAAGCTCTTCTGGAAATCTTCAGTGAAACTAGACCCTGCATCAAAGTAAACCTGAGCACCTGTGCTCATCCTAAAAGCAGTAGCTACTCAGGACCATCCCAGAGAGAAGGGTGAACCAAGGGTGGCTGTGGTTCTGCCAGCTGAAGTTGGGACCTGTGTGGTCTAGCACTAAAGTGTCCCTTGAGCTGGAAGTGACTTTGTCTGACTAGTTTCTTCTTGAAACTTCCTCAAAATTGTCTCATGGGTGGTGATACTTTCTAAGAAGCAGGGTGGTTTCTTAATGACCTTGGAACCAAGCTAGGTTGGACAAGGTTCTGTTTGACTCTTAGGTCTTCCACCCACCATGTCGTGTTGAAATCGGAAGAGACTGTGCTTTCATCTAGGACCATGCCAGTCCTCTTTCCTCCTGAGAGAAAACGTCCTTATGGTACACAAGATGTAGGGGCAGTCACCAGGGCTCTGCCTGTGACTGGGTTGCAAATACATGACCCTGAAAGCCACAGAAGGAGGTGGGGGGGAAAGGCTCCAAAAATGAAGTTTATGGGATTGCATGGGCCTTGTATTTATTCTGAAAGTTGTAAAAATTCTTTTGGGCTGACCCATTTTTCCTTTCTTAATTAAAAAAAAAAATCTGGCAGGCAAGAGTAAGAAATGTAAAACATGTGACTAATGCTTCAGCTTTTTTCTCCTGGAGCCAGATTCTTTAAAATTATACCTTAGACTTGCTTGATGTTTTAAAAACAATTGCCCACAAAAGCCACCAAACATTTGTTTCTGAAACTTGTAGACTTAGATGGCATCATTTTCAGGAAGGAGTCCAAAAGCACAATATTTAGGAGTTACTGAACCGAAATCGTTTTTGGAGATTTTTGCCCTGGTGAATTAGATTACCGTAGGAACTGGCAGAGGGCCAGGCAGCCTTTTGCCTTTATTTTGCTTGAGTATTTCCAGTCCTGTTGCTAGTCACCCAGAAATTTTGAGGGAGTTGGACCAAATGACCTTCAAGATGGAAAAGTGCTGCGATTCCAATGATGGACTGAATTGGCAATAAGGATCTGTGTTTATGTCAACCTCTTGTTGCTCTGTACTAATCACAAGTCACTCATTCATTCATTCATTCATTCATTCAATTGTTTATTGAGATTTGAGCCCATACTATGTACCAAATATTTGCTCTTGGCCTTTGTGGGAAACTCATAGAATTTTAGAGCACAGGGTGCAAAAGATTTGAGGGCCTTTGGGGTCTAGTCCTAACCTCGCCTCTTGCATATTTCCTGGGTCCCACCTTTACATGCTCCCGACTTTAACCCAATGAGGCTACTTCCCTGACCTGGAGTCTTTTTTCCCCACTGTTACCTGTGTCTGAAATGTCTTCCTTTCCCCAAATATTCCTGTTTTATTTTTTTTATGATTATTTATTTTCTTTCTTTCTTTCTTTCTTTCTTTCTTTCTTTCTTTCTTTCTTTCTTCTTTCTTTCTCTTTCTCTCTTTCTCTCTTTCTCTCTTTCTCTCTCTCTCTCTCCTTTTCTTTTTTCTTTCCTTTTTCTTTTCTCTTTTCTTTTCTTTCCTTCTTTTCTTTCTTTATATGGCATTCACAGCAACAACCTGTCCTCTTACAGAACAGACCAGGCCTCCTGGTAATGCTTTAAATTAAGCCAGGCCACCCTAGAACAGTGATTTTCAACATTCTTAAGTGAATAATGAATAAGACACACAGAGAGGCAGAGACCTAGGCAGGCTTCATGCAGGGAGCCCGATGCGGGACTCAACCCCAGGACTCCAAGATCACACCCTGAGCCAAAGGGAAACGCTCAGCCACTGAGCCACCCGGGTGTCCCAGTATTCCTCTGTTTTAAATTGCAGCCCTCACTCATATTCTAGCTCACACGCCACTACTTCCGTGAATCCACTCTAGTCTCCCAAATGGTGGTAAACTATCCTGTTCTAAACTCCAGCACACTTTGTACTTCTCTTGTGATGTCACATGTAATCTTGGATTAGATCAAACCATATGAGATTGCTGTATCTCTAAGTTAAAAATAGTTGAATGCTGGCAATTTTCTGTTGTTCTTTTTAATATTAAAAGTGTTCATTTTTTAAAGTTCCTTATTTTTCTTTTTAAGATTTTATTATTTGGCAGGGAAAGTGAGAAAGAACATGAGCAATGGGGAGGGGCAGAGAGGGAGAAGCAGGCTCCCTGCTAAGCAGGGATCCCAATGCAGGGACTCTATCCCAGGAACCCAGGATCTTGACCTGAGTTGAAGGCAGATGACTAACGAGCTGAGCCACCCAAATGCCCTTAAATCCCTCAAATTAGGTCTTTTTTAAGACGTATTATACTCACAACATATTCAGCTAAAATTCCTTGGTCTTTTTAGTTTTGTAATGTTGTTGTTAAACTATGTCTCATTTAACCTGTACTTGGAGAGTTGATTTAAGAAAATCTAAATGTAAAAAATACTTATTTTTGTTAAGATAATTTTGTTGTAGCTAATTTTTTCTAGGATTTTTAAAATCTTCTAAAATTCTGATGTAGTAAATCACTGTATCAGCTAAAACTTTCCATTCATTTTAATAAGTTTTACATAATTATTTGTTTCATTTGCTAAAATGATTTAATCAACTCAGCCAAAGACAGAAATCATGTTCTATTTCTGGAGACATTCCCCACTCCTTGCAGTGCTCCATAGTTCACATTGCTTCACCATTTCGCATCCCCTGACTATTTGATTTGGATACACATCTAGCCAACACTACATCTGTTCAACTCATAGAGCTCCATCCTATCCATACAGATCTAACAAGAGAGTTGGTGGAATGGTGTTTTGAATCTGTGAACATGGCTGGAGCATTCCATGTTACTTGCCTGGTTAGAACAAAATGGAGAGTTGGGAGTTAGTTTGAAATGATTTCTTTCTCATGATTCATGTTTGCTTCCAGCAATCATGGCTTACAAACTATCTGGGATATTGGCAACAATGGTTGGCAGGCAAACTAGAAACCATTGTTTCTAGTCTGCATTAATTCCTGTCCGAAAATTGGTGTGTTTTCTTGCTGCCCATCTTTAGAGACTGTTAAGATTGC
Source organism: Vulpes lagopus (assembly GCF_018345385.1). Lineage (NCBI taxonomy): Eukaryota > Metazoa > Chordata > Mammalia > Carnivora > Canidae > Vulpes > Vulpes lagopus. Next base: position 169,037,659 of record NC_054824.1, on the reverse strand, counting down.
ACTCATTATTAATATGATCCTATCTGTCGGTTCTTTTGGTGCCCTTTCAGGTTCCTTAGTTGGCTCTGGAGACACGAAATTACTTGAAGGGCTAAGTGCTTTCTTATTATCACCTTCTCTATCTTGGGCTCTAGTTTCCTCTTTATGATGTTGGTCCTACCCTTTCCACTTTGAAGATTATTTTCCTTGATAGGTAAGATAGAAGCTTAAGAGGAGTGAAGTAGTTCTCTTTTTTCTGTTATCGGTTAACATTACCCCCTCTATCAGCAATGAGCCACCTCCCTTCCTCATTCTTGCTCCCAATAAGGCTGAAAAAAGCTCTTTCACTTGACCTTACCATTTTCACAAGACTTGGTTAATTATGACTTGTTATCTTTCATGTGGCCATGCTTTTCCATCTGTGCTCCCCTAAGTAGACAGCCTTAATCATGGGGCCTTCCTTCTACCTCCTCCTGTCATTTGGAAATCCCGTACAACTGCCTTGACTTCTTTAGTTGCTTGCTTTCTTTTATTTCATCTTTGGACTATTTGTCCAACCTTTCTTGAATCCTCTTCCCTGTCAGAGAAGGTTTACGCTAACTTTGAAAAAGCATTATTTTCCTAACACCTGGGCCAGCTGTCTGACACTTCCAGGAGAACATAATCCCTTTCTGCCAAGGTTTCTATACATTCCACAGCAATCACTTTTCATCGGCAGTCACGACTACGTCTGGGGGAATAGCTGTTTTTACTTTCTTCAATCAGCAGAGCAGACGCAAAGCTAGAGGAAAGCATCCCCAGCTGTGGTGCCCACTTGTACAGTAAGAAGAGGGAGTCAAAGACGGTTCTTGAGAGAATCGTGTTGTTAGCAGAAACAGGGATTCTGGGAAGAAGAGCTCCTTTGGGTGCTGGTGGGGCATGCTTATTTCAAGTTCAGCCATGGCATGCTGGAGCAGTTATCTGATTAGAAGAAATTCAGGATCAGAGGGATGCGGTCGGGTACCATTCACACATAGGTGAGTAAAGCAGTAAGAAAGAATGATACAGAAAATGGAAGGAGGCTGGGTGCCAAGCCTGTGTAACATCACACTCAGGGGATCCCTGGGTGGCGCAGTGGTTTGGCGCCTGCCTTTGGCCCAGGGCACGATCCTGGAGACCCGGGATCGAATCCCACGTCCGGCTCCCGGTGCATGGAGCCTGCTTCTCCCTCTGCCTGTGTCTCTGCCTCTCTCTCTCTGTGACTATCATAAATAAATAAAAATAATTCTTTAAAAAAAAAAAACAAAAAAACAAAAAACAAAAAAACATCACACTCAGGAAGCATGAAGGCGGAGGGAGGTTAGTCCAGGAGGCAGAAAAAGGTGCAGTTAGAGAGGTAAGAGGGAGAAACAGGCTACTTGGTTATCATAGGATACAGGGGAGGCCAAAGTTTTCAGATGTTTAGAGGTATATGTACCCTAAAAAACAAGAGTAACACCCTCTTGCTTTGGGTTATTTCAACTTTCCAGAACATATTTAAAAGCTGAAAGTTAATGAAAAAGTTCTTTGAGTAACCCAAATAACTCACTGTGGAGGAAAGGCCACCATTCTTAATACATACCATGTTAATTCCTGAGCAAAGTTGGCTATTTATGTATAGTCATAATGGAGTTTTTTGTTTATAGTTGAGTAGATGTAGCACATTTGAAGAGAGTGAGGGAGACGCACTCATAAGAATAAAACTGACAATCCTAGTGGAAGGCTGTGTTCACATGTCACCTCTCAGTGAGGCCTTCTCATTTATTTTATTTATTTATTTATTTATTTTTTTATTTATGATAGTCACAGAGAGAGAGAGAGAGAGGCGCAGAGACACAGGCAGAGGGAGAAGCAGGCTCCATGCACCGGGAGCCCGATGCGGGATTCGATCCCGGGTCTCCAGGATCGCGCCCTGGGCCAAAGGCAGGCGCCGAACCGCTGCGCCACCCAGGGATCCCTCTACTCATTTAAATTGCACCCCTTCATCCTCCACCCCCATCACGGACCTCTTCTTGCCTCTTAACAACTGTCTAGTATACTCTTTTAATTGTTATTGATTACCTCTCCTTTTGCATTAGAATGCAAGTTCCATGCCTTGGGTGTTGGTTTTTCCCTCCCCCGGGTGCCTTCCCCTAGCAGGTCTAAGACATAATACATATTTGTTGAATAAACAAGTGGAAGAAAGTAAAGATGATTATACATGCATGTGAGCTCAGAAGGTACACGTATTTGAGATCATTCAGTTTGGAGTAAGCCCTACATCTGTGTCAGTGTCTCCAGGGGCAGATACTATAGTCCCTTGCAACATTGGTGGCCTCCTGAGCTACGAATGCAAGGCTAAATTGTGCTCAGGATATTCTACTTCTGAAGGCAGAAAAATAACACATTTCAGAAGCATTCCTGTCAAATAAATAAAACTTTTAAAATACTAGTGTTTAAGACATCCCTCATTAGGAAAACAATTCCTTCTGGGTTGAACATTAAATCTCCCCATGTTGGATCACTATTATGTGATTTAAATGTTCATTTGACCCTTGAACAACACAGGGGTTAGAGGCATCGACCACCCACAGAGTTGAAAATCTGTGTATAACTTTTGACTCTCCCCAAACTTAACTATTTAAGACCTACCATTGTTTGGAAGTCTTACTGATAACATAAAGAGTTGATGACACATATTTTGTTTGTCATCTGTATTATATATTGATTGTATTCTTACAATAAAGTTAGCATGAGAAAAGAAAAGCTTATTAAGAAAATCATTCATACAGTACTGTATTAATCAAAGAAACCCACGCAGAAGTAGACTTGCCATGGTTCAAACCTGTCTCGTTCAAGAGTCCACTGTACTACTTTCTTAAAAATTTGATTTTTCCTTTCCTGCATTCACACCCTGAACAATTTCCTTCCAGGTCTTACTTCTGGTCGACGGTATTGCCTCCTTCCTGCCTAGTTTCAGAGGCCATTGACCAGAGGTGTGAAATTAGCGAGATGTTGGGGCCACAGAGGAATCTGTGGTGGCCAAACTTACAAATGACTAAACCGGAAAGTCTCTCCCCTGTTTTGCTTCCACACTGACCGCTGTTTTATTCTGAGACATCAGTAGCCTGTTTGTGCTTCTCATACTTTCTTGGCAAAACAAACGAGTGTGTACTTCTAACTAACTGCTAGGTGCCCATCAAATCACATAAGCAGGTCTGAAAAATGCTATATTTCTTCTCTAATTAAGACATAGCTACAAAGCATAGTTCTTCAGTCCAGTCCTAGCCTGGCTGCCTCCAACACATTGTACCCTCTTCCAAGTTGCCTTTTCGTCCTTGAAAAAGCATTTTTTCCCGATTCCCCTTGTTCTTATTTACTTTGGACACAATGACCATTTACAATTTCCTTGGATCAATCTAATTCAAGTTTTTAACTATACAAGCTATCGACCAAGGAGAGCTTTTCAGTGTGAAGAGGAAGCCCCCACTTTAATTAGAGTGACACGGCCGTATGGCAACCTGGTAGGTATTCACACAGCTCTGCTCATTACATAATATAATGGTCACCCAAGCCAGATCCTTAACCCATCTCACATTCAGGACCATTGTGTCCACTCATGGAGACAGTACTTCCTTTGTTTGTGCAAATAAGCAGCTAGTGATTATTAGCTTAGCTATGAAGTTAAATCACATTCCTGGAAAGGGAAATGTTGTAGCTTTTTTTTTTTTTTAAATGGGAGAGGAGAATGCATTTTTGAAAATCCAAACATGCAGTTACTACTGGCGACATGAGCATTATACCTCTTTGACAAGAGAAGTTTATCTTTTGTTTGATTAAGACAGTTATATATCTCTCATAGTGACTGCTCTCCTGATTAAATGAAATCTAAATATTTGCCTTTAAATAGTTGTACTGACTCGGATCAGCTATGTCCTAATTTGCCCACACTGGTGTCTTTTCCTTCCCAGTAACGCACAGAGGGAATTTTGACTTGCTGTTGAGTATAGGACCTGAGAGTGTGTGATTCATTTACAGCACCTGACGTTGAGTAGGCTCTCAGTATTTGCCATATGTTAAATGAGGGTCACATGGGGGACCTTCAGGGAGCAGATGCGTTTTACCTACTGGGGCCATCTGGCATTGGCTCCTTCAAAGTGGCTTTGGAGTGCAGGAGTCTGGGCTTAACTCTGGCCTTGATCAGTTACAAGCAATGTGACTGGGTAAATTACTTAGTACTTTGAGCCTCAGTACCCTCATCTTTAAATTGGGGTTGATGTGGGGATCAAACGTGTGTGTCTAAAAGAGCCTTCGTATTAGAAAGGGCCACACACCAGTTGGTTAAGCATCTGACTCTTGATTTCTGCTCCGGTCATGATCTCAGGGTTTCATGAGATCAAGCCTGGTGTTGGGGTCCATGCTTAATGTGGAGTCTGCTTGAGTTTCTCTCCTTCTTCCTCTGCCCCTCCCCCTGCTTGTGCTTGTTCTCTCTCTCTCTCTCTCTCAAATAAATAAATAAATAAATAAAATCTCTAAAAAAAGTAGAAAAACAGTCATGTAAATGAAAGATCATGGTATTCACAATCTGAATTTTTCTAGTCAGAATTGAACTTGGATAGTAACACTGATTATCTATGTGTTCACTTGCTCTGAGATGTTTTAGTCAGAAACAGTTCAGAGTGAGTGTATGTATGCTTATACTCTGAGTAAAATTAATGTCAATCGATGACAATGGAAAAAGAATAAAATTGTCCCTGGCTACAGTAAGGAAGAAGGAGAGTTGGAGGGAAGAGTGGTAACACCAAAATTTTAGAAGAGGGAATTCATGCCTAAGTAAAAGCAGATAATTTTACTCCAGTCATGGTTTATTTCATGTAACGACCTTCAGAATTCCTTCAGTGTTGTTACTGTGCTTTTTAACCATTAATGTTTCTTATAATCATTGGGAACTTATTGCAGATTCCCCAGTTACAAGGATTTGGATTTAGTAGCTTGGAGGTTGGGTCCATGAATCTGCTTTTAACAAGTTCCCTGGGTGATTCTGATGGCAGTGGAGCATGGCCTGCATTTTGAGAAACTTGCCTTCTCTAGTAGTCTTCTAACTGAATCAATTCTTACTTTCCTACAGTTCATTCTTTATGTGAAGACCCATGTTATATGTGAATATGGGGTACTTCTTAAAACCTTTTAGTGGCTTTCTGCTGATACTAGGTTAAGGATCAGAATTCTTCTGGCTAAGCTTATCTCTTGCCCCTCTGGCTCACTCTCCTTTGACCACACTGACTTCTCTCCAGCCTTTTGGTATACCCAGTTTCTTCCTGCTTCATGTCATTTGCTCATGCAGTTCCCTCTCCTGAAATATTTTCTCTCACCTCTACTTGGTGAACAGTTTCTGATTATCCTGGGCTCTGTTCCCTCAGTGATACTTTCCCTGGTCATTGTGAAAAAGTCTGACCCCATTCTCTTATGTTCTTTTAACACCTTTTTGGAGAAGCAATGATCTCTACTGTCATTAGATGATGAGCTGTTGAGTTATTTGCTTTAATATTTGCCTTCTCTGCTTGAATGGTGGCTATGGTGGCTTTGTGAGGATAGGGACATGTCTGTATTCATTTCTGTGTCCGTAGTGTCTTATGATGGTACCATGAATATATGGCAAGCTCAGGTACTTTCGAATAAATGAATGAAAGTGAGATTTGTGGTGAAGAAGCACTGCTCCAGACCTGCTCTTAAGTTTTTTTTTTTAATTTTATTTATTTATGATAGTCACACAGAGAGAGAGAGAGAGAGAGAGAGAGAGAGGCAGAGACACAGGCAGAGGGAGAAGCAGGCTCCATGCACTGGGAGCCCGACGTGGGATTCGATCCCGGGTCTCCAGGATCGCGCTCTGGGCCAAAGGCAGGCGCTAAACCCCTGCGCCACCCAGGGATCCCTGCTCTTAAGTTTAATGACTGGGGCTGCAAGTGGACCTTTTTATAAGGTGGAAACCACCTTCATGTAGCATTCTAGAATGATATGTTTAGAACACTTACTTGTTTCAGTAATAAAAATTATTATAAATAGAGATCTCAGGTAATGGCCTTAGTATTTAAGTCTTAGAGCCTGGCATGGGAGAAAAGGGAAGTTAAAACACTTCAAGTGAAATCCTTATTTACTTTATACTGTGTCTTTCACACAGGAAGTATTAGATGCTTATTGGTTGTCCAACACCTCACACGTAAACGTTTTAAAATGTATTTACCCTTATATCATGTAGCTGGTTGATTAGTTTGTGTATTCATTTTCTGATACTCCCACTTGGAATTGTAAGAAACGAAAACAAGTGCATGTTCCCACTCTGTTTTCAAAGCAAGCAATTTGCTCAATGGCTTTTACATCTGATAGAACAATGAAGGCAATGTCAGTCTCAGAGAATGAGAGATCCTTGTTCCATGTGGTTTGATTCAGTATCTCAGTCTTGATGGGAAAGGAATTCTGTAGGAAAAAAAATTCCACAACTTTAGGAATTTTTAAAATCATGATAAACATGGAATTAATTGAGATTCAAAAAAGTTCTGAATAGTCATTTTGATAATTCACTTCAATTCTCACCTGCTATGAAGAGATCTTTGTTTACCTAAGCTTTTTAGTTCAGAGGAGAGTTTTATATCTTTTCAGTACATCTTTGGCGTTTACTAAGGCTTTAATTCAGATTTCTAAATAACTTGCAATTTAATTGCATTGATTTATTTATCACTCATTACTACAAACGTGATCATTGTTAGACATTATTCTACGCTAGGGATACATGAGTGAACCGATAAAGGCTCTGCTATTGTGGAGTTGACAGCAAACAAATAAGTAAGTGCTGTGAAGAAATTAATCTAGATCACATGATCTGGCCTGGTGGAGGAAGATGGGTAGCATGACACCAGGGACTAGTCTAGGGGGTTTAATCCTAGGAGATATTCCAGATCAAAAGAAGTCAATGAGAGGAAGGATCCACCATGAGAAAGGCAGAGTAGCATTTTAGGCAGAAGAAGCCAATGCAAAGGCCATTAAGTGTGAAAGAGCTTGCTGTGTTTTGAGAGCTGAAAGACATGTGTCTGGGGCTTTATAGAGGGAAGGAGATGGTTTTGGTGATGAGGTCAAGAAGGTAGGCAGAAGGGCCGTGTGGGCCATGGTGGAAGTCTGCATATTATTCCAAGTATTATGGGAAGCCAGTGAGAGGTTTCAAACAGGAGAGTGCATGATCTGATTTGTATTTTTAAGAGATCACTGGGGTGGGAGCCTGGCTGGCTCAGGTGGTAGAGCATGTGACTCTTGATCTTGGGGTTATAAGTTTGAGTCCCATTTTGGGTTTACAGATTACTTATCACTGTGGATGCCATAAGAACAATTTTATTTTTTAAAAGATTTTATTTATCTGAGAGAGAGCAACCATGAACAGGGGGGAGGGGCAGGGGACAGGGAGAGAGGGAGAAGCAGACTGCCTGCTGAGCAGGGAGCCCAATGCAGGACTCGATCCTAGGACTCTGGGATCATGACCTGAGCCTAAGGCAGATGCTTAACCAACTGAGCTACCCAGACGTCCACCATAAGAACAATTTAAAAAAAGGCACTTGCTTTAGCAGTCTGGCTAAGAGATGATGACCAAACATTACATATGTTTATTGTATATGCCCACACTTCTTTTCTTTATATATACAGGCATTTTTGACTGAATTTGGAATACTTAAGCTGGTTTAGGGAATGTAATGTTAGATTTGTTAGATAAGGGATCCCTGGGTGGCTCAGTGGTTTAGCGCCTGCCTTTGGCCCAGGGCACGATCCTGGAGTCCTGGGATAGAGTCCCATGTCAGGCTCCCAGCATGGAGCCTGCTTCTCCCTCTGCCTGTGTCTCTGCCTCTCTCTCTCTATGTCTATCATAAATAAATAAATCTTTAAAAAAAAAAAGATCTGTTAGATAAGAAACTCATTTCTATCTTAAAAACATTCATTTAATATTCATGAAGTGTTTCTTGATGTGGTTATAGGCTAATTTCTGGAGATATATATATAAATATGCCTAGTCTTTACCTTTAAAGATTTCACAGTTTGCTGGAGGATGCTTGTAAGTAGTAACTAAATGCTGACACCATTCTATGGAAAAATGTGTGACTGCGATGATTAAAACTGCCACAGATGTTTCTATCTGTCTCTTGGTGGACATACACAATCATTTCCTTTGGGAATGTACCTAGGAATGGATTGCTGAATCATAGGATAGGCATGTTTGGCTTTAGTGAATCCTTGGACTTTATTCTATAAAGTAGAATTTGTGCTTTAGAAAGAATGTTTTGGCAAGACTGGAGGCAAGTGTGTGTTGTTAAGTGCTTGTTACACCTACCCAATTAAGAAATGAGATCTAAGTTAAGGCAAGACTGAGGAAGCAGCATGGGATGGGGAGCTAGTTAGGGAATGGGACAGGTTGGCTTTTGGAGTTGAGGGGAAGATAAGATGGAGATAAGGATGATTTGCAGGTTTATGACTTGCACTATCTTTAGCCTCTAAGTCAGAGGCTAGAGAAGGAGTGAGATTTTAGAGGAATTAAATGAGTTTCTTTTTGTACATATTGAATTAGAGTTCCTTATGGATTATCCTGAAGAAGAAATTAGAAGCAAAGTAAGAACTCTAGATAAAGATCTGGAAGTGCTAGGTGAAACTGCAGAGATACATGTATGGGATGGCTAGAAAGAGGATGCAGACTAAGAAGAGGCTAGATGTTAGAAATGTTTGTATATTGATGGTAAGTGAAGGATGAAGAACCAGTGATCAACCTGTAGTATCGAAGGACAGCTTTGAGGGAGATGAGCTAGAGTTTTGTAAAGTGTGACCCTGGGTCCAGGCCACCTAGATTTAGTTCCGGCTTTGGCCACTTTTTAGCTGTGTGCCTGGGACAAGTCACTTTGCTTTTCTTGGCCTCAGTTGTCCAAAATATCTGTAAAATGGGGATAATAAATTTACCTACTTTATAAGGTTATCATGGGATACATAAAAAGTGATTAGTTGTTGTTGGGAAAGTGATGTTCATAAACTAAAGGGGCAGAGGGGGTTCCAGGAGGGAATCAATGGTGCCAGGTCTATAGGGATACCGCAGGATGTAAGTGCTGAAGCATTTTTGCAGGATTGACAACCAGGTAAAAGAGTACTGAGAGCAGAAGTAAAATCTATAGGCTAGTCTCAGTACCTTTCCTTCTTGTAGGAAAGCCCATTGAATTTCAGAACATAAACACATCAGAAAGATCACATGGTTTGCTTGAAAGCGTCTCAGGTCATTGACATGAGTGTTATTAGCTTGGTTTATTATATAGTTCTTTTATCTCAAGCAGTTCAGAGTGCATCTCACATTTTTTTGAATCATGCTCACAATATCAAGGTGAGTTAAGGAAGGTAAAGGTCACATTATTCCCAGTTGACAGATGAGGACATTGAGACTAGCTAGGTCACATGGCTTTGTCTAAGCTTATATTAATCAGCTTTTCCTTTACTCCATCAATAAAACTTACTCATCTCTCTTTTAGTATTGTTGAACTCCGTATTTCTCAAAGGGTACTCAAGGAATCTTCTGCATTTAGAATTACTTGGCATACTGGCTAAAATGCAGATCCCTTGGCTTTATTCTAGGGCCACTGATCAATCTCTGGAACATGGGCTCAGGAATCAGTGATTTTGCCAGCACTCCTGGTGGTTCTTTTGAAACTGTTTAGGGTGTTCAAGGAAACAGAGAAATAAATCCCTGAGTACACATTGTTCTTACTGACATTCTTCACACACAAGAAAACTTCAAAGTATTTTATATTCCCACACTCAAACTACTGTAACTAAAACTTTAGAACCTTTTCTGAACATATTGTCTGATTTGTTATCTTTTTGAAATGAAGTAGTATCTTTGGGCTTGAAAGTAAAACTGATTTGACCTATACCAATGAATAGGATAATTTATTGGTGTGTTACCATAGCACTGCTGGGGGTGTCCCAGAAAAGCTGTGGCCAAGGACTCTAAATATTTATTTCAGTTTGATCAATGGTTCCATCCACAATTACTGTTCATAGTACTCTTATACCTAATTTTGTGTATATATAGTGATTAGAAAGAATTGCATTTTTCTGTATTCACAGCTTCTATTTGTATGTGATAATGAAATCAGCCATATCTCTTTATGGTATTTTTAGTGGAGTAGCATAAAACTCCCAGGCTCAGGTAACTTGAAGACTTTGAGGCTAGGGAATGGACTCCATTAGAGCAAGCCCAGGTCCAGTCAGTGATGGCTCATAAGTAACTTTCTTCTTTAGTTGTAGAGGAGGTGGATTTTTTGTGTGTGAATTGGCATCTTGTCTGTCTGGTTCTCTGTTTTTACTTCTGGCTTCCAGCAGCCACATAGTAGGGACTCAACAAATATTTGTTGAATGAATCCACTCAAGTATATTTAGGAGCTATCAAATGCAACAAGTTAAAAAGAGTTTTTCTAGCCTACCGCTGAAATAAATAGAGGGCACTGGCAAGTACTTGATCATTAATTGAACTGGAACTAGAAGCAGAATCTAGTTCCATGGGATTTCCAAGACCCCTGCTTTTCTTCCTTACAATTGATTCTCCTTTCTTACCATGGACTCAAGAGGTCTTTATCTAAAATTCTCACTGTAAGGCTCCTATTATTTACCTGGCATTATTTAATGAAATACATCTCAGTTTTAAGTTCTGTATATCCCTTCCATGCCATTAAGTGAGAAAATTCACATTAATGTTATATAATCTCTGTTTGTTAGGTTTTTTAAGAATATAACCCCTTATTTCCTTTATAGATTTCCTTAGCACCTCATTTGCGTGCTTTTCACAATGGAAGTTCCTTTAAAACTGTTTTTACTGACTTGATATCAAGAATAGGTCATGAGCCATGGGAATGATGAGCCTATTATTAGGAGGACAAATATTTTCTTTATGGCTGACATGCCTGTCTTTTTACATATATTTTTGACACATTAAATCTATTGAACAAAATTTTTGCTTGAAAAGTTTCTCTTTGTTTGGAGAAATTGGATCTATGTTTTTGTGAGCTATTGGTCCTTTTCCTTTATTTTTATTAAGTGTCAGCATTTACATACCTGTCACTTTGCCTAAATCCCACAATCAATCATATTGTCACTATGCTTTCATTTTCCGTTCTTTCTAAAGATAGAAGGAAATTATCTCTTGGCTAGAGAGATTTATAAACCTAGAAGGTAGGAAAATTAATTAAAAATCCGGAAATCAGAGGAGAACACAAATGTCCCCTGTGGGTTCTTATGCTGTGTTGTTATCCAGTAGCTTCTCATTCAGCTTAGTGACATTGTTTTCCTGGCTTCTTTTGAGCCCTTGGGTGAAGTGATTTGTCTTTCTTAGACTTAATTTACTCATTTAAGAAACTGTAATAATGAGAGGAATTTTTGTTTTCCTCCAGAGAGGGTGTTTAGCGCTAAAACAGTATTTTCCCCCCCTTAGCTGTTAAAGATTTCAGTCAGTGTCAGGGGGTTGGAGGCTTACTAATACTACAAAGCATTTAATGTAATAAGACCTAACTTTTGTTGAAAGTAATGAGGGTTGGGGGGAAAAAGTAAAAAGAGGATTTTAGTATAACATACAATATTTTCTTTTATCTGTAGGATCCTGAGTCATTCTTGTAGTCATGTTCTTGAAGTCATGTTCAACATGACTTCAGATCTAATATCTCATTTTCATTCTTACAACAATCCTATCAAGTATAGGAGATCCTGGACTATTGAGTTCTGATAGATTTGGGGATACAAATGTGGAGATTGAATACCCAATACTGTGTTGCTTTGTGTCTTAACACAACACACTATAAAGACAGGGTTGGTTTTATATCCTGACTCTCTGTCTGTTATGCTAGTGGGCTGGATAACTTTGGGCCAGACTTCTCACCTCTCCAAATCTCAGGTTCCTTTAGGAAAATGAGAATAATTCCTATATGGGAGGAGTGTTGTAAAGATTGAGCATCTGACCCATAAGTACTCAATAAATATCTATCAACCCTCTCTTCTCTTCCTTTTCATTTAGGGCCTAAGGATGGTTTTCTTACAATCTATTTATAGATTATGAGGAGGAAAAAATCTCCTGAGAAAAAAAGCCAGTTTCTTTCAGTATATCTTTCAGAGAGATGTTCTTAAGATAAACTAAATTTTTCTTCCTACCTTGCCCTACATTTGATCACCTGATATGTTGAAAGACACCTGCTTGCTCTGTAGGTAGCTATTTCTATAAATCCATGACCTAGGAATATAACCAGTGTCAAGTACAGCACTGAGGACTAGCGTATTTGCCAGAGGATCTGTATTCCAGAGCTTTGCAGGAACAGTGAAGCTAAACTTTAAGTTTATAAGTCCACGTAGACTTTATAGATTTAGTTTTGGAGGGGAAAAGAAGCAAGGTAGACAGTCATTACTTGAATTCTGAAATCCAGGGGAGTAATGATTTACTGGCATTTTGATAATGGGGCTTTGACTTTAATGCTTTATCATTATAAAGGGGATAATTATAGTGGGAATGAAATGTTTACTTTGCTTAAGTGAACTGAACTAATCCCATAGGAAGGTGGGGAGGAGAAGAGATTCCTTAATGTGGTATGTAGAGTAAGAATCAAACTGAGGACTGTGTTTGGAAACATCAGGCATTTGCCACCCCCTGCCATCCACCCCCTCCCCTCACTCTCCAAAGATTGGTGAAGAAGGAGCCCTTTAAGTCTGAGAAGGAGATAAAGCCCCATGGAACTGTCTGTGATATTAATGGGGTAGGGAGGAGCGAGCTGGGAAAGCTTCTGGGCTGTGGGGAAGCTTTTCCATTCATAGCAGGCTTCATTCACAGAGAATATTAGGTCACAGGGAAGCTCACTACCCCCTACTGACCTTTCCAGACAGTGGTTGCTGGGCCACACAAAAACAGAATTATTTCCAGAAAGCCTGGCACCTGTTAACCTGTGACCTCAGGATACAATGACCTTGGGCATTTGAGGCTCTGGACAAGAAAGGACGGAGTTAGACATTTTGCAAGTTTATTCTGGATACTAAACCATCTGATGATTTGTGATATGATTTGGTAAATGCAGCAGACTATCTTAGCTCAGACCTCCCTCCCCTCATGCAGCCCTAAATCCTTGAACTTCTCAAAATAACAAGTGATTTCTAGATTTTATAACGTAGATGGGCAAGACATTGAGGCCTTAAGTTATTGTCCTAGGCTCCATAGTAACTTGGCCTCAGAAATGAGGCTGGAGCCCAGGTTAATTCATAATATCTTAATCATTAGCATTCTGAATTTTAAGCATAGAAGTAGCATATAAAGGTGAAATTATCGTTTTGGAAAATGTAGCAAATATAGCAAACTTCCTGACATCCATTTAATTTTTAAATCTGCCTCTATAAACACTTGGGAATCCTTCCAAGAGGACCAGAATATCAGAAATAGGGGTTTGCGTCAAGGAAGATGATGTCTGTCATGGGTTAACATTGGACTGAGCAGAGCCACAAACCAGGATGACTACTGTTTTTAGGAGATGGAAAACACAACTTCCTGTTCCCCCAGGAGAGTTCCTGGACTCGGAAGTGGTGATCTAAGGAGCCCTGCTGAGACAGGATGGTGGAGGGAGCTGGGATTTCTGTGTGCTAAAACAATGGCCTTTGTTTGTTATTATAGCTCTCTTAGTGCCCTCCCCACCCCCCCCAGAATCAAAAGTACTCATCATAGAAACCTGACCACATCTTATCATGTAAAGTCAACCTCTGGGAATCTTGTAATTTTTTTTAGAGCACATTCATTTGTCATGGACACACTCCTATCTCTTCTTCCTTCACGTATCTACTTTTTTCTCAGTTCAGAGGCAGAATTTCTATCTTCCCTGAGGTCAGAGATCACAGTGACAACACAAATGCCTTAACTGGAGTGGACACAGGTAGACAAAAGTGTTCAACCAGTATGAAGGTCTCTCCTGCATTTACCATTGACATCATTGGAGAGGGATTCCTGGGCAGTGGCGTGCTGATAAGTCAGCTCTCCAGAACAAATGCCCTGATCTGTCCCCAGTTTGCCAATTTCTGTGGTGTAAATATTTCCATTAAGGACTGAATTCACAATACCAAAGTGATGTCATTGAACATAGATTTGAGAAGGAGTGTGCACAATTCGCTCTTGCAAGCAGGGTACACCACTGGCTAGCCCTTGTATGTTTGCAGAATTAGATGGAAGGTTATGTTGGCATGTGTATAAATCTGGCAGTGACGATTTCTTCAGAGTTCTCTCCCCAGAAATGTTACCAGAGATCAGGCGATGTATATATTTGCCTTGTGTGCAGGTGCTTCTTCTAGTGCGTGACATCTCTGCTCCTGGAACCTTCTGAATTTTGGTCTTCTTCCAGATGCTATCCTCAGTCCTCTATTCCTACTGCTCCACACAGTCTGCCTGGGACGGTGAAGCCATTTTAATTGACATACCCTGTCCCCTGCTTTTAGATTCTAACTGCTGGCCTGTAATATTGGAAAATCCCAAAGATAACGACGTTTCTTTTTTTAAGATTTTATTTATACATTTGAAACAGAGGGACAGAGAGAGAGAGTGCATGCATGAAAAAGGGGAGAGGAAGAGGGAGGAGAAGCAGACTCCCCACTGAGCAGGGAGTCCAACTCGGGGCTCGATCCCAGGACCCTGAGATCATGACCTGAGCCAAAGGCAGATGCTTAACCACCTGAGCCACCCAGGCACCCCAAGTTCTACATTTCTAAGGTGGAATTCAGTAGCTCTGTCCCACAAAAAATCTGGCTTCGCTTCCTCAACTTTTTTCATTTGGCTGGCACTATTATCATTCCAGTCATCCACACTAGAAATCAGGTAAATGTTCCGGATTCTTTTCCCTCATCTTCATCCTCTGCATCCAACTCTTCACCAAGTCTTAATTATTCCTGAGTAACCTCTCCCCCCACCACGTTCACTATCCCTGTCATCGTTACAGAAGTTAAGGCCCTTACTGTTGCTTACCTGGAATATCAACAACTTTCTTACTGACTTTCTCCACTTTAAAACTTCCCATCAGATCTGTCCTCCACACTGCAATTTCTCTGATCATGCTTAAAACTATAGGAAATGAAGTCTCACCTTTTTAAGATTTGACCAGCATCCTCCGTGAGCAGGCCAAGCTGTCCATTCCTTTTGTCATATTGCTCCTGTAACCACTGTATGATCACCCCTGCACCCCACCCCTCCTCCATCACACCTCCTTTCTTTCTTTCTTTTTTTAAGATTGTATTTATTTATTCATGAGAGACAGAGAGAGAGAGAGAGAGAGAGGCAGAGACACAGGCAGAGGGAGAAGCGGGCTCCATGCAGGAAGCCCGTTGTGGGACTTGATCCTGGGACTCTGGGATTACACCCTGAACCAAAGGCAGATGCTCAACTGCTGAGCCACCCAGGCATCCCAACACCTCTTTTCTTAATGCCTTTTTGATGGTGTCTCTGCTACATCTTCCCCAACGTTGTTAACTCCTACTCATAACTTTAAATCCACTGCAAGCATCCCCTACTTAGGATGTCTTTTCCGATGCCACCTCTATGCTGGGTCCCTCCTGGTTCTTCCATGGTATCTGCTTATCTATCTCCGTTCCTTTTTTCAAAAAAATTCACTTTGCATCATAATGGTTTCTTTGTGTCTGTTTCGTCCACTAAACCCAGCAACCTGAGTGTCAGAACTGCATGCTATTTACCTTTATATCTCTACTACCATGCACAGCACCTGGCACATAGTACTGTTAGTTCATGTATGACTGAGTAAATAAGAGAGAGATCTAAGCCTGTACTATTTGTATGCACTTAGAATTACCAAATAAGGGTATGGGGTGCCAGGTTGAATTTGAAATTCATATAAACAACAAATTATGTTTCAGTATTAGTCGGTCCTAAATACTCTATAGGACATGCTTATGTCCCCAATTTATCCTATTATTCATTATTTATCTGACATTGAAATTGAAATTAAATTAAAATCTTGTAGTGTTTTTTTGTTTTGTTTTGTTTTGTTTTTAAGAGCACATTCCATTGTCATGGAGCATCCTGGCAACCTTAACCTAGCAAAAAAAAAAAAAAAAAAAGAGTTCACATCCATGGAAGCTCACTGAGCTTGACATCACTTGCCCCAGGGTTTTGTATAGACTGTGCCTTACATCTCGGAATGTTGTATGTATATGTAGCTCAAAATACACACATGCACTGGCCTTGCCATACCACTCTGCTGTGTGCCATTACATACATGTATTTTTTCCATGTGTGGCAAGGATGTTTAATTCATACATATCTGGGCAATACAGACAGATGATCAGAGTTTATTTGTGCACCATCTCACGGTGTTTTGTGTTGCTGGATGGTGTGTTTTTTTGAAAAGGGAATATAACATGCACCCTTGGTGCTTTGGGCTGAATGCAGAGCTAGCAGTGTGTACCTTCTTAAAGTCTATAAAATCCTGGATGTGGGTTTTAGATTTTGTTAGAGAGCTACGACTGGAAAAGTACTCACTGTTGACTTTGCGGCCGAGGCTAGGATGCCCGAGAACTGATGTACTCAAGGTTGAGTGTGGCTTGGGGAAGGACTTCATACTGTCTGCAGTTTAATGAGGTTGTTTACTTAACATGTCCACTATTAAAGTATCAGATGCCTGAAGTATTATTTTGATTGAAGGAAAAAAATTTTTTCAAGTTAGAAACACCTAAGTTGTTAACAGTTTATGTTTTCAGAAGGTGAAAGAGAGTACTCCTCCATGACTGGAAATAGAATTGAAATATGGCACATTTCATCTCTCACGTTTTTCTCCTGTCCCCCTCATGCCAAGATGGACAATTATGGAAATTCCTCAGTTAGGACAGTTGGGCAGAGGTTTAGATAGTTACCCCATAGGAGTCAGACATGTTCTCTCAGGAAATGCTGAATTCTAATGGCAGAGAGATTGCCCCCTCCCACCAAAAGAAAATCCTGAAACATTTTTGTGGCTTCGGTATCATGATCTTGTCAGTAAAATGATGG